>NC_142877.1:73532500-74157500 GCF_051225735.1 Oryctolagus cuniculus | reverse complement strand
TCTACATCCCACAGTCCATACACTATTAAACTTTCAAAATTAAGTTGTACGGAGCAGTTACTGTTCATTGCCAATGAGTTTTTGGATGGGATGGATACCTCCAGTTGTACATGAAAAATATTTAAACTTATTGCAAAGTAATTCTGAGATTAAGACAGAATCAGCTACACAATCTTATTCTAATTGTACAAAGGAATATATAAGGAATTCGTGGGTTTTTTTAAATTTTTAAAAGATATTTATTTATTTGACAGAATTACAGACAATGAGAGAGAGAGAGAGAAAGGTCTTCCTTCCGTTGTTTCACTCTCCAAATGGCCACAACGGCCAGAGCTATGCCGATCCAAAGCCAGGAGCCAGGTACTTCTTCCTGGTTTCCCATGCGTTGCTGGGGCCCAAGCACCTGGGCCATCTTCTATTGCTATCCCAGGCCATTGGAAGAGGAGCAACCAGGACTAGAACTGGCACCCATATGGGATGCTGGCACCACAGGCGGAGGATTAACCTAGTGAGCCACGGTGCCGGCCCCTCAGGAATTCGTGTTTTTCTACTAGGAAATCAGCAATGATGATTCTTTGTCTACTTTAGATCAAAGACCCCTCTGTGACCCAGGACACAGCCTCAGGACAAAAGCCTTGGATAAAAAGTACATGTTTTTTTCCTTATTTTTAAAGATTTATTTATTTGAAAAACAGAGTGACAGAGAAAGAGAGGGAGAGACATTCCCTAACTGGCCACAATGATTGGAGCTGGGCCAGGTTGAAGCCAGGAGCCAGGTACTCCATTCAGGTCTCCTATGCAGGTGACAAGGGATCAAGCATTTGGGACATCTTCCACTGTTTTCCCAGGTGCATTATTTGCAGGGAACTGGATTGGAAGTGTGGCAGCTGGGACTCCAACCCACATTCATATGGGATGCCAGCATTGCAATTGGCAGCTTAACCTACTGTGCCATAATACTGGTCCCATTGTTATTACCAATGAGTCTCTCACTGGTTATTAGCAAGTTTTGATCAAAATATGAAGCAAAGTAATTCTGTTACTATGAAATAAAGTTTCAAAATTGAGGAGTTGATCAGATGAATAACAGATACACATGGACAACAAATCCTCCCAATGAAAATAAAACTTTTTCTTATGTATATGTTTCCATGACTTATTTTACTCTTTTTTGATTTTTACAGTTAATCAGTATCCTTGTCCTTTTAAGTTGCTACAGCAAAAATGGCATAAGTGGGGTGGCTTATAAATGAAAAATATTTATTTCTTATAGTTCTGGAAGTTGGCAAACCCAGGATAGGTAGCCGGCACAGGGGGCTGGTTGGCTTAGCAAGTTAAGCCAGTTCCTACAGTGCCAGCACCCCATATAGGCGCTGGTTTGAGTCCTGGCTGCTATACTTCTTGTCCAGCTCCCGCCAATGCATCTGGGAAAGCAGCAGAGGATGGTCCACGTACTTGGGCCTCACCACCCATGTGGGAGACCAGAATAAAACCCCTGGCTCCTGGCCCTGGCCTGGCCCAACCCTGAACATTGTGACCATGTGGGGAGTGAACTAGTTGATGGAAGACCCCTCTTTCTCTCTAACTCTACCTTTCAAATAAATAAATCTTAAAAAAAAATAAAATGAGGCGGCAGATCTGGTGTCTTGTGAAGGCCCATTCTTCATAGACGGCGCCATCTAACCATAACTTCACTTGGTAAAAATACTAGCTAGGCGTCTGGGGGTCAATCTGATGAAGGCACTAATCCTATTCATAGGGGCCCACCTTTATGACCTAGGCACCTCCAGAAAGGCCCCTCCTCCTAATAAATACCATTACCTTCGAGGTTAGACTTTCAACATTTAAGTTTTAGATGTGCAGACAAAATCAGTTGGAGAGTAAGCTTTGTGGATAAGTCTAGTATAATGTAAATATTTTTATCAATTCCATTTTCTAGATGAGAATTCTGAAGAAAGGGAAGAAACATTCCTATGGTCACACCACTTGCAAGTATTGGAGTTGGGATTTTCACCTAGGTTACCTGGCTTCAGAATCGAACACTCAGTCACTGGTACTCTGCCCCTCAAAGTAACTCTGTGGAGCAGTCATTTAGCCTAGTGGTTAGGATGCCCATGTTCCACATCACAGTACTTCAGTTCTTAACTGTGGTTTCTGATTCCGCTCTGCACAAATGCAGACCCTTGGAGGAAGTGGCAGTGGCTCAAGTAATTCAGTTTCTGCCATCCACATAGAAGACTTGAATTGTGATCCTGACTCCTGGTTTCACCCCCAGCTGTAACAGGTATTTGGGGAGTGAACCAATAGATGAGAGCATTCACTTGCTCTCTTGCTCACTCACTCTCTCTCTCTGCCTCTCAAGTAGATAGAAAAGCAACCACTCTACGCATATTTACTGAATAATTGCTTTAATCTAAATGTGTGTTACAAGAATTCAGGGCTTGGGTCAAGCTGAAGCCAGGAGCCAGGAACTCCACCCAGGTAGGGACCCAAGTACTTGGACCATCATCCTTTGCCTTCCAGGTGCATTAACAGGAAGCTGGATGGAAAGAAGAGCAGCTGGGACAAACACTTCAATAAGGGAAGCTGGCGATACAAGTGGTGGCTTAACCCACTGCACCACAATGCTGACCCCTGTTTGCAGTTTTATAAATATTTCTCCTAGTCAGTGCATTAGCCAGCATATTCATTCATTATTCTTTAATATGAAATAAAATTTATCCTATCGCCTCTGGTACTTTCCTTTTTCTAGATTTACAGCTTCTCCTTTTATTTCCCATTCTCCCTTGCCCTGAGAATGATAGCTCTAGTTTCCCAAAGACCGAAACTCTGTAAGCGGTAGACTGCACTCAAACCTTGGCCTGTATCAGAAACACCTGGAGGTTAATTGCTGGACTCCACTCCCAGAACTTAGAATTCGTTAACACAGGAGTGAGGCCTGAGAATGGGAATTTCTGAGTTCCCAGGGACCGCACTTTGAAAATCACTGGTGCAATTCTTCAAATAAATGTCTCTGGGATCCAAATATCTTAGGCAAGTTAAACCTATATGCTACAACTCCCTCTTCTACAAATGGGGATGATAAAAAGACCCATTCCAAAGGCTTATGTCCTGTTTAAGATACTGTGAAGAAAGCACATAGTATACACCCAGCAGAGACCAAGTCCTCATAATTATTATGATGGGCTGGCTTTTCCACTTAAAACATATTTAATAATAAAAATAGCAACTATTAGCGGTAAAAGGATTTCCTCATTCTTGATACTTCCTTCACTGCAGAGAGCGCTAAAGCACGTCTTCTCCCCAAGCGGCAGGAAGGGCAGATCATGCTGGAGCATCTGAGAGAGGAATGTGGCCTGCTTAAGTAAGCCCTTCCCTCTCTTTCTACAATTTGGAACTAGGCCGTCCACAAAAGCCAGGAGTTCTGCTGCTGTATGGAGTAACCACAGAGAGTTTGGCCTCCACGTGGGGAGGCTATGGCCATCCAGGGCTCTTTGGGACTAGAAGAAGAGCATGGTTAACTCTAGAAAGCTCCCTTGCCAAGGCAATCAAGATACAGTCTATGATATTAAGTTTATTATTGGGAATTGTGACTAACCTGTAACTGCCATTTTATATTTTCCTATTTCTCTTTTTTTTTTGGCGGGGGTGGGGGGGGGGGGGACTCAGGCCGAAGTTCAAACCTACCATGAAGTTTGAGCCTTCAACCATGTGGTGTTTTTACTTTGGCAGATTGCTGAGGTTTATAGGGTCTGTATCCACAGATGAGTGTTTGTTTTCATGAAGACAACACTAGTCTTAAATAAGTCCAAGATGTTTGAAAGCGAAGGAAAGACATGGTCTTTTGGACAGAAGACATCACAGAGCCTCCTGTCCCCAAATCCCCTGTCCCCAGTAGTCCCAAGAGGATGTATCAGGGCGCTGTGGTTGCTGCTGGAGAGCAGCTTTGTGAACGTAGGCGTAAAACTGCCCCTGCACACAGTAGAGGAGAGCAAGGGAGAGCCCCACTTCCGGTGGAGCACAGCCCTCCAGGTTAATTCTAATAGATGAACTTGAAAGAACAAACCATGGTGAAAGCCAGGGAGAGAAATCATGTTTGTTCTCTTTTCATATGGAGGGATCTCTATTAGACTGCAAGCCCTGGAAGCTTTCCATTGCCTTACTGACTTTTTCCCACATGGAGGATAGTAAGATATTGTATTGGAATTGGGAACTCAGGACAGACTTTGGCACAGTGGTTAAGATGCCATTTGGAACGCACACATCCAAGAACAGACTGATCGGGTTCAAGCTGTGGCTCTGCTTACTATTCCAGGTTCCTCACAGTGCACACTCTGGGAGACAGTAGCGAAGGTTCAGAGAATTTGGGTCACAGCCACCCACATGGGAGAACCAGACTGAGTTCTCGGCTCCAGGCTTCAGCCTAACCCAGCCCTGGCATTTGGTGAGCATTTGGTGAGTGAATCAGTAGCAAGCTCTTTGTACCTTTCTGCCTTTCAAATAAAATGAAGATAAATAAGAAAAGGAATTTAGAATTCAGTCTTTTCTTCCCTTTGCTCTTGTCCCCAAGAAGGTTATATTTGCCTCTGATCCCCCACGCTGTTATTCGCTGTTATTCGCAGAAACACATTTCTGTGCAGGGAGGTCTGGGGTGCTCCATTGTCCCCTGTGAGTCAACAGACAAGTTCTACCTGTTCTCACAAGCATTAGGAAGGCTCCTTGCTGGTAGATGAAAGCCCTGCCATCCTCCCTCAGCTTCATCAGTAGTAAAGGTGATTTTTTGAAAGAACAAAAAAAAGAGATGAATTTATTACTTGAAAGGCAGAGTTACAGAGAAGGGGATACAGGAGCCTGGAACTTCCTCTGGGTCTCCTAGGCCGGTGGCAGGGGCCCGACCTTTGGGCTATCTCCTGTTGCTTCCCAGTAGATTAGCAGGGAGCTGGGTCAGGAGTAGACTAGCTGGGACTCAAACTGGTGCCCACATGTGATGCTGGTGTCACAGGCAGCAGCTTAACCTGCTGTGACACAATGCCAACCCTCAACAGGTGATGTTTTATCTCTGTCTGCCTTACAGGTTGTCTTGTTTTTCAATAGGTTCAGAGGAAAGGAGGTTCTATTTATTGGGACATCCCAAACCCCTGACAATAGCTACAGTTTTTGAGCACTTATGATGTACTTTTTTGACAGGTAGAGTTAGAGAGAGAGAGAGAGACAGAGAGAAAGGTCTTCCTTCCATTGGTTCACCCCCCAAATGGCCGCCACGGCTGGTGCGCTGCGCGATCCGAAGCCAGGAGCCAGGTGCTTCTTCCTGGTCTCCCACACGGGTGCAGGTGCCCAAGCACTCAGGCCATCCTCCACTGCCTTCCCGGGCCACAGAGCTGGACTAGAAGAGGAGCAACCAGGACTAGAACCCAGTGCCCACATGGGATGCCAGCGCCGCAGGTGGAGGATTAACCAAGTAAGCCACAGCGCCAGCCCCCAACTTATGATGTATTTTTAAATACTTTGTATATGAACAGTTTCTCCATAAGGCAGAAGCTGTGAGCTTATTGCCAGTATTAACCTCATTTTATAGATGAAGAAATTGCCATTTAGAGAGAGAAACATTGTAAGAGTCAACCTGATGTAAGCAGTGGCACTGGCACTCAAGCCTAGGGCTGTCTGGTCCCAGAGCCCTGCACCTATCTTGACCACTCTTTGTTCAAACCTCCTACTTGAAAACAGAAAGGAATTTTCAAAAATAGAATTTTAGGTTTTAAAAAATTATACCTGTTTGTAATGAATGTAGTTTATGCAAATGCCTACTGCATTTGGAGTGTTACAGAAATATACCTGATATAATCAGGAATAAGTGACCGTAGAAAATGACAGGGATTTGTCAATTTGTTAAGTCAACAACAGAAGTCACTGTTCACTTACTCCTCATGTAGGATCTTTGTCCTTAGTGTGCTGTACATTGAGATCTAATGCTATAACTAGTACTCAAACAGTATTTTTCACTTTATGTTTCTGTGTGGGAGCAAACTGTTGAAATCTTTACTTAATGTATGCTAAACTGATCTTCTGTATATAAAGAGAATCGAAAATGAATCTTGATGTGAATGGAAGGGGAGAGGGAGTGGATAAGGGGAGGGTTGCGGGTTGGAGGGACGTTATGGGGGGGAAGCCATTGTAATCAATATTCTGTACTTTGGAAATTTATATTCATTAAATAAAAGTTAAAAAAAAAAGAAAATGACAGGGAGAAGGATGATTTGTAGGGGGTTGGTGGCTCACTGCCATATTTCCCCCTTGCTAATGGAAACTGAACCTGAGCTGGGGAAGAGAGGCTAAAACACACAGGGGCGGGTAGGACATCTGTATTTAAAGCTATTATGGATTGTGCTCTTTCGGTTGGGGAGGATTGTGTGTGTGTGTGAGTGTGTGTGTGTGTGTGTGTGTACAATAAGAAAAAAGCTCCTCAACTAGTTAAATATAAAGGGGATTTACTCAAAGAATTTAGCCAAATTCCCAGATATATAAGAACAGGAAAAAAGTATTAGTAAGCTACCCAGGGAATCGAATTTTCTAGAAATATCATCATTCATGATGCTGCTTGATTTCTTCCATTTCTTTTTCTTGCTACTCAACTCTTGTTTTTCTCAGTGGAGTAATAACGTTGGCTCCTCATGGTGTCAATGGTAACCAAAATTCTGTTTGATCTTTTGTTTCCAGTACTTTCTCACCCTGACCTGAGTTAGTGTTTCTCTGTGTCTCACTTTGAAATTCTTGGGAAAAAGAAACTGATTGCTCTGGTCTAGTTCACACAGGACTTAGAGGGGTTGTTTCTGAGAAGCAATTGTAAATGTGGAGGAATGGGTTGGACAAGCACTCCCAATCTGTATCCCGTAGTAAGGCAAATCAAATCTACCTGAGAATGCATCTGAAATACTGGAATTTGGGAAATTAACTGTTTTAATTGAGTTCCTCATTTAGTATGAAAGACTTCCTTTGGTATCCAATACTCCTGGTGAATGAATATTCCTTAGGAAAGCCCAGTACAGTGTCTTAGATCCTCATCTTTGATCATGGAAATTGACTTTTCCCTCCAACTCTTAGTTTCATCATCTGTGCAATGACAACTCTGACTTGTTCATTCCTTGGTGTTGTTAGGAAGAAGGAAAAAAGACAGCAATCATTTAATAAATACTTAGGGCTTTGCAGGTACTGTGATTGGAGCTTTATAAACATTGAGTTACTAATACTGCCAACCTGGGAAGATTTTTATATTATTCCCATTTTACTGAAGAGAATGACAAGGCTGAGAAAAATTAAATACTTTGCCCAGAAGTCACACAGAGTAATCGAAATAGAATTTGAACCCAAGTCTATCTGGCAGCTTGTTTGATCATTTACTATTTGACCTGCTATGAACTAGAATTTATTTATTTTATTTTTAAAAAAGATTTATTTATTTATTTGAAAGTTAAAGTTCACAGAAAGAGAAGGAGAAGCAGAGAGAGATCTTCCATCCACTGATTCACTCTCCAATTGGCCACAGTGGCCAGAGCTGCAAAGATCCGAAGCCAGGAGCCAGGAGCTTCTTCCCAGTCTCCCATGCAGGTGCAGGGGCCCAAGGACTTGGGCCAACTTCTACTGCTTTCCTAGGCCACAGCAGAGAGCTGGATGGAAAGTGGAGCAGCCAGGACTCAAACCGGCACCCATATGGGATGCTGGCATTTCAGGCTGTGGCTTTACCCACTATGCCACAGCGCCAGTCCCTGAACTAGCATTTAAGAAAACACTTAGTAAATTCCAATTGTTCAGCTATTTCAAATGTTTTCTTTTAACCATTTTTTGTCCAGGTGAAGCAGTGTTTTTTTTAAATTTGGTTTTGTTTTGTATTATTCTTGATGACATATCATTTCCCTAACCCTTATATTCAGTTCCACTGTTCTCACAGAGTAGCATATTTTCAACAACCTTCTTAAAGTGTCATAATTAAAACTGAAAGTCATGTCATACCAATGTTGAATAGTGTATTAGTCACCTTTTCATTCTGAGAAGAGCTACTCAAGAAGGAAGAAGACTTATTTTGCCTCAGTGTTTGGAGGTTCACAGTCTAAGAAAAGGCAGCACCATTCATCCAGCATCTGATAAATGCTGGCAATGACAGAGACTGTGAGGAGGAACAATCACATGGAAGCCAGGGAGCAGAGAGAGAAAAGAGCAGAGAGAACATGCCCTGCTTCTATAGCAAACTCAATCACAGGAACTATCTTCCTAGGCCACGCCCCTAGTGACCTAAAGCTCTACCACTAGGACAACTTCCCATAAATCATAATGGGATAAAGCTCTCTCTCTTAATACACCAGCCAGTAACATGAACCCATTAATTGTTAACACAAAACCTTGAGGTTTAAACATTGGCATGAATCTGGGGAGCCAAATCCTACTCAATCCATGACAGTTATTAGAAGACCTAGTTCCATGTGCTTTTGCAGCTCATCACATGTATTTTCTACCAGTTTCTGAATCCAGGCAAGTTAAAGTTTTACCATCCTACCCAATACATCTCATGAGTCAGACTTGCTGGTGCATGTGTTTGAGCTGAATAAATTGGTATAGAGTTAGTTCAACATATTTAGAAATCTTCAGGAGGATATGGAAGTAGGGGTTTGTTTCGGGGTATGGATAATATAGTCCCCAACCACTTCATTTGCAAGGGAAAGCTACCATAATATAACTGTGTCTTGGACTCTGTGGCCTGAGAGAGGAAACATTCAGTGTGAAATGGTCTGAAGGGAGATGGTCTCTTTTATCTGCATAGTTGAACTGTAAAATGAAATCACCCAATTTTGAAGAGCATGAATGGAACTAGTATGGTGGCCATGAGCTCTATTTATCTAGGACTTATTCTCATGCTGCCTCATGGGCCCCTGAGCTAAATATAATGACAAGATTAGCAAAAGAATCAGGATGTTGTTATTTTTTCAGATGTTTGAACTTTTCTGGTTCTCCATGAACAGGGTGTTGCTAATTTTACTTCCTTTTTCTACCTTGTTTTTGTATTTTTGGCCAAAACTAAATGAAAAAAATGTTTTCTATTTCATATAAGAATGACTTTGTCTTCAGTAAGGGTTGATAAAAAATTATGTGCAATAGCAGCCATCTAATATATTTTTCTATTAAAATGTCATTCAAAGTGGTTTGTTATAGGTGACATATGAACAAAGGAACTAAAAATCATGGTTTGCTGGTGCAACTGCTTAAAAGCAGGAGTAAAGGCAGCTTCGATTCATCAATAAGGTCTGCTTAGACAATGGCTTTCCTGAGAGAAGCTTCCTGAATTCTGTACCTATGGTAACATACATGTCACTCCCATCATGCTACTCAGAATAGCTTCATTGCTGGTTGTATGAAATATTATTTTGTGTTTATTTGTTATCTATCTCCCCTCCCCAGGAATGCAAATTCTAAACCTTGTTTTGTTATCCCCACTGCACAGAACACTGCACATAGTAGACACACAATGCTTGTTGAATAAGTAAATCTGTTTTTAAAAACATAAAATTGTTAGCCGCTTCTCTAGGCTAACTCACTACTCTGATTTTATTGTTTGTTTTTGCTGCTGTTCAATCTGTTAGTCTTTATTCCATCTGTTTCTCAATGTAGTTAATTATGGATATAATTCCAATTCTATCTAATTAGGCTGTATTTGAGTGGAGAGTGTTTATTTGTTAATAGAGCAGTGTTTTGTGTGACATGCATTATAACGTGTTTTGCTAATAGAGTAATAGAGCATGTGGACTTTTTAAAAATAAATTAGAGAGTATTTAGATGTTATTTTTATGAAAGTACATTACTGACATGTTTTTGTGAGTGGGAGAGGAAGAGGTGGGCTGCCAGGACTTGTTCCTAACTGATCATTCAAAACAAGTTGTTAAGAAGAAAGATACATAGTTCTGCAGAGGCAACTTTTTGGTCTGGGTTAAGAGAGGTGAGATTGAGAGAACTGAGTCCTTGTTTCATCTGAAGAGAAGTCAAGCATGCACTTCACAGTGGGATCCCATTAACCAGGTTTAACTTACCTAAGTTTAGACTAAAACATGTGGTAAAGTCTGATGGATGGGTGGGAAACGTAGAGCCAGGGGCCCTGGGGTGCTCTGTTAAGAGGCATTGATTTTAGCAATGTTTCTGGACTTCCTACAAGTACTTGATAGTTTATTTTACAACCCATATAGAGTGAGAAACACCACTGAAACTGGTAGAGTCTAAATAATGTATCTGGAAAATTAGTTTTCTCCTTATGTTCTTGGGGTATGGGAACTGAAGGGGAACAATGCATTTCTTTGTGCCCTGGGAATCTTCTGACTCCATGTGTTGGCCTTGATGTGCTCATGGAACACATTTGCTTTAAAGGAGGAATTTATAGAAAGCTCATGTCCATGTTGAGTAATTTAAGATTGATTTGTTATTCATGCATTTCTTTCTAATTGTATGTGTCTGTATGTGTATGTTTCTTACATTGCAAAATAAGTTTGGGAACAGTGTAGGCCTTGAGTACAAAAATTCAAACCATAATAATGTCATGACAACATGATTTATCAAAGTTAAAACAATCTAGAAGTTGGTCATGATTTTTTTTTGTTCTTGTGAAAGATTTATTTCTTAAGTTTAATTTTTCTAAAGTATTAAACAATGACTTACATAGCAAATGTACTTATACAAAAACATTCAAAAATAATTAGAAGACTATATACCTGTCTGTGGTTTCAATAAAGAGACTTGAAGATATTTTATTTTATAGTCACACATTTTATTACAAATTTATTTATATCCAATAGAAAAACTAATTTGAAATCTATTTACATGTACTATATATTTACATATATACAGTCAATGAATTTAAAGAAAACAGGCAGAGAAACACAATGTATGTGGAAGAATATGCCACTGTACATGGTTTAGCATTGTCCTTAATGGTATTGAATCTTTACTGTAGTAATAAATACAGTTCTATATTTACACATCTTATAAAATATCTCATAAATGTGCTTTTTCAATTCCAAGTTAAAACATCTGATCAAAATAAACATGCTTTTATAAAAATAAATCTACCTAATAACCTTTTGCTTTGGATGTTTTGAAGCTAACATAGGGTAATAAAAATTAAGAATTAATCTTTTGATTTTTAATATTTAATAATTTGTCTCTTAAAATATCTAACATACAAATGAATATGGAATAAGTAGAGAAGTAATGTTCCTATTATCAGAGGATTGATCCAAAGAGAACACAGTTAAAACCAAGTGCAATAAACAGGATAACATGTTACCAAACAGGATAACACATTACTGAGTCGCAATTTAGTCAGACATCTTTCCAAGAGCTACTGGAGATACCTGTTTAAGAGATTATACCAGTGGACATAAATTATGTCATGTATGCATTTGACCATTATTGTAAGATGCATATTGGTTTGAATCAAGTGATAAATCTTCTTGCAGAAAACATGCACTCATTCACAAAGAAAAAAAAATCCCACATGACCTTCTATATTTTCTAGGTAGGTCCATTGCCGGCAATGGATTTGCCTTCTGAGCTTTGGGCACCAAGGAATTAAAACTGAATTAGACTAGACTAACTGTACTAGTGTAAAAAATTCACCCAATTTTCCTTTCAAACTATTTGTAAGTTTTATTCCATTAAGGGTAGAACAATCTAGTGCTGACACATAAAACACAGTTAACTCTAAAAATTATCTGAATGCCTTCCTTACCTTATCCATCTAAAGACTGGTGACTTTGAAGTATCCTTTTGAAGAAAGGCAAAATAAGATTAAAACACCTCTTTCTGGTCATTGGAATAAAATCCTATCGGGCACAGCATTTCCTTAGTACTCTAGACTGTTTAAAACTCTTATTTTCCTCAAATCTTCAGCCATGTTTGAAGGGATTTTCAGGACTAAAAAATTCATTTTGTAAGCAAACGATCTTCTTCTCCCCTAAATGAATATACTGGTGAGTTTAAAGACAATGCAATTTTAAACATGGATTATCTTTTCTGAAGAATTTTCAATCTGTTTTCTTGATTGGGGTTCATCTAAATATTGTGACTGGTCCATCCCTTAGTTGAACAAACTATCCAAGCAGCATTTAGACTTATATTTCACTCTCAAGTATCAATAGGTTTTCAGCTTCTTCATGCTTAGTTCTGTTTGTTCATTTTTTAACCAAGTTTCAACTCAGCTCTTCTTAGCTACTGCTCTGATGTGCTCAACCTCACACTTGGAAACATTTTCTCTCACAAATTATTTAGAGACAAGGGACAAATGCTACCGATGAAAGATGACAGCTCTCTGTCATTGGATAACTTGGTGATGACACAGAACTGGAAGACAGGTCGTAGGCTATGCTGGTGCCGGTGAAAGTGACCAGGGCTTGGGTTGAGTCACAAGACTGCTTCTCGACATCTTCAGAGTTAATAGACATCAGGCTTGGGTGTTTCGCTCTTGTCCACAAGTGGCCGTGCTTTCCCAGGCTCCCCAGATCCTCCTTAAAATGGGGATTAAAGAGGATGTATAGAAGGGGGTTGAGACAGGCAGGAAGTGGGACGATCACCAGAAGGATGAACTTAATTACTTCAGGACTAATAAATGTGAGGTTCAGTAAAGAGGAAAAGGACAAGAAAGCCAAAGGGCAGTAAAGAATACAGTTGGTGAAAAGCAACAGAGCGATGTGCTTCACCATGGAACAGTCCCAGATACTCTCCAGGTCCCCCTTTTCCAAGTTGCAGTAGAGCTTGGTGTAGGCAATGGTCATCACTAGGAAGCAAAAGGAGTTGAGTAACACAAGAGCCACCATGTAGCCCGTGGTGCTGGCCTCCCCGAAGGGCAAGGGCAGGCAGAGCGGGGAGGCGCTATACTCACTGCCGCCCAGCAGCGGAATGGCGGCGATGGTCAGGGCCAGCAAGGTGCAAAGAAAAATGATTGCTTTCAGGCTAGAAAAAGGAGTTTTCAATTCAAATTTTGCAGAACACTTCACAGAGAACCCACGTTCCAGGGCTGCCAGGGTAAGCAGAAAAACAGATGATTCTGAAGCAAAGATGGACAGAAACCCGATGACTTGGCAACTGACCCCATTCTCCCACCACGCTCCGTGCTGTGCAAAGCTGCCAAAAGTGAATGCATCCACGCCAGCCAGCACGATGCTGGA
This sequence comes from Oryctolagus cuniculus, assembly GCF_051225735.1. Taxonomy (NCBI): domain Eukaryota; kingdom Metazoa; phylum Chordata; class Mammalia; order Lagomorpha; family Leporidae; genus Oryctolagus; species Oryctolagus cuniculus. Next base: position 74,144,304 of record NC_142877.1, on the reverse strand, counting down.
GACCCCCGTGAGCATGTTCACCACAGCGATAACCCCAATTAACAGCTTTATGGAGGAAATGTACAGAGGGGCTCTGAACACTGTGGAGGCCACCAATGCATTACAAGAAAGTGCTAGAACTGCGATGGTCCACACTCCGATTCTGATCATCCAGCTTCCAAACAGGTGCTCACAGGGCTTGAAGGGGCCTGAAAATCCAAGGAAGAAAAAGATTGTATCAAATTATGGTGGACAACTTTTGCCAAATCACCCTTGGGTGGCTCTAATTAGGACATCAAGAGATAGAGGCCAGTGATGAACTTGGAACCCCATGCGCACGTGCTGTGCTTTCTCTATCCACTGCTCCAGAGCTTCTGCAGCAGGGACTGGGAGAGCCCACCTAGTTCCAGGGGACGCGTGGAGAAAGCAAAATGGGGAATCGCAATCACTTGATTGAGGACCCTCAAATATAGCAATGTTGGGACTAGGTAAAAAATCAGATCTCCTAGGCTTTTGTTAAACTTTTCACAATGCTTCAGTACATTTCTGTGGACAGAGAAGATGAATACCAGGGAAAAATTCTATAACATCAGGAAAAGAAGGATGGGTAATAGGAATATATAGTTCATGAAAATCTCAGTTTTAGGTTAATGTTTGTTGATAGGAAGCAAGGGACAATCTAATTGTTGAAAATAAAATATCAGCCATTCTCAATTATCTTTCATCAACTGAGCTATCCTGTTTCTAGGAATGTGACAAAGAATTAAGTGAACACAACACTGGGGTCTTCCTACCCTCCCTCCCATCTTCTCTCCCTTTCCTCCTCTCACTTATTTGTACAAACTATTCCAAGTGGTTATTTATATTGAAGACTTAGAATAAATCACTTTCAAAAAAAATCAGTGTTTTCACAAAGCAAGACTATAGCATACTATTTCAGACTAAACTGCTACTATCATTTTGAAAATTACATATGCTTCTAACTATATGCTTGACTCATTAACATGAACCCAAAGTCCCTGGGGAACAAAATCTATTTGTGAATGGAGAACAACTCCAGGGAATGAACTTTTTGTATTGTGCACGTTTCCACAGGGAGAGACACTGGTAAGCCACCAGGGTGACACGGGTCTTGCTTCTGCAGTGCAGCCACAATGTTACGGACAGCCTCGGGGCCAGCAGCAGCGGCTGCTGAGCCAATGTTGACGCCTTTCTCACCTGGGGAAGGTGAACACTGCACTGAATGGAGGGCTTTCAGGTCTTCCTCAAAGTCAAGCAGGAAATCTTCCAGGTCACGCTCATCTGCAGGAACGAGAAGTCCTGGCATGGTTACTTCTGTCTCTCTTTTCAAGGGACCAAATCCCAGGGAGTAGAGCCCTAGGTCACCTTAGAGACATGAACTGTCATAAGGACTGAAGGCAAGATATCTGGCTTTTCTCTGGGCTCTGACTTTCACGCAAATCTATGATGAAGTTACCTTTGTCATGCAAGTCTGCTTTGCTATTCAAACTACAATGGCATACTATTGCAGCACAACTGGGGGCGTGGGAAAGTGACCCTGGACTCCCAATTATAACATCTAAGCTTTCCCATTCTGTGCATTCTGTTCTTCTTCCTTGGAGCTCATCATGGCCCCAAGTAGCACTGACCTGAATTAGAGAGAGAAAGACGGTGCGCCTCCCATCGGTGCAGGAGTCTTTTTTTTTTTTTTTTTTTTGACAGGCAGAGTGGACAGTGAGAGAGAGAGACAGAGAGAAAGGTCTTCCTTTACCATTGGTTCATCCCCCAGTGGCCACTGCGGCTGTTGTACTGCGGCTGGCGCACCGCGCTGATCCGAAGCCAGAAGCCATGTGCTTCTCCTGGTCTCCCATATGGGTGCAGGGCCCAAGGACTTGGGCCAGCCTGCACTGCACTCCTGGGCCACAGCAGAGAGCTGGACTGGAAGAGGGGCAACCGGGAAAGAATCCAGCGCCTTGACCGGGACTAGAACCCAGTGTGCCGGCACCACAGGTGGAGGATTAGCCTATTGAGCCGTGGTGCCAGCCTAACTAATTTTTGTAACACTGTGCTAGTTATACTGCAAGTAATCTCGGCTGTGTTCTCTGAGCACAGAGGGTGAACCAGGTGCAGTAAGTTTCTGTCTTTCTTGGAGAATTTTTCATAAAAACAGATTTTGCATAACTACTTGGTGCTTGGTTGACTATACATGAAATAGGAGTTTGATGACCTAATATATTTCTGCAAAGCTTTACTTGGTTTTGTGTGAGTCTTGGGCACCAGTACTCTTTAGTGATTCTAGTATGCGTTCAGGGTTAAGAATCACTGCCCTTGAAAACAAACTCCATAAAGGACCTCGTTCTTCTTGTTCTTTGTGTACCCTCAGGGTCCAATACAGTGCCTAACACATAGTAGGCTCTCTGTTTTCTTTCTTTCTTTTTTTCTTTCTTTCTTTTTTTTTTTTTGGTAGGGGTGAATAAACATGGTAAAAATTAGAGTGGATGAGGCAGGAAGAGCAAAAACTAAAGCAAGAATAAGAGCCAGACACATGCCATGGCCTAAAACAAGTCAAGGGCCAGTGTAACAGTTCCTTAAACTGATAGGCAAGCAGGAAGAACTGTTAAGGTGATCTGGAGACAGGCTGAATCACACTTGCTTTGGAATCAACAAATCATTAGGGCCCAAAGGAAAAGCCGGTCTGTTTGGACTCTGTGCAAACTCGCAGGCTTGGCAGGCAAAGGAGAGGGTGCTGCCCACAGTGCCTGCTCATTAGCACAGGTGTGGTTAGAGATGCATGGCTCTCTGTTTAAGTAATGTCTTAACTTCAGGGAAAGCCAAGTGCTTTACAGACATTATCTCATCTCACCTTCCTGAAAGATACCCCTGTGGGGGGCAGGAGGGGAGAATGATTTAGAAGTGGTTGGAGAGGAAGCTGGATTCTTAAGTCTTTCTGCTGAAATATGGAGTAATCTAAAGTGCTCCACAGTGTCTCCCTGCCCCACCCCGTCATAATATAAATGGAGAGAAAGGTTCAGAACGTTTGAAAAAGGCATCCATGTGGATGGGATTAAAAGTTTAAAGACATTGAGATATCAGCAGTCTCCTCCGAGGAGACCCACAAGGGTCTAACTAAATAAAAATAGGAAGAACTATCTCTCAGAACAGAAGACATTTTAGATCGAATCCCAAGGGAGCCAGCTCTTTCTCTAGGAGTCTTTGAAAAGCAGCATTCATGCTCAGCTCGCTGGGGTGTGCACACGGGACACATCTGGGGCTCAGCTGAGTTGTCTGATGGCTTTTTGAGACCATTCTGGTCACAATGTCATAACCATGTTGCAACAGGTCTTACCTTGAACCTGAAACATTCCAGCATCTTTTTTATGCAGGTCATCCACACTGCTGTTGTCACCTTTATTCCACTGATTAGAAAGTTTATAGACGTTCTCACACATTCCAAAAGCACAGCACTGATATGCATAAGGCATTTCTATAACCCTTAAAAGGACAAGACCAAAATAAAAAACACACTCTTGAGGAAATACCTTATTAAATACAGTGTTGATATTCTTTTACTCAATGATTGCAACTTCATATTTTAGCCTAAATAAATAATCCAAAATATAAGTAATGTGCACAAAGTTTTTCAGTACACTGCTACAAATAACAATGGAGTTATGAGAAATTACTGCAATGAAATATTGATAATTGAAGTCAGGCAATGTAACTTCTGTCACTCAAATGATAAAAAATTTGTACAACAAAAGGTTAAGATGGATAGAAGAATTGTAGCAATATTAAAAAGAGCTTATGACATGCTAAGTGACTAAAACATGAAATAAATTCGTATGAACACAGTTAAGGTACACTGGAACAAATTTTAGAAAAATAATTTTAAAAGTTGGTTAGGAGGATTTTTTTAGATTTTTTTTAAATCTTCCTTGTACTTTCCAAACTATCCTTTTGGGGTTATAGTAATTTCATGTTTTTAAAGTTATATAAAAAGTGCTGTGTTTTAAAATATACAAATATATAAATCTTTCAAGATACTTCTTTATCATAACAAGCACAACAGGTTTTGAGGATCCCTATTTGCTCAAAGATTAATTCAGAACATTTGGTTAGAACATACATACAAGGTAGATGAACTAAAAATTACGAACAGGAGGACAATATTGTTATAATGTTACTTTTTTGCATGCCCTTGTTTATATCACACAGATCAACGGTTTTCAAAGTCTCCCCATGAACTCTGCGATTCTGGGAGTCATCCTTGAGAAGGAAAGGAATCGCGGTCAGGAAGACGTTCTGCCACTTCAGGGCTTGTCCTCGAAGTGCTGCAGGGAGGGGCTGTGCGCGCATGAGACGCAGCTCAGAAAGGTCTCATGACCTCATAAATTTGGAAAACGACTGTAACACGTCTATTACTTCACATGACCACAAATGTATCTTATTAGCTTTAATGACAAACTCACTTGAGTTCTGGAAAGTTTTCAGATGATATCAAGCTCTGTAAGTCATGATTTCCTGTTAATTTTAAGTGAGTTAAACCATGTAACCCAGTTACAGGAAAAGACGACAAGAGGTTGGACGATAGATCCCTGCAAAACATCAAACAATGATTGGCCTTTATTCTGTGTTAGCATAAAAATGTTGATGTTGAAAAAGCAACTTAAAGATGATTAAATTGCTCATAAAAACTTCTAAGCAAAGTCCTTACTCTTAATGGTAAAAGTCACCATTTTGGTTTTTAGCTCCTGATAACTTTTCTACTTAAAATTGGAATTATGGCGTCGGGGGGGGGGGGAGTTTTAAATACATCCAGATTGTTCTAGATTTAGCTTCATATTCCCAAGTAGGCATATTTAAAATCAAGAGAAAGGTGCTACATTTCACCTGAAAAATGATGCTGAATGGACTGAGAGGTTAAAAAGTGTAGGAGGTTTATTCTTTTCCTCCTAACTTCTCTCTGACCAGTTCCTTCTCTCTCTATGAGGCAAGAGAAAGGGAGAGGAGAGAGCAAAAAAGAGGAAGGGGGAAAGGGAACACAAAGGTTTTCAGCCAGCCAAGGTGGCGAACAAAAGGAAAGCCCTCAGAACTGAGTTCTTCTTACTCCATCCCACCTGATTACTCATCAAAAATGGAAAATTTCATCTCAATAACCAGAACCAGCTGTCACCAAATCTTCAATGATCCACTTAAGGGTCCATATGGCCTTGGGGGATCAGGGGGACCCTCCCTGGCCTTGAGAGTGAGTGATCTGCACACAATGAGTTTCTGCAGCAAAAACAACATATTCACTTTCTACATGGCTCCGAAATGTTAAGAGACAAGTCATAAGGAAGGAAATACTCACAGCTTTATTAGAGATGGCAAGGTGGAAAAGGCTTTGGGATGAATGATGGCAATTTTGTTCTGAGCTAAATTCCTGAAGAAAAAAAAAAGGCAAATGATTTGATAATACAAAAAAAAAAAAGGATATGTGAAGTTTTGCTGTATGCATTCAGTCTTCTACCACATTTAATTTCTATTCAGATCAAGGACAATTAGCTTACCAAATTCTTCTTCGGATAAAGATATCAGTGGTATAAAACGGCTAAAGAGAGAACATTTAATCAACCTTGTTTTTCTAATCAAGGGACAATCATTCAGGAGGATATTTTAGTTTTCTGTTCTTACAAAAAGGTTGACTTTAATATGGTTGCAACATTTTATTAGGGATTTTCTGAAATGAATGAATAAAGGAGAGTGAGAAGAGACAGAAATTTCTGAGGCTTTTCTTCTGACAAGCAAGTATATTTTAAATCATAAAATGTTCCTGGAGATGTAATGAAACTTTACAAAGGACTTGTGCACATCAGCCATATATGTTGGGCCTTCAGAGAAACACAGAGATGCTTCTAAGAAAATTCTCAATAAAGGATACTGACAAATAAATCCTTAACTAGGAAATGAAAAAAAAAAAAACACAGAGGCTAACATGCTAAAAATAAAATTCCTTGGTAGCAAAGAAATACTACAGTTTATGGAGAAATACAATTCATTTGCCATATACATATAATGAAATGTAGGTAACTGACCAAGAATCAAATTTTTGCAAGAGCTTCTATAGGTAATTACATTAAAAATTATTTGAGAGGCAGGTGCACACACACACACAAGAAAGAGAGAGAGAGAGAGGGAAAGGGAGAGAGAGTGAGCAAGAGCGTTCTCATCCCGCTGGTTCAATCCACAATGTTTACCATGACTGGAGCTAGGTAAGGGATGAAGTCCGGAGCTAGGAACTCAATCCATATGGAGGGCAGGCACCCCATTACTTGAACCATCACCACTGCCTCCTAGGGCCTGAACTGACAGGAAGTTAGAGTTGGGACCTGGAGTTTAGAACCAAACCCAGAATTCTGATGTGGGACATGGGTACCTCAACAGCATTTTAATCATCAGGCAAAACAACCATTGTGCCAAGGTCTCCGTTTTTAAAAAGAAAATATCAATTTAAGATTTTTTATATTTTTGAAAATTTTTTAAAAAAGATTTATTTGAAAGTCAGAGTTGAGAGAGAGAGAGGAGAGAGAGGAGAGAGAGAGAGAGAGAGAGGAGAGAGAGAGAGAAAACTTCCATCTGTTGGTTCATTCCCCAAATGGCTGCAGTGGCCTGAACTGGGCCAGTCTGAAGCCAGGAGCCAGGAGCTTCTTCTGGGTCTCCTTCATGGGTACAGGGGCCCAAGGACTTGGGCCATCTTCGCTGCTTTTCCCGGTACATTAGCAGGGAGCTGGATCAGAAGTGGAGCAGCTGGTATTCAAACTGACATCCATATGGGATGCCAGTGCTGCAGACCGTAGCTTTGCCTAATACACCACAGTGCCTGTCCCAAGATTTTTATTTTTAAATGCCTAACAACTAAAAGTAACTTAGATGTTAGTATCCGAGAAAACTTAAAGTGCTCAAAGTCAATTTTTCTCAAATGAAAATATGTTTAAGATATTGGGCCCCAGAACGTTCTGGAGTAAATGATATTCACAGACTGTTTACATTTTCACTTGATAGGTTCTGTAGAGACTTTCCTTCTTTTCTTGGAAAAAAACCCAAGAAACCAAAAATCTTTTCACTTCACTCTTTTTTATTGATCCCAGAAGAGAAGAAAACTGTAGGTTACAAGAGGAGGACAATGGAGATGATGGGAAAGCTACAATGACGGTTGGACATTGGCAGGGATTGAGTGTGGAGACTTGTCTTCTGATGAGCCACTTAGGGATTGCACATCCACTGAGGTGAGCGGGTCAGGCCACCTGTCAAAGTCTCCTTGGCAGCTTTCAAGAATATGGGTGCGTCGCGTGGATGAGCTTCACAGAGCAGAATATCTGCAAGGTAAGCCAAGTCTGCCACAGGGGCCTTCCGGTGATTTGACTGGGTTTTAAGCAAATATGTTAAAATTTGCAAGTTCAAAGAATTCGAATTCCTTTTTAGTTCTGGAGGCTATGGGCTAGAATCCTCGTGGCTGCCCTGAAGGAGCACTTTCCACTCTCCTGCTCTGCTCTGTGAGCTCCCTGGTGCTCTCAGCTGAATCCCCAGCGGGGGCCCCAGGAGGAGACAGAGAGAGGGAAGGGGAGAGAGAGAAAGATAGAGATAGTGAGTGAGAGGCTGGTCAAAGGGTGCATGGCCTGGGAGGAGAGAGAGAAAGAGATAGGTCAAGGGGTGCATGACTGTTCCTTCGCTGTTTGGGAACCCTGCCTCTGGCAACAGCTACACACCTCCTGAAACTCTGCCTCTTTGTCACGCCGAAGCTCTCCCTGCATCTCTTGCCCCACTCTGTATGATGTTGCTGGTTTCTACACAACTGTCCTTTGCTTGCTCACCGCTGACTCCTTGTAAATGTCCCTTCATTTGACCCATCTGGAGCGAGTTCTGTTTCCTGCCAGGCCCCTCACTGATACACTCTAAAAGGCTATATGCTTATTCTAATAATCATAGCATCGTTCACACCTATGATGTGCCAAGTACAATCATAGTTTTTTTATATGCAGTGTCTTCTAACCATCAACACATGCTACAGGTAGGTGTCATTATTCCCATTATTCCCATTTTGGCTGATGAGGAGACAGAGATGCTCTGTGAAGAAGGCAATTGGCCAAAGTCTCAATGTAATCTCAGGATCTGGGATTCAGATCCAGATACACTAATTTCAAAGGTCCCTGAGTTTATACTCAGCCACTGCTCTAGACCCTGCAGATAAAAAGATGAAAACATTATTGTTTTCAGGTGAGGTATGGTAGACCTGATGGCAGTGCTGAGGGTCAAGTCCCATAACAGAGAATGTGCACAGAGCATCAGAGAGGAGTGGATTCAAAGATGGGAGATTCCGTTTCATGGGCTGGGCAAGAGGACAAATCAAGGGTAGGAAGGAACACAGCAGGCAATGGGAACAGCAGACACAAAGCCCTATGAGTCTGGTGAATGGGAATATGTGGGAGAAAGAGATGATGCTGCCCAGGGGCTGGAATCCAATTTTGAAGATTCTGGGAGCTTTAGCCTTCATCTTGATGACAAAAAGGGAATAATAGCAATGAAGTGACATGATTAGATTCCTACTTAAGAAAGGCTACTTTTTGCATCTCTTTGGAGACTAAGATAAAGGGTAGAGACTGAAGGTAGGAGGCTTGATTAGAAGGAAGAGGGTGGAGGTGAGCCAGTGAGTCATGACAGGGGCCTGTGGTAGAAGAGTGGAGAGTGACCTGGAGTTGGAGGAGGAATTCAGAGATTCAGACATCTAGTCTTCAGAGTCTGTGTCACACTCTTTTGGTATCGTTAGAGATCCAGCTCCCTGCTTATGTGCCTGAGAAGGCAGTGGAAGATGTCCCAAGTATTTGGGACCCTGCCACCCACGTAGGAGATGCAGATGGAGTTCTGGGCTCCTGGCTTTGGTCTGGCCCAGCTCTGGATGTTGTGGGCATTTGGGGAGTGAAGCAGTGGATGGAAAATCTCTGCCTCTCTCTCTCATTCTGTCTTTCAAGTGAAGTGTTTTTTTTTTTTTTTTTTTTTTTTTTTTTTTTTTTTTGACAGGCAGAGTAGACAGTGAGAGAGAGAGAGACAGACAGAGAGAAAGGTCTTCCTTTTCCATTGGTTCACCCCCCAATGTCCGCTACGGCCGGCGCACTGTGCTGATCCAAAGCCAGGAGCCAGGTGCTTCTCCTGGTCTCCCATGCAGGTGCAGGGCCCAAGCACTTGGGCCATCCTCCACTGCACTCCCTGGCCACAGCAGAGAGCTGGCCTGGAAGAGGAGCAACCAGGACAGAATCCGGCGCCCTGACCGGGACTAGAACCGGGGTGCCAGCGCTGCAGGGAGAGGATTAGCCTATCGAGCCACAGCGCAGGCCTCAAGTGAAGTTTTAATTAAAATAGAATCAAGTTTGGAAACAGCCAGGACTGAAACCTAGCAAATAAGACAGCTAATGAATGTTGGTACTGTATTTTTCTTAAGTAAAAGAACTACACAAGCACATTTAAAAGTAAAGGAAAGGACAACACAGCTAAACTCAAAACTAGATGGTCTTCAAGTTAGATTTCCAGGAGAAAGTGATTCTTGAAAGTAAAGTTAGAATGTTTTGAGGAATGGTACTATTTTACCAAAGGTATAGTGTCTTAAGTATTAAGAAAAACTTCAAAAGACAGCAAAGGAAAAAGGTTTTAACACATAGAGTCCAGTTTAAACATTACATATTATATCCATTATCAAAAACACAGGCTAGAAAAGTTTTAACTGTTATTTCATAAAATGATCTGTTAGTGAGTTTTCTTTTTTTAAAATTTATGGCTTAACAAATGATGTTTTCAACCATAAAATGGAGTTAAATATTTACAAATCCTAGTGGCCTGAGCAATAGAAGTATTTTCTAGAACAGCTGTGCTGACACTTTTGTGTACTTTAAAAAATGCAGATCCCTGGGCTCTAATTCAAGGAGCAGGTGAGGACCTGGAATCTGCATTTTCACAACCATCCCAAGGTGATTCTTAAAGCACCTTGAGACACACAGTGAAAAACTCTGCGTCGTCAGGAAAGAAACGCAGGCAGGAAGAACTGTGTGGTCACCCTCTTCTGCATGCACAATGCCAGGCTGTGAACAGAAACTCTCTTAGTAGGCCACTCAATAGCATGGCTCCTTTCCTCTTTGTCACAGTTTCATGTCCACCAATTGGTAGAGACCATAATGGCAAATTTACTACTTTCAAATTTATTCCAGGAAATTATCAGCAGCAAAGTATTTGCCTTTTTCTAGGAAACATGTGCACAAAGACCCAACAATGCAGTGAAAAGACAATGTTAGGGGAAGGGCCAAGAGAGAAAGAAAGCAGTCCGTGTTGGGAAAGGTGCTGGGAGGTGGTACTCACAGGGACCGGAGGCTGAGCAGCTGCTGGAAAGCATCGAATTTAATTTCATAGATTGCATTATGTCGTAGGTCCCTGAAATGACAAAGTCCCAAAGATGGATTTCAGTGTTACTGGTTTCAAAGATGTTGACTACAGAGAACTTCTACAGAGGGATTACCTGCCCTCCACATAGCAACACAAGAAGTCTATCAAGTGACTTTTTTTATTTGTGTGTTTGTTTAACAAAGAACAATACAAATAATACATGTAACCAGGTAGTGCCTCTCTTTCAAAGCAGCTAGTTCTCCTGGCTCAATGCAAAACCATATTTCAGATATGCCATCATCGTTCAAGACACCAGAGCACTCCCTCCCTGGAGCTGCCTCTGAGCACCTATTTACTTATTTATTTTTTGACAGGCAGAGTGGACAGTGAGAGAGAGAGACAGAGAGAAAGGTCTTCCTTTACCGTTGGTTCACCCTCTATGGCCGCTGCGACCAGCGCGCTTCGGCTGGCGCACTACACTGATCTGAAGCCAGGAGCCAGGTGCTTCTTCTGGTCTCCCATGCTGGTGCAGGGCCCAAGGACTTGGGCCATCCTCCACTGCACTCCCGGGCCACAGCAGAGAGCTGGCCTGGAAGAGGGGCAACCGGAACAGAATCCGGTGCCCCGACCAGGACAAGAACCCGGTGTGCCGGCGCCGCAGGGAGAGGATTAGCCTATTGAGCCGCGGCGCCGGCCTCTGAGCGCCTTTTAAACATGAATTTTTTTTCCCTTACTCACTCCAAGGCATTCAAAGAAAAATTAAGATTTGAAAGCAACACTATTCACTGGACATGCAAGTCTGGATGTTCTTTTACATTTTTAAAAATTTTATTTATCCACTTCATTTTATTTAAAGGATAGAGATATAGACAGATAGACAGATGGTAGAGAACTTCCATCTGTTGGTTCACTTCCCCAAATGTCCATGATAGTCCGGGCTGGGCCAGGCTGAAGCTAAGAGTCAGGAACTCAATCCAGATCTCCATGTGGGTGGTAGGAACTCAATTATTTAAGCTATGACTGCTTCCCCTCCAAGAGTGTACACTAGCAGGAAACTGCAATGGGGAGCAGAGAGAGGACTCCAACCCAAGCACTCCAATATGAGATGCAGGTGTTCCAAGCAGCATCTTAGGTGTTTTGCCAAATGCCTGCCCCATGGTTATTCTTGTAAAAAAAAAAATGCAAAGATCAAATAAAGCCGGTTCACTGTTAAACTGGGTTAGAGAAAAAAATGCATATATAATAAATGCTTTACTGATACTATAGTACAATGAGTGATAAAATAATATTATCTATGTTTCCCAACTTTCTGGCCGTGCTACACAGTCACACCTTGTGTTTGTAATAAAGGAAAGCATCAAATGTCTTGCCAGTGAACCACAGGGTAAACAAACCAATGGCCCTAAGAAATTTGAGTTTGGGTTCTTGTGACTTAGAAACTCTTTCACACATACATTTTCTGAAGCTTTTGGCAGACTGAAAAACTGGGTAAATCTTCTAACAGGTTGTAAGACAGATCTCTGAAAAACAGAAGGTAGAAAAATGGAAAATCTGTTACATATTAGTAGTAAGGAAACATGCTTTGCTCCTCTTTCCCTCCAAGATGTTCTATCTCCCAAAGGAAGATGCTGAACATTTATTTCCACCGTCCCAACAAGGAGCAGGTAGTCATAGGTTTATTGAATTAACTAGTAGATCCAATTGTTTACTAAAATGTAACTGTTACATGTCTATAATTGATTTAAATAATTTACTTAATGAATTTATTTATATTTTGGTAGTGATGATCTACAATGTTATAGCTATTATCTTACTGAAATGAATACAAATTAAATTAAGTAATTGTGTCTCTTGTCTCTTAAGACCCATTCTATCTGCACAGCTATGGTTCTTTTCTAATCAATTTTAAATAAAACTCCCAGCAATTCAAAACATATCCCTAACTTTGAAATCAATCACTACCGGAGCAGCAGGGGCTGGGGGGAAAAAATCTAAGAAAGTTTTCAACCTAAACTCAACAAATTACAGAATAACAAAGACATCTGGATATATTTATAGTATAATACAACTAATCCAAAACAAGCCATGGCAGTTTGCAGAAAGCTTTTTTGTTAAAAAAAAAAAAAGAAAGTTTTTAGATAAAGTAACATAGATATATTTAAAAAATCTTGTCTCATGTTTTAAAAGTTATTAGCTAACCAACTAACACATTTTCATGCTTGATTCTAATTCCTAAAACCAGGTCACCACTATGCACCTGAAAAATCCATGTTGTTTTCCAAGAGGCTTTTTATTCTTAGAATTGATCACTTTATTCTACTTTTATTGAATAAATGGGATTTATATAGGAATAGAGTTCATTTAGTATATATAAATAGTTCAAATGACGCTGTTTAAAAATGTAATTTTTATAGTTTATATTAGAGGTTTGAAAGACAACCCCCTCAACCCACCCCAAGAAAAACCCCACACAAATATACCTCATTAACTGTGTTCTGTAAAGTAGTTGGTTTACTCATCTCTACAGGTTACAAATGGGGCATAGTCTTTCCAACATACCTTTCTTTAGTACAGGAGACACATAAAGCCTTCTACACAAAGATGTAGTGTCACTGTCTATTTACCTTCTACCTAATTATTGTTCATGGTTAACACTAAGCACTTCTCATGTAAAGGCACAAAGTACATCCTTTCACTTCAATTGTCTCATTGAATCCTTGTGGCCACCTTATGGGACAGACACTGGTTACTCCATATGATATGAAATGACTTGCCTAAGATGGATCACCAGCTAGGAGGTGGGGAAAGCTACCGTGGTCTTATGGTGGTGCAAGTAGATCCAATGTGGTTGAAGCCTCTTCGAGGTGGTCAGTGGATGCTTCCACTGAAGGAGAGGAGCTCTCAGCCCTACATTTCCAAAAAGAGTCCTGGGATCTATTCTCAACTTCAACTAATTCTACTCGGTTGGTTGCTACACTGGCCAAAGCATTAATGTCTTTCTTAAGTCTTTTTTTTTAAGTGAGAACATACCTGTCTTGCCAATCTTGCAGGGTTGTTGAAAAGAAGAACTGAATATTACAAAATGAAGTGCTTTGAAAATGGCATTATAATGGCATTAATGTACTTATGCTCTTTTAAATTCCAGCAGTAACTTTTTTTTTTAAGATTTATTTCTTTATTTGAGAGGCAGAGTTACAGAGAGAAGGAAAGAGAGACAGGTCGACCATCCACTGGTTCACTACCCAAATGACCACAATGGTTGGAGCTAGGCAAATTCGAAGCGAGGAGCCAGGAGTTTCATCTGGGTCTCCCTTGTGAGTTCAGGGTCTCAAGGGCTTGGGCCATCTTCCACTGCTTTCCCAGGCCATTAGCAAGGAGCTGGATCAGAAATGGGAGCAGCCGGGACTCAACCGGCACCCATATGGGAAGCTGGCACTGCAGGCCGAGGTTTAACTTTCTACACCACAACACAGCACTGACCCCAGAAAGAATAACTTCAGGAGAGAATAATGATGTAAAGGAAAATGCAAAAAATAAGAGCTAACCTTGACTGTGAATTTACACTGTCTCAGGTGCTGCCGTGTCTGACACAGACTCATTTCACCCTCATGATAATCCTCCAAAGGAGGTGCAATGGAGCCCAGAAGGGATAATGACTTGCTAACGGTACCTTGCTGATAAACAGGGGAACTATATCTGAGACAGAAAAACAGACTTCAGAGCTTTGCTCTTAACTAGTTTGCCAGTTGGCCTGCATTCACTCTGTGCTAGATAGGAGTGGTTTACCAGTTACTATGTGACATAGTGAGACAGAAGCAATTTATATACTAGTTTCTTACCTATTAGTTACAACATGTGAAGTCATGTTACTGAGCCAGCTTCCTCAAGAAACCAAGACAATCATAACTATTCTGAGTATGGTTGGCAGAATTCTACGATCTCCCCCAATCTTCTACCATCTGGTATACACACAGTTTCTTCTAGTTACTCAATAACTGACTATATTTGAAATGGAACTCTGCTACTTTCTTGCAGTGTGATTTTAACAAATGTACTTAACTTCCCTAATTCTGTTTTCTCATCTGTATCTAAACCTCATGGGGTCATGGCGGCGGCGGGGGCGGGGGTGTGGAATGAAGAAGAGGGGGTTTGTATCGCTCCCTCCTCCTTCAGAGTTGAATGAGTGATTCCAAGGCTACCAGCAGTGTTACTGCAGCTCCATGTCACCGACCAGCTGGAATCTGAAGTGACCTGAGAGTGCGGGGATGGGCAAAGCCAAAAACACTGTGCAGACAGCAAACATTCACATTCTTCTGCTTAACATTTGTAGCTCTGCTTGTAAGTTCTGCTTCTAGGTGAAGCCTGTGGTGCAATTAAAGGCATTCAACTGTCGCAGGTACCTACTATGTGAGTACAGCCATGGCAAGAGACCATGGATCTTTTCATTAAGTCCAAACAATGCTGTAGGAGATACAATAGTTCAATGGGAATTGAGGGAGAAGGCTGAAAATGAAAGGCCAAAACAGGGTTCTTCAAATTCCTACAAACAACTTTTCATAAAACATGGAAAATATGGGGAGTGGGGAGGGACAGAGGTCAGAAGTCAGTAGAAATAACATATGCAAACTGTTCAGACTATCAGGTAAACAATAGAACATGACACCCACAATTACACTGGAAGAATATCTGGTCACCTTTATCAAGGTTTGTGCAAGCTTGGTAACTCAATTTTTCATTTTGGCATCATGTTGGATTGTTATTTTGTTCTGCTCTGCCAAGACTTTAGAGGGGGAAATGAAGTTATTTTGGCTTGTCCATATCCATTTTCTGAAAGGAAATGTGTACCGACTGAAACTCTAATGGGAGACTGTTTGGGACTTGGAAACAAAGGGGATGCTGCTGAGGTTACGAGGTCATCACAGGGAGTGTGGACCAAAGCGGGGGAAAGGAGGACTGACCTTCTAGAGACCCAAAAGGAAGGCACTTTCTCCCTTTTAAAGGACTATTGAAATAATGTCTGCCATTTCACCCCCAGATGGAAGCTGCCTGTTTACACAACATTATTGCCTTACTGATACGCACAGCACTTGGAGATTAGGTAACTGGTCACAGACGGTTTGAGGAAGAGAGGAGATCTGTGCTCCAGTTAAAGTCCTGTTGAAACACAAACCAGACATAGTTCTTTCATTCAGGCATCACAAGGTGACAGAATTTGATTCACTGATGTCAAGACTGATCAGGGTCTGGGAAAACTATGGTCTACGTAGAGTCAAGAGCCTACTCGGGTACTTACAGACTCTCCAGGTTCGCAGTTCCAGTTAAATCAGGAAATTCAGTTATTTGTGAGGCACCATTCAAAGTCCTAGAAGGGGGAATACATGATATTGGGAGAAGATTCTAGAAAGGAGGAATGTTTGTTGCTATTTTCAAAGCACTTAAATCTACAATCTGTTGGTCTCTCTGTGGGAGACAGTGATCTACAACAGAAATGGAAACTCACAGTGTTCTTAGTTCAGGTAAATGTTGAAAAGCAGATCTTCCAACAAACTGAATGGGATTGTCATAGAAATGTCTGAAAAAACCCAAATACCAATGTCTTAGTATAAAACTCAAATGATAAATCAGTATCTTCAAAAATATCAACAAATACATTAAAAGTATTTATATTGTTTTGATTATACAATACTACATAACAGTCCTGATTACTTGGTTTTATGTAAACTTCAAGCATGTCTATTTTGTTTTGTCTTGTTTGAGGAGAAGAGAAGCAGAGACAGACTGACAGAGAGACAGAACTCCCTTCTGTCAGTTTACTCACTAAATGCCCACAATGATCTGGGGCTGGACTAGCACCCAAGCTAGGAGTCAAGAATTCAATCCACTGCTCACATGAGAATGGCAGGAACCCAAATGTGTCAGCCATCACTGCTGTCTCCCAGGGACTGCATTGGCAGGAAGCTGGAGGCAGAAGCCAGAGCTGGGAATTGAACCCAGGTACTCCAATATAGGATGAAGGTATTTTTAAAAAGATCTTTCTGTCTGTCTACCTACCTACCTATCTATTTATTTGAAAGGCAGAGTTACAGAAAGAGGGAGAGGCAGGAAGACAGACATCTTTCATCTGCTAGTTCAGAAGCCAGGAGTCAAGAACTTCTTCCAAGTCTGCCATGTAGATGCAAGGGCCAATGCATTTGGGCCATTTTCTGTTGCTTTCCCAGGAGCATCAGCAGGGAGCCGGACCAGAAGTGGAGCACCCAAGATTTGAACTGGCATCCATATGGGATGCTGGCATTTCAGGCAGCAGCTTAACCTGCTATGCCAGGATGACATTGGCCTCCGGATGTGGCTATCTAACTGGTATCTTAATGCTAGACTCCCTCAAAATTGACTTACATTATAAGGCTTTTGGTAAGAGATTTATATGACATAAATTTTTAAATTTCTGTTAGCAAGGCCAATGTGAGAGATAGTGACTAAGGAGAAAAGCAAGTGAACTGAGTGTAGTTATGCTTAACTTCCTTTGCATCCAACATCTGTTGACTGTCCAATGAATGGCAAAAAGGTGATTCAAGGTGCTAGTAGTTGTATCATTAATTAAAGAAAGGTGAAGTCCAGGTCTAATGCTTTTAAAACCTTGAACTTTTTAAGATTATTTATTTGACAGGTAGAGTTACAGACAGTGAGAGGGAGAGACAGAGAAAAAGGTCTTCCTTCCATTGGTTCATCCCCAAAATGGCTGCCACGGCCAGAGCTATGCCGATCCGAAGTCAGGAGCCAGGTACTTCCTCCTGGTTTCCCATGCGGGTGCAGGCGCCCAAGCACTCGGGCCATCCCCCACTGCCTTCCCGGGCCAGAGCAGAGAGCTGGAATGGAAGAGGAGCAACTGGGACTAGAACCCAGAGCCCATATGGGATTCCGGTGCCGAAGGTGGAGGATTATCCAAGTGAGTCACGGCGCTGGCCTGTTGCTCCCCCTCTTCGTGGAGGAACGACACAGGACCCTGCGCTGTTCTTTTGTCTGCTTGGCCCTTCCCGGGTTTGCTGCTGGTTCTTCCCGGGTTGGCTGCCGATCCTTCCACCTCCGTGGAAGGGCGGCTCCCCCTGCCACTTTCCCCACTTCCGTGGGGGAGCGGCACACCGCTGGTCGGCTCTCTCGGGGGCTGCTCAGATGTTATCCGGATGTTCCCCTTAGATGTTCCTGGTGCATGTTGTCTCTCTCCTCCTTTATAGTCCTCTTCCACCAATCCCAACTCTGCTACCCACACACCGAGTATGCTGCTCTCCTCCAATCAGGAGCAGGATCAGCTCCTGCAGGTTATTGGTCGAACTGGAGGCAGCTGTGTAGAAGTTGTTTACTCCTCTCCCAGGGCCATATTGTGGGAGAGCAGATGCATAGAATAAGTCTTAATTCCAGTAACTTAGTCTAGTCCAAGTTGCTCCCCACACTGGTCCTAACATTGAACTTTTTTAAAAAATTTATTTTATTTGAAAGGCACAGTTACAGAGAGGCAGAGAGAGAGAGGGGAGAGAGAGAAAGAGAGGTCTGGTTCACTCCTCAAATGGCTGCAATGGCCAGAGCTGAGCCGATCTGAAGCCAGGAGCCAGGAGCTTCTTCCGGGTCTCCTACATGGGTGCAGGGGCCCAAGGACTTGGGCCATTTTCTACTGTTTTCCCAGGCCAGAGCAGAGAGAAGTGGAGAAGCCAGGATTGGAGGAACCAGCTCCCATTTGCGATGCTGGCACTGCAGGTGGCAACTTTACTGGCTATGCCACAGTGCCAGCCCTTATCTCTCTCCATTAAAGTTTATTTCTGCTAGTCAAATGTTACCATAAAATCCACAAGAGGCTCTTCAAATTTTTGAAAATGAGCTACTCAGGGGTTTTTCTAATTTATAATTTCCTTGAATTAATTACTGTTCTTAAAGGAAGATATTAGCACTTAAAATATTTTTTTGGGGGCCAGCACTGTGGCACAGTGGGTTAACGCCCTGGCCTGAAGTGCCAGCATCCCATATGGGTGCCATTTCTAGTCCTGGCTGTTCCTCTTCTGATCCAGCTCTCTGCTATGGCCTAGGAAAGCAGTAGAAGATGGCCCAAGTCCTTGAGCCCTTGCACCCATGTGGGAGACCCGGAAGAAGCACCTGGCTCCTGGCTTTGGATCAGCACAGCTCCAGCCGTTGCAACCATCAGGGGAGTAAACCAGTGGAAGGAAGACCTCTCTCTCTGTCTCTACCTCTCTCTGTAACTCTGTCTTTCAAATAAATAAGATAAAATCTTTTAAAAAAATATTTTTGGGATGGGGCCAACTTAGCAGGTAAAACTGCCACCTGCAGTGCCAGCATTCCATAAAGGCACGGGTTCAAGATCCAGCTGCTCCACTTCCAATCCAGCTCTCTGCTATGGCCTGGGAAAAAAGTAGAAGACAGCTTAAGTGCTTGGGCCCCTGCATTCATGTGGGAGATCTAGAGGAGGCTCCTGGCTCCTGGCTCCTGGCTTTGGATTGGCCCAGCTCTGGCCATTATGGTCATTTGGGGAGTAAACCAGCAGATGGAAAATTCTCTCTCTCTCTCTCTCTCTCTCTCTCTCTCTCTCTCTCTCTCTCCCTCTTTTTAACTCTGCCTCTCAAATACATAATAAATCTTTAAAAAGATATTTTTGGGTCATGTGTGTTTGGTTGAGTTGCTCCTTGGGTGCTCACATCCCATATCAAAGCGCCTGGTTCCAGTCTGGGCTCCTCTGCTTCTGACATAGTTTCCTGTTAATGCATATTCTGGGCCCGGCGCCGCGGCTCAATAGGCTAATCCTCCACTTGCGGTGCTGGCACATCGGGTTCTAGTCCCGGTCGGGGCGCTGGATTCTGTCCTGGTTGCCCCTCTTCCAGGCCATCTCTCTGCTTGTGGCCAGGGAGTGCAGTGGAGGATGGCCCAAATCCTTGGGCCCTGCACCCACATGGGAGACCAGAAGCACCTGGCTCCTGGCTGGCCGCAGCGGCCATTGGAGGATGAACCAACGGTAAAGGAAGACCTTTCTCTCTGCCTCTCTCTCTCTCACTGTCCACTCTGCCTGTAAAAAAATAAAAAATGCATATTCTAGGAGGCTTCAGATGATAGCTTAAGTACTTGGGTCCCTTCATCTATGTGGGAGTCTGGATTGAGTTCTGCCTGCCCAACCCTGACTATTGTGGGCATTAGGGGAATGAACCAGTGCATGGAAATTCTCTCTCTCTGGCTTTCAAATAAAATGCAAATGAATAAATTAAAAATTAGCTTCGAGGCCGGCGCTGTGGCTCAATAGGCTAATCCTCCACCTTGCGGTGCCGGCACACCGGGTTCTAGTCCCGGTCGGGGCACCGGATTCTGTCCCGGTTGCCCCTCTTCCAGGCCAGCTCTCTGCTATGGCCAGGGAGTGCAGTGGAGGATGGCCCAGGTGCTTGGGCCCTGCACCCCATGGGAGACCAGGAAAAGCACCTGGATCCTGGCTCCTGCCATCGGATCAGCGCGGTGCGCCAGCCACAGCGGCCATTGGAGGGTGAACCAACGGCAAAGGAAGACCTTTCTCTCTCTCTCTCTCTCACTGTCCACTCTGCCTGTCAAAAAAAAAAAAATTAGTTTCGTTTTACAGATGTTTTGAATGTAATATTATTTGAATTGTCAGTCAACAGAGCCCCACATATGTACTTCTTTTTTTTTTTTTTTAAAGATTTATTTATTTATTTGAAAGTCAGAGTTACACAGAGAGAGAAGGAGAGGCAGAGAGAGAGAATTTTCCATCCACTGGTTCACTCCCCAACTGGCCGCAACGGCCAGAGCCGCACCGACCTGAAGCCAGGATCCAGGAGCTTCTTCTGGGTCTCCCACATGGGTGCAGGGGCCCAAGGACTTGGGTCATCTTCTACTGTTTTCCCAGGCCATAGCAGAGAGCTGGGTCAGAAGTGGAGCAGCCAGGACTCGAACTGGTGCCCATAAGGGATGCCAGCACCGCAGGCGGTGGCTTTACTTGCTACACCAGAGTGCAGGCCCCCACATATACTTCTTATCTGAGATAGCCTGCTAATACCATTAAATTCAGCAAGTATACATATTTTTAGATTTATTTATTGACTTGAAAGGCAGAGTTACAAAGAGAAGGAGAGGCAGAAAGAGAGTGAGAGAGAGAGACAGAGAAATCTTCCTTCCATCTTCTGGTTCACTCCTCAAATGGCCTCAATGGCTGGGGCTGGAACAGGTAGAAGCCAGAAGTCTAGAACTCCATCCATGTCTCCCGCAGGGTACAAGGGCACAAGCACTGTGCTGCTTTTCCCTGGCCATTAGCCTAGCAAGTGCCTGGCTGCTCCATTTCCGATCCTGATCCCTGATAAAGTGCTTGTGGCCATTTGGGAGTGAACCAGCCAATGGAAGATCTCTCTCTCTCTCTCCCTCTCTTATTCTGTAACTGCCTTTCAAATAAATACAATAAATCTTTTTTTAAAAGTTCATGGAAAATATGCATTATCTTTTAATTCAATATTTTCACATGAACTATTTAAAATATCCTTGTATAGGCCTTATGTTTTTCTGGCCTAGCCATTATGATGCTAGTTGGGATACCTGCATCCCAAATCAAAGTGCCTGGGTTGGGTTCTCAGCTTCAAGTCCTGACTCCATGCTAATGTGCACAGTGGGAGGCACAAATGGTTGGGCTCCTGCTATCCTGCAAGAGACCAGAATTGAGTTCCTGGCTCCCAGTCTTGGTCCCTAGCCATTTCAGTTATTTGAGGGCATTTGGGGAGGGGGTGTGAACCTGTGGATGGGAGTTCTCTCTCTGCCTCTCAAATTAAACAACAAAAAATTTTTTAAAATGGACTTTTCTAAATAATATTGCACTGTCTTTTAGCTCCACTGTATACCTATATGTATGTAATTGTGTTCATGTACATGTATGCATCGGACTGGGAAATATGAATAAATATGCCTGTATATGTAAGACAGAAGTATCACATCTACAAATAAGGAGTTTCAATGTTTTCAAGAAGGAGCTCTTTCACATGCTAGAGGGAGATTAAGAAAAACTTCCTGAAATGACATTTGGAATGGGCCCTAGAAGACAATTTCAACAAGTACAGCAGCAAGGGGGTGGGATCAAAGGAACAAAGGAAATCAGGAAAGAGCTTTGTTCCATGAACATAGCATAGTTGGTCTAGTTTATGGCAGAGGACAAATGAAGACAACTGTGGGGAACAGTTTGGGACATCTGGCTTAGGCCATGTTGTGGGGAGCTGTGAATGTCAGGGTAAGGGGTTTTGCATACAGTGTAAACAGGCTGTGAATGTATGGTTCACAGCAAGAGAGCCACAGGATGGATGTGAGCTTCCAGGGAGATGATTGTGTCAATGGGAGAGGGAAGGAAACCAGTGCAAATCAGAATGTAATGGCTGGCAGAGAGGCTGGTGCAGTGGGTATAGAAGCCTCTGCCTGTGATGCCGGCATTCCACATGGGCACAGGTTGGAGTCCAGGCTGCTCCACTTCCAGTCTACTCCCTGCTAATGTGCCTAGGAAAGTAGTGGAGAATGGCCCAAGTGCTTGGGCCCCTGAACCCATGTTGGAGATCTGGAAGAAGCTCCTGGCTTCTGGTTTCAGCCTGGCCAGCTCAGGCCATTGTGGTCATTTGGGAAGTGAACCAGTGGATGGACAATCTCTCTCTCTCTCTCTCTCTCTCTCTCTCTGCCTTTCAAATAAATAAATAAATAAGTCTTAAAGAAAGAGAGAGAGAGAGAGTGAGAGAGAGAGAGAAAAGGAAACAAATGACAAGGCAGGGAGAGGGAGAGCTTGAGGTAGAAAGTGGGTGCTATCGGTCCTCCCCAGGGAGTTTTAGCAGATCAACAGCACTGGGACTGAAAGGAGGGTGAAAGACAAAGCAATTTGCTAACCTCTTAATATGTAAATCTCCCTAACGATGATGATGATGATGATGAATGTTTATTGGTGAATATATATATATATATTTAGAGATTTATTTATTTATTTGAAAGAGTTATACAGAGAGAGAAGGAGAGACAGAGAGAAAGAGATAGAGAGAGAGAGAGAGAGAGAGAGAGAGAGAGGAAGATCTTCCATCTCCTGGTTCACTCCCCAATTGGCTGCAACAGCAGGAGCTGATCCAAAGCCAGGAGCCAGGTGCTTCTTCCTGGTCTCCCATGTGGGTACAGGGGCCCAAGGACTTGGACCATCTTCTACTGCTTTCTCAGACCATAGCAGAGAGTTGGATCGGAAGTGGAGCAGCTTGGATTCTAACTGGCACCCATATGGGATGGGATGCTGGCACTACAGGCGGTGGCTTTATCTGCTAAGCCACAGTGCCAGCCCCTGGTGAGGCAATATATTCCCAGAGCATTTAAGAAACACTGAATAGTTTTGTTTTGTGTTGTGTTGTTTGTTTTTACAGTTGTCAGGGCTCATTGGAACTCCAGCTCATTTGTGACAAATGCCACGTGGTTCTGGGCGGCCCCTCAATCAAGTTGCCACAGGACTCAGCATCTACCAAAGAGTGCCCCAGAATTCTGTACAACTCTTTTCCTCCACATTGGAGAGTGAGAACACATGTGACCCCTAGGTCAATGCTATGCCTCAAACATACTTTGGACAGGTGTGAGCCAGCCTAATACGTGTATATTTTCAGCTTCCAAATATCATCAATCTCAGTCAGTGCTAAATTTGCAACATAAAATTATTCTTTGCTGTTGTAATGCTATTTTATTCTTGTACAGCATGTAAATTCTCAAATATACCTTTATGGAACACCTATGACTTTCCTAAATTACATTCTAGTTTGTATAACTGTGAACTCAATGCTTAGGCTTAATGATGAATGGAAATAAAGACTTAGCATGAAATAGTTTTTTCTGCACCTCTACCACCAATTCAGGCTGAAATCTGTTGTTAGCTCCTCAGGTTGTATATAACATTTATATTTCTAGTATACTTAGGTTCCTGAAGGACTGTGTGTACTTGATATTGACATTGTAAAAATCAGTTTTATTCCTTAGAAAATAGAGATAATCAAAAGACTTCATGAGATTATTGTGAAATGAGACAGGCATCTGAAGATATCGAGCATAACGCAACACACGTCGTAGATCCTATAAAAAGAATCTGCCAAAACCAGGCAGAACCACCTCCATGCCCGTCTCTGCATAGATCCTTACACTGATGAGACAAGACTCAGGCAAATATAGAACATTCATTGATCATACTTAAAGGCACAAGATACGTTGTATTTTGGCTGGAAAAACCAAAGCACTATGGTCACTTACATTGTAATAAGAGAAGGGTTGCCTACAAAGGCTTTCTCAGGTATAGACCTGATATTGTTGCTATGAAATCCTCTAGAAGGAGAGAAAAAACAATTTATAGAAATATATTTATTATTTAACAATTCCCCTCCATCCTGTGGCAATAACAAGCACCTTTAGTAACCAGAGGACAAGGTAAAATTCCTCTACTCATCTTGAATCGTATGTATCCTCATTTACTCTCTAGGAGAGAAGGAAGTCACATACTGTCTTCTTTAAAGAGGAATAAAGGGTCTGAAAATAATAATTGCACTTTATAGAAATGTACTGTCTAATGTCATAAAAAGAAAGTCCATCTTAATACCCAGTGGAGCACCTCTGTCCGGCAGCCTGAGCGAGTGGGAGCTATCTGTGGAGAGAGGATTACAATCACTCCTCCTGACCCCATTTAAAGGGAGGAGAAGAGAAAATTGACTTAAGCTGCAGCGAAGTAGAGATTTTAGTAATCTCCTTATTTGGACACAATTTCCTGACTCTAAGGAAGGCACCCAGCTCAGCGACTCCTTCTCATCTGTTGGTGCTAATGTCTCTGAAGGGCAGAGGGGCAGAGCCAATGGCTGCTGGGCTTGTGTGGCCCCGGGGCTTTGAGGAGCAGGCTTTGAGCTGCCTTCTGAGGCAGAACCCCAGAGGTGTTCCTTATAAACAGCCTCTCCTGTCTACCTCCTTTGGCTATAGGTCTTATTTTCCACTGTCAATGGAACAAGGTTCAAGGTTTATTTTCCTTTCCAAGTGTCAGAACACTCCTTACATATGTTATTTATATTTTTAAGAGCAAAGTAAAGCTAATCCAATCTTCTCATATAAAAGACAATATATATAATGGCTGATAATTAGCTTTTCTAGTAAAAATCATATTTTTAAAATAAATACTATTCATGGACCATATTATAAAGAATATTAAATAACGTATTTGGAATATCCAGTACTGTACAGGGCACATACAATTTTACTCATCCAATTTTAGACTTATACAACTTAGAAATGTTTGCATTCTTAGAAATGTTCAACAAATAACTAAATTTTACCACAAATCTATAAAGCATATAAATTCTGGAAGAGTATACCTATCTTAGGAAAAGAGAAATATGTACATTTCTCTAAACTATATATATTAGATAAACCCATTATAATATTAGCTAATAGTAGCTGGTGATAGAATCAATTAAAATATATTTCCAGTACTGTTAACCATTACTTATATGAACCTCTAAAATAGTCTACCAAGTCATATCATGTACAATAACCACATATTTTAAAATAAATTCACACAAAATAGAATGATCTCATTAAAATTACCCTAAATACTTACAGTTCTTTAAGATTGGAGAGTGTCTTGATTGCAGTGGGAAACTCATCAAGGTTATTGTAATTTAAATCTCTGGAAATGAGTAGAGAGTATTTTAAGTTTTTCATTCAAAAACTCATATACACTTCAAATAATTTTTGTTAAGATTTATTTATTTATCTGAAAGTCAGAGTTACAGACAGAGACACATAAAGAGACAGAGAGAGAGAGAGAGAGAGAGAGATCTTGCATCTGCTGGTTCACTCCCAACATGGCCACAACAGCCAGGGCTGGGCTAGATCAAAGCTAGGAACCAAGAGCTTCATCTAGGTCTCTGTGGGTGGCAGGGGCCTACGTATTTGTGCCATCTTCTGATGCTTTTCCCAGGGGCATTAGCTGGGAGCTAGATTGGAAGTGGAGCAGCCAGAATTCAAACCAGTGCCCACATGGGATTCTGGTGTTTCAGGTGGTGGTTTAACCCCCTGCGTCACAACATCTGTTTACAAGGAATGATAATATGGTTTCCCAGAGAATCTTGTCATTGATGAACATTCTCATGCCTTCCCTTTATGGAAGAGGTTTTCTTGGTTTACTGACTACCAACATCCCACAAGGATCTACATTTAAATGGACATTACATTGACCATGAGAAATTTCAGAGCCAAGGCTCCATGCACAGGGAGCCTTGTGTGGAGAAGACTGTAGCAGTTTTAACATCCAAGCAGGAGGGATGCTTGGTGGAGTGTGGACAGCTTGTCGATGGAGCTCTGCATGGGAGCTTGGCTCACTAGTTTGCCAGTTTGTACTTGCACATATTGGGCCCTTGGATCACATTCCCCTTCATGTTCCCCCCTTCGTCCTTTTGGAGACAGGACATCTTGTAGGGCTGCTTTGTTCCTGACTCCAATGGGGTACCTGCATCTCTCCCAGCCCAAAGTCCATGATGAGACCTGCTTCTGGAGAGGCACAGGTGATACAGAACCCCTCAGGAAGGATAGCTGATCTAGAATTTCCTCAGGGTGATTCAGATCAGAAGTAGATGCTACCCTTGGCCTCTGAGGCAAGGCTCTCCCTTGTCCCTCACACACAGAAACGGAACAGCCAAACAATCTCACAGTCATTAATTTCTCTGTTATGTCACAAATGGCTTTTCAATTCCATTACTCACAAGAGCTTTCTAGATGTATTCTACCTTATATCAGCATCAACATATGAAAAAGTAATAGCCTCCTGGTGCCTGGGAATGGCAGATTTCCCAGATGACACAGAGAAACCTTTTGGACAGACAATCAGATGTGGTTAGATCCTCCTTTGTGGAGAATTGCTACTTAATTTTAAGAGAGATAATTTGAGTGAGTTAAACATGAATCAAGATTCCTACTTGCCTGGCACAAACCATCCTTAAGCTATAAGGCAGGCAGGAAACTCTGTCTTTTGTGGACACAGATTTCTTCCTGTTTGTAAATCTCTCCAGATGCTCTGTTTTGATTAAACGAGGATTGGGCCCTTATAAATTACTTGGATTTCTAGTGAGGGAAAGGAAGAGGCTGGGAATAACCAATTTACTGATCCTCTGTAGCCCTGGGCAAGGTGGAGGGGAGACAATAAGACGCATGAAATTTTGCCCTGAAATATTTTGGTCTACGTTATTTATATGCAAGCCTGGATCCTCACCCAGTACTGGTTAGAAAGAAAGACTATTATGGACATAGCCATCAAAGCCCATTTTGTTTTTTGTTGCTGTTGTCATGTTGGAAAGGACCAAAAGGTGATTTCCATTGCTAAGATCCCCAGCCCAGCCCTGTGGAGATAAGATAGCTCTATTTTTTTTCCTTGCAGCTCATGGGAACTGCTTGTCTGTGTCATTAAGTTGGCATCAAGGTCCTGCCTGGACAAGTTCATCTTTGATACCTAAGAGGAAACACATAGCGATTTAAATAACACTGGAAAGAGAGCTATTAGTGTGCATTGGCTACAAGAAGACAGCCCATAACAGATGATCCCTTGGGAAATTAGTGGACCTGGATCAGGTTAGAGGCTACATCCACCATGTACAAGTTGCTAAGCTCTATATGCAAATGAACAACAGCCCCAAAGGCACATGAGAAGTAGTTTTTGGTGATATTTTTTTGTCCTCTGGGTCAGAGCCAGCATTGTAGATTCAGTGGCTCTATGAGGTTGATGGCAATTGAGTATTAAAAATATGGCGGTAGGAATGAGAGCACAGATGCCGTTAAGTGTTCTGTCCCAGTGCACTCAGGATCCTCCTTGCCTTTCAACCTACTCTCATTATACTTCTCTTACTCAATAGGGCAATGAAGAGAAGCTCCTTCCTTGGAAAAAGCCTGGGGCCCAGGTGTGGTCCTCAAAAACTTCCATTGTAGCTCTGGGATAGAGTCTGGCTATGGTCAGCTGGCTGGGCTCTATTTCGACTAGAGATACTAATTAGGAACTGACCTATTCTTTGGAAGAAGGATACAGTGATAAACAGTGATTTCAGAATCTGACTGGAGAAGAAAGTGAATCCCAGTTCTGCTACAAATTAGATATGTATGGTAAAATAACTTAAATTCTCTAAAGCCTAAGCTAAGATGGTAATAGCAGTTCTCATAAAATGGTTGTAAAACTATTGAAACAATATATGTCAAGTGCTTGGTGCAATGTTTGGTTGTAGGTATATTTGAGATATACTCAATAATTGGGAACAATTATTATTTTCCAGTGTTTTGAATTACATTAGCATGAACCCTTGCTGTTTCCTAACGGGATGGATGCTCATCTCAGAATGCAGACTGAGCATTTGCCTAGTCTGCATCCTCTCATTCAGCAGGGAGAAGGCCATGCACCAGTCATAAGCCTAAGTGACAACACGGGACTGATCCTGGACGGAGAATACCTGTTTCTAAGCAGTCACTGTTCAGTAGAAAACATCTCATTTAACTTACAATGATTCTAACTAACTTACCACTCTAGTTAGCTGGAAACAAAATCTTAGATTTATTCTTTACTTATGTCTTTTTCTATTGTTTAGCTTTTGTGTATGTTTGTGTCCGTGAGTGAGTGTGGGTGTGTGTATGTCTGTATTAAGATAAGGCCATTGGAAATATCAGCTTAAAGCTCGGACAATTAACCAAACCTAACAGCAAGTTTTGGCTTTAAGGCAATTTTGATTCCTTCAGAATATTCATGAAAACACTGAAAAAAGGGAAACAAATAAAAGGTCAACTCACAAAGTCTCTAGGCTGTGGAGTCCATCAAAGCATTTCTTTCCCAGGGAGTGGATTCTATTGTTATGGAGATGCCTGCCCAAGCACATTATAGACACTCATGAGACACTTGGCAAATTCAGGCACAACATTTTAATTACTGAAATCCAGAGAAACTCATATAAAACAATGTACCAATCATAAGAAATGAACATTTAAAAAAAGTCTGTGTGCCCCTTTTACTCATACCAGAGATGATTCCATTCTATAGAGTTTAAATGACAGTTCCAGTTTGACTGATTAGGTTTGCGGTATCACGGCACATAGAATAACATGAACATCATGATTAATTTAATAAAAATTCAGATTTTTTTTTAGCACAGTTTTCAATATAAGTTGCGCAGTTTGATTTTATGATACAGAATGTGAAACAGAGATATTGACCATTATTGACGCATGGAAAGGAGGGAAAATTCTCAGTGTGCTCAAGCACATTTTCTGTTAAAACTGAATTCTTATAAAGGCTACGTTCCCAGGGGTGGGCCATACGCTAGCAGGAAACAATGATTTCAGTGACAGGGAAAGGTGATCAGATTTCTTTGGCTGCATGAGGTTAGTTATCTTGACACAGTATTAGTCTGTATGACTATCATCTTTGGCTCAATTGGTAAATCAGTCCAGAGCCAATGAGAGCAGCTGAATATACAACTGAAAATTGGACCAGCTCCCAAAGGGATTTTGGGGAAATGAATTTAAAAGGGACAAGTGAAAAAGCATAGTTGGATTTCTGAAAATGGCATTAATTGGCCATAATATTACACCACATCAGTTATACTCTTAAAGACTATTTTTCAAACTATTACTTATTCAAGAATCATTTTGCTTTACTACAGCAACGAAATTGAGACATAATAGGGAAAAAGCTGTACGAATGTATAACTCACCATCAAGGGTGAGTACTCCCTGAATTTCTTTCCCTGGTTCAAGAAGTACTTATTAGATATTATTAATATTATTCATAAATACAATTAAATTAAACAATAGAGGCATTTTCCAATTTGTCCTGAACCAGCAATCATAAAAAATACTGACTTTTTATTATCTTTGGTTATTGTACCAATTGTACAGCGTAGTGATTACCTACACAATATACAATGGGCTTTCCTAAGGCAGAAGTCATATTTTATTATCTTTGTATGCCCAACAGTGCCTGGCACTTAGCAGGTGCTCGATAAATGTCATTTAAGTCATTCACACAATTGAAACATTTATGAGGCATTTTGGGCAAGGGCTCAGTGGGTTTTCATCCTTTAAAATGTCCCCATTCAAGTTTTGAAGGGTCAGCATTTAAAGGCCAAGGTCTCCAGGTGAATTTAGAAACTGTTAAAAGAGAGCAAAATCAATAAAACTTACAGAACTACCAAGCTGGAGAGGTTCCCAAAGGCATAGTCTGGTATGTGGTGTATTTTGTTCAGGGCCAAGGTCATGGCCTGCAATGCCGATAAACTTCTGAAAGCCTGGACAGGAATTTCTGTCAAAGCGTTGTCATCCAGCCACAGGTGCCTCAGGGAATGCAGGCCACTGAAACAGCTGGGAGGCACGTAGCTGATGTGGTTGGCATCCAGTCGCCTAGGGAAGCAAGCAAACAAGAATGGACAAGAGAGTAAAGCCCGGGGGAACATGGACTTCCCAGGGAATCCTAATGCATGCCAACCAGCAAGGGTGAAACAGAGCCAGGGCTACTCAGAGTTCTTGACATCTGTAGCAGTTTCCTCTCCTGATAGGCTCGCCTGGGCCAAGGGTAGAACCATTGCTTCTCAGTCTCCCTAGCTCTAAAACTGCAGGGTGCCGGGACTTTCTCCCAGGCTTGTGTGTAGCATGTGTTCATGCATGGAAGTGGCCTCCCCTGGGGTATAAGGTTGCAGCATGATGATCTTTTAGCTTTCCTTTCTGACACCAGCAGGCAGACAACCTCCTGCTTCCTTTCTACTCCAAGCCAAAAGAATGCCTTTGCATTCCTGGACACTTTTGAACCTATTCGACTAGTTTATTTATTAAATTCTGAGAAAAGGTTACTTCAGTCTTTGAAAGGACTTGAGAATTTTTTTTTTTTTTTAAATAGGCTTAATTCACTTTATTTTTCCTGTGTAAAAACCTATGTTGGAGCCACAGCTGGAGCCTGGGTCCTATGCACAGACACTCTAGGGTGAGTGTTCACAAGATGGTCCGTGAACTCTAGCTAGGGAGATTGGTGAACATAGTGTGAGCTATTTTTGAAGGCTGTTACAGACACGTGTCAGGAAAGGAGAAGCGGTCCCTCCTCTTTGTTAGCACTGAATGAAAAGCCTGAAAAGTGTTGGCTTTCTTGTTTTTTCTTTTTTTTTTGACACTTTTAAATGAATAATAAAATGAACAGCTTTCCAGCGTCTGTTTCCTTTTTCTATACTCCCCCTTTTCTTTTCCTAAAGGAGGAAATACGTCTAAGAATAGATCTGGTTAATGAGCCATTGCAGCATCAGAGCCAGCAGAGGGAGTGCGATACTTGTATTTTGTCCCAGTCCAGCATAAACAGTGGCTGTAATTAAAACATCTTAACTTTTTCTGATGGAAGTGACAAAATGCATGTAGTCTGAAATTTTCCCCAAGGTGTATGAACAACAGAACCACCTTGACTCAGCTATGCTGACAACAGCCCTCACTTTTTTTCCCAATCTGTTTTTAAGACTCACATATTTGTTTGCATTTTCAAAGCTGGGATTAAAAAAAGGAGAGTTGCATTTTAAGCAGTCCATGTATTAGAAAGGATTAGAAAATCACGAGAGGATTTCAAAAAATGTTTTCGGAAGCGTTTAAGACTAAACAGATGCAGGAAGCACACCAGGATCACAAAATAATCCCTTGCAAACCAAATTTAAACAATTTAGAAATAGAGAGAATTCTCTGTGGTAGGGAGCTAATCTCTCTGGAAAGCGGCTTCTTTACTTTTGGTCACATATGTCATGGCAATTGTCCTCTGGTTCCTACTTCTACTTACTGAATGGGAACAAACCATGCCTTGCCAACCCTGGGCCAATTTTTGATAATAACGGAGATAAGATGACTTGGAAAAAATTTTAAGGGCTGAGTGTCATAGCCCACACACAATTAAATTTCCAGCAGAATAATTATCATCGTAGGCAGCAGAAACATCTCAAGGATCTGACAACAAAGGGAGCTGGAAATGTTTAGGCCAACTCAACACCATCTCTTTCCTCTTTCTACAGCAATAATGCTCTGGGCCCATGTTCAGATGAGGTACGACCTCATTAGGGGAGGAAGACGTGATTGTTTTTGTTTGACTAGAAGTGAAGCACATATGTAAACTCTCCTTAACTATGGCACTCATTAAAGAAAGGAAACTTTATAATATTAGTGTCTGCATTTTAGTTAACATATTGGCTGATTTTTGCTGGTTGCTTATGCATCAAAACTACAAGTGGCTTTCTTTCTTTTCTTTTCTTTTCTTTTTTTTTTTTGGACAGGCAGAGTAGACAGTGAGAGAGAGAGAGACAGAGAGAAAGGTCTTCCTTTGCCGTTGGTTCACCCTCCAATGGCCGCCGCGGCCGGTGGCGCATCACGCTGATCCGAAGGCAGGAGCCAGGTGCTTCTCCTGGTCTCCCATGGGGTGCAGGGCCCAAGCACTTGAGCCATCCTCCACTGCACTCCCTGGCCACAGCAGAGAGCTGGCCTGGAAGAGGGGCAACCGGGACAGAATCCGGCGCCCTGACTGGGACTAGAACCCGATGTGCAGGTGCCGCAAGGCGGAGGATTGGCCTAGTGAGCCGCGGCGCCGGCCAACAAGTGGCTTTCAAAAGTCTTAAAAATGGAAAACCTTAAAGTTAGGTGTAAATGTTGGGGTACATTTATAGAAAAGGCTCCCAATAAATGGTATTCCTTTTTTTTAATCTTTTACAGAGAACAGATTTCGTGCAGTTCACAGATACAATTCCAAGAATACAATGGTACCTCCCTCCTTCCCTTCCCCTCTTCCTTTTTTCTTTATTAATTTTTGTGATAACACTGTACTTATTTTTAATTTTTTTTGACAGGCAGAGTTAGACAGTGAGAGAGAGAGAGACAGAGAGAAAGGTCTTCCTTCCATTGGTTCACCCCCTCAAATGGCCACCACAGCCGGCGCGCTGCGCCAATCCGAAGCCAGAAGCCAGGTGCTTACTAGTGGTCTCCCATGCAGGTGCAGGGCTCAAGCACTTGGGCCATCCTCCACTGCCTTCCCGGGGCCATAGTACAGAGCTGAACTGGAAGAGGAGCAACCGGGACAGAATCCGGCGCCCCAACCAGGACTAGAACCCAGGCTGCTGGCGCTGCAGGTGGAAATTAGCTTAGTGAGCCGTGGTGCCGGCCATGATAACACTTTAAATTTACCTTATAACCACAGGCTTAATGCTCCTCTAAATAGAGTTCAACAAGTAAAAAGTGGAGAGGCCAGTGTTCAGCAGGAATGGCGTACCTTCTAATTCCACTGCCAGGTTGTATCCACCTGGCCGCAGTGGTCCAACCCTAATTTAGAGAGTGGTATGTAGTTCACGCTCAAACGCATTATCTGGTTTTATCTCCCCCATCAGCTTTATTAAGGTATAATTACAAACAAAATTGCATATATTTATGGTGTATAATGTGATGTTTTGATATATGTGAACCTTATGAAATTATGAATTTATGCTAATTAACATATCCATCACCTCCCATACTCACTCATCATATTTTTGTGATGAGAACACCTATGATCTAATCTCTTAGCAATTTTGAAGTATACAAGACATTGTTATTATTTATAGCCAGCATGCTCTCCAATAGATCACCAGAACTTATCATTCTGTGTAAGTGAGACTTTTTACAGTTTAACCAACATCTCCCCTGAACCAGCAGCCCTGGAAACCACCATTCTACTCCCTGTTTCAGTATCTGATTTGATATTTTTTTATTTTTGAAAGAATTATTTATTTATTTAAAAGGTAGAGTTACAGAGAGGCAGATGCAGAGAGAGAGAGAGAGAGAGAGAGAGAGAGGTCTTCCATTTGCTGGTTCACTCCCCAGATGGCTGCAACAGCTGGAACTACGCCAATCCGAAGCCAGGAGCCAGGAGCTTCTTCCGAGTCTCCCACATGGATACAGGGGCCCAAGGACTTGGGCCATCTTCTACTGCTTTCCCAGGCCACAGCAGAGAGCTGGATCGGAAGTGGAGCAGCCGGGACCTGAATCGGTGCTCATATGGGATGTAGGCACTGCAGGTGGCAGCTTCACCTCCTGTGCCACAGCACTGGCCCCCTGATTTAATCTTAACAGAAGATCCCAAGGCTAAACCAGAGCATGGAATTAATTATCCAGTCACTCATACAGGTGGTTCTTACAGAACAATGTTAAGATTGTGGGCAAGTAGCTGGCAGGATACAAGTTGTGCCTATTCAGTGAGTAAACAAAAGGCTCATATATTATATCAATCAAGCCTATTCAGGCAGCTGGGCATTCTCTACTTATATGCTTGGACAATGCAATAGTTAAGCAGAGAGGTGTCAGGTAAACATTACTATGTAATATAAGAAACTGTATACATGTAAAATATAGTTCTATTGTATACTTATCAGAAAGTAATAAAAATAACTATACAGCTCTGTTTTTTAAGTGTTTCTTTATTATCCCCCCCCCTTTCTTTTTTTGCAAGTCACAAAGGGAGTTTGTGTGTACACAGCTCAGTATCTGTAAATTAGCGAAGAGATTCGGAATGGGAAGTCTCAAGTTCAAACCATAATGGTAGCTGTGTGACCATGGCCAAGTCAGTAGACATTAGCTTAGACATTTGGACAATGGAGATAATTTATATCTGATAAAGTTGTTTCATGATTAAAGGAAATAACAACAAGGATTTGTAAATATAATGGGTTCTACTGATTTTAAATTATTATCTAAAGCCAGGTAACAATTTGTGGTTTTGTCTTCTGACTATTAAACTATTCAGGAAAAAAAGGGAGAAAATCTCAAATTTTGCTTAGGCAAAAGGTGGTTAAAAATGAGTGCTAGGCCAGCGCCACGGCTCAGTAGGCTAATCCTCCGCCTGTGGCGCCGGCACCCCAGGTTCTAGTCCCGGTTGGGGCGCCGGATTCTGTCCTAGTTGCCCCTCTTCCAGGCCAGCTCTCTGCAGTGGCCAGGGAGTGCAGTGGAGGATGGGCCAAGTGCTTGGGCCCTGCACCCCATGGGAGACCAGGAGAAGCACCTGGCTCCAGCCTTCGGATCAGCGCGGTGCACCAGCTGCAGCAGCCATTGGAGGGTGAACCAACGGCAAAGGAAGACCTTTCTCTCTGTCTCTCTCTCTCTCACTATCCACTCTGCCTGTCAAAAAAAATAAATAAATAAAAATTTAAAAAATGAGTGCTAGATTGTCAGTGAATTTCAGCTCCAAGAAATGTAAACTGTTCCATTCCTCAAAACAGAAATACTTAAGAGAAGTCACCCTTATTTTGAAATCTTTAATATTATTGTTATGTGTGTGTGTGTGTACACACACTCACAAAACAACAGGGCAACGAATTTTGTTCCTGATACATTGTTGAATATAACATCTTCATTCTTTCAAAGCAGTATTGATATGTGACAGATGGCACATTCTCAGAGAATATTCCCAACAATGGTCTTGGCCTTTAAACAATCATCAACAATGTGATGGAAACACCACACAGAACTTGCATAGCAAGTCATGCATAGCAAAATAAAACACATTAACAATAGAAATGGACTTTCCCACAATTCAGACAAATAACACCTCTTAATTATGATCTTGGAATACAATCTGAAATGTGATCATTAAGTGGGAAATGGTACCCATTTTATGTTCCTTATAATATTTACAGTTTATAGTAAAATCATAGAGAAAAAAATTTTACCCAACTTTCTAGATCATCTAAAATCACCTACATATTGGGCATACAAATTTAAGTCAAGACTCTGCCAATTACTAGTTTCGGGATTTTGGGATATATTGATTCATGTCTCTGAGGGTCAACTTTCACATTTATACAGCAGAGTCACAATATGTTACAGAATTATTGTGGAGATGAACAGAGAAAATCTGTGTGGATGAATTTTATAAACAGTAAAGTATTCTACAAATGGTTGGTTTTACTATTTGAGAAAAAATTTCACAGTCAGGGAGAGGTATTTTTTCTTTTACTTTAAAAGTTTTTTGTTGTTATTCTTCCTGTAGTTTCTCAACCATTTGTAATTACATCTTTCTCTCTAGACTGCCTTTTTTTTTTTTTTTTTTTTTGGTCATAGGGACTTGCAGAACTGCTGGTTCTCTACACTCGAAACATCCTTTAATCTATACATTCAGTAGGTTTGCTGTAGGTTTTGATGAGTGGTAAAGCAAAGCTTCCATCACAGAGAACAGAGGGTGCAAACATCTTTTGTGTTAGGTCAACAAAAGGACTAAAATGGCCAAGGATTCTCATGATGTCACCTCTCTGGGGCACAATTCTTGTTAACTGTGAGTCTCTGCAATGGTATCTCTAAGTGACATTCAACTACAACTTACAAGAAAGTTTTTAATCGCAATTTCAAGGCTTATTATGTTGAACTAAGTTCTCTGGAGGGAAGAGTTGAGGTTAGCAAACATGTCAGTTATTGGAGATTCTGCTGTTCAAGCTGGTTGGCTGGTTGACTGTCTCTCTTGGTCTTTGAGTTGCTTTTCCTATCAATGGGACATGGTCAAAAACATCACAGACTTCAATCATGTTGAATATCAAAGGAAATACTTGAAGTCTGGATAATTTCATTCATTGATGGCTACTGAGCTATGCGCCTATGAGAAATGCCCTACTCTCATCAAGCAATCTTTAATGTCTATGTAAACCTGTTCCTCTGGAAAGAGGGTGACGTACTGACTCCTGACTGTACACACTTATAATAGATGTTCCATAGAAGGATCACTCTGATAACAGGGTGTTGGAAGGATTAGGGGGAAAGTAAGAGATAACTGTAGTCATTAGAGTAAGAAATATGAATGCCTCCAAAAGTG
This sequence comes from Oryctolagus cuniculus, assembly GCF_051225735.1. NCBI lineage: Eukaryota > Metazoa > Chordata > Mammalia > Lagomorpha > Leporidae > Oryctolagus > Oryctolagus cuniculus. Next base: position 74,108,036 of record NC_142877.1, on the reverse strand, counting down.
GAAATGGAGAGGAAGAGCCTAACATGAGATATTAAATAAGAGGGTTCAAAAGCACTTGGTGACTCACCAGGTGTGGCCAGAGAGGGAGATAAGAAAGTTATGGTGATTGAGACTTTTGATCCGGGCAGACCGTGCAAGATCAAGAATGAATGCTACCCAGCATTATGTAAAGTAAAAATAAAACAGAATTGCATGTTTACTGTGAAAATAATCCTGTAATGTCAACATAGTCTATGTGGCAAAGAGCTGGAAGGTAACAGGCAAAAAATTAATCTTTTACATATAGGCAATGGCCAAAAACCAAAAAATGTTCATTTTCTCCTAATTTTTTTAAGTACAAAGGGGTAACTCTGAAAATATCCTCTTTTAAGAGAAACAATTTGTCAATCTGTTTCACACTTCTGAAAGGAAACTTCAATTTATAAATGGCATTACTGTAGGGATTAGAGAACCTATGAGATCACTCTTGCTATTGTTATATCAAAAAATGGTCCTTTATATGTCTTGCATATGATACCTTGCCAATGTATCACATAAACTTGTATCTTTGTTTGAGAATGCCTTTGATGAGCCATTAACTACAAGGAAGAAAGCGTTAGTCAAAAGATAAGCCATTGATCTTGGCTAATTCCATATCTGAGATGACTATAATAATGTCAATTATTAACATGGGTGACTAAGAGGGAAAAACAGCTAAAAGTGTAAAGAACGTTGCAGTTGCACAATTCGGCTTATAGGGATTCTTATACTAAACAGAATGATCAAGAATGAGGTTTTCATGACTAGCATTGTTATTCTGTATTTGGATAAGCATTTTTCCTTCTTAAGTTTTAAGGATATGAACAACTCTCTCACATCTTCCACATATTTGTACATTTTGTGAGACCATTTTGAACAATTCATGAATAGTTGGAGGAACACAGTGATTTAGTTCATTTATAAATTTGGAGAAATGAAAGCATTCTCAATTGTAGTTAAACATTTTCAATAAAATGAAAGTCATGTAGTTCCAAGTCTGTTTATAATATAATTCAATAAAGTACACATATTCTCTCTTATGGTATTATTTGACTACTTTGAAATTTTATTGCCTGGGAACCAGTTGGTTATTGGAGTTGAATTTCTCAAGAGATTATTGTAATAATACTTTTAGGATAAATTTTTATCTATATGAACTCATAAATTTGAATTCATATTGGTTTCTGTGATTCACAGTATTATCATAGTGGTTGCTGTTTATAAATATTTGTGGACCACAATGTGCCACCTTTTAATGAATTTCCCATAAATATGGGAAATTATTATACTCTAGGGCAAATAATTAAACATATGACTTCATGTAAACATCATGATTGCTTAGCAGGGAAATTTCTGCTTGTCTTTCTCTTCTCCATCTATTTATTTGTAAACTTATTGTGGTTGCCAGAAAGAAAATCATTGTTTTAGCTTTACCTTTGAAAAGGTAATAATAATTATTATTATTTTTGGCATCTCTACAGTTTGGGAAGACACAGTCTCCAGCAGGTTCATTGAAGTGTAATAATTCAGAGACTAGGAACTGGATGAAAAGTATTCAAAGGAACTCAGCCTTCATCTCCCTGGCATCATTGAGGAGGGCAAGACTCCAGTGAAGAATATATTTTAAGATCAAGTTACATTAAGTTGGTCAGAGATCACTGCCACTGTGAATTTTCCAACAAGGAGATGATCTACACCAGAGTAATGTGAGATGTAACTTCTTTGGTTTTATTTTTCTCCATAGAAAACAAAGACTTTCTTTTTGTTAGAGGCACCATTAGTCTCCAAGGAACCACTGGGGTTTGAAATCTAGAGTCATTTTTGAACCTTCCAGTGTCTTCCAGCCAATCATTCACCAAGTTCTCTCCACTTATCTTCATCTCTGAGACTCTCCATTTCCACTGTCTAGTTAAGTCTCTTATCTCTTCACACCTGTGTTACTGCAGCAGCCACTGAGCTGGTCTTTTTGCCTTTGATCTCTTATCTCTTTAATGAATCCTGTAGGCAGCTGCCAGATTAATTGCCCTAAAATTGTGCTCTATGTGATTCCCTGTTGAGAATCTACAATTCTGCATATCATCCCTTTCAAACCCAAATTTCCCATTCTGATATCCAAGGATTTCCATTCACCTTTTCTCAAACTTTTTTCTTATATCTCTATCCCAGTTGATATCCCAAGTTGCTAGATATTTTCCACAGTATTTCTGGGCCTCATGTCCATGAGCATCCCCTACTACCTGGCTATCCAAATGTCATTGATCTTCTGCCTTAATAATACCAGGCTTTTCCATTTTAGTCATCAATACTAAAACACGTTTTATTAACCCTTTGATCCTTTAATCTTATCCTCTTGGTTATCTCATCTTCCTTTCCCTTCTGTCTGCTTATGTTTCCTTGTCTTCTGTTACTTCCTTTCCCTTCTGTGTCCTGGCTCTGAAATCCAACAGGATCCCATATGTTAATAGAGAAAACTGGTGCCTATTTCTAGGTTTGCCTTACATCTCAGCATTGTGAGCCCCACCTCCTTGTCTTAACTCATTCTTTTTGCTTACTCCTTTTTCCCCCTTTTTGGTCTATTATTAGCAAACATCTATTATGCAGTCTCTTGTGAAGTTATTGACATTTCAGAGTCTCTAGAGTGAAATGTGTAGCCCTGAGGATATTTTCACAATAAGATACATGGTCAAGTCATGTTTCAGGTTGTAATTATACTTTCTTCTTGGGTTTTCAAACATAGTCTTCAAAAATATGATTTTGAATATGAATATTTGCTAATAGAACAGAGACAATAATGAAGATATGTTTAATTCTCTTTTCCTTTTCTATTTACTAACCCATTATCTTTGTGATTGTGCATATTGCAAAATTACCTTTGCTCGTGAGACCTGGAATGAAAATGAACATGTATTAAATAATATTCATACTTTGGTGGTTGGATAGTATGAATATATAATTCTCTTTGTGAGAAGCAATGGTTTTTCATAGATTGATTTCTTACCTGTTAATACAAAATTGTGAGGGTACAGAGGGTTAAGTTTTGAGTTTCCATCAAATCAATATAATCTGGCCCTATTTCTTAGATATCTATAATGTCAAAAGTTTCTTGGTAAAATACAACTTACTGTGAATTCTGATTTCATTTTCTATTCTTTTCCAAAAACAGAAAGGAAATTAGGTTATATTTGATTACATTATTAAAGTCCAATTTGTGTCTGAGAAGTCATTTGTGTATCGGAAGCCAAATGCAAATATTGCACAGTGGCAGCCTCAGCGACATGGGCCTGTGCTCTCATTCTTCAGCTGAAGAATTCATAAGCATCAGGAGAGTTAAAGGGATACAAATGCACTTATGTGTTTTCATTATGGAAAAAAACCAAAATATCTTATATATGTGGACTAGATGAAAAATTATATCCCTTGAAACTTGATTACTGCTTCTTTCTTTATCTCAGCAATGTTACCAATTTTAATATCAAGTTTCTTAAATTTTATTCAATGAAACCACATCTATTTGGGTGGAGCAAAGAATAAGAATGCAAATAATGTATTTCAGTGGTTCTCAACCATTTAGGATTTGTAGATTTAGGATTTGTAGATTTGTAATAGAACGCTAAAATCTTAATTTCTCAAAAAGTATTTTGCATACAAATCACCTAGGGTTTTGTCAAGTAAAGATTCCTTATCAAGTAAGACTAAGTATGCCACTAAGGCTGTGGCATAGCAGGTAAAGCTGCCGCCTGCAGTGCCAGCATCCCATATGGACAGTGGTTCGAGTCCTGGCTGCTCCACTTCCAACCCAGCTCTCTGCTATGGCCTGGAAAAGCAGTAGAAGATGACCCAAGTTCTTGGGCCTCTGCACCCACGTGGGAGACTAGGAAGAAGCTCCTGGCTCCTGGCTTCGGATTGGCATATGGTCATTGCGGCCAATTGGGGAGTGAAGCATCGGACATAAGACCTCCCTCTCTCTCTCTCTCCCTCTCTGCCTCTCTGTAACTCAGCCTTTCAAATAAATAAACAAATCTTTGAAAAAATAAAGTTCTCATAAAAAAATTTAAGTAGAGATCCAAGGTTTTATAGACCACATCGCATGTGGCCTCAGCTTTATCTTCCCTAGATTATCAATGGTGTTGATAGGCAGCTGTGTGCTGGTTTCAATTTAAAACAAAGCAATGCCCCACTTTTACATTCTACCTACATTAATAGCTCATATAGGAATACAAAGTATGGGTTTTGTTACTATGCAGGTTTGAAAAGAGTTCAGGAAAATAGTTTTTAGATCGTCTGGGGATCAATGGTTCAGGAGGCCAGTTCTATTCATCATGTTAAGAAACACTTAATGCAATTAGGCCAGTTAGAAAATGTTGACATAGGGGCCCCCTCCTCAGAGATTCTGATTTTAACTGTTCTGAGTGCAGCCTGGGCTTTGGAGCTCTAGGTGATTCCTGTGTGCTGCCATTATTGAGAAGCCCCACTGCAGAAGCTGTTACAAGGACAGGCAAATAAGGAGTGGTAAGCACGTGGGCCCTGTCACGTGGGAAGGGCTTCAGGGAGTGAATGTATAACACAAGGAAAACAGAGTGAACGCAAGAGTGGAAAAAGGAGGAACTAGGTACAAAAGGGGTTAAGTGACAATCTAAGCATTGACTCCATTCAGGAAGAGATGAGCAACCAAATAGAGGCCTCTCAAATGTTGGCAGCATGGATGAGAGGAGTTGCATCCTTATCATCACTCTTATTCATATGGAGTCATGCAAAGGATAAAGTGCATTCTGGAACATGAATGGAGAATGGGTAAGGAATGTATGTTTGTAATAACCATTAAACTCAAAACTTATGTTTTTATTTTTGGAACTGCTCCAAGGAAGCAAGAGAAACACAATTAAACACCTAAAATACAGAGTAACATAAAATTTTAAAAAAGGTTCCCTGTGTCCCAAACCTCTGAACTGGCCTGGTGTGTACTATGGCAGGAGGCTCCTTCAGTGGGTACAATACAGTGTCTGTAGGGTTGGTGGGTAAAACTATGTCCATAAGGCTTTCTGACAAATCTCAATTCTTAGATCAAAGCAGCAAAAATCAGCGAGGAAAAGTGTCACATCAGCACACACTGTCAGCATTCAACACCTCACCTTGATCTGTCTGCACTCTGGGCAAAGAGACCTCGATGGACATTACATAACCCAGTTGATAACAATCCAGTGTGACCAGGGGCCAAGTCTCTATCTGGATGCTTTAGTTTGGATGTGGCAAGTGTCATACCAGAAAGGCAACCCTTGGCCTTTCCTCAGGGAACACATTTTTATAAGGATTCAAAACGTAATCCTTTGTGTGAACCAGAAACCAAATGCAAGAGACACCTGGTGAACAGTAACTATCTGGACAGCAAGAAACCAAAGCTGAACACCTTTATCGGAGAGCCACCACCCAGTTCGCATGAACAAAAGATTCATGGTTTTCTCTTTCTCAAAGCGTCCACTTCTGTTTGTGTTCTGTTTGTGATCTTCTTTCAGCTGATAGTAGCTTTTGGTTACAAACTCTTATCCTTCTATCTACTGTCTGCCTTGCAGCTGTTTAAAGTTCCCATTGGCCACCACCATTATCTCAATTTCAATTCAGCCACTAAATCCTGGGGCCCTGACACAACTCACTAGAGGCTGCTGCTTCCTCTCTTCAGGTAAAGGCTCATGCAACAAAGGGGGAGCGATACTGTCTACTGTCTACTGTCATTAAGGAGCTCCTGAAAAATGCAGCTGACCTAGCCCATACCACAAAGGGGCCCTTGTGGGCTTGTTTATCTATAGGCTGGTGAAAACCCAGGAAGTCACTTTGTTTGACGGGACTAAAAAGCTCAAAATGATCTCAAGCACAGATTTTCTTTCATTAAAAGGGAAAAAAAAGATCAAAGGAGGAAAGTATCACCTCCAAATCTCAAGTTCCTCCTTCTCTTCTGTCACCCCAGTAAGAGGCATTAAGCAAACGACAGTGAAAGTTAACTGATGGATTCTTCCTAATGATTTCAACTGAATCTGCAATATTTATTTGCCTTTTTTCTGCATTTATCTCCCTCATCACTCAAGACCAGGCACCGGTGTTTTGTTTGACAGATGGAGATCTCCAGTGTGAGTTAAATGAGAATGCGTATCACACACACATATATTGGAAACCATGCGATGTACTGTAAACACTCACACATGCTCATGAGAAGATTGACTGACCAAGCAGTCACAGCCAAGAGTTGTTAAGTAATCACAGTAAACAATGGTTTACAACCCCAGTTCCAAAGCAGCTAGCTGGTGAGAATGTTCCTTTTGTGAGTAATAACCAGTTTTATTTATTCAGAGGTTTTAAGTCACTGGGTGTGTGTTGGTGGGGGGTAGGTTGTGGGGAGGGCCAGGGGAGCCTCAGGGGAGAGAACGTCCAGATAGAGAAGACCCCAACTTAGAGTAGGGAACACCAGTGCTGTTGCTGGGCGCATTTGTATGTCTGCAAGTGCTTGTAGGTGGCGTCCAGGTGTGGTTTGTGAATGCAAGATATGGATATAAATATCCATGGGATTGTTTGCGGCTATGCTAGTGTATCTGTGTGTGGCAAAGGGGAAGCTCTGGGTTTGTAGCCCTGAGAAGTAGGGCTTCAGGACACACAGGTAGATCTCAGTCTCCTGACTTGAGGTTCACTGATGTACATACAGAACTTAAAACAATAAAATTCAGTGTTTGACTCAGCAAAAGTTGACTGCAAGACAGCTCAGGTCATCTGAAAACAAAAGAAACTGAAGATGCCAAGATGTCTAGATTGTGATATATATATATATTTTTGGTAAAAGGAAAGCATTATTTCTTATTTCAAATCAGGAACAAAGATGTTACAGGAAAATGTAGGACAAGATTCTGGGAGTAGATGCTTTGTCTTGACATACCAACACATATGAGAGGCTTTTGGCTTCAAAAGCAGTAATCAGATCTCCACCCTGAAACCCAAACTCCAACACCAGTCCTTCCCATACATATTAATAAGGGTGTGAAGAATTATTGCTGTAAAGGACTCATTCATCATTTATTTAGGCCTGATCCTCAACTAAGGAACATATTAAAATGATCAACTGGCTATTTCCATTCCCTTTCCCAAAATGATCTTGCATTTTGTAATTTCCAATATACATACTTACAGGGATTGCAGGCTTCGCAAGTTCTGAAGTGCTTCTGTGGGTACCTGTCTTAGCTGATTATTCTGCAGCATGCTGTATATTAAAACAAAGAGAAAAATTTTAGTGAAAATTAACAATAATTAACAATAACCATAAGAGTGCCAGGCAATGTTCCAGGTGTCAGAAAAACTGCAGAGCCTGAGGCAATATCTGGACTCTCAGGCAGGTTAGTTTTTTTTTTTTTTTTTAATATTTATTTATTTATTTGAAAGAGTTACAGAGAGGCAGAGAGAAAGAGAGAGAGAGAGGTCTTCCATCCACTGATTCACTCCCCAGATGGCCGCCATGGCTGAAGCTGCACTAATTCGAAGCCAGGAACCAGGAGCTTCTTCCTGGTCTTCAACTCCCAGGCTAAAGCAGAGAGCTGGGCTGGATGTAGAGCAGCCGGGTCTCTAACCAGCATCCATATGGGATGCCGGCATTGTATGCAGAGACTTTACCTGCAGTGCCACAGCGCCAGCCTCCTCTCCCCACTCCCTGTATTCCATGGGAATACAAGTTATTAAAAATGCACAAATGAACATATACCACAAGGCAAATGATAAGTGCTATGAATACAAAAACAAAACCTGGACTGGCGGTGGATGGTAACAGAGGGTGAGATTTTTATTTTAATGCTGCTCAGGGAAGGCCTCTCTGAGGGGGTGATATTTAGGTGGAACCTAGAAGGGGGTCAGGGAGCCAATCATGTGAACATCTGGGAAGAGTTACTGAGGAAGTGGAAAAAGCAAATGCAAAGGGCCTGAGGCCAGACCTTCTTGATTTTTTTTTGAAGGAGCAGCAAAGGCTCCATTGAGACTGAGGAGGAATGGGAGAGGGCGAGAGACTGGGAGACAGCACCTGAAGCTGTCTGTCATGGAGGACTCTGCAGGCCACAACAAGGCTAATGGTAAGTGCGATGAGAAACCCCTGTTGAAGGGTTTAAGTACAGAAACAAAATGATTTGTTTTCAAAGGCTCACTCCTGTGGCTGTATCTATTAGACAAAATGCAAATAGGATGAACAGTGGGAGGCTATGAAGAATCTTTTCCCTTCTTGTGCATGACCATATTTTGATATAAAAACTAAATTATTTTTGTGAAGAATTGGTGCTTTTGCTCTCTTAGGTTGAACAGGATCCCCCCCACCCCCAACATGGGAACTACAGAATAGAAACACCTGGCAACAATAAAATAAAAGCATATCATCGCTGGTAGGAAAAGAACATGGAAAAATTCCCAGTAGAGTCCTTATATTTTGCTACTTCTCAAATACATGTTTATAACAATAATTTTGCAGCATATTTTTTCTGTAATATTCATGGTCTGTGTAAGCCTGAGGCCGACTATTTTAAGAAAGTAGGAATTTTAAGGAAATATTTCAATGTATCAGGTAACAAACTTACATTAGGTTTCAGACACAATTTTCGTGTTCTTTGATCTCGACAACTGAAGTTTCATTTCATTTCATTTCATTATATAACGAGCTGGGATTCAACCCCAGGTTTGTCTAGCTCCAAAGCTTGGGGTACTTTCCACTTCATCATATAGAATTCTCTTGAGGCATATTGGCTGAATGCACACATTCTCAGGTCATTTGGTTAAGTGCATGGGTTTTCAAATGCAATTACCTATTCCCTACCACTGGCCGTGGGGCCTCAGGAAAATCACCGAATTTCTCCATGCCTTAGCAACCAGGAAGGACACCCACCTCCCAGAGCTTATTGTGATGATTCAACGAGTGAAAGTACACAGAACAATACTTGTTACATGGGAGGCAATCAAGAGATGTTGGGCCATTTTACACATTCCTTAATAAGCCCTTTCTCGAAACTAATGATACAGTAGCATTGTGCTGGGTATGACACTTGAATTGAGTCACAGAAAAATAAAACTCTATGCCAGCAGTTCTCAAACTTTAGGGCCCATCAGAATTTACTGGAAGGCTTGTTAAAACACAGATTGCCAGGCCCCACTCCCAGTTTCTGGTTCAGTAGGTGTGGTCAAGGGCCAGGGTACTTCTCAGCAGTTCCCAGGTGACACGGATATTGCTAAGCAGGGTACCACCCCCTGAGAACACCCCATACTATGCTATTTCATTTTTGCCCCTCAATTTTCATTTATTTATTTTTTTCTTTTTTTTTTTTAAATTTTTTTGACAGACAGAGTGGACAGTGAGAGAGAGAGAGACAGAGAGAAAGGTCTTCCTTTTGCCGTTGGTTCACTCTCTAATGGCCGCCGCGGCCAGCACGCTACGGCCGGCGCACCATGCTGATCCGATGGCCGGAGCCAGGTGCCTCTCCTGGTCTCCCATGGGGTGCAGGGCCCAAGGACTTGGGCCACCCTCCACTGCACTCCCTGGCCACAGCAGAGAGCTGGCCTGGAAGAGGGGCAACCGGGACAGAATCGGGCGCCCCGACCGGGACTAGAACCCGGTATGCCGGCGCCGCAAGGCAGAGGATTAGCCTAGTGAGCCGCGGCGCTGGCCCATTTATTTATTTATTTGAGATGGAGAGGGAGACCTAGAGCTAGAGGGAGTGAAGATGAGAGATAGGGAAAGAGGAAGGGAGGGAGGGTGGGAGGGAGAGAGAACCCATCCGCCATCCCTGCTGTTCACTCCACAAATGACCCCAATGGCTAAGGCAGAGTCAGGCTGAAGTTAGGAGACAGAACTCAATCCAGGTCTCCTAGGTGGATGACAGAAGCCCAGCTATTTATGTCATCATTGCTGCCTCCCAGGGTTTGAACTGGAGAGAAGCTGGAGTCAGGAGCTGGAGCTGGAGGTCAAGCCCAAAACACTCCTGGTGTCTTAACCACCAGACTGAAATGCCTGCTCCCTAGTAATTTTTTTTTTTTTTTTTTTTTTTGGACAGGCAGAGTTAGACAGTGAGAGAGAGACAGAGAGAAAGGTATTCCTTTTTCCATTGGTTCACCCCCCAAATGGCTGCCACGACCAGCGCACTGTGCCGATCCGAAGCCAGAAGCCAGGTGCTTCCTCCTGGTCTCCCATGTGGGTGCAGGGTCCAAGCACTTGGGCCATCCTGCGCTGCCTTCCCGGGCAACAGCAGAGAAATGGACTGGAAGAGGAGCAACCGGGACAGAATCCGGCGCCCCAAACGGGACTAGAACCAGGGGTGCCGGCACCGCAGGCCGAGGATTAGCCTATTGAGCTGTGGCACCGGCCTCTACTAATTATTTCTAATTGATGGTTTTCACCTGTACTTGAGGCTGCATTTAGCTTGGAGATAATACCTTAAGTTTTGAATCTTGATCAGCAAATTAATTTAACCTTCCTAATGCATTGGTCTTTTATTTGTATAATGGGAACAGTATCATCTAATTCATCTAATTGAAAAGGTGTTTGAGGATTAAGCTAATAAAATATTTATAATACCATATATGTAAGCATTTGCTCATATAAGACATGAAAATTATTTGTATACCACAAAATGTAGGCTTTTCTCACTATGTCTGAGATTGTTTTCTTAGAAATTTTTTTTTTATCTTTTATTTTTATTCTTAGAAATTTAATTGTGTCATTTGTATGAGGGGATCATGAGCATTTTGATGTCAACTCATATTCCAATAGTTCTACTCAACTAATTTCATTATGTTAAACTTGAATTTAATCTAAATTTCATAAATCAAAACTCTCAGTTGTATTGGTTCCTTATGAATAGAGTTGAATTTTAGGGGGATCTCATACTTCACTTAATGGTTTGGGAACTTCAACTTGAATTCCATATCCTGAATAATTTACCTGAATATTAAAAGTATAGATTTCTGTGCTATTTTACATTTGTCTAAGTAGTTCCAATCCACTAATTTTAAGCTCATTTAATAACATTTTCTAAGCCAACTCATTTACTCAGTGATAAACTTAAATGATTGTTAGACATATAAAGAACTTAATAGATGTTTATTGCTGGTATTGAATTGTCCTTCTGTGCTTTGCTAACCAAACCGTGAAACTCTTAAAAAGCTGGCTTTCTTAAAGTATCTGGAAAATTGGAGTAGAAAAGAGATATTTAGATAGCTTTCCTTCAATGAATAGCTGCAAATTTTTCAGTTGCTTTATATATCTTACTTTTAAAAATGGACCATAAATTAGCTTTACTAATGATAACTTTTAAAGCTGTCCCCAAGTTAACTTGCAGAGATTTGATTTCTTAATTTACTTTTACCAGTAAAACACAAAAATGTGACTCAAAAATTTAAGCCCTGATCACGCCCTAAATAAAGAACTTTAGTTTAATTACTTTCAAATGACAAAATAAGAGCAAATTATCTCCATTATATCCTTATAAGTCTCCAGTGAGTTAATTAGAAAATCCTGTTGTTGTTTAAAATATTCCAATGGGAGAGAAAACAATGAAAGGGTTTATAGCACAACAGAGTGCAATTAAAACTGAAAGCACTCCCAACACAGCTGCGGGTTTCTTGGGCAAATGCTCCTCACTGAGTACAATGCATACAAGCAGAGCTTACTGAATATAGATGTAAGCATTTACTTTACTTTTATCCTTCACATATGGGTAAGAAAGGGAAATGAAACACTATCTATAGAGACAAAGGATGACTTCCTATTTTCTTAATTTCTTTCTCTGAGGAGCTTTAAAATATTCACTATTTTATACAGCTTCCCTATGCTACTGTTCTACCCACTTTGCTATTCTCTTCTTCCCTCTGCCCTTCACCTCCTCCTCCGCCTTCTTGCCAACAGGACTAAAGAAGAACAGGTAAGGCATCAGGGACTGGATTGGAAGTGGAGCAGCCGGGTCTCGAACCAGCACCCATATGGGATGCCAGCACTGTAGCATCTTCATCTGGGACCTCGTGGCGATGTCCTGGTTCTCGGGTATGCCCTCTGCCTGTCTCACGTGTAGCTATCAAGTCAATGTCAAGGTTCTAGTCTGGGTCTATATGGATTTTGGGGAATTTGGGTTAATTGTGACTCTTCTGTGGTTTTCATGTGGCTTTGGGTTTGGCTCTGGGGTACACGAGGATTAGTTGTTCCTTGACTGAATGGCTTACACAAGAAAATGAACCTTTGTTGAGGATAGCCTGCTTCAGAACTCCAGCAGATTAGATATCTTGCAATATAGAACCAATAATTTATTTTTTGTTGATCCAGTAGTTATAGGGATAATAATGTTAAATTTTAGTGATTTCTTTAGAGATTACTGTAATAAGTTTTCAGATATAAAGCAGCAATTGCCAAGGCTGGCTGTTATCTTCATTCTCCACTTTTTTTTTTTTTTTAAGATTTATTTATTTACTTGAAAGAGTTACACAGACAGAAAAGGAGAGGCAGAGAGAGAGGGGGAGAGGTCTTCCATCCGCTGGTTCACTCCCCAGTTGGCCACAATGGCTGGAGCTATGCCGATTCAAAACCAGGAGCCAGGAGCTTCTTCCAGGTCTCCCACATGGGTACAGGGGCCCAAAGACTTGGGCCATCTTCCACTGCTTTCCTAAGCCATAGCAGAAAACTGGATTGGAAGTGGAGCAGCCGGGTCTCGAACCAGCACCCATATGGGATGCCAGCACTGTAGGTGGTGGCTTTACCCCCTACACCACAGCACCAGCCCCCTGTGGGGAGCAATTCGGACTATATTGTTACTGGAATTAAGATTTATTCTATGCATCTGCTCTCCCACAATATGGCGCTGGGAGAGAAGTAAACAGCTTCTACCCAGCTGCCTCTCACCAACTTGACAAGCTGCAGGAGCTGCTCCTGATTGGAGGAGAGCGGCGTGCTCGGCGTGTGGGCAGCCGAGTTGGAATTGGCGGAGGAGGACTATAAAGGAGGAGAGAGACGGCATGCACCAGGAACATCTATGGGGAACATCTAGCTGAAGGAACACCCGTGCAGCCCCCGAGAGACCCGGCCGGCGGTGTGCCGCTCCCCTGCGGAAGTGGGGAATGCGGCCAGGGGGAACTGCCCTTCCACGGAGGTGGAAGGGATAGTAGCCAACCCGGGAAGAACCAGCAGCAAACCCGGGGAGGGCCGAGCAGAAGAAAGAACAGCGCAGGGTCCTGTGTTGCTCCTCCACGAAGAGGGGGAGCGACATAATGGTGCCGTGACTCGGATATGAAGCCTAGGCAGGGTTTAGTGTCGTTCCTCCATGAAGAGGGGGAGCGACATAATGGTGCCGTGACTCGGATAGGAAACCTAGCTCGGATAGGAAACCTAGGACGGATATGAAACTTAGGAGGGAAGAAACGGGAAGAACTAGGAAAAATATCGGAGAGAGAAACTAGCAAACAGCCTAGGAAAAATATCGGAGAGACTAGCAAACAGCCTAGGAAAAAGCCGGACGAAAAAGGTGCCGGAGGAAGCTATTGAAAGCCTAGGCATAGACTCGGATACGGACTACGGGGGGAAGCTGGGAGAAATCTCTAAGGTCGAAAGCGAAAGTGAAAGCTAGAACAAACAGACTCGGATGCAGACTGTGGGGAGAAGCCAGGAGAAATGAGAGGAATATTGTTGGAAGAAAACTTAAGGAAACATACCGGGTAGAGAAAAATGTTAGGGAGGATGAAGCCGCGAGTGCAGGCCGAGGCGGAGATATAAGCCACCTTGGAATTCTTCAAGTCACCCCGGGGAGCAAGAGGCGAAGATCTGGAACCAGAGGCAGAGACGTGGGCCGCCAGGTTGAAATTCGCCAGGTTAGTCCGGGGAACTTGGACTGAATGCCGGTGGTGGCGGAAACATTCGCGGAAGCCGCCGCGTGCAGAGAGAGCACGGGGCGTGAATAGATAGAGAACGCGGGGCTGGCGCGCGAGGCCGTGGTGCGGGCGCGAAGTGCGTGGAGACCGCGGAGCGTGCGCGCAGAGCCGGGAACCCGCCGGCGGGGCGAGGCGCCGAAAAGCCGCGCAGAGCCGTAAAGCTGCCGCGGGGCGAGCCGCCGAAAAGCAGCCTCGGGGCGGAGCCCGCCGGCGGGGCGAGGTGCCGGAAAGCCGCGCGGAGCCGTGAAGCTGCCGGCAGGGCGAGGCACCGGAAAGCCGCAGGGATAAGAGAAACAGAAGTTTAGAAGTAAGATGAGAGAAATAGGAATGCTGGAAGATAGAAGTAAAATGGGAGAAATAGAAATGCCCGGAGATAGAGAAATAGAGAAATAAAAAGGCCTCCCTACAACACTGCAATGTGAGAGCTTGGATTCGGTCTGCCTAATCAAGTGAGGCGATGAGCACCTGCGGGCAGCTAGCAGCTTATGCGCCGCAGGTCACCGAAGACAGGCACGAATTAACATCAGTAAGGCTTCCCCACAATGTAACAATTAGGAGGCTTGGATTCGGTCTGCCTGATTTAAGGCGGTAAGCGCCAGCAAGCAGCTCGACCAGAGTATGAGCTGCAGGTCACCGAAGATAGGCACGAACCAACACTAATAAGTCTCCCCCACGATAAGGCAATGAGAAGGCTTGGATTCGGTTTGCCTGATAGAGCTTGTAAGCCCCTGCGGGCAGAGCAGAGCATGCGCTGCAGGGCACCGAACACAGGCACGCATCAGCGCCTAAAAAACCTCCTCACAATGGCGAAGAGAGGACCCGGATTCGGTTTTCCTGATTGATAGGACTTGTAAGAGCCTGTGGCAACTCTAGCAAGTACAGCAGAGTGTGTGCTGCGGGACACCGAAGACAGGCGCGTATCAACGCCAAAAAATAAAAAGAAAGGGGGATCTGTGGGGAGCAATCCGGACTAGACTAAGTTGCTCGAATTAGGACTTATTCTATGCATCTGCTCTCCCACAATATGGCGCTGGGAGAGAAGTAAACAGCTTCCGCACAGCTGCCTCCAGTTCAACCAATTAACTGTAGGACTTGCTCCTGATTGGAGAGCAGCGTACTCAGCCAAGTTGGAATTGGCGGAGGAGGACTATAAAGGAGGAGAGAGACGGCATGCACCAGGAACATCTATGGGGAACATCTAGCTGAAGGAACACCCGTGCAGCCCCCGAGAGACCCGGCCGGCGGTGTGCCGCTCCCCTGCGGAAGTGGGGAATGCGGCCAGGGGGAACTGCCCTTCCACGGAGGTGGAAGGGATAGTAGCCAACCCGGGAAGAACCAGCAGCAAACCCGGGGAGGGCCGAGCAGAAGAAAGAACAGCGCAGGGTCCTGTGTTGCTCCTCCACGAAGAGGGGGAGCGACAGCCCCCATTCTCCATCTTAATGGATATCATAATTATCTTTCTTTTCTTTTACCACAGGCCCTCCTACCTGTTACAGCCTGAGATGAATATTACTTCTACATTTAATTTTTCATCTCCTACAATACAATTAGTTATTTCTTTTTCTCAAACACTTAGATAGATAGATTTATATATGTATAAAATTTTATCTATCTATTAGAGCCGGCGCCGTGGCTCAATAGGCTAATCCTCCACCTTGCAGCGCCGGCACACCGGGTTCTAGTCCCGGTTGGGGCGCCGGATTCTGTCCCGGTTGCCCCTCTTCCAGGCCAGCTCTCTGCTATGGCCAGGGAGTGCAGTGGAGGATGGCCCAGGTGCTTGGGCCCTGCACCCCATGGGAGACCAGGAAAAAAGCACCTGGCTCCTGGCTCCTGCCAGGATCAGCGCGGTGCGCCGGCTGCAGCGGCGGCCATTGGAGGGTGAACCAACGGCAAAGGAAGACCTTTCTCTCTCTGTCTCTCTCTCTCACTGTCCACTCTGCCTGTCAAAAAAAAAAAAAAAAAAAATTTATCTATCTATCTATCTATCTATCTATCTATATAATAGTGGAGAGCTCTCAGCCATTGATCCACTCTCCAAATGCCTACAAAGGCCAGGGCTGGGCCTAGGGGCAGAGCCAGGAACTGCAAACTTAATCCAAGTCTCTTACATGAGTTTCAGGGTCTCAACTACTTGAGCCACCCCTGATGCCTCCCAGGGTGCATATTAATAGGAAACTGGAACTGCAAGCAGAGCTGGCACCTAAACCCATGCACTCTAAGAGTAATCGTGAGGGTAGGGATAAGTCTATCATTTTTAGCATTTTACCCCAGCCCTGTGGTTTTCAGGCCTATTGGTTTAAAATGCTCCTTTTAATAGCAAATATTTCACAATGTCTTTTCTACCATACACACATGAAATTCATATATAGCTGATCCATACACACCATTTAAGAAAAAGAAGTAAATACAATGTACTGCCCTAACTATATTTTAAAGGAGAAATCTATGAAGAGTATTTACAGCAAAATAATATATGTATCACTACACACAGGAAGCTTACATGTCACTACCCTAGGAGACTTTTTTTATGAGTGAATCAAATGATTGCCTATCATTCATAGGAGATGCATCTTCTTTCTTTTTCTTTTCTTCTTTTTTTTTTTTTTTAAATACCAAGGGACATAGATGAGGAGGCAGGGTCAGACTTATGGTTTGGGATGAGCAGGTTTTTTTTTTTTTAAGAGTTATTTATTTATTCAAAAAAGAGAGAGAGAGAGAGCGACAGAGAGAGGTCTTCCATTTGCTGGCTCACTCTCCAAATGATTGCGATGGCCAGGGCTGTGTCAGGCTGAAGCCAGAGGCCAAGAGTTTCATCTGGGTCTACCATGTGGGTGGCAGGGGCCTAAGCACTTGAACCATCTTCTGCTACTTTCCTAGGCACATTAGCAGGGAACTGGATCAGAAGTGAAGTGGCCAGGACATCAACCAGCACCCATATGGAATGCCGGAGTCATAGGCAGCGGTTTTACCTGCTACACCACAATGCTGGCACCTGCCATTTATTAACAAGTTGGTGCTATTCTCTGGCTTCAGAATCAGCCCTTAAGGCATTCGGATCAGGCTAAAAAGCCCATGAGAATATCTCAGGCATGGAAAGCCAAGACACTGTGGCAAAAAAATGACCTAAACGAAAGATCTCTGTGAGTGAGATCCCGGTGAAAAGAACGGGCCATCACAAAAGGAGTCACCTTTCTCTGAAGGGAGGAGAGAACTTCCACTTTGACCATGGCCTTGTCTAAATAAGGTCAGAGTTTGTGCACTCAAGAGGCTTCCATAGCCTCAGCAGTTCATGACAAGAGCCTGGGGTGATCACTGACATCATAAATAAGAGTGTTAATTGTCAACAACAGGAGTCACTGTGCACCTGCTCCCCATGTAGGACCTCTGTCCTTAATGTGTTGTACTATGAGAATTAATGGTAAAACTACTCAAACAGTACTTGATACTTTGTGTGTCTGTGTGGGTACAAACTGTTGAAATCTTTACTCAGTATAGTTGATCTTCTGTATATAAAGATAATTGAAAATGAATCTTAATGGAGAATGGGATGGGTGAAGGAGTAGGAGATGGGATGGTTTGCGGGTGGGAAGGTGGTAATGGGGGGAAGAACTGCTATAATCCAAAAGTTGTACTTATGAAATTTATATTTATTAAATAAAAGTTTTCTATTAAGAAAAAGAACCAAGTTGGTGCTACTGCAGAAAAAAAATGCTTGCCTATATATTTTGTTTGTTTGTTTTATTTTTTTTGACAGGCAGAGTGGACAGTGAGAGAGAGAGACAGAGAGAAAGGTCTTCCTTTTGCCGTTGGTTCACCCTCCAATGGCCGCCGTGGCTGGCGTGCTGCGGCCGGCGCACCGCGCTGATCCGATGGCAGGAGCCAGGAGCCAGGTGCTTTTCCTGGTCTCCCATGGGGTGCAGGGCCCAAGCACCTGGGCCATCCTCCACTGCACTCCCTGGCCACAGCAGAGGGCTGGCCTGGAAGAGGGGCAACCGGGACAGAATCCGGCGCCCCGACCGGGACTAGAACCCGGTGTGCCGGTGCCGCTAGGCGGAGGATTAGCCTAGTGAGCCGCGGCGCCGGCCCTATATTTTTAATAAGTAAGATTGGGTGTGAAAAAAATTACAAAATCAGAAACCATTTTGTACAAGAATCAGAACATGAGAATAGGGCTCTAGATGGATACTATAATAAAAAATAGTCATGAGACAAGTTGTCACAAATCAAACTTATGGTAAGTTATAAAAGAAAGAAATAATCTTTGTGAAAATAAGGCTAACATGCCAAGACAAAGCAGAAATGTAGTGAAAGAAATGCTGAAGAGTGACTCTTATGAGTGAGCATGGATATTCTCACAAATGAGTGTTCCTTACAGATAAGAGGAGTGTCAAAATGATTCCCTGTGTTTTTGGACAAGATAGGGCTGAACTGTCACAGAGAACATTTCTCCTGTCTCAAAGTTCTACAATTTGCTGAGGCGAGCATTCATTCTGCAGTACTTCAGAAGCCCCTTACAGCACATCCCCCACAGGCAATGGGGAACTGAGATGAATTGGAAAAAAGCAGTCACAGAACTGCTTTCATAGGAGGCAGTGAAGTAGCAGAATTAAAAAAACAAGAGGCCACTCCCAAGTAAATAAATCATTACACAATTGTCACAGCATGGACTTTGTAGGATTGTGCTTCAAAAATTTTAAAAGGCAATGATACAAAATATTTATAAAGCAAGCTTTATTAATGAAATTCAATAAGATCCCTATGTTTCTCATTGCTTTGCTAATTGAATGATAGGTATATGTAAGAATTTTCACATATTTCAAATTTGTTATATATTTTTGTTTTGTGGATTTTGAGATAATTCTACTACATCAACACCATTTTAAACAAAGTATGTGGTTAGAAAGCCTACAACACCATGAGCAGATAAGATGCAGTTAATTATTCAATGATTTTGAGAAAATATACTTGTTACATTTAATTTTTCCTCCCCAAATTATTAGTGTTTTCTTGGCAAACCCTTCAGTATGATTATGCATCAGTGTATTCTTGAATTATAACCGGTGCGGAGGGATAGTCAGAAGTCGAGTCAGATGTGGGAGAATTCTCTTTACACCGGGATGTGACGTACATTACAAAATAGTCTACTACATGCCAATCATCTGGACAAAGATGCCCTCACAAATTTCCAAAGCACTTTGCAGTAGCAGAACCACATGGTTGAGAATCATTACTCTAACACCAAAATAGTTTCAAAATGTTTGATAATTGAGTACACTTGTTGAATGTTAGTCTTTAGGTCAGCACAATAAAAGAAGGGTGAATACAGTTACTGGTAGGGTCATTTTCTTCATGATCCTTCCTCATGTTGACAGTGATCTAGCTAACTTGCAAAGTCTGAATGTGGCTTTCCTTTCCTTACAACTTTTCCTTGGCGCCTCAGAATGCCTACAACATCATAATGTACACATTTTCTTGCATGGCCTGTGGAGTTCCTGTGACCAGGGTCCTTTCTATCTCTTGCCTCTTCTCCAAATATTCTCCATCTTAACCTGAATGCTCAAATAGTAACCTGCTTGGAACTTCCTGTTCATTCCAGATCTTTCCTGCCCCTGTGTCTCTGTGCGTATTGTTCCTGCATACAGCCAGCCAGCTTATCTGGGTGCATAATATCAGGTTGCACTTCAAGATTCAGCTCCTAGGTCATCTCTCAGAGACAACTTATCCCCTGGGAAGTCAAAACTGAACTACTGGACAGGACTAAATACTCCCAACCTCTGTAGCGTCACAGTGCCCTGCAGAGGTGATCTGTTTGTGTTGGTCCCATTAGGTTGGTCCCATAATCTATCATTAGGTTCTAAGATCTTCAAAGGCATGAAGCTATTTATTGATCTTTGCATCTCCAGCAATAATTTGCATAATGCTACTTTGAGTATCACTCACCAGGTTTTGCTGAACTTCTGCTGAACAGAAGACAGGAAACATTGGTTAGTTAGGAGTGGATACAATAGAGGGCCACTGTTCTTTTCTTTTCCTGGTGGAAAGAGTATATTTAAATGGAAAGCCTAAGAAACAAGCTATGATTTTCATATTTGAATGAGATCAAATTAATATGCTCTGGAGTATTCATGTAAAATATACTATAGGAAGCAGCAAAGTATGTGCCGAAGCAGCATTCTGGGTAGAAGCCAATATTGGACATGAAGGCACAATTTTTTTTTGCCTGGGACACAAGAGATATTCCATTAATAAAATATAGCACTGGGTCAACACCATTCAAGACAAAACAAAACAAAAGAGTTGTTAAGTTTAGGTCTCCCTTGTTCTCTGTATAACAGATCTGAACCAATCATTCTAAACACTCATATTTGTTAAGTGTCTATGTCAGAAACTATTTTAGGAGTTGGCTATGGGAGTATCCCAGTTCTCAAGAGAGATGACATGGGCCGGAGCTGTGGTGTAGTGGGTAAAACTGCTGCCTGCAGTGCTGGCATCCCTTATAGGCACCAGCTCCAGTCCCAGCTGCTCCACTTCTGATCCAGCTCTCTGCTATGGCCTGGGAAATAAGTAGAAGTCTTGAGCCCCTGTACCCACGTGGGAGACCTGGAAGAAGCTCCTGGCTTCTGATCGGCACAGCTCTGGCCATTGCGGCCATCTTGGGAGTGAACCATTGGATGGAAGACCTCTCTCTCTCGCTCTGCCTCTCTCTCTGTGTAACTCTGATTTTTAAATAAATAAATACATCTTTAAAAAAAGAGAGATGACATCACTAATTTTGTAAACATTCAATATAAATATCATGCAACTAGAAATATAGAACAGTATAACTAGAAACTTTTAAAATGGTGGAAACATTTATAAAATTTTGAGTAATTCAATATAAGGACTCAAGGACTAAAAATTATCATTCAGGGGTGGGCATTTGGAGCAGCAGGTAAGCTGCCGCCTGGGAGGGCTGCATCCCGTATTGTAGTGCTATGTTTGAGTCCTGGCTCCACTTCTGATTTCAGCTTCTTGCCAATGTGTAGCAGGTGGTGGCTCAAGTAGTTGGGTCCTTGCTGCTCATGTTGGAGACCCAGATAGCATTTTGAGCTCCTGGCTTCAACCTGGTGAATTCCTGGCTTTTGCAGGCATTTAGGTAGTGAACCAGTAGATACAAGATCTCTGTCTCTGTCTCTCTCTCTGTTTCTTTCAGATAAATTTAAAACTTATTAAAAATATAGTTTTATGTAATTAGAATAGCTAGCTTATATATAATTCATGTTAATGCTATATAATGTATATGTATGCATATTATATGCTCATAATTCAAATATAACTATGGTGGCTGGAGAAACAATCATACACACCCTTGCTTATATATCCAATAAACATTTTATTAAGTGAATTGAGATAACACATTACAATGTCATTTATTTAACAAATACTGAAAATACTTACTGCTGAGTATTTTGACATAGGGAAAAAAAAATCACTTGTGTTGTCTTATCTAAACTGACTTTCTTGATTTATTTTGAATTGTTCCAAATATTTCCCTGGGTTCATGAAGATATAGGTGCATTGGAGCTGTTGCTACAACTCAGAATTTTACCACAGAATGATTTAGCATTAAGGTTTGGCAACATGACACCCTAAAAATAGTTCTGCTTAGTAGCATAAATCATCCAAACAGGAAAGGAAACTAAACCCAGTCACCAGTGTAGACCAAACAATGTTTCTGCTGTTGAATTAACTTTTAACAAAGTATTAAATTTAATTAAATCCTGTTTTTTAACCTTCATATCTCTCAGGCCACCTAAGTGCAATTTTCATTAAGCTGAAAAACATAAAATGGTTTTTCAGAATTAATAATTTTACCTGAAAAAAGGGAAATGATAAAAATCAAGATTTTTTTCTGAGATAAAATTATCCCATGATGCAGAATTTCAAGTTGCATTATTTATTTTTTCTGCTACATGCCTGTTTTCCCTATACAGAATGAACTGAAAAAAGTGAAGCAACAGATACTAGGAAAAGGAAGTATTCAATACTCACACGTTCTGCTAAGCAAATTAGGAAGCTGTACATTAAATAATAAAAATGCTCACATTTATAATTTTCGATAAATTAATATTCATTAATTAAACAACGACTGTGCATATTCATTATGTCCTATGCACTCCTGCACATATTTACAAGTGAAACACAAGTTGGTGTTCTTTAGCTTTTTTCTAATTAGTGCATGATGAGGTAACAAACTTTAAAACTGATTTGATGCTTTGATCTCATTGTGTCAGCCCCATTCTCTCAGTTATCAAAATGCTTCAAGACCCACTACCAAGCTTCGTAACAAAAAATTAGGGGAATATTCTTTTAAAAGTTTGAATTGGTGAGGTGGTTATTTGGAGGAACAATATTTTATGTATTAAAGTTAGAAAAGGAGAGATCGATTCTTTTTAATGAACAAATTTAGCCAGGTACAGTATTGTTCTACAGCACGAAGTGAAGTGTCTATTTGAGTTTAAATGGGTTATCTCAGGGGTCTAAGCAGTTTGTAGAGGGCCCCATTTTTACAAGGTAATTGGCAGTCATTCACACTAACATCAGAGCTTCCTCCAGGAATCCCTGGTTTACTTACAGGACTTTGAGACTGTACAGGCCAGCGAATGCTCCCTTGGGAATGTACGTCAGTGCGTTCCCGGCAAGACGTCTGTGGGTTTCAATGGAGGGGAGAGAGAGTGAGCACAGTCTCTTCACGTGGAATTCATTTAGTTGTTAAAAGGCAAAATACAACCATGCTCAAGCCACAAATGCCAGAAGAACTGTAAAGAACCATATTGTGCTATACTTCGTGAAAAAATTTAAATAAATTTCTAATCAGAATGTGGGCAGAAAAAGTACCTGAGAGGAAATATAATAAATTACATATTTTGCAATAAATCATTTAATCGCCCATGATATGGATACATAACTGTCCTTTACACATTTTAGACAAAAGCTAATACCATATAATACTTTGCAAAAATTATACCATCAAAATATGGCATTTTTACTGTTCTTTATATACCTGAATAAATAATAAAACATGGATATTTTTGTTGTGATTATACCACAAAGTAACTCATTTGGTTATTAAACTTGTCAAGTAAAACACAGACCATCACAATCAATTTTTTACTAAATTCTACCAGAAAAGGGCAGAATATCTTCATTTATTGAACATATTTTAACTGAGCAATTCCTTAAAAATTGAATTTAAAGAAAGGCTTAGTATAAAAGACATTAACATGGGTTATTTAATGGAAAGTTTTGACCTTAACTGGTAAAATTTTTCAAGTTCATTTTACAATATTTCATAAGTGGGAAACAGTCAAGATGAGAAAACGTGAAGAAAACAGAGCCACAAGTGAGGTACCAGCAGCGCCTGGGCATCTGGTTCCATATTTTTCAGCAACCATGTCAAAACCACAATCTCAGAAGTTAGCTGGTTCCACAAAACAGAAAACCTAGTGATAATAAATAATGTGATTCAAAAGAGTACAGCAACTTTTGAGGAGCTGATCACATCCTAGGACCGTGGGTAGAAATGGAACCAGGAGTCCCCCGTCTTTTCTTCATGGAGATGAGGATTTGGGGGTAGGGGAGGAGTTGGTCCATTGCTTACTTCTGATGGGCTTAACAGCCTCAAATGTAATTTTTATAATGCCTTCAAAGGAGAGATGATTCAGTCACAGAGATCCACTGACTGGCCTGAAATAACCTATTCATCACACAGCTTTAACTATGTGTCCCGTGGCCAGTCAACATCACTGATCATATAACCTATGAGAATATTTCAATAGATACAGCCAATATGAATTGAACTTCTGAATATCATTTATGGTATGAATGTATATTGCTCAATCAAATTAAATTAAATTGAAATATATCACTGTATTTGTAACCCTGCTTAAAAAAAAAGAAATTTAATAACACCAGAAAGAACCTAGCATTCAAACCTAGGCTTTGCTTCCCTAGACCCTACAGCACTCATCTGCTCTGTGCTGTAAAACAAATTAGTTAATATTTCTGTAACATTTGCTTACTAATTACATGAAATATTAAGACAAGATGGCTTGCCCCTCCCATCTCAAGAATTCCTTGATTTCCCCACCTTGTTTCGTATTTATTTGTGTTTGTGCCCATTTTTCATTCCCTTAACAAACATAATGGATAGTTCATGTACTGTATTTCTCAAACCTCCCTTGTGGTACTTAAGGAAATGTTTTTCAAACAATTAATTTAGTGGTTCAGTCTAGAATTAAGAACCAGAGAGTAGAAAAATAGAAAATACATTGACTGAAGTATTATTTTATAAAACCTTTGTTTCCAAATATATTTGTGAAAACACATTGAAGGGAAGAATTTTTTTCCTTTATGTACATGATCAGAAAAGCTTGAAAGACACTGACTAAGCATAGTGGGCTTTCAGTAAATATACATTATTAAGCATGTACATGCACTTAGTATTTGACCAGAGTGATTTTTAGAGGCATTGCATTTCTTTATTCCTATAAAATTCTCTTATCATGCAACACTCTCTGGACTATCAACCAAGTCTCCCCCTATGCAGTCTCTGCCTACTCTCACTTGGTGTATGTTCATGGATGGTTACTGTAAAACCAACCCAGGTCATATCACTATTGCCCAAAATGGTGTAAATTCCCATGCCAGGTGACAAGAAGTCCTCAGCCTCTTCCCCCATAATTCCCTTTACACTGTAGCTAAATCAGAATATGAGACTTGTGTTTCTTAGATGCACGCTCTACTTTCCCCTTCTTGCCCTAAAATGTTTTCCTTCCACTTTCTTCAAAGCAGACTCATTTCTGAGCCTTCCAAACTGATGAGCAATTTCTCTACTTTGAACCCCATTGTGCCTTGCTTAAGGATTTATAGTCTTCCTTGTGTTATAGTGGGTGCCTGTCTTACCACACACAGAAGACTGGGGAGTCTCTGAGTCCACTCAAGATCCTGGAATAGTAGCTGAAATAGTAGATCACCTTGGTAGTGGTAGTACCCAACTAATCTTCTAAGTGGAGACTACTAATTGCCCACAGTGTTCATTCCCTCTTTTTCTAGAATTCCTCCTACTCAGAGTTTTAGCTGAGTATATGGCCACCAGATAGTTTTGTTTTCAGCCTGCCTTGTATCTAAACATGGTTGTGTGGCTGAGTTCAACTGTGATCAGAGTGACAGTTGAAGATTCTGTGTTACCCCCTGTTTGACTTTTTCTGGACAAACAGTATTCATAAGATAACATCAATGATTCTATTGTGGAGAATAGAAGGCAAAATAAGAAAAACAAAAGGGACAGTAGGGCCCTTGGCCCCCCGGATAACTTTGTGGAAGAGGCTATCCAGCAGCCCTGAAGTCCTTTTGGATGAATAACTGAATCAGTATGGATCCTGATGTTAACTTCTGTAAACGAGTCCATATCAAAGGGCTATTTAGCTGATGAGGCTAGGAAACCTCCATTGCTGCAGAGAAAGAGAAGGCTGTATGACACCCATCCAGAAGCTGGCCTCAAAGAGTCTTGTCTGCCAAACTGCTCCAGTCTTCCATTCCCACCATCTCCACTTTATTTTCCTTTTATGTTTGTATTCTTTATTGTGGTCGACATAGCTGAACTGTCACAGGGACAGTATTTTGCTATTTCCCTGTAGATCTAGGTTGGGAAGAAACACACTTGATCATTCTTCAAAGCTGTCTTTTTATATCCAACAAGTATTTATGCAGGACTCATGCTGGGCTGGTCCTGCCAGGTGTTAGTGACACAGAGGGTGAATAACAGATAAAGCCCCTGACCTCATGAATTTATATTCTAATGTGGGGAGACAGACATTAAATAATAGAACAAATGGGGATCGACATTTGGCCAAGCAATTAAGAGATTGGTTATGATGCTGCATCCCATATCAGTATGCCTGATTTAGTAGCCAGCTCCAGCTTCTTACATTAGCTTCCTACTGGGAGGCAGCAGTGATGGCTCAATTAACTGGATTCCTTCCACCCACTTGGGAGACCTGGGTTGAGTTTCCAGCTCTTAACTTCCACCCCAGCCCAGCAGTGGACAATGAGAGCATTAAGAATTAACCAGTAGATGTGGAGGGAGCTATCTCTCTGTCTACCTTTCTCTAACTCTATGCCTCTCAAAAAATATAAATAAATACATTTTAAACAAAGACTCATTTAACAAATGAGTAATATAATGAAAAATACCGAAGGAGGAAGGAAGATGATGCAAAGGAGTTGGGAGCTATGGGCAGTGGTGGAGAGTGATGGGCTATTGCTTCAGCTGCTCAGGGCAAGCTCTCTGTTGAGAGAGCATCTCCGCTGAGGTCTAGGCCAAGTAGGAATCCACGTGATGGGAGCAAGAGGACACAAGGCAGAGTGTGCCTGGGGGGGCCCCAAAGCTGCTAGGAGGCTAACATGAGCATGGCTAGAGTGCAGTGTGCAAGGGGGAGGAAGGCCGCAAGTGAGGTTGGAAAGGTATCCAGGGCCACTTTGCACAGGGCTTTGGAAACCACAGGAAAGACTCTGGGCTGCACAGTGATGTGAGATCAGATCTGTTTCAAAAAGGTCCTTCTGAAGGGATCCTGCTAAAGGGGAGAATGGACTATGGGGACAAGAGTGGGAAGCACAGGGACGATTACAGTGCGCAGAGACAGCACGATGCAGCAGTGGTAGGGGTGGCTGGAGGAGGTGCGGTTTGGCATAGAAGAAAAATCCAACCTGATAAACCACGAGGGTCAATGTGGAATGCAGGAAGTCCAAACAGAGCAACATTTTAAGCTTATATTATGTGTAACCCATTTGAATTTGTTTAGTTATCTCAATTTTGTATGCAACACTAAGGTACATTGATGTGTATGGGATGCCATGCAAGAGTTGCTTATTGACTATAGAGGCTCCAGTGTGGTTGAACATCACAGACGACCTGCTCATCAGATTGAACTGACTGGAAATGGTTGTCCCAGGCTGAGTTCCTGAATCACTCCTGCTGCTGCTGCAGTATCAGTGAGTAGCTTGACAGGTTTTTGAGACACTGACTTTGGAATTGAAAAGGAAAAAGCAAAACTTTTTTGTTTATTTTAATTTGTTTCAATTATTGTTAGAGTATACACCTTTCCATTACATTTCCTGAAACACACACCACACAGATTTTTTTCTTTTCTGCACAGGGACTTTCCATACCCCCAGGTCTGCATTCAGAATGAATCTCTACAACCGCAGACCTGTGCTATCAGGGAAGTCTGCCTTAAAGCAAAAGAATTTATGATGTGTTATTAGCTGTTTGCTGGGCTGGGGGCAGCTGTGTCTCACTGACAAAAACAACAATTTAAGGAAACCATTCTCCTCTTATTTCTTTACCATGTGGAGTAGTTTAATCATTTTAAAATTTAAATACATTTAAACTACAGGAAAAAAATCAGACTTTCAAATTTGTGCACAGTATACAAATAATAAGACTGTTACATAAATCTTTGTACACAAATGTTTCCTGTCACAATATGAACCAAGAGATCTCTGAGCAGCTGCCTCCCAACCCTAGACTCCCATGTACCAGCTGGCTGAGAGGTTGTTTTTATTTGTATTTTTTAAGATTTATTAATTTATTTGAAAGAGTTACAGCAAGAGAGAGAGAGAAGGAGGGAGGGAGAGAGAGAGATCGTCCATCTGCCAGTTCACTCTTCAGATGGTCTCAATGGCTAGTACTGGGCCAGGCTGAAGCCAGGAGCCAGGAGCTTCTTCTGGGTCTCCTACAAGGGTGGCAGGGGCCCAGGGACTTGGATCACCTTCCACTGCTTTTCCTAGGTCATTAGCAGGGAGCTGGATTGTAAGTGGAGCATCTGAGACTCCAATCAGTGCCCATATGGGATGCTGGCATTATAGGCAGTAGCTTTACCTGCTATGCCACCATGTCAGCCTTGGTTTTTCTTTCAAACTTTGCATTTTAAAATATTACTTCATGGGAATATCACTTTTACTTTTTTCATTTCTGTAAAAAAATGTAACTCAGTGAGGAAATAAATGTATGTATCTTTTTATTATATCAGACATTAGAAATCTTATATGTCAGATATTGTTATCCTGAAACATAGAGTTGCATTTCGGATTCCTAGTGTTCTGCCATTGTTAGTTTTAGTGACTGGACTGACATAAAAGGAAAGAAAATCTTCAAGGAATGACAGACAATAGGTGCATTCCTCTTCCAGTAAATCGTGTGAGTAGACGTTTTGTGGGTGTAGCAATCAAGGAAAGTCTTTTTGAGAATGTACACATTTCTCTGAATTGCTAAAATACGGATGTTCTTCTGTATCTACTGTGGATTGGCTCTTGGCCCTTCACCCTAATATGCATATCAGTTCCTCATATTGAATGGCCTCCTGGTTGTACATAACCTGAGTACATCCTCCTGTGTGCTTTAAGTAATCTCTAGATTACCTATGATAGTTAACACATTGTAAATGCCATAAAATAGTTGTTGCACTGTGTTGCTTGCGGAATGACAAGAAAAAAAGTCCATACGTGTTCAGTCCCAACTATTTTCAAACTGTGTGATTGACTGAACCCAACAGATGTAAAACCCAAGGATATGGGGCCTGACTATCTTACAAACCTCTGAAGTAATCTAAAGGATTACTATTATTCCCTCTTGGTAGCTTCATTTTGTAAAACGGAGGGATGCGGAGTAAAGCGATTATATTTAGGCCTGACTTTTTTCTCTCTGGATGTTGGCCTGGAGAGAGAGAGAGAGGTCTGTGTACAAAATGGGATGAGGACTGAGGGTGGAAGAGGGTGTTTGACCCTGCTGTTTGTTGAGACCCTTGAGAAATCACCATTCAGAAAGCCTTGGTCAGGCATGGGTCCACTCGGCTGAGTAGTGAGAAGGAGTGCCTGGCTAGTTGTGCCAGGCCTCCTAGGTTCTTCCTTGCATGAATTCCCCTAACATATAATCCATTTGTCCCTTCCCCTTCTTGGTGTTTTTTTTTTTCTTCTTATTTTTAAGCTGCTGTGAGCTAATGCAAGTCACCTACCTTCCGTGGTCATTATTTAAAAAGAGGTAGGATTTGTCCAAGAACATCTTCTCTTCATCTCTTTAAAAACTTTTATAACACATAGTACTTGTATAATATACCAACATTTGTATGCAGCATAAACTGATCAAAGCAGATAATTAGCGTTCCTATTTCCTAATTTTTTCTTTATGCTTGGAGCCTAAAATCTCTAGTTCTTCCGACAGATTGATACACATTATGGTGAACTCCAGATGTCCCACTGTGTGTGGAACACTGGAACCTGTTCCTTTTAATGATGTGCTTTATTATGATTTACTCATTAACTTATTTGAAAGGTGTAAAGACAGGGAGAGAAAAAGGTCTTCTGTCTGCTGGTTCATTCCCCAACTGTCTGCAACAGCTGCGGCTGGGCCAGGCCAAAGCCAGGCGCCAGAAACTCCATCCTGGTCTCTCCCCCAGGAGTGGTAGGGGTCAAATACTCAGACCATCTTTCACTGCCTTCCCAGGTACATTGGCAAGGAGGTGGATTGGAAGAGGAATAGCTGGCATTCTAACCAGCACTCTGATATGGGATGCCTGACATGCAAGTGGCGGCATCACCTGCTGTGCCACAATGCTGGCCTCTAACTGTGTTTTGGCACCTGTTACCCAGCTTCCCTCCCTGCTCCTTCCCCCGCCCCTTCCCAGCTCCTGCTCATCACTACTTTAAGTTCTGACTGATTTTTTAAACTTTCATATTTCAGAGAGAACATGTGGTATATGTCTTTCTGGGCCTGGCTCTTTCGTGAAGATTCTTTTTTTTTTTACCCTAAAGTTGGTTTATGTCAGACGTGCATTTCCTGCCCTTTCTCGTCTTCTTACCTTGCACTCTCCTTTCCCCCTTTAGTCTTGTTTATTGTGAAACTTTTTTATTATAATATTTCATGGACATTTAAAAAAGCACTTTTCCAGACTTCATAAATTTATTATCTACATTTTGTTAGATGAAGACCCAAAGCTCAGAAAGTTTTATGTAAGGTGGAAAACAGTGTCCCTTTCTTGATTTCATTTATTTTTAAAAGATTTTATTTTATTTGACAGGTAGAGCGACAGAGAGAGAGACAGAAACACACACAGACACACAGACACACACACACACATACACATACAGATCTTCCAACTACTGTTTCACTCCCCAGCTGGCTGCAAGGCTATCCAGGTCTCCCACAGGGTCCAAGTACTTGGGTATCATCTGATGCCTTCCCAGATGCATTAGCTGGGAGCTGGACTGGGAGCAGAGCAGCCAAGATTTGAACTGGTGCTCTTATGTGGGATGCTGGCATCTCTAGTGGTGGCTTAACTTGCTGCTGTAACCTGGTCTGTCTTGATTTCATTTAAAACTTGTCTAGACTTTTCTATGGAGCTGTGTCTTACAGGAGTTCCTTTTGGAGGCAGCATTGTGGTGTAGCAGGCTAAGCATACACCTACAATGAAGTGGAGTATTGACAGCTCTGTTTCTGATTCAGCTCCCTGCTAATGTGCCTAGGAAAGCAGCGGAAGATGGTCCAAGTAGTTAGACTCCTGCCACCCGCTTCAGAGACCAGCCCCTACCATTGCGGCCATTTGGGAAGTGGACTAGCAGATGGATGATCTCTTTCTCTGTCACTCTGCCTTTCAAATAAATAAAAAATAAATCTTTTTAAAAATTAAAAGAAGGCACTTTAGACTGCTTAGCAAACTCATGCTGCTCCTAGAAATGAATGCTTGATTTTCCATCTTTAACAAAGTACATAAGACCTCAAGAGCACCATCTATAAAGCTGAATTAATGTATTTTAAAAATTTGATGACAGAATACATCAAGGTTAATAGTAGTACCTTTCTCCTTTTTCTCGTTCTGAAGATCAGGATGACCTTTGCCTACTTCCAGTTTGCTAGAACTAATTTCCTTCTCTATGATTTCTCAGGACTGGTTTCAATGGTTCTTTTACTGTTTTTTGAGTTTTTCCATTCTTCTGAGTCATAATTAACTTGAATGATTGCTGTGAACCTATCATTTAAATCATTAAGTTTTGGTGACTACTGTTGTGACATGGCAGGTTAAACCACCGCCTGCAGCATGACATCCCAAATGGGTACTGGTTCAAGTTCCAGCTGCTCCACTTCTGATCCAGCTCCCTGCTAATGTGCCTAGGAAAGCAGCAGAGGATGGCCCAAGTACTTGGGCCCCTGTACCAATGTGGGAGACCTGTAAGAAGCTCCTGGCTTTGGTCTGGCCCAGCCATGGCTGTTGTGGCCATCTGGGTAGTAAACCACTATCTGAAAGATACCTCTCTCTCCCTCTCCCTCTCTTTCTCTAACTCTACCTTTTAAATAAATAAATTTTTTAAAAATGTAAAATTTGAAAAAAATCTCTTATTATCATTTGAAAAAAATCATCCTAAAATAAAATTAGGTAAAACCATGTAATACTGTGATTAGTGACTTTCAAAACACATGAGTGATGGAACCAAATAACAGTCAACTAAAATTGATATTCACAATTCAGTTACAATTGATTGACTTATTCTGTATGATTTTACAGCCACCACGGTTACAGGTTTGGCTTTGTGTTTGCCCACACAGAAGGCAGTATCTGAGTCATAGGAAGAGTGAGACAGAACCAGGGTAAATTTTCTAGTCAGATGTTATCTACTGATCTTGTCCTAACTGGCAGGAATGCATCCCTGCTGTAATTGACCAAGCCCACCATGGTAGATTTTCTTTTGTAGGATGCCCATGCCAACTGGAAGGCACTGACTCTAAGAAAAAATTGCCCACCACTTCTTATTAACCTCCGGCCCTGCCCTTCAGATCCAGGCACACTACTGTTCTCTCACATGCTAGTCTCACCGCTATGACTTACTTTCCTCCTTTTACCAGCCCCTCTTTAAGTTCTCAGCTTCCAAATATAGATGTTCCTCTAGTTTTTTCTTCATATTTTTCTCCCCTACAACCCTGTCTAGCACTGCTCCAATTTTAGGGTACACTGTCATCACCTTAAATGTCACAAAAATTCAAATCCCCAGGCCCCAACCCTAACCCAGAATTTCTGGAGGAAGGATGTGAGAATCCACATTTTTAATGAGAAGCAGCTATGATTTTAATGTAGTTTGGAATTGCACTGAGAAACTCAGAGCCTCTACTCCCTCTCAAGGTCCTCATTCACCCCAGCACCCTCACTGCCACCTCTTTGTAAAGCACTCTGCAATCACTATCTCTAGAACAGACTCATTATGCCAATAACGCAGGAGACCTTACACTCCAACGGTGTCTGAGACATTCCCATCTGCATGTTCTGCTGGCACCTTACACTTGGTATAACAACAGCCAGGTATCTTCTTGCCTCCTGAATTCCCTCCCTGTTTCTGTTAACTGGCTCACCAGTCACGTGACACCTAATCTCATAACCCTATTCAAAGTCATCTCTCTCCTTCAGGGTCCCCCTTTCAGTCCCTATGTTCAATCAACTGATGAAACTCTAAAGGATTCCTCTTTTGTGTTGCTTCTACATATTCCAGGGGTTCTCAGCACATCTACAGAGTTTTAAAAAAATGAGGCCTTAGGGATGTGCAATTGGGATAGTGGTTAAATCTCCACTTGAGATAACTGCATCCCATATTAGAGTGCCTGGCTTCTCTGCTTCCAATCCAGCTTCCTGCTAATGGGCGCCCTGGGAGGCAGCAGATGATGGCTCAGGTACTTGGTTCCCTACTGCCCATGTGAGAGACCGAGAAAGAATTTCACTTTCCTGGCTTGGGCCTGGCTCAGGTTCCTGAATTTGGCCTAGCCAAGCCCTAGCTGTTGCAGGCATTTAAAGAGGCAGTCAGCATATTGATCTTTGTATGCCTATACCTTTCTCTTTGTATCTCTACCTTTCAAAAAAAATGAAAATAAATAGATTTAAAAAAAATGATATCTGAGCCCCCACTGAGGCTCTGGGGATAAGCTGGGGTCATTAGTAATTTAAAAAGCATTTCAAGGGGGTGGTGTAGTTAGTAAGAGGCTGCTTGGAACAAGTGCATCCCACGGTCAGAGTGCCAAGGTTGAATCTTGGCTTTGGCTACCAATTCCAGCCTTCTGTTAATGTAAACTCTGGGAAGCAGCAGGTAATAGCTCAAGGAGTTTGGTTCCTGTCATCATGTAGGAATCCTGGATTGAGTTCCTGGCTCCCAGCTTCAATTTGGCCCAGACCCAGCTGTTGTGGGCATTTGGGGAGCAACCAGCAGACAGGGGATTTTTATCTCTCTTTCTCTGTCTCTCTGCCCTTCAAATAAAACAAAAAGATTTTTAGGTGATTCTAATGACATTCAATGAACTGAATTTTCACTGTTTGATTTTTATAAGATTATTCAAAGGTCTTCATGTTCTCCATCCCCACAGACAATGATTCATTTATTAATTGTTCAGGGAATTAGGAGAGATGATCAGTTATCGGATTTTAACAGTTATCCAGATGAGATAATTTAGAAGCTGAAGTAGGTACTGAAGAAATAGCAAATAAGGTGAACAAACTGGGGAGACAACATGGACATAACGAGTTTTAGGGCTTGGAAACTGGATGGAGATGGGGATCAGGAGAGAAAGAATGTCAAACACTAATGGAACAATGGACACAGTAGGCCTGAATTTGGAAACTGAGAACAGTGACAAGCAGGAAAGACAGTAGCCAAAGTATGGTGGTACATGAATGAATCTGAGTTGAGTTTTAAAGCATTGGGGGTGGTGAGGGCAGTAGGGGGAGCTGTCACCTAGGCAATTGGGAATTGTCCAAGTGTGGTTGGTAAAGCAGCAGCAGAGGCATCACTGGGGAATCTTATAAATGCAAATTTTTAGCACTCTCCTTCCAACCCTAGCCTACTAAAGAAACCCTGAGGAGGGGCCTATCACTGTGTGGTGGAACAAGCTCCCCAGGTGATTCTGATGTCACAGTATCATGCATCAGAATCACCTGGAAACCCACCTGGGTCCAACTCCCAGCGTTTCTGTCTGCCTAGATTGGGATGGGACACATGCACCTGCAATTTAACAAGCTCAGATAAAGAATGTTTAGAGAAAGAACAAATAACCAGGTGCTGCTAAGGTTGTCCTGGGATCACACATTGAGAACCACTGGCCTAGCAGTCAAAGACAGAAGAGATCTAGATTGGATTAGGTTAAATCTAGAGTTAGAAGGATATGGGAGAAATAGAACAAATCTTGGGGTTCTTGCCCCAGATCCCTTTTAATGGTTCTCTGGGCTTCATAGTTTCTCAATCTCATTTGCATACAGGAATCAGAGAAATTTTTTAAAATCATAAATCCTTTTTTCTAGCTTCATATACCCATCTGACAGCTTCCTTTGGCTCTTCTTTGAATTCCATACATGGCCTGATCGGCTGAGTGATCTGGTCTTAGCCTTCCTCTCCAACCTCATCCCACATCATGTCAGCCCCATCTCACTCTGCTCCAGCCAAACAGGGCTTCTTTCAGATACACAAACGCATTGTGGTCTTCCCCACCTCTGGGCCTGTGCTCACACTGTTCGCTTAGGTTGAACATGCTATCACAGTTCTTAGAGCACCAACTCTCTGTCCACCTCCTGATCTCAGTTTAGATGCCACCTTCTCGGAGAGACTTTCCTCTTTGTCATCCCTTGTTATTATTCTCTGTCTAAATCCTGTTTGGGATAAGAAAATATAATATGTGCTCTTTTCTTTGCTTATTATCTATCTCCCCTACTCAATTATAAGCTCACACAGTGGGGACTTGTTGAGTGACTTGAAGCAAGTCTTATTTCACGCCTATATTTCCAGTGGTTCAGGAAATATGTGTTGAACGAAGCAAACAAAGAGTACTGAGAAAGAAGACAATAAAATTGAGAGATTTGAGGAATGTCTATATTTTGTAAGAGCTGGGGGTGGGAGACAAAGGAATGCTATGGAAAAAAAGAAGAGGCAGAGAAAAAGGGCACTTCCGAAACACTGCCCTAATTGTCATAACAAGACACACATGCACATAGATATACAATGACAAACATCTGAATGTCTATATCTGGGGGTACAGATGATCATTTCGAAGAGAAGCAAAATAACTCCCATTAAATAACACTAGAATTTCAAGGAAACATTATTGATAATCAGCTTCCACATCAATGAAGACAGGAGACTGATCACTATGACAAGGCCAAGGGACCTCAAGATTATTTATGGGCATGAAAGTGTTTTTGCTTTATGACTACAACCTGATATGTCAATTAAAGCTTACCAAAGTACTTTCAATCATTATTTCATTTTAGACTCAGAACAAAATCTCAAAAGACAGGCAGGACAACTTTCACTATTTTCAGTAACATGGTAAAGAAGTAGAAGTAAAAAGCATAAATTGTGCTTTCAGGAAGTTTGGCGGTATCATTACAGATTTCATCTTAATAATAGTTATCTACTATTTATATAGAGATTCTTCAAGGCCAACCATAATACGAACAAATAGTTCCAGGGAACAATAGTAACTTAAAAACAGACCTCCCTAGAGCTTCTCATGTTTCTTTTCTAAATTGAGTATTTGGTTCCAATAGTACTAGAATCTGGAAAGATTTAAAAATGCTACTCAGAAATAAAGGCCTTTAACTTAGACTATTTAAAATGGTAACAATTTATTTGCCCCTTTGATTTGATCACACTACCAATCTATGTTTAACGTAACTTGTAGATGTCAACGAAAGTTCCACCTGCCCCTGCCACTACCCCCTGACCTCTGAGGCACACACTTGGTGGAACAAATGTATGATCTTTTATTTGTCCATATAGCAAGCATTGATATGAAGCCCTTAGTAGAAATGAGTATTGTCAGAGAGAAATTCAGTAATTGCTCACTTGTTAGAATATGATAAAGAATTCTCTGCAGTCATTAACTATATCCAATAAAGCCCAGAATCAGCTTTTCCTTCATGAGTTCCAGATCCTTGGGATCTCTTCAAAAATCGGGCTCATGAAATAGGGAAGTAGGAGATTAATGGTGTTTTCATTTTACAGATACAACTGAAAATATAAAGTATAGCTTATCAAATTCTTTCATCATCATTTCCTTTGAGCCTCAGACATACCTTAGGCAGAGTAGCTTTCACCATTATCCTCCAAGGGCCGGCCAGACTAAGTGGATTACCAGTGAGCAAGTGGCAGAGCCAGGACAGGAGCCTTGGGCCTCTGAATCTAGAACCTGCTCTCTTCTCTCTGCAGCACAGCCTCCCTACATTTAGACCTGGGTTGTTTTGGAAAAACAAAAAGGCTTTCCTGGTGCTAGGGCTCCCAACTAGCAGGATAGTCATCTTGTGCATGCTTGGCCACCTTCTATTGTTCGTTAAAAATAAACAACCAACAAGGAACAAGACCTGAATGTGCCAAAATTTGTGGCACAGGGAGTAAATGCTACTAGATGTCAGGAGCTAGACAGTTTCCTATGATGCTTTTCTTCTTCTTAAAAATATGTTCCAGATAGTCCCTTTATCCAGAGTTACATGCAGGTTTTTTTTTTTTTTTAACATTAAGTTCACGAATATCTCTAGGGTTTACTGCATCTTACAGAGTTTTAAAGTATGTCATCTTTGTTAAGCTCTACTGATGGATGAAGGATAAACCATGGCTGTCTACACATTTTATTACATAGCCAAATATTTAAACCAGGGAAATGATGTACTGTGTAATTAGAGCCCAGGGGAAGAGTGGTAACTCAACCTTATTAATAGAGATTTTCAAAGGCTGAGTTTTGGAGTGGGGCGTTTATTAATGCTGAGAGTATCAGAAGTTTCCTAATAATGCATGAGGAGGTAAAGCATAGACCTGAGCTGAATAAACTGAAAGAAAGATTTTATACTTTCAGATAGTCCCCAAGTTGTCGTTATACAAGACATGCAAACACACTGGCAGATACTTACACTTTGTATGTAGCATATGGTTAGTCATATATTAGTTCAAGTAAAACACTATATAAAACATGGTGCCCAACCATATGTTTTTATATATAAAAATATTAATCTGTTGAACAATGCTAGATTGGTGAAATTCTACAGCTGAGAATTCTGATGACAGTTTTCCCAGGGCCAATATACGATGGTATTTGATTAACAAACTGAACATCCTTTTCCCGCTTCCTGAGTAGAGAGCTCATTCTCACTTTCTCACTCATTTTCTCTGA
Organism: Oryctolagus cuniculus; assembly: GCF_051225735.1. NCBI lineage: Eukaryota > Metazoa > Chordata > Mammalia > Lagomorpha > Leporidae > Oryctolagus > Oryctolagus cuniculus. Next base: position 74,070,883 of record NC_142877.1, on the reverse strand, counting down.
TTTCCCCCCACAGACACAGACATAGACACAGAGATATACATGGACACTTATCGTTACACAACTTGGTTTAGAGAACATTTAAAAATGTTGAACTGTACAGGGGCCAGCGCTGTGGTGCAGTGGGTTAACGCCCTGGCCTGAAGGGCTGGCATCCCATATAGGTGCTGGTTCGAGACCTGGCTGCTCCACTTCCAATCCAGCTCTCTGCTGTGGCCTGGGATAGCAGTGGAGGATGACCCAGGTCCTTGGGCCCCTGCACCCACGTGGGAGACCCAGAAAAAGATCCTGGCTCCTGGCTTCAGATCGGCACAGCTCCAGCCATCACGGCCAATTGGGGAGTGAACCAGCGGATGGAGGACCTCTCTCTCCCTCTCTCTCTTTCTCACTCTCCTCTCTCTGTGTAGCTCTGACTTTCAAATAAATCAATAAATCTTAAAGAAAATTGAACTGTGCAAAGCACTGTACAGGTGTTACTGGGGCAAAGAGAACAGATGGGCCTGCACAATTCCTTACCTTCCCTCTACTTCCCCAGCAACCTTTGAAAGTCATTTTGAATCTTAGCTTTGAATGAACTTGAATCTTAGCTCTGACACTTACCAACTCCATTATATTTGAGCAAGTTTCTTACTTTCTGTTTACTTCAGTTTTCTTATGTTAAGTGGGGGATATAAAAATATCTGCCTTTGGGGGCTTGTTAAGGGGATTCAGTGGGATGATGTGTATAAAGCACTTTGAACAGGCACAAGCACAAAGTAAGCTATTATTATTGTTAAATTAAAAGAGAAGACAGATCTAAACATAGCTGAGTCTAATAGAAACCATCATCAGCATAATAAAGACACAATCAAAAGACTCTGCTAAAGGGGTGCTTGGGAAAAAAAAATCTTCCTAAATTTAGCCTTTGGAAGAAAGGAATAAAGTAAGCAGAGCTGATCATTTTTCCAGGTTCTATAAATATTCCCATTTTCCCATTTGCCGCTAAATGAATAAAAATGTCTTCAAAATATCAGTTAGATGCAACCCAGAATTCTATAAGGGAAAGTGGCCCTGATTTGAAATTCAGTAAGTTGGCTGGCTCAGCAGAAGGAATTCCAGAACAGAATGAGAAAATGGAATGAATAGTCTTTAAAGGGTCCCTCTATTCCTGAAATTCTGTGATTCAAGATATTTGATGGAGCATCCAAGGAAATAAAAATAAGACAACACAGAAAAATTGCATGTTCAAATAGTAGTTTTCCATCCCCCAACTCCACCCACGTTTTGGGAATTTTTCTCAATTATCTTCTGACAAAGTGCAGCTGGAACAGAATTAACATTCACCTCATGAAGAAAGGAATTATTTTGAATGAGTTGGATCACTGAGGGGGAACTCTATTTAACAAAGTCCTTGGGGAAGTGAATTATTTACTGGCTTGGTTTGTGGTTTAAAGTTGAGGTGTGTGTTGAGGGAGAAGTGAAACATTTTGCCATGGTATATTATAAGGAAATTAAAGAGAAAATGCTAGAAATGTATATCTTAGGAATATGTGTGTAAACAAGGCTATGTATTGTATATTAATTATGGTAGAAAGAAGAATGAGAAGGACACAATTAAGAAGAAAAATTTTTTTTTAATTTGAAAGGCAGAGTTGACAGAAAGGAAGAGATACAGAAAAAAGAGAGATCTTCCATCCACTGGGTTCATTACCCAAATGGCTGCAACAGCCAGGTCTGAGCCAAGCTGAAGATAAGAGCCTGGAATTCCATCTGAGTCTCCCATGTGGGTGACAGGGGCCCAAGTACCTGGGCCACCTTACACTGCCTTCCATTGAGCATTAGCAGGAAACTGGATTAGAACAGAGCAGCTGGGATTCAAACCAGCTTGACAATACAGGTAGTAGCTTAGCTCACTGAGCCTTAATACCAGTCCCCACAAGAAAATCCTGATGCCTGAAATTTTACTTAAAATAATCATTAAAAACATTGGCTCTTGTCATTTAGGTCTGTTACTTCTTTCTGAAGGCAGTTAACATGAACAAGAAGCTCCTTCTCCATGTTTTGCTTTCTCATTAGCTTTCATCAAACATTCACAGATTTAACCAGTCATGACTAAGACACAGTCCTATCCCTTAGGAAGGTTGCATTCTAGCAATGGAAATACCAGAGAGAAAAGGAGAGGGAAAAAGAGGAGCCTGGAAACTAGAGTGAAAAGCCATTCCTTGGATGATAAAAAATTGTGGTACCTTCTAATTACCTAAGATCATTTAAGACTGAGAAATCATTGGCATGGCTTGATGTAATTTGATTATCTTCAACTGATTTCAATAGTGGAACAACAGCATTTCATAAATATAAATGTAAATGAAAACTTGACTTTGTAGAAATTTGAGAATATTATCTGCTTGAGGCCGGCGCCGCGGCTCACTAGGCTAATCCTCCGCCTTGTGGCGCCGGCATACCGGGTTCTAGTCCCGCTCGGGGCGCCGGATTCTGTCCCGGTTGCCCCTCTTCCAGGCCGGCTCTCTGCTGTGGCCAGGGAGTGCAGTGGAGGATGGCCCAAGTGCTTGGGCCCTGCACCCCATGGGAGACCAGGGTAAGTACCTGGCTCCTGCCATCGGATCAGTGCGGTGTGCTGTCCGCAGTGCGCCGGCCGCGGCGGCCATTGGAGGGTGAACCAACGGCAAAAAGGAAGACCTTTCTCTCTGTCTCTCTCTCTCACTGTCCACTCTGCCTGTCCAAAAAAAAAAAAAAAAGAATATTATCTGCTTGAAAAAAGAAAGGTCATCATTGGGCAGGTGCTGTGGCACAGTGGGTTAAGCTGCTCCTGCCACAATGGCATCCCACATGAGCCCCTGTTGGAGTTCCCTCTGCTCCACTTCCGATCCGGCTCCCTGCTAATGTGCCTGGGAAAGCAGCAGGAGATGGTTCAAATGTTTGGGCCCCTGTAACCCACATAGGAGACCCTGATGGAGTTCCTGGCTCCTGCCTTTGGTCTGATCCAGCTCTGGCAGTTGTGGCCATTTGGGGAGTGAACCAGCACACAGGAGATCTCTCTCTCCCTCTCCCTCTCTCTCTGTTTCTCCCTCTCTTTCTGTTACTCTGCTGTCAAGTAAATAAATCTTAAAGGAAAAAGGTCAGTGTAGTGACATTTGCTTATGATGGGACATTCTTTCCATCTCCCAGGGTGGACAGTGTGGGGAATCAACAATTCAAATTATTCTCCAGATTGGACCCTGACTTTAGGATTTAAAAAGAAATCATTTTCAAAAGAGGTCATCATCTAAATGGTTGCTTTAATCAATAGGCCGAGGATTTACTCCACTGATGGTGCCAAACACTCTTCACAAGGGCTCTGATGGTGTATCACTTCCTTCGTGCCCGTCACTCCAAAGGGTAAAGGGATCAAATGAAATTTCAAATGCAGATCTTTGGTTTGTACAGTTCTTTTTCATCTTCTGGAAAGTGATCACTAGACTTCACCAAAATTCCTCTGTGTATCATTAACTAATTTTAGCTTTTTCCTTTTATTATTATTATTATTATCTTTTTTACAGTGAGTTTGGGAGAGCCCAGTTTTAAGTCCTTTGTGGATTTCACTTTTTTTTTTTTTTTTTCTGTTGAAGCCTTGAGGGAAGCTAAATTTAAAAGTAAGGAAAGAGTAATTAAAAGTTATTAGGACAAGAAGTTTTGGTGCTATGCAATGTGGACTCAATTCTCCCTGTCACAAACCAAACCAAGCAGCAGTTTTTGGTTTTGATTATAGCTTTACTTGCTATTTTAATAAACATGAACCAGTATTCAAACTTTTAATATCCTGCTGCTTAACTATTTCCAAAAAGCTCTCCAGCTCTTTTAAACAGCCTTTGTTTTAAAATTTTAATTTGTTTGGCTCAGTCTCACCTTAGAAAGTTGTAGCCTCCTGGTAAACTCTTTTATAAGTTGATTTCCAGAATCATAAGCAATTCTCCCCCTGCCCCCCCTGCACCCCACGCCCCAGCTAAGTGTTTCCTCATGTGCCAAAACTGTTGGTGCTGACAGCTTCTCTGCCTTGTTTTATCTGGTTCCCACAGTAAGTATGAGAGACAAACACAAGAATGTATCCAGTGTTGACTGGATGCATCAGGACGCCGGTGATACTTACAATTCCTCTAGGAAGCGGAGACTGTGCAGGGGACTCAGGGGCAGCTGACTGATGTTGTTCATACTGAGGTCTCTGGAGGGGAAGACAGACAGCGTGTGAGGAGTGGTGTCTGCCACCACAGGCAAATCCAGCTGTTCCATTCACACATATCCAAGCATAGCAGCAAAGCCAACTCTTTCCTCTGTTCGACAAATGAATCACTATTTTGCATCTCAAATATGTTCCTTTCCCTTCTCCCTACCAATATCATTCTCCAGCAAGTTAGAGACCCTAGGAGGAGCTTAAATGAAATTCAAAATGACTTAGCCCATTCATGGGCATGTTTGTAATTTTTCAAATTATGTAAGTAGGACAGCAAAGGAAACAGACATAACTGAAGGGCAGGCGTAACTCAACTTTGTCTTGCTTTACATTTTGTGACACAGAGAAATTTCTTCACCATGCCACTCTACAAGTTCTGTTTCCCTGAGACTTTAAGTACCTTGTAAAAACAAATGTTTTGATTCAAAGAAACTCAAAAACAAAACAAAACAAGACAAAAAGCCTATTCCTTCCTTCTAACATGCTCCTTTGCAGGTTCTCAGATTGCATTAAATAAGTGAAATGAACCATAAAACGAGGGTGTAAGGTGATCCTGCTCTGTAGCACACTTCCTGCTGGGCCTGCACAGTAGTTCCTGGCACAGGAAACAACAAGCTACTTTGAGCAAAACTCAATTTTTGTTTCTAAGCAAAACTCTGCATAGTTAGATTTTATTCTGTTTTTTTTTTGTTTGTTTGTTTGTTTTTCTATTTCTTTACTGTCTCTCACATGATCTTGTACATCTCTGGTATTTACCACCTGTATCTCAGAGGCCAGAAGAATGATGCCTGGCACCTTCAAATCAAGATCAGCTCAGACTTCGTATCGTCCGCAGAAGGTGGACTTAAATGATGTGACTCAAACCTGAAGATTCCAAACTAATGCCATTATAATGTGAGACCAAGCCTCCATGCTTAAAATTTATCTTGAGAAATGACAATGAGCGTCTTTTCAATCTGAATTATCCCTATTATTGAAGCAGACATACCCGTTGTACCCAGTATGGCAGACATCAGTATAAATAGGTTAATGCTTTTTGTCAAATATTATCTTTAACTCACTGATGCTAAGAATTGAGGGATCACTCACTCTCTGCCTTTATAAAGTCACAAGTATGTGCAAGGAAGACAAAAGATTTTGTTAAATGTTTTAGCATGCGGAAAAAAACCCCACAAAAACACCAAACCAAGAATTAGTTAGTTTTAATAATCATTAGTGAAAAATAATGAAACCATGTAGATGCTGTATTCTCAAGCTGAAACTAAACAATGTCATAATAAAGACTAAAAATTGTATTGGTTAAAGTTTAAAATCTAGTTTCCTGGCATTGTCTCAATAAGAAAGCCAATGACTGCAAACAATTTCGATTACTTGCTCTGAAGTAACCAAGTCATTTGGTTCACTGAATAACCATGAATCAAACTTGTTAATGCAGTTTCTAGATTCTTCACAGTGACTCTCTAATCTGCAAAGATTTTGTATTTCTCAGAGATATTCACTTATTTTTAATTGCTATCTTACTCATTTCCTTAAAGATCGGGGTGGTTTGCTTTTGGAACACGTTTATTAGTAATCTAGATCAAACCAGTCTCAACATCAAGGCATCTGGTATGGACAGCACCGACTTTCTCTCTTAGATTTTTCTGTGTGATGTGCAAATCAGTTTGTGTCAAACATGTATTTTCTATTTGCAGAGAGCTCTAAATAGAACAAGGACATATTTACATATTAAGGAGAATCATAAGCACTCCACATTGCTGTATTTGTTATTCTTTTTCAGTATTTCAGGCATCTGGAAGTGAAGCTTCTATAAGCATCACTCTCCGGTTCCCCCTGGAACCCTTGTTTTTGGCAGAGGAGCCTAGGGTGGCAAACCTGAGAACAGTCTGAACTCAGGCTTTCCCACTCGCTGGCTGTATGATCTGGGGTAAATTCATTTCCTTGTGTCAACTCCCTCAGATTCAAACAAGCATGTCTTATGTTAAAAGTTATAAATCCTGTGAATAGCTAATTCCAATCAGAAAGGAGTGACTTAATTCTCTTCTTAAAAAGTACCTGCAGGGGGCAGTGTTGTGGCGCAGGGGGTTAAGCTGTTGCTTGCAACTGTTTAGAGTTCCAGCCATTCTGTGTTCAATCCAGCTCCCTACTAATGTGCCTGGACGGCAATGGATGATGGCTCAAGTGCTTGGGCACCTACCACCCACCCAAGAGACCTGGATGTAGTTCCAGGCTCCTGTCTTCGGCTTGGACCAGTTCTGGTCATTGTTGCCATTTGGGGAGTGAACCAGCTGATGGACTCTCACTCTCTCTCTCTCTCTCTCTCCCTCCCTCACCCCCTCCCTCCCTGTTTTGTCCTCTCTTCCTCTGTTTACTGTCAAATAAATAAATAAATAAATATTTTTAAAAATATGGAAAAAGTACCTCCCTTCCCCAGCAGGCATTAATACATTCCTGTTCCTTTCTGAAGATGAGCTTGTATCACTAAACCATCGCTTTATGGTCTGATTTCTAATACAGGTTGTTTTCTTTTTACAGAGCTTCTAGTAGTTCATATAAGCTTATCATAGAGGAAGATCTGAGTTAATAGATCCAGTATGGCACTGGAATTTTAAAAGTCTTCTTATGTGACTCAAATGTTCAGCCAAAGCTGAACACCATTGCACAGGAGTAACTCTTAGATTTTTAGCTGAGTCCTCTTAACTCTAAAATTCACTAAAAATTTGGGAGCAATAAGATGACTGAAGTAGTGTCTTGAGTTCCTATGGGTTTCATCCCAACAGACAGCATCTTTTCCTTGAAAATGTTTTCACTATATTAAGCTCTATTTTATTTTTCAGCAGACAGATGCTAATTGAGCATTCATTGTGGTCAGGTTTTATTCTGGAGAATGAATCTGAGTCATCTTCAACTTCTCCCTTTCCCACCATCCGACATCCAGAGCTGCCCAGTGTTAAGTCTACCGCAGGGCTCCCTTCTGCCTCTGGCTTCTCTTCTTTGTTCATGGCTGCCTTCAGCCAACTCCTTGTCAAAAACGCTGATAACCATTCAGCTCTCCATGCTTGCCTTCAGGGTCACTGCTAGCCAGTCAGCAATGACTGGCCTCAGGTTCAGGAGTGTAAGTTAGAAAAGAGCTCCCCCTTCTGGTGGGGGCAGGTGTGTGAGGAATTACACAAAAAATCCTTTTCTTGCTAAAGTGGTCACAGAGCAGAGCCAGGCCTGGAGTTCAGCCCCCATGGAGGAGCCCCTCTGAGAGATACAACCTGCCCCATCATAGCCCTAAGAGACAGTCCTGACTCCCCTGAGAACCTCTGCTGTCTCCTGGCCTCTCAGGGGAAATGATGCTCAACTCTTCCAGGCGCTTCACAATCTGCCCTAGTCTACATTTCTATCTTGATTTGCTCACTTCAGTTACATAAAATTTCTTGCTATTACCCTTTGTATCATCTTTAGGTATATGATTCCTTCCCTGGGATACAGTATCCTTTCCTTTTCCAAATTACAACTTCTCATACTTCCTGCTCTCTGCCCCTTGCCATTCAAGATCTAGTTCAACAGACCCCCTGTCTCTGATCCAACCTCCTCTCCATCTTAATAGTTCTGTTTCCACAACTAGCCCTTTGATACTTCCAGTACCAAAGCTTTGTCTTTGCCTAACCCCATAGCTTAGCTCATGTGTTGGTCCCTGGATCACTGGCTCACACACACCCTCAACTCCCTGGTTCCTGTCTTTGGTTTCATTCTCCTGGCAAAACCCCAGGTCTGGAAAAACACAGTAATTCATCTTCTCTGTTACTAAACCAGGGTACTGAGTGCTACTAAAAAGGAAAACTTAAAAGTGTGCAGAGTAGTGTCTATAAACTCATGGTGTTTGTGGGTTCTCAACACCACTGCAGAGTCCTGTTGTTATTGCTCACCTCTCTCCTATGGGAACCATTGCCGACTGCTTGCCTCAAACCTCTTAACAACTGTTCCCATCATGCCCGTGGGACACCTTCCTTCTTACTTCACGGAAATATCTGGAGTTCTCTGGACCACCAACAATGAAAGAGGCCAACTTCTTGCTCTCTTTTGTCTGCTGCTTACCATACCCATATTTTCCTCGTTTCTCAGACATACTTCATCACTTTAGTATGGGATATAGGATATTACTATATGCTGTAGACTAAATGTTCGTTTCCCTCCAAATCAATACATTTCAAAGTGAATACAGGGTCTTTGGGAGGTAATTAGGCCATGGAGGTAGAACTGTCTTGTTGGGATTGTATCTGGATAAGAAGAGACACAAAAGATCCCTGCTGTCTGCCACATGAGGATACAATGAGGAGAAACCCCTCTGAAAACTGAGGCAGCAGAGTGTCTCCAGACACAGGATCTGCTGCTTCATTGATCTTGGGTTTCTCAGCCTCTGGGATCTGGGAGATCTTGATCTTAGAAATGGGAGAAATAAATGTCTGTTGTTTAAACCACTCAGTCTATGCTAATTTTATAGCAGCCAGAATTAAGAAAATCCTTGAAAAATTCCCATTCTGACTTTTTCAACATTTTTTCTTCCTTTTCAATGTATAAACGTGGTTAAGTATTTTTCCACTATTAAAAAAGAAAAGGTCAGAGATGGGTGTTGTAGCACAGCAGGTTAAGCTGCTACCTGCAATGCTGGCATCTCATATAGGAGTGTTGGTTTGAGTCCCAGCTGTGCTTCTTCTGATCCAGGACCTTGGGAAGGCAGGGGAAGATGGTCCAAGTACTTGGGTTCCTGTCATCCACATGGAGGACCTGGATGGAGTTCCTGGCTCTTGGATTTAGCCTGGCCCAGCCCTAGCCATTGCAGCCATTAAGGGAGTGAACCTGTGATTGGAAGATCTCTTTGTCTCTGTATCCCCCTCTCTCTCCTCCTCTCTTTCTGTAAGTCTGCCTTTCAAATACATAACTAAATCTTAAAAAAGAAAATGACAAAAAAACCCCGGGAACTTTTGATCTCTTATCCTCCTGAAGCTATGACCCAATCTTTCTCATTCTCTTTGGGATTATCATTTGAAGGCAATTTTCAGTCTCCCTTTTCGTTCCCTCTCCACAACACACAGGCTCCCAACTCTACTGCTGCACTGAAACTGCCCTGTCAAGTGATCTCCATAGTGTTGAATCTAATGAACACTTGACTTACTGAGCCTTTCTCATGCACAAGGAACATTCTCCCTGTAAACTATATACTCTGTTGGTTTCCATTGTAATTCTAAGTTGTCATCCTTTCAAGAGTCTTTCCATAGTTTCCCAACCTTTTTCCCTCAATCATTTTTTTTAAATCACATTTCATCTCAAATAGCCACACTGCTTCTAAGAGCATGATGGGTATAACTCTCTTGGAAGAAAACATTTTTGGGAACAAATTCTCTTTGTGCTGTGCCCTCCATTGCAATGACTTTTCTTTTTATATCAGTTTTTCTTCTTCAGTTGACCCTATTTGCTTTCTGTCCTAGAGATTCCTAGAGTCTCATCCACTGAATGGTCCCCCTTCATACCCAAGGCTAGGTATCATGACATTGCTATTACTTCCTCTGCTCTCCCTCCTCCTTTTTCCCACTTATTCTCTCCTATTCCATTTTCTCCTCCTTATTTTGCTAAAGTATATCTTACATCATTTCTATGGATTTGTTGTAGGAGGGTTGACTGAAGTAGATACTTAGTCCTCAGTCTTACAATGCAGCCATTCTACCTGCATTTGAGAATGGTATCTGAAATCAATGAACAAGGAGGCCCTTCCTAACTGGGCTACTACCAAAAAATTAGGGAAAAAAAACTGGATTCTTTCTTTAATCTCTGCCACAGTCAAAGACAAATATTTTGCTCTTTAGTAGCATAGTACAACTCTGATTTCTTCTAAGCACAATAATTTTATATTTGTCTTGGGAGATCCAGCAGCATTTAGCCCTCTGCCAGACACCTCTGTGAACAATGGATCCAGGGTGGAGCCATTCCAGCACTTTTTAATTGATCACATTTCAAATATGCTTCTTGAGATAAATCTCCTTGTGAACTTCAAAGAGAAAAGTACAGGCTTGAGAAGTATTTTATGATAGTATGAATAATGTTATGTCCAGCTACTTTTGTTGTACTATTGTTTCAAACTCCAAGAATATTTTTTTAATAGAAGTAGGACACATATAGGGAAATGTATAAACCCTAAGTGTCCAGCCTCATGAATTTTCACAGTGTGAGCACACCTCATATACCAGTACATACCAAGAGACAGAACAGTGCCATCGCCTCTGAAGCCCCTTATGATTCCTACCATTCATTACTTCCCCCCAGAAGCAACCAGTGTCCCGATGTATAAGATTTTATATTAGTTTTGCCTATTTATGATCTCTTCATAAATGGAATCATATGGTACATAATGTTTTTCTGCATATCTAGCTTCTTTGCTCATTATACTTATTAGATTTACTCATGTGGCTGATAACAATAGTTTATTCCTTCTCAATGCAACATAGTATTGAATTTTACTAACATACTACAATGTATTTATCCACTCAACTACTGAAAGACATTTGAATGATTTTTAGTCTGTAGCTGTTATGAACTGAGCTACTCTAAATGTCTTTTTTCTTTAAGATTCATTTTATTTATTTGAAAGACAGAGTTATAGAGAGAGGTAGAGACAGAGAGAGAGAGAGAGAGATCTTCCATCCACTGGTTCACTCCCTAAATGACAACGGCCAGATCTGAGTCAATCTGAAGCCAGGAGCTTCTTCTGGACCTCCCATGTGGAAGCAGGGGCTCAAGGACTTGGGCCATCCTTCACTGCTTTCCCAGGCACATTATCAGGGAGCTGGATTGAAAGTGGAGCAGTCAGGACTCAAATTGGTACCCATATGGGATGCTGGCACAGCAGGCCAGGGCTTTAACCTGTTGCACCACAGCAATGGCCCCACTCTAAACTTTTTTTTTTTTTTGACAGGCAGAGTTAGATAGTAAGAGAGAGAGATGGAGAGAGAGTCATAGACAGTGAGAGAGAGACAGAGAGAAAGGTCTTCCTTCTTTGGTTCACTCCCCTAATGGCCGCTATGGCCGGTGCTGTGACGATCCGAAGCCAGGAGCCGGGTGCTTCCTCCTGGTCTCCCATGCAGGTGCAGGGCCCAAGGACTTGGGCCATCCTCCACTGCCCTCCTGGGCCACAGCAGAGAGCTGGACTGGAAGAGGAGCAACCAGGACTAGTACCTGGAGCCCCAACCGGGACAAGAACCCGGGGTGCCGGTGCAGCAGGCAGAGGATTAGCCAAGTGAGCCATGGTGCTGGCCACTCTAACGTTTTAAAATGTTTCTTTAGGCGCTGGAATTGTGGTGTAGCAGGTTAAGGCACCATTTATGATGCCAGCATCCCTGCTGGAGTGCCAGTTTGAGTCTTGGCTTCTCCACTTCCAGTTCAGCTTTCTGGTAACATGCAGAAAGGGAAGGCAGCAGAAGATGGTCCAAGTGTTTGGGCCCTTGCCATCCATGTGGGAGACTCAGATGGAGTTCCTGGCACCTGACTTCAGCCAGCGCAGATCTGGCTATGTAAGGCAATTTGGGGAGTGAAACAGTGGGTGGAAGCGCTTGCTTTCTCTATCTCTTTCTCTTCCTGTCTCTCCCTCTCTATCATTCTGCTTTAGAAAGAAAGACAGAAATACAGAAAGGAAGGCAGGCAGGCAGGCAGGAAGGAAGGAAGGAAGGAAGGAAGGGAGAGAAAGAAATGTTCTAAAACGTGTGTTTCGTGGAACATATACACAGTGCGCATCTTTTGGGGTCTATATCTAGGAGTGGAATCATTAGGTTTTGGTGTAGGCATATATTCAGCTTTAATACACATTGACTGACAGTTTTCTAAAGCAGTTCTATCAGTTTATGCTCCCACCAATATTCTTGAGAGTAGCAAATGTTTTACATTCACTTGTTTCCATTCGTTATTGCCAGAATTGATGTTATTTTTCTTTCTGTTATTCTGCAGTTGTGCCATGGTAGCTCATTTTGATTTTAATCTGTAATTACCCTGTGTCTAACAGAGTTGAGAATTTTTTCATATGACTTTTGGCCATTAAGACACCCTGTGGTTGCAAACTGCCAAAAGAATATTTTATGTTATTTGATGACATCCAAATTAGAGATAAAACACATTTCTTACAACAAATGAAACAATACTTATATGTAAAGGAAGGTTAATAATCTCTTCTTTATTACTCCTTCTGGGATTTTAAAGGTATTTTTGGAAAGACTTGATAGTAAGATAGTTAAAAGAATATATTCAGGAGTTATTCTGCCTTAGAGTACTGGCTTTGCTTCTGAGTTTTTTTCTGAGCTCAATAAACTTGATTAAGTTATTTAAACACCTTTGTACTTCAGTTCACCATCTCTGTCATCTGTCAAATGGATATAATGATAGTATCTATTTCATAATACTGTTATGGTAAATAATTGTATTAATATATGTAAAGTACCTAAAGTACTACTTGGACTTTCTAAGTATTATGTATTTTTTATATTATCATCATCATTATTATTATTACATAAAATCTCTTAATGCTTTTATAAATCATACCTCTGGTCTATACAGATGTATCAAGGGTTGAGTCAATTTAGTTTATTGCTGTTTATAGTTATTGTGAAAACCATTTATAAAATTATAGGATAGTTCCAAAAAATGTTCAGTGACAGTTGGCTTATTTTCTGCTGGTTCCAGTAATGGCCATATTAGTATTAATATTTTAATAGAAGGCTCAAAGAGACAAAGCCATAAGCCAAAGCTCATTTGAAAATGTTCTCATTATACTTATAATCTCAATAGGTAGAAATATTTAATGTGGCTGGGCATTCATCTGCCTTATTTTTATGTTACACCATCAGAAGAGATAGATGTACTATTTGGGGGAGAGATCACTTTTCTAGGAACCTCATGTACTCAGAACATATCCCCAGATAGAGAAATATGTAAGCAGGCAAAAAGTCAAAACCAACCCAACCAACCAACCAATGAGAACATCAACAATAAGTCCTTTTTGAATCGCTAGAGTCAGGAGCCCACACAGTCAGGCACAGATGTTTATGTGCTTTCCTCAAAGAAAAGTCTCTAATCAGAAGGGAGGCATTCTTTCTCTGGGCAATCTGTGTTTGTTTTGTTTTTAGTTCATAAGAGGAAATTACCAATGGGTGGCAGACTCAACAAGGCTGGCAATGATGTGGGAAAGCATATTTAAAAACTAAAATTATAAAAATGAGAAGTGATATCATACATATAGCTGTTTGATCATTTAGCATGTTTGTATCTAGATACCTCAAATGCTCTCAAGGACAGCCAATCCTACTCCCCTCTCCCAGATAGTGAAGAGCTTTTAAGGACTATCTAGTCATCAAAAACATGAGAAGAAGTTAAGCATTTAAGAATATATTAGAGTTATATCTCTTCAGCCATTCTCTTTTTTCTTGAGGCAATTTTGTCTAGCTACACAGAATCAACACTGTGAATAATTTCCAGTCTTCACCTTTCATCTGAGCCATATATCTTTATTTCTAACAACTTCCTGAACATCCTCATGTGGTTAGTGGACCAGTTACCTAAACCTCAACACATTTCAAATTGAACTCATTATTTTTATTTCTTTTCTCCAAACCAGTTTTCTTCCTTTTGTTCCTCATCTTGATTAATGCATTCTCATTCTCTCAGTTAGTCAAGCTAGAAACCTGAGGTTTATTTTTTTTACACCATCCCATCATTCATGTTCACTTGCATCAAAGTGGTCATTGGCACTGTTGATGAATACCTCTGAAATGTTTCTGGAATAACAATAACTAGTATTATTTATGCCAAACACTTCACATACACACACACACACACACACATGCATGCACAATATAATTTGCATATAAAAACTTTTTTTTAAAGACTTATTTTATTTATTTGAAAGAGAGAAAGAGGTCTTCCATTCACTAGTTCACTCCCCAAATGGCCACAATGGCTGGAGCTGGGCTAATCCGAAGCCAGGAGCCAGGAGCTTTTTCTGGGTCTCTCATGTGGGTGCAGGGCCCAAGGAGTTTGGCCATCCTCTACTGTGTTCCCAGATACATTAACAGGGAGTTGGATCAGAAGTGGAGCAGCCAGGACTTGGATCTGTGCCCATGTGGGTTGCTGGCACCGCAAACTGGGGCTTTAACCTGCTTCTCCACAGCACCGGCCCCACCTCACATTTTATAGATGAAGAAACAGAATGTTGTAGAGCTTAAGCAGCTTTCTCCAGGTGACGCTAGTCAGTGGCAAATCAGGGTCTGAACCCAGTCTGTCTGACTCCAGAACTTGTGGTGTCTGCCCCTTTGCTGTTACACTGAATGCTGGAATCTACTGTCTAATTCCCATTTTTTCTCCACAATAATCTACACCAGGTCCTCATCTCTGGTTGATGCTTTTCATTCTTAAGAAGTGCCATGAAGGGCTGGTGCTGTGACGTAGTGGGTAGAGCTGTCACTTGTGATGCTGACATCTCATATGGCCACCGGTTCATGTCCCGGCAGCTTCACTTCTAATCTAGCTCCCTACTAATGGCCTGGAAGGAGCAGTGGAGGATGGCTCAAGTGCTTGGGCTTCTGCCACCCTCCTGGGAGACCTGGAGGAAGCTCCTGGCTCCCGGCTTTGGCCTGGCCCAGTGCTGGTTATGGCAACCATCTGGAGAGTGAACCAGTGGAAAGAGTCTTTCCCTCTCTCTGTGTGACTCTCACTTTAAAACAAACAAACAAATAAAATAGCATGAACATAATGAGCTGCCTCAGGGACAGTGTCCTTTCCACCTTCCTGATCCTGCCTGTTCACACCTTGTGGCATCTCAGGCTGCTCTTACATCTTTATCAGCTCCTTTGGATTGAGTCCTTACTCAGACCATGTCTCTGGACTGTCTCCTCTGCCTCTACTGAGGCTTTAGACATCATCATGTGGGTCTTTCTTGACCCTGGTCTACAGCTCTTGGTCCATCGTTCTCCCGGTCTAGAGTCT
Organism: Oryctolagus cuniculus; assembly: GCF_051225735.1. Classification (NCBI taxonomy): domain Eukaryota; kingdom Metazoa; phylum Chordata; class Mammalia; order Lagomorpha; family Leporidae; genus Oryctolagus; species Oryctolagus cuniculus. The sequence continues at coordinate 74,055,675 of NC_142877.1, read as the reverse complement.
GGGACTGCAGTCAGGATCCGAAGCTTCACACCCATCAGAGAGGGGTGGACAAACAGTCGCAGTCCTCTCTGCCTTGGTCCTTACCTCTTTCCCAGTCCATCTGGACTTCTCTTATTTTTTCTTCTAAAGGGGAAACAGGATCTAACTTTCTTAAGAAGTTGCTTTGAAATCTGGTGAAAAAACTTTATGTATATGATATTTTAACATGGATATCCAGAGTCCTAACTAAGATTATAATTCCCAATACTGATGTTTACTTGATTAATATGTTTTTCTTTATGCTGAAACAAATCAGTTCCCTGGATTTGGAACTAGAATAAGATTTGCCAGCCTTGACACTATTGTTATTTTGGGCTAATAATTCTTTGTCCTAAGGGACTGTCCTGAGCATTGAAGAGCATTTAGCAGTACCCCTGACTCTAGATCCTGGTAGCATTGCCTTCCACTTGTGACAACTAATATATTTTCTAGACTGATATGGGCTGAAAATTTATATGTTTAAGTTCTAACCTGTAATGACTCTGAATGTGACTGTATTTGGAGATAAAGTCTTAAAAAAGATAACTACGTTAAAATAGGGTTATTAGAATGGGCGCTCATTCAACATGACCAAGGTGGACATAGGTACAAGAGGGTAGACTGTGAGAAGGTATAGAAAGATGACCACTTAGAAGAGAAGGAGCAAGTATTCAGAAGACATTTCTGTTATTTAAGCCATCCAGTGGGTGGTACTTTATTATGCCAGGCCTAGCCAATTAATGCACACTCATTGCCAAGTAAATGTCCCCAAATGTTGGTCATCTCTGGTTGAGATTCACTGAACCAGTACATATGAATAACAAACAGAAAATTATTAATTTTGCCTTTTTGATCTCAGAAAAATTAAGTGTCAAATGATTTTTTCTTCAAAAGAGACTTAGAAGGACAGTTTCTCCCCATTTCCCTTTTATACCATAAATCTTTTTTAGTAATTTTATAATTGGTTCATAAAATGTAAAATAAAAATCAGAACAAAAGGCTACAAAGACATAGTGTGTATATAATTTAGGGAGTGACTCTGGGGTTGTGTCATTGCATCTCTGCAAAATTTTGGTCTGTGGCTGCACCTAATGTTTTCATAATTATTACCCAGGAAAGACATACAAGACAAAATTTCAAAGAAAATCTCCCAAAAGCAGTCATTAAAAGAATCAAGTCTATTTTATTTCATTTAGGCATTGCTTTTCCTATCTTGTACCAAGAAACTGAAATATCTGGCGGGGTCCTTCCATGCCAACAGGACAAAATCTTTCTCTCCTATTCACATTCCATGTAATATCCCGAAGCATGCACAGAAGCTTTGAGTCATCATTATTAAAAAAGGCTGATCTGATCTGTGTCATCCTTTCCTATCTCATCCCATAAGTTCAAGATGTATTTGATGTCTGCCTGCATTTGCAGAATATGGCTAAAATATTGTTATCCAACTATTGTATGAGGAAAGGAAAATGAGTCACATTTTTGAGAAAGAGACTTAGGTCTCAAATGATGGTCCAGCCATCAAGCTGCTGATAGACCTTGGTCACTTATGTGCTTCCATGGCCTTTACTTATGATTATTGTATGCTGACACTTATTTCATGTTGCCACTGGGGAGAATTAAATGAGATAAGGTGGATGAAAGCTCTTAGCACCACAACTGGCACTCAGAAGGGTCTCTGTAACTGTTGGTTGAAGTCTTCATGGTCCAGTTCTAATCCACAAGATTAGGTTCATCTTTCCCTAAACCTTTCCACAGTTTATGTTCCAGTCTAACTAGATTTTCATTCTCCCGGTGGGTCCTGGGGTTTTGCCCTTCAAATGGACCCAAAAAGTACATTCCCAGCGAACTTGCTCTTCCAGTGAAGGGATCTAGAGAACACTTGTCTTGTGGCTTCCTGCATCCAGGCTTTGCTGGAGCTGTGCAGATTCCAGAAAAACTTCAGTTCAGGTGCCTGGCACAAAGCCTTGTCCAGAGGGAGCATTTTTCATCTCCCTCTGTCATATCTCCTGGCTTAAATCCTACTCCATTGTCATTCCAAAGTGCTCTTCCTTGCTGGCTTTCACTCCTGCTCCCTCCATAAGATGCTCTGCACAGAAGCAGACTCAGCCCTCCAAAACAGAATTAGAGAGTTCCCCAGCATTACCTGAAATCCTCCAACGAATTCCTATCACCTATGAGGTGAAATCCAAATGCCTGAGTCTGGTTGATGAGGCCCTGAGTGATTGGCTCCTCCCCAACTCTGTTCTCATCGTGAGTCACTGCCTTTGGCTATACCTATCACCAATCAATTCCTCCTATGTTCTATGTCCTCTCCGTTCTCAGGGCTTTGCCTACACATTTGCCTTTGCCCACAACACTCATCTGCACTCCATACTCCCCTCCAATGGCTGGCCCCTCCTCATTTGCACATATCTCTTTTTTTCAGATAAGTCCTCTTGACCATCTACTGCAGTGTACGTCCTTTCCCACCATTCTTTGCTCTTCTGTTTGCTTCCCTCTGCCCTGGCCCCCATTTCTATTCTTCTCACTTAGAATAGTTGTGGTCACATCTTTCTTTACTTCCTGTCTTCCTTTCTTGAGTGCCGTGAGGGCAGGGGTGTGCTAAATCACCAGCTTTCAGCACAGCATCTGGCACACGGTTGACACTCAATAAATACTCTTGTTGAGTGAGTGACTGGCTGAATAAATGCCGCATTCTCTGGCCCTATTCCCTTTCTTTCTGACTTCTGGGAGGGTTATTTTTAATAAGTATGTTTTTTTGAGTATAGGAGGATAGTATAGCAAGCAGCTTAAAGAATGTTGTATCTTGCTTTTGTTTCCTTTAAATAGTTGCTAAAATGTGCTTGTCAAAATTACTGCACAAGCTAATCTGTTTATCAAAGATAATAATGAACAACTGATAAAAAGGAACCTGATAAAGCTCACTCATTTTTGAGTTAGTTTCCAGTTGAGTATAGAAATACAATGGCGTTTTAAAATCAAATAGAAAAGGTACAGATTGTATTCTTTGTTTTGCTGTTAAACAATATGAGCCATACAGACACAAATGACTCTCTCTACATTGAAAAAATTTCCCCATAAAATGGAAGAATCTTTACTGTTCTTACCTTAGTGATATAGGGAATGTGGATGTACTATTTATGAAGCATATTCTGGGACTTTGAAGTGCCTGCAATATACTTAATGAGCTCTTATTTTTGCAATGCTTTCCAGAGGGAATTTAAAGCAATGCAGTAAAAAACAGATATGTGAGTCTTCAAAAGAACAAAATGTTACAAAATAAGCCTTGAGTTGTATTCAAACTACCCAAGAATTTGATTTAAATGTTGCTTTTCTTTAACCTAAAATAATCTTAAGAATTATGGCCTGCATTTAGAATGATCAGAAACAAAAGTTTCTCCCTGTCATAGAAGCACTTTTCAATTATGCTCTGAAAATAATTTCCTAGCTTAAAACTTGTCTTCCTTTTAGTCTGGGACTGATTGCCCAGTTCTGAAGAAGACGCTGTTCAACTTCATGGCAACTGCTTCTCCATTCAATTTAACCAAGGTTCCAGTAGAGGGAGCAGAGTCAACAATTAGAGATTTCTAAAACTCAGATACCTAACCGTGAAAAGACTAACTGCTCGCTTAATTTGAGAAACTGGTAAGACTTCATTTTAACTACCAAAAAATGGCTTATTTATTTACCTTCCAAAGTGTCACTTTCACTGTCTTCCCTTAACATCTGTGCTGAACATTCATTTATGTGCTGACAAGTCCCTCAAGTGCCCATAAGTCACTGATGCACTTTTAAAAACAACAAAAAGCATAAGCATTCATTGTTATTGGTTAAATAAGTTAATAAGTTACAGAGCTTCATAAAATGTGAAAATAAGTATAACATTTGAATTTCTTTAGGCCATTCTGACTACATACTTGTATATAATCAGAAATTTGAAATGTAAATGTTAGCTATATCAAATACATAATTAATTATTATCTGAAAAAAGATGGAAGAAAAAAATGAAGAAACTCCAAAAGGAAAAACCTATACTTGTATCTTTATAGTGAATTGTGTTAAGGAACTGAGTCATGAATGAAAACTTAACAAATACATATTGATAATTAAGGTATTAGTGTCACAAAGGCAAGGCATTTGCCATCAACTCATAGGAAAATGAGTTTATGAATTTTACTACAGATTAAACAGAAAGAAGTGAAGAGGTAATGCTCTTAGAAATTTGCCATCAGTCATGGCATTGCCAGCTCCCTCAGCCCTGTGGTTGAGATGTAGATGGCAGGTGTGGCTGGATGTGGCAGTTCAGCTTCCATGTCCCTGGCAATTCCGTGTCATGAAAGGAAGCCACTGGTAAACAGAGGCCACTATTAAAAAGAAAAATTGTCAGGACAGTTAGTGGGATAAATTAGCAGTGTAAGATAAAGATTTTATTTGTTCATGTAATAGTGTGAAGTTTAAAATGTGTGTTCTGTGAGTATGAAACGTTTAATTATTTTATTTTACTTCTTGGAATTAAAATTTTATTTTAGGCCAAAAGAACGTAAGTATATTTAATATATATATATAATCATTATATGATATGAGATACATAGTGTATTATCCAAAATATTATAGTAAGTCATTACACATGTATGCCTGTGTGTAAATATAGGAGTCTGTGGAAAAATAGACTTGAAATATATAGTTCGTTTTGGTGCAAAACGAAAAAAAAAAAAGACACAAGGAGTCTTCTAAAAGTTCCTTGGAAATGTGTAATATGAAAAACCAAGTATGATTTAATTTGTTATACCAAAATAAGCTTTATCTTTTAATTCTGTTTGTCCATGAACTTTTTGAAGCTCCTGTATGTGTGTGTGTGCGTGGGTGTGTATATACTGTTGAAGAACTACAAGCCTTGTAATGAAAAAACAAGAAGTGAAAACAAAGCCACTGAACTTTCACCCATCCTTTCCACTCTGGTTCCCACTTCCCAGAGGCGACCATGTGTGCCTTTCAGTCTGGAATCTCTTCGGGGTTGCTCTCTCAAGACTGTAAGCCTCCAATCTCTGTCCAGGACTTGTGTTTGTGGTAGGAATGCAGGTGGTGAGGAGACAGTTGCCTGGCTGTATGAGCTAAGGGATGTGCTTGGTTGCTTATTAATAAGACTTTCAATGGATCTCCCTGTTTTCAAAAATTCTCTGACCTTCAAAAATACCCCTTTCTAGGATTTTATTTTTAAAGGTGGCTTGCTTCTTGACTCATTCTATGTTGTTTTCTATTTTAAAAATTGTTAGAACATTCTATCATAGTTTTCTTTCCTATTCTCTGTTTGTTTTTTTTTTTTTTTTTTTTTACAGGTTTATAGTCTTTAAACTACTTTTCTGCTACTTGAGATTACTTGTTTAATTACTTCTTTGTCACTTGGGATAAACATGTTTAATCTGCTATATTTTCTGTTATTTTTTCTTTTTTTAAAAAGATTTATTTGTTGACTTTGAAAGTCAGAGTTACAGAGAGAGAGAGGGAGAGAGAGAGAGAGAGAGAGAGAGATATTTTCCATCTACTGGCTTACTCCCCAAATGGCTACAATGGCCAGGTCCGGGCTAGGCAGAAGACAGAAGCCAGGAGCCAGGAGCTTCATCTACATCTCCCATGTGGGTGCAAGGGGCTGTAGGCTGTTTACCCAACTCTTGCACTGACTTGCTGTGGTGATGTGTCAAGATGTTCTCAGTGACTCCCCTAAATCAACTGTCCTAGATGTTTAACTCAGACATTTCTACCTGAGACCCAAAAGGATCCAGGGCACTATGGGTACCACGATCAACAGATCGTCATCACCAGTGACACTGCCCTCGACCCAAACTTCTCCAAGAAGGCAACATTCCTTTTAGATCCTTCTGAGAAGGATTCTGGGTCTCTCCATGTAAATGTAAGTTTACTCAATCAGACTCAAATCCCAGAGTAGACATAGTTTTAGATGCAATTTTACTGCTTGATCTACTCAGAAGTTTGTATTACTCAGAAGAACATGTCTTTAATTACCACATGTCCAGAAAGCTGTCAACATGTTTTTTCCATTAGTTGGAGACGGGATTTCAGAAGCTTTTAAAAAAAGTGTCAATAGAAGAATAGAGGGGTGGATATTTGGAGCAGTGATGAAGACAAATGACTCTAGGGATGCCTGCATCCAGTATCAGAGTGCCTGGGTTTGAGTCTTGGCTCCACTTCTGATTACAGCTTCCTGCTAATGAGCACCTTGGGAATCAGCAGGTAATGGCTGAAGTAGGTGGGAGGGATGCCTGCATCCAGTATCAGAGTGCCTGGGTTTGAGTCTTGGCTCCACTTCTGATTACAGCTTCCTGCTAATGAGCACCTTGGGAATCAGCAGGTAATGGCTGAAGTAGGTGGGCCCAGGACTGACACTGAGGGACAGCAGGATAAACTGCCACTTAGGAAGCAGCGTCTCCTATCAGAGTGCCGGTATGAGTACTGGATGTTGTGCTTATGATCTAGATCCCTGCTAATACACCTGGGAAAGCAGCAGAAGATGACCCAAGTGCTTGGGTCCGGTCCCTGCCATCCATGTGGAAAACATGGATGGATTTCAAGGCTCCTGGTTTTGGTCTGGATCAGTCCTGGCCATTGTGGTCATTTGAGGAGTGATTCAGCAGATGGAAGATCTCTCTCTGTCTGTCTCTCCCTTTGTCTTCTTGTCACTCTGTTAAGTACATAAATAAATACTTGTTAAAAAAAAAAGTAGTTCAGTCCCTGCAACCCATGTAGAAGATTTGGATTGAGTTCTGGACTCTTTACTTCAGCCTGAACCAACCCCAGATGTTGTGGGTATTTGGGGAGTGAACCAGCATATCTAAGATCTCTGTTTCTGTCTCTGCATTTCAAATAAAAATAAATAAATAAAATTTAAAAAATAAAAATAGAAAAGCAAAGGTTGGTATGCAGAGGAAGTAACTGGTGCTTCATCTGGTGGATGTGGGTGACTTTGTTAACCACCTACTGATCTGCTTGGCTGGAGAGTGTCCTAATCTTTCCTCACTGATACATGACCTTCTTCATTTTTTTAAAAGATTCATTTTATTTTTATTTGAAAGTCAGAATTATAGAGGGAGGAAGAGAGAGAGAGAGAGAGAGAGAGAGAGAGAGAGAGATCTTCCATTCACTGGTTCACTCCCCAAACAGCCACAGTCTAACCAGGAACTTGGAATAGCATCCAGGTCTCCCACATAGGAGGCATGGTTCTGAGTACTTGGGCCATCTCTGCTGCTTTCCTAGGTACATTAACCGGAAGCTTGACCAGAAGTGGAGCAGCCAGGAGTTGGACTGGCACCCATATGGGATGCCAGTGTTGCAGGCAGAGGCTTAACCAGCTGTGCCACAATGCTGGCCCCAATAAATGACCTTATGCTCAAAGAGAACAGCCTTCCTAAATAGAAGTTCTGTGTGTCATTCACTGACATACCAGTGACTTTTCTGTCCTATGGGAATCTCAGGCTAACTCTCAAGGCCCATAAATTTTTGGGACTAAAATGTTCAATGAAGAACTGAGATGTACAGAACAAGAATCTTTATTTTCTATGTAAATTAAAATGATAAAAATTTCTTAGTCCTATCTGATTTAATATAAAACTTATCTATTCATAAAATATTTCCCCAACATTACCTAGTAGGGAATTAATCTCTTCTTTCACCAAACTCACAAAGAACTTTCTTTTTAATTTTTTTAAGATTTATTTATTTATTTGAAAGTCAGAGTTACACAGAGAGAAGGAGAGGCAGAGAGAGAGGTCTTCCATCTTCTTGTTCACTCCCCAGATGGCCGCATGGCTGGAGCTGAGCTGATTCGAAGCCAGGAGCCAGGAGCTTCTTCCAGGTCTCCCACGCAGGTGCAGGGACCCAAGGATTTGGGCCATCTTCTACTGCTTTCCCAGGCAATAGCAGAGAACTAGATTGGAACTGTAGCAAGTAGCAGCCGGGACTCGAATTGGTAGCCATATGGGATGCTTGTACTGGAGGCGGTGGCTTTACCCTCTATGCCAAAGCCTGCCCCTCTTTTTACTTCTATTAGTTAGTCACAATCTTTCTACTGTTAGAGTTCTAAGAGGACTGACACTTACATTAAACCTTAAAGAGATGTGTCAGGCTAAAAGGGGGAGCATACTTCTGACAGGAGAACAGCATGAACAAAAATTTTGAGGGCCAGCGCTGTGGTGCAGCGGGTTAACACCCTGGCCTGAAGCGCTGGCATCCCATATGGGTGCCGGTTCTAGTCCCGGCTGCTCTTCTGATCCAGCTCTCTGCTATGGCTTGGGAAAGCAGTAGAAGATGGCCCAAGTCCTTGGGCCCCTGCACCTACATGGGAAACCCAGAAGAATCTCCTGGCTCCTGGCTCCTGGCTTCGGATCGGCACAGCTCCAGCTGTTGCGGCCATCTGGGGAGTGAACCAGTGGATGGAAGACCTCTCTCTCTGTCTCTGCCTCTCTCTGTAACTCTGGCTTTCAAATAAATAAAAATAAATCTTTCAAAAAAAAAAAAAAAGAACTTTGAGGCATAAAACAGCAGGATATATTTTAGAGACTACAGTGGCTTGGCATCATTGTGTTTCAAGAGGACCATCATAAGGTCCCCCAGCGAGGGCCTGGGCCAGATGAAGTTGGCCCTGGAAATCATGTTGTAGAGCTCACGCTACCCTGGAGGCTCTGGGAGGCACTCTCCAATTTTAAGCAGGAAAGTGGTATCATTGGATTTTGTAAATCTTTTGGGTGATAGTTCTTTTTCTTTTATATAAGTCCCAAATATGGAGATATGCTTTATTTTTGAAGATTAGGATAGTAGTATCTTTTAATTTATCTACCCTCCTTCTTTACAGTGAGAATTGGGTTGTTTGGTCATTTTTGTGCATACTCTGCATTAACTTTGAATTACATACAGGCTCAGATTAGAACAATTCTTCACAAGTTCTTTCTTTTGTGGTCAAGCAAGCATCTTAGATGCATTTTCATGAGACTTGCACGTCTTCTAGCTTCAGACTGGCTTTAAGAATCTTCTCGAACCCTACTTGCAATTCCAATTAGTCATACATCAAAACATTAATGTGGACAGATTAAAGCAGAAGCCCTCATGCTTTATTTCCTAATATCATCTGTCTTTGCTTTGAAAAGCACACCAACGAAAACTTCTGCATCTGTACACTCCAAAGGCAATTTAATCTCCCTTGGCCAACATTAAAGCTTAAAGTAACTCTATGCTATGACGTATTTTTCCTCCTTTTCCCAGTTCAAGCATTATATAATTCACTTTTTATCAGCCTCATTCATCCTAATGATCAGTTGGCACATTGTTTATAGTTTTAACCTCACCTAAAAGAAACTTTACAAGCTTAAAGATTTTAGAGTATACTAACATATGCTACTTTGAAATGTTTTTACTAATGCTAGTGCTTTAAAACTTTTGAAAGTAAACTACCTGTTTAGAAAATTTTCATGGCAAAATAAACAATTTTTCCCATTTAAAAGTTCTTTTTTTAAGATTTATTTTATTTATTTGAAAGACAGAGTTACAGAGAGAAGTAGAGACAGAGAGAGAGGTCTTCCATCTGCTGATTCACTCCCCAGATGGCCCCAAGGGCTGGAGCTGCACCCATCCAAAGCCAGGACCCAGGAGCTTCATCCAGATCTCCCACATGGGTGCAGGGGCCCAAGGACTTGGGCCATCTTCTACTTTTTTCCCAGGCCATAGCAGAGAGCTGGATTAGAAAAGGAGCAGCCCGGACTAGAACCGGCGCCCATATGGGATGCCAGCGCTTCAGGCCAGGGCATTAACCTGCAGCACCACAGGGCCAGCCCCTAAAAGTTCTTTTTAAAAATAGATGTTACAGGGGCCGGCCCTGCGGTTCACTAGGCTAATCCTCCGCCTTGCGGCGCCGGCACACCGGGTTCTAGAACTGGTTGCCCCTCTTCCAGGCCAGCTCTCTGCTGTGGCCCAGGAGTGCAGTGGAGGATGGCCCAAGTGCTTGGGCCCTGCACCCCATGGGAGACCAGGGTAAGAACCTGGCTCCTGACATTGGATCAGCGCGGTGCGCCAGCCGCAGCGCGGCGGCCACTGGAGGGTGAACCAACGGCAAAGGAAGACCTTTCTCTCTGTCTCTCTCACTGTCCACTCTGTCAAAAAAAAAAAAAAAAAAAAGATGTTACACAGATGTGGGTCTCACCTAAATTGAACCTTATTCTTTAAAATGGCAAAACATTTTCAACATTCAAATGTCATGTAGAAATTTTATTGTGTACTGTATTGCCTCCTTAAAGAGAATTTAATTTTCTTCTTGGTCATTCATGGTCACTATCATATAAATGCCAGTCTTGCTCTGAGGCATCTTTTGAAAATACTGGGTGACGTTTGTAGAATTTGTTGTCCACATACCAAATGTTAACAGATTACTTCAGGTTTTTCTTTTCTTTTTTTGGTTCTAATTTGAGAATTCTTTCTTCTCTGCTACTGATTATGTTTTCGATTGATAAGTTTTGCTATTTTCAATGAAAGTTTTTAATTTGGCTTTTATATAATTGTAATATATACTTGACATACATTCAGAAGCCAAATAATCAAGCTTATCAGGATTATGTGTAAAAGCAAACAAATAGGATGTGAAAGAAAGCTCAGGGCTCTTTTTTCAAGAGATGTTAGCATTTGGGATTTGTACAGTAATATTTGACACCCAGAGTCCCATTTCATCTTTGGCTCTGTTTTAAGAGGCTGAAGTTTCTAGAAAAGTGGTCTCCGGGAAAGCAAGGCATTGTTACTTATCTGTCTGGTCTGCTGTAAACTGATTCCAACTTCTTAATGGTTGCAGATGAATACCAAACACATTTGTCACTTCAGAGTTTGAGAATCTATAGAAAACTGTTTTGTGATTTCATTTGTTTCACATATAATAAGAAAACACCATAATTTGGTAACTTGAAAAGTCATTCTGATTTAGGATGACTTATTACCCCAAATTTACCCTTGTTTTTAAACTGAGTCTTACAAACATTTTTTTTTTTTTAAGCTTTATTTATTCACTTGAAAGGCTGAGTTACAGAGAGGGAGAGGCAGAGGCAGAGAGAAAGGTCTTCTATCTACAGGTTCATTCCCCAGATGGCTGCAATGGCTAGAGCTGGGTCAGTAGGAAGCCAGGAGTCAGAGCTTCTTATGGGCTCCCACGTGGGTACAGAAGCCCAAGGACTTGGGCCATCTTCCACTGCTTTCCTAGGCTCGTTAGCAGGGAGCTGGATCAGAAGTGGAGCAGCCGGAACTTGGACCAGTGCCTATATAGGATGCCAATGCTGCGGGCAGCAGCTTAACCCGTTTCACTACAGCATCTGCCCTTTAAAAATATTTTCAAATAGAGTAAACAGAACAGTGGGAATGAATGAAAACCTAATTCACTTTTCAGCCTCTTTCTGAAAACTCAGCTTGCCATATTAATTCATTTAAATTTCATTCATCACTCAACAAATTGATAATGAATATTTTAAAATGTGTTGAGAAGTGTTAATTTATAAGCATGTTATATAACTGCTTCCCAAATCATAATCCATTCACCCATTCACTCGACCAAAATTTATTGAGAATCTTCTGTGTGCCGGACCCATGACAAATGTTGGTAATGCAAGATCCAAGGAGACACGATCACTGTTAACATCTTTCAACCTAGATCATAATCTCTTTGAGGACAGATCTAGTGGGAATTAAATACTAAAATATGACTATGCTCAGATATGAAGTACTTGTAATATATTATCTTTAATCTAGAGATTCACTGATTACTCCTGGGGAGAGAGAATTTAACCTGAAGCCATAAAAGTTTGCTACCAGATGTTCCAAGTGAATTCTGCTATCCACTTGGGATTAGTTATGCCTTGTCCTTTCTGATAATAGGGTGTGCTCTCTACAATCAACTCACACTGTGGTATGCATATGCCATGTGTAACACATTTTTTTTAATACTAACTACAATGATTGAAGTCAGATGTTATAAGCTTTTGTTTAGCTAGTATTCTTAATAGTGTTTTAATGCTGGTGTTGAGAGACAAAGATCATGCCCTTGGGGAACAGACCCCCCAGCCTATCCTTTCTCAGGTTATATTTGTTTAACAACATTTTCGGAGACAAAGGCTCTGCCTATTTTCCATTTCAAAAGAATATTTCTTATTGTAAGATCTCCAGCAAGACAGGAGGGCCTGTTGTGTTGGTTTGATGTGGGAGATGTGTTTAAATAAGGAAAGCATTGTGGAGCCCATCACAGGCATTCAGGCAGTTCTCTCCAGGAGTGATTACGCTATTTGCTGGATATGCTGTTTGCATGGGCACACTTGTAACATGACAGAGTCTGTCTGGTGTACTGGAAAGGACACAGGCCTGGGGATCACAGACACAGAAACTTAAGCAAGTTACCCGCTCTGTGCATCAGTGTCCTTATCTATAAGATGGGGATAAGAATAGTTATCTCATAGGGCAGTTCTGAGAATTAAATGACATCATAATGTGTGTATGCACACATTTTATTATGAATTGTATGTAGTATATATAGATGGGCTGGCTTATTAACCCAGAATGTTATAGATATACTACCATTTTTGAAAGAGTTAAGACATATTTAATATCATAAGTATATTAGGATATGTTATGATTTTTCTTACATGATTTAGAATATACTACATAGCCTTTTTTCTTTTTTCTAGAAAACTTTTATTTAAAAAATGTTTCGAAAGTACAACTTTTGGATTATAGCAGTTTTTCCCCCAATAACCACCTTCCCACCCGCAAACCCATCTCTTACTCCCTCTCCCATCCCATTCTTCATTGAGATTCATTTTCAATTATCTTTATATACAGAAGATCAACTTAGTATATACTAAGTAAAGATTTCAACAGTTTGCACCCACACAAACACACCACTACATAGCATTTTTTTTTTTTTTTTGACAGGCAGAGTGGACAGTGAGAGAGAGAGAGAGAAAGGTCTTCCTTTGCTGTTGGTTCACCCTCCAATGGCCGCCGCGGTGGCGCGCTGCGGCTGGCGCATTGTGCTGATCCGAAGCCAGGAGCCAGGTGCTTCTCCTGGTCTCCCATGTGGGTGCAGGGCCCAAGGACTTGGGCCATCCTCCACTGCACTCCTGGGCCACAGCAGAGAGCTGGCCTGGAAGAGGGGCAACTGGGACAGAATCCGGCGCCCCGACCGGAACTAGAACCTGGGGTGCCGGCGCCGCAGGCGGTGGATTATCCTATTGAGCTGCGGCACCGGCCAAAAATGGTAAATGTTTATCACTGTCTATACTAGAAAAGCCATACCAGCCGTCAAAAATAGAAGGAAACAAAGTAAATACAGTGAAAAGTCCACACTTACTTAATTCTTCTTAAAGTCTTAGTTTGATCTGCCAAGTCAAATGGAGCCTGAAAGCTGTCCTCCCTTTGATAGGAGGGAGTGTAATGAGTGTAAGAGTTGTTGAAGACAAACTAGTCCTCTCCAAGATTTTCTCATTAATGATGCCAGAAGTTTGAAAAGCATGTGTTGAGATGTTTTAGATTTCACGATACAACATCAAGGGAGTGCACTTTGGATACTGTTGGTGATATGGGCATGCTGGGGGTTGCAGAAGGTTTTTTTTTAGCAGAGGCAGGGATGTTGCCTGGGTGCAGACCTAGAGAATGAATAATGAATTGGAGGACAGTCAACCTGGAGGGGGCCATTCCAGCACCCAGGCAAGAGAGGAGGACCAGCAGTGGGCCATGTCTGTGGGTGTGAACTGTAAGCTGTTACTCTGGTTAGGGGAGATCTTTGATTAGGTTCCAACTTCTTAAAAAGAGCAAGAAGCTGACTACTAGGCTTTCTAGCTGTTGTGGGGAGGGATTGCAGGTGCTTGTGTAAAAATCCTTCCATCAAGGCACCAGGCCTTTAACTGTTACCAAGGCAGTTAAGTTTCTTCCAGGGTTTGTGGGAGGTGTGTCCAACTGAAGTGGGCTGAGAAGCGGCTCTAAGCCTTCATGTGTTTATCCTCTCAGCTTCCACTTCACTGGATTTTCTCAGTTTCTCTGCTTTGACCTCACCCCCATCTCCTGGCCCAGTCGGCTTCTTTGTGTCAGTGTCGCTTTCTGTCAGATCACTGTCAGTGGCCCGGGGAAATGGGCAAACAGGGGCAGGGTGTACTGCTCCAGAATGGCCGATTCTTGGGCAGTGATAAGACAACTGCAGTGACAGGCCAGCCCATAGCCAAGTGACTCATCCCATGCCTCTCTGGGGAGCAGAGAAGAGGACATCAGGAGTTGTCCTGTTTATGAAATCACCCCAAGATCTCATACAGTGAGTAGAAGGCCAGAAACAAAGCACAAATTGGGGGTGATTCTAATTCACATTACAAATCCACTTTAGAAATATCATAAAATTGCATTCAAACTTTTAACATATGAGCAACGTTTTAAATATAATCTCTTTGGAAATGTGTTACTTTTGGGGCTTAATAAATTTTATCTGAGCTAAAAGCCAATGGGAAAATGCGCATAAGAATGAATGTGGAAGAGATTGATACCCATAGTCACTGATATCTGATTGATATGGTATACCTGGCTATGACATTCAATAAGTCAAGAATCATCTATTATGTGAAGACTAAACAAAAACACAAAACCTGAAAAACAATCCAAACACCTTTTAGAAGCATTGACTTCTTATTTGAACAATGTTACATTACCGTTTCAACTTGGGGGGGGGGGCTCTTTCAGTTCCTATATTAATAAAAAGGCAATTGAGAAAGGTATCCTCTACAGCACGATTGTCTACCAAGAGTTTATTTAATTCTTACTGGCAAACAGAAGCATATAGGTAGCTTTTGAGAATAGAAGGATATTCAAGGAGGGCTTACTGTCCTCTTTTACTAAGCCCCACATTTCAGGAATTCAGCAAAGATAAGGGGGCTGGAGCAGGAAAGAGAAAACGCAACAACACATCCACACCTAAACTCTAGCAGCCACCACATAGACCCTTCAGAGTTGTCTTCTATAGTGGGAGGATTTCCTTTAAATCCTTTTCAAAAGCATATGGATTGCTTTGAAGGCTTAAATGGCATTTGTCAACCATCAGTAAATCTTTAAAATTGTCTCTGCAAATAGGCCAACTCAGAGTTTCGGCTTTTCCCATTAATCTTTAGGTAGGACCACTGAAGACTTTTTCAGAGCCTAGATAATGCCTTGATTAAAAGGCTCATTCAAGAGGGAAGGCTTTAGCATTCACCTTGGGTACATAGTCATTTCTCCAGGGTATTCATGGGCTGTTATTTCAATGTTATTTCAACTCTGCAATTGTGTCCCAAACAAGACTTTTTTTTCACAAAGCTTTGAGTAGAGACATTCTTTAGTGAATTACTGAAACCTTGCCCTTCTATTTGTCACAGCTTGTTTTTTTTTAATCAACTAATCAGTTCAAATAAGAGTCTCAGACTGACAACTTTACTATTGTTACTATTTAAAACAGACAACATTCCATTTTATTTTTCCAAGAGCACAAGTACAATTACTTAAATGACATGTACCTGTCTGAGTGCTGTCTTATATTAGTTTATCATTTATAGCACAGCTTCTGGCAATCAAAACATAGAAACAAATAAAAATAGACAAAAGCTAAAACATCAAAAATATTCCATTGTCATTTTCACCTTTCACAATGTTTAGTGAAAATTAGTCTTATCACATATTATTGCATAATGTTCCTTGGTCATTATAATATTCCTAAAAGCATTTCTCTCACATTTGTAGAAATACCATGGGAATTAATGAAAATTCAGGTAAGGCTCTGGAGACTCTGGATACAGTGTGCTTTACAAGTTTAAACTATAAAAATATTTTGGATTTTCAAGAAGTTGAGGTACATCTACTTAGGCATTTTATCTGAGGTTGATCTCTACTGCTTACAGCATTTCCATGGAAATGACATTGAACACAAAAAGTAGTTTTGAGGCACAATACTCAGAATTTTGTTGCCTATACTTACTATGCAGGTAAGTGTCATGCAGCCTGACAAATTGGCATCAATTGTTCAGGCCCATGGAAAACAACAGGTTTGATCTCTATCATCATTCCATTGTCACTGAAGTCATACACAGATAACACTCTCCTTAGCAAGCAACACTGTTAAGCAGCAAACACATAAGTAGTAAAAAAAAAAAAAAAGTATTTCCCCAAGAAAGATTATGATAGAGACACAAGTGAAATGACAAGGAGGCTTTCCTGAGGCAGATGTCAGAATGACGACAGATGGGGAGTAGCCAGGATCTTCAATAGAGTCCCTGGCATTTAGTGTGCACCCAGTTCTTCAGGCCAAATTCACTCCAAAGGTACTCCATACCAGTGAAATCTTGGACAAGTCTCTCAGATGTATAGTTATGTTCACCACTTTGCAAAGTACCTCTAAAAATTCAATCTTCTGAAAGCAAATTAGAATGGCCATCCCAGCTGATATTATTAGCACACAGTTCACACTGGGAAATTCTGCTTGGAATCCTAGGAAGGCATAGGATTTAGAATTAAACAGTGTCTGTTCCACTATTTGTTATCTTTGTACCTTGGTAAATTCCTTAATTTCTCAGATTTACTCATTAATGGAATACCAACCCCTCTTACTTGTTTGACATTGGAAGTAAATAAGCTAACATATGGGAAGTCTGGCACATCAGCTATGATAACTATTCTTACTTTTAAAAAAGCCTTGCCCACATTATTTTCCTTTTTGTGTTTCTCATCCTTTAGGCGTTCAGATCCTACCTCAAATAGCCATCTTGGTAGTTCTCATTATTACTCAACATTCACCATGACTTTAAAACTCATTTTTTATTTATTTTATTTTCAAGGAGGATGTGTTGTCAATTTAATGACATATATAGTCCCCTAAAGAGCCATAGTAATGTTCCTATCTCCTCAGTTTCCTTAAAGCTGGAAAACCTGAAAATGACAGCTAGAACTTTGAGAGCAAAGAAAGATTTTTAACTTTTCAATTCCTTATAATTTGCTGAGTCCTCCTTAGACACTACTCATAAAAGGTCAGGGCAGACAGAGAAAGTTATTAATCATGTGTAAAATCCATTTTCTAAAAAACTTTTTAGTAGAGAATCCAACTACAAAATAGTATGATCATAAAGAATCAGAGATGTAGCAAATGATTTTGTATTACTTTCTTTTTAATCCTCAACACAGTATATGTTTTTTATTTAATCTGCTACATTTACATTAATTTCTCCATCTTCTTTCCATCCAACTGTGTAAATGAGAGATGTCCTCTCTGTACATTATCATCAATTCCACACCATCTAATATTCAGGAGTCTGCACCAAGCCAGCACTGCTAAATTACCACAAGTTTAATAAAAGTACTTACAATTTTTTGAACTCCATTTGGTAAAAAAAAAAAAAAAAAAAAAAAAAACTCTGCTAAAATGAAATGAAGGAATGTTAAGCCCTTTCAGAGTTGATGATACAGAAGTAACATAATTTCATAATCCCCCTTGTTCTTTTGGTTCTCCTCTTGATTCATAAAGAAGGATTATACCAGTATATTTTGTCCTCATTTAAAAAAATACAAACAAAAAAAAACTGTTCTATTCAATGGATAATCCTCATAGCAGTCTGTCTGGATGCTGCAATTCATGACTTTCTACTTCTACATAAAGGCACAGGAATCACTGAAGTATACCAGGCATCTAGTTGGTGGCAGCCTGCCAGTCTTCCCAGGTGCAGTGCTGGATAAAAAAATTATCTCATTCTATTGAGTTTTAACAGTGTGCTAGACATTGTCCAATGGGAAGGAACACAGAACAGGTGCAATTGCTGCCTTTTAAGAGTTTATAGTTAAGATCAACAAAACATCATTGCTGCTGCTGTTTCACTGAATTATATTTATTTAGGTTTTTCTGAGTGGTTAGGAAGTGGCCATTTGATAACCTCTTAGCTGTGGATTATCAACCTGTGTTTTTTCATTTCCTGTTAATCAGTTTATTCTACCTGAAAAGGTAGTTCTAAGTTTCTAATAGAAAAATGGAGAAATATTCTTTTACCAAGTATTAAATGGCAGGAAGCTTACCTGATGGACAAGGAAAATACAACTGTCGGAATACAGAAAGTTTATGCAGCTGGATGGGAGATGGAAGTGAGCTAGTCTGAGGGGACTTCAAAAATTCATGGAAAATCAAATTAGAAGATGTTTATTTTTTATAAAAAAAAGTTTTGAAATCCATGCATAGTTTTTTCATAATATGTATTTTCGTCATGAACACTTTGAAGATCCCTTATATACATGGATTTAGTTTTTTTTTCACCAAAATAACCTTATCTTTTAATTTCACTTTCCATGAACGTTTTCAAGTCCCCTCAGATGGTAGTGTCTTGGGGCTATTCTGTACTTCCTGAAGAATCCTAGGAGACAGAGTTTTGTTTAAAAGACAGGAGGAGGAAAGCCAAGGAGTATAAACACCTTTGGAACAGTAAAAGTACACAAATGCACATATGATAAAAGGAGGAAAGGAACTGATTAGAACATTTAAGGAGCTTATGGAACAAAAGAGGGAAAAATGGTAGAGGAAGATTAAAGGCTTACACAATTTTCAGACTGGTCATTTTCAGAGTTGCATTATTTCATTTCAGTAAGTCAGCTACACAGCCTGTTCCCTCTCTTCCAGACTAACTTCTAGATAAGTTGCAGGATACGTCATGGTACACTTCCTAGTTGCCCTCTTCAGGACTGAATTTCTCATCCCCATAGCTGGAGCCTCAGCTGAGTCATCTGCTGAGCAATTGCAGAGACACTGACCAGACAATGACCTTGCCCTTGGTCACACTCTGGGGAAAGGAGAAGCAAGGGAGACCTGCCTCCTGCCTCCAGTAACTGGTCAGTGTGAGAGCATGAAGGGACACTCCTAAAGGGCCACCCCACTGTCAGAGCTCTCTGTAAGACTGCCTGCGGGCTTTGTTGTAACCTCAGCTCAGTTCAACCTCTCCTTCTGCCCAATCCTGCCTCCTTCACTACCCATCTCCTGATTCCCCCACAGTTTTAATCTTCAGGGTGTAGCCTGGGAGATTTTCTGTACTCAAATCTCCAACTCCACATTTGCTTTTCTTTTCTAACCTACACTCTGTTTTGTGAACATAAAATTCTCATTCCAATTTTTAATGTCCATTACATATAATTACTGAAGTAACTCAAAATGATTATATTGCTTATCTCAACAACAGTGCCCATGCCCCCACCCTCTAGCCTGCTGTAAGTCCCTTTAAGATGGATCTACTGTTATTTCCTCTCTCTCTACTCTAAGGTTACATTATAGCTTATGTGATACAGTTCAGATTTTTCTTAACTCAGGTCGTTTTTCCATCTTTTTTGATCTACCCTCTGGATAGTCTGGATCCCTGTGTCTTCTCCACTTATTTGAACTCCTCTGGAAAGTCATCTCTTCCTGAACCACTTACAAAGTGTACTGAGTGGGATATATTTCTGAATGTCAGACACCTGTAGCCAGTGAATAAGCTTTGTTGGGTTAAGATTGTCTTAATCCTTGTATACTCCACACATAGTTCAAAGTTTATTCTGTATACTGCTCCTAGTTCTGTTATAAATATTTAAGAAGAGACAGATTCAGCTTTCCCTCTCTCTCTCTCATATTCCTTTTTTTTTTTAAAGATGTATTTGTTTATGTGAAAGGCAGAGTGCCAGAGGAAGACTCACACCCACTCCCCCTCCCCACACGTGGAGAGAAAGAGAGAGAGAGAGAGAGAGAGAGAGAGAGAGAGAGAGACATCTTCCATCTATTCCCCAAATGCTAGGCTGAAGCCAGGACACAGGAACTCCATGCTAGTCTACCATGTGAGTGGCAGGGGCCATCTTCTATTGACATCCCAAGCCCATTAGCAGAAAGCTGGATCAAAAGCAGGGCAGCTGGGAATCAAAACCTACACTCTGATATGGGATATGGAGTGGCAAGCAACAGCTTAACCTGCTACACAGTGCTGGCCTCCCACCTTCCTTTCTTCATCATACTCAACAGATATTTACTTGACATTTACGATGTGGCAGGCCTGGTGCTTGGTTCAGGGATCCAACAGTGAACAAGATTCAGTTCCTATATCTCTAGGCTCACGTGGGGATATTTATCATCAAAGCAGACATTATATATAAATACTTATTTAATTACAACTCTAAGTGTTGTGAAGGACAAGAAAAATTATTTTGATACCACAAACATAATATAATTGTAAACTTGAATTTACATCTACCACGTAATTACATATTTGATAGTGGCATCTCTATCATTTTGGCCAAAATTTAACACAATAAAGGGTCTTCGGCTAATCTCTAAGGTTTTTGTTTTATTTTTCTTTTTGCCTATGCTGACAAAGGCCTGCAAACACTTTTAGCTTAAAAGCCAGAGAGGGTCAAGATCCCTTATATGGGCACTTGATGTATAGGAGATTACACACACATGCATATTGCATATACTCACACAGTTGGCCCTGAGTATTTGTGGGTTCCACACCCATGGATTTGGGGAAAAAGTGCATCTGAACTGAACTTGTTTAGACTTTTTTCTCGTCAATATTCCATAAACAATACTTGCATAGCCTTTACTTTGTATTAGGCATTATAAGTACTCTAGAGGCGATGTAAAGTATCCAAAAGAATGTGGGTAGCTCATATGCAAATATCATAGCTTACATGAGCTACTTGAGTGTCTTCAGATTTTAGTATCCAAAGAGTTCTCAGAACGAATCTCCCATGGATACAGAGGGACAACTGTACATGCCATTATAATTCATATATGCTAAAGTTTATTTCAATAATCTTCTGAGAAATAAAAATATATGACAGGCATTTGTTGCTGAGATACTAATATTTTAACGCATGTAAGTAGAATGATCAATTACTTTATGTTAATATTTTCCTTAGTAGTACACTGGCAGGCAGCTGGAGTCAAATGCCAGAGTAAGGAATCAAATCCAGGTACTGTGTTATGGGACACAGATGTCTTAACTACTAGATTACCACTCCTTGAAGTGCGTCTTAAAGCCACTTAGCCAATAAAGGATTAAGAGAGAGGTACTTAAATAATCACGATTGTCATCATAATAGTTGATATTTATTGAATGCTTACCATGTGCTACGAGCTGTGCTGAGTGCTTTGTAGACCCAAATTCATCCTATCTACCTCTAGTGTAAATACTATCATTGTCCCAATTTACAGATGATTCGGATAGCATGCTGAGGTTTAGAGAGACTAAATGATTTTCTCAAAATAATACATCTAGGGAGTGATAAAGCTAAGATCCTAAGCCGAATGTTACTGATGCTAAAGCCTAAATAAGCCTCTGATTGTGGCCAAGAGAATATGCATTGAGAATGTCACTTCCTAGAGCTGTGCAACTGTGCACTGTAAAATTCCTGGAGTTGTTCCTTCCAGCCACCTTGATCACCTGTGACAATGTTAAAGAGCATATGTCCAGGTTTATTTCCAGATCTATCAAGTCAGAATCTGAAGTCCCAGGAATGTGGACTTTAGAAAAATCCCCATGATTCTGATTTCTGTCCCATTTAAGAACTATTGGATGGAGTATAAATGCACTCAAATATGTATTCTATTTTACTTAATCTGTTGTTAAATTACTAAATGTGCTACAACCATAATAGATCTTTAGTAAAATAGAGTTGAAGTCTTTTAAACCACAATTTGCTGATTTTATACTAACTTTGTACTAGTTAATGACACAATTATTATTACTCAAGCCCCTCACAGTCCTTTCCAGGTAGCTACGTTGGCTTAAGTCTGCCTTGATTCATTGACGGATCAGAGGACCAATGCGATCTGGGGCATTTTAGAGAAGTGTTTTGAAGCCTGGGATAATAATGTTGAATTTGAGACACTGGAAAATGTTGAGGTAGCTGAAGATCTTTATCTAAGGGGTGGCATAGTCAAAGCTGGCAAGAGGAAGACAGAATCGGCCAAAGTTCAAAGGTTAAAAGAGTGGGGCAGGACGAAGAGGAGAAATTTACAGTTATACAAATGATACTTGTCAGACAGGAGTACACCACAAAAGAGGACGAGGGGCTACCGTTGAGTGGGATGATCTCTCTGAGCCATGGATAAGGAATGGCTCCTAGGAGAGCCTGAAAGAGGGACTTGTACACATGGGCAGGGGAAAGCAGCAAGTCCAGCCAGAAACTGGGAGATAAAAGACACAGAGAAAGGATAGCAGGAGCAAGTTAGGAAAATGAGGCTCAGTCCAATTTGTTTGAAGGACACAGGAAATTGGAACAGAAAGTGCCAAACTAAGGCCAGAAAATTAAAATCACAGAACGCTATAGCTAAGAGGAGCATTAGCTTCAAATTAACCTAATATATCAATCTACTAACGAAGATACTGTAAGAGACATTAAATGACAGCCAGTCAGAGACCAAGTGACATAGAGAAGTCTCTGTGTTCTCAATTCTGTATGATGCCTATGGTTGTTGGAGCATAGCTGTTCATGACTTGAGCCCTGCAGAAACTTTGCATGCTGGGTTATGGATTTGGAGTTTTCAGTTGCTAGGGTTTGTGGAAGCTTTCTGAGCAGGAAAGTGGCCTGGTCATCATGATGTCTTGGGAGACTAATTTGGCAATGGTGTGTGTGTGAGATGAGAGGGATGTAAGATAAACAAGTAGCAGGCTGACTAGGCATGTGCTAGACATTCACGTTGGGCTTTGTTAACTCCATTTTACAACTATGGAAACCGAGCTATGAGCTATGGCCAACCCCAGGCCAGCCAGATTCTCAAACTTATTCATTTCGTGGCTGGGATCTTGGAATGCACCCCATTTAGGGTAGCGACAGGGGATGGTGGCAGAATCCAGTACTACAGAGTGGTCCAGAAAGGTTGAGGGCTGAAAAAAGACCATTTAAGATTTGACAATATTATGAGGCCATTGGTGGTGTTTCAAAGAGCATGCTTTCAGTTGAATGGTGGGGGTGGCAGGCTAATTTCTAAAGGGGAGAAAGTGAGGGTGTGGTGATGAAGTGGTGCAGTGAATGCAGCCTCCTCTGTCAAGAATGTTGGCAGTGAGAGGAAGGAAGGAAAGTTTGAGGAAACTGCAGAGCAGAGCAGTGTTTTGAATTGAGGACTCCCTCATTCCACCCATATAAAATATTTACATACCACGTGTATATGTCAGGCACTCTGGTAGGTAGTAGGGAACGTGATCCTAAGTAGACTACAGAGGAGGAAGTAGATGATGCTAAGGTGACACTGTCTTTACATGGAAACCTCCTTCAGGGTGCCTTATCCTAAGGCAAGATGGAATGTAAGGGAGGAGGAAGGATCAGAGTTGAGTGACTGCTGAGAAAAGAAGATGGTTATGGAGGAAACTCCCGATCCAATTCTACCTCCAGTTTTCCACTGGCTCATGGACATGGAATACTTGTGCATGAAACATTTATTTGCAAGTTAGGCATTTTCTTCGCTGTATATTAAGTTAATCCAGGCCAGTATTTGCACCAAAACAGACACTGTCATTAGCAGACGACATAAAAGATCAGAGCAGGTAAATGGCAGCCCCTCTGTCATATAATTAATTAAGGGCAGGGCAAGAGGAAAGTCCTGAGCTTCTAAAGCTTGGTGCACTGTGGAGGCCTGGTCATTTGAAGGAAGTTAAGTAAGGACATGTGATCCTATTTGACAGGCAGCAGTCACAGCTGGAACTGAGCTTTAGCAAGGTTAGCCATTTCTACACACTAAGTCCTCAACATTCTCACATGGGTTCTCCTGGCCATTAAAATGGTTTTTGAACAAAAATTGGGAGAATATACTGTGAATGAGAAAGGGCTCAGTATGTACCTGGTTCTTGGTTCCTGGCTTCCTCATCTAATGAAGAGACAACATAATGGCTCATCTAACAAGATTACCACCTCCTCTTTCATTTAGACCTCTGTACAATTCTTCCATGAGTAGGTTCCTAGTAACAGTAGTCAGATTCCAGAGGGGTAACTGTGTTATGACCTCCCCTGCTGTAGGGTACTTGCTAGCTCTTGATATCATGCTGTATATTCTAGCTGCTGAATGCATGAGGGAGAATTCAGCAAGTGCTTAAATTTAAGTGGGAAAGTCTGTTCAGAACACTTTTTCCTCCTCCTTCATTACTCAACTCTAATTCATTCTCCAACACTCAGATTAAATATTGCTTCCCAGGGGAAGCCTTCCCTGATTACCAAGCCTGGCAGATTCTTTTATTGCACTCCTGTTCTCTCCCAGAACCTTTTCAAAATCTTAATAGTTTATCTTAAACACACATTTGCTTAATGTTTGTCTTCCCTGCGTAGGCAAAAGTTGTATTCTTCTTATGCACAAAGTAGGCAATTGATAACTATTAATTGTGTGAATGAATGACCATATGGGAACATGAATTTTACACTATTAAAGATCTCCGAAGCCATAGATTGACTTTTTATTCCGAGTGGCGGCTATGTTTTCTCTGCCTCATGAAAACTAACAAGAAAATGCAAAACAGATGTATCTGCATTTTGGGTTAAACCACTGTCTGTGATGCTGGCATTCCATATGAGCACTGGTTCAAGTCCTGGCTGCTCTACTTCTGATCCAGCTTCTTGCTAATGTGCCTGGGGAAGCAGCCGAAGACAGCCCAAGTACTTGGGTTTCTGCACCCACGAGGGAGATCCTGATGAAGCAGCTGCGGCCTGGCCCAGCCCTAGCTGCTGCGGCCATTTGGAGTGAACCAGTGACATTGTCTCTCCATCTCTCTCCCCCTGCTTCCTCTCTCTCTCTCTCTCTCTCTCTCTCTGTAATTTTGCCTTTCAAATAAAAAAGTCTTTTAAAAAAAGAATTAAAATTTTTGTTGATTGCAGCCTCCGAAAAAGAAAAACAGAAAAAGTAAATTATTTTAAAAACATGGTAGAGTACTGATGTTAAAAGCATATTTTCTAGCTTTCTTTGAAATTATTCCACAATAATAGAGTTTCTCTATAACCTTAGTGAACTCAAAACTCAGAGAGACCTTTTCAAAAGATCCACTCTTTTCATAATACACATTAAGTCTGACTTGAAGTGCACGTACCTAACTTGAAATGTTGGTATCTAAAACTCTAGCAAAGCAGATTAGCCAAAAACCCAATTAAGTTTGCAGTAGGGGTACAGATACCATTTCTAGTACAACAGTTTGGGAAGCAGGTAATGCAAAGGTCCTATCAACAAGACAAAACATTAAATAGATTTTTTTAAAGAAACAAAATCCCATATTCCTAAATCTTTCCTCCTCATCTAACAACTACATGTGTTTGGGAATTTAGAAAAAACAAGAGAGGAGGAAGCGGCATTACTGAAGTTGGTCACAGGCACAAGAATGGTGAGGCTGTCTGTGAAACTGAAGAACCTGTAGAGTCAGATTCCTGATTAGCTGTTTGATCTCAGATCCCATTCTAGGATATTCAGGATTGCAGGATCCCAAACTGGCTGCGTCTGTGTGCTGTAGTGGAGCAGCAGTTTAGGATTCAAACACTAACTACCCCTGATAACTTAAATGTAAAAGGTTGAGCTGCAGGGTAATTGCACCTTTTCACATGAAGGTAAAGGTGTCCCTACAAAAGAATAGGACTGGATGACACAGGTAGTAATTATAAATCACCTTTGGCTATGTTTAGTGACATAGCACTGTGGATCCCTGGACTTACAATGGTTGTGCAGTCATGAAGCTCTCTAGAGCCAGAGTTCCTCTCTGGTTTTGCTATCCTATGTTGAACGAACAATGCTCTCAGATGAGCCGAAAAGATGCATTTAGCTCTCAACATTAAAATTTCTGATCTCCTTTACTTTAACTCCTTTGAAATAACATGAAAGCTTTGGCTTGCTAATCACTTTTATCCAGCCCATAGAAAAATTAGTTTATCTTCCTGATCAAAGCAAATTAGGCAGATCATGGTTGATTAGAATGCAACAGTAAAATCTCCATACTTTCTCTTCCATCCCCTTTCTCTCAGAAATAGGGCCTGTGTCAAATATGTAGGTATTTCCCACGGCCAGGCCGGACACTGTTTCCAACAGGGGCTGCGGCTTGGACAATGGTTCTTACACAGACACTAAAGTTCTTTAGTTCAGTCATTGTGTTCAAAAAGAACTAGTAACCCCTTAGCTAGCATTTGATGAAACATCTAGATTTACATATTTCCTTAATTGCATTTTTGAATGAGAGTGAGATTTATCTGACCAGAGTTAAATGCCTCCTTTATTCCCCTATCCAAGGCAAAATTCAACTCCATGCTCTTAAAAAAAAAAAAAAAAAAAGTGAGGTGGGTGGGGGTGTATGGAATCTTATTCAGTCCTGATCTTAACAAATTTTAGAGCAAATTTTAGAACAAAGTGGGATGAGCGAGTTACGTTACCAAAGACAGGAAAGATAGATCTTTACCTTTCAAAGTGTTACTGTCAGTTTCTAAAGTGTTGGCTTGCTCAGCTCTTTCAAAAAGGCTATTTCTGATTTTAAATGAATGTTATTCCTTGTGGCTGAATTCCTCAAGTCAGTTGTTAAAAGCTCCAAAATTATTGTCCACAATAATTTCTTACTGAAATTTCTGTTGGGTGAATACAAACATTTGAAAGTAAGGTTTTTTTAAAAAAATGTATTTACTATAAATTAACAGTAAATCTTGCATTTAGCTCCATTTAAACCTCCCTCTGCAGCTGCCCATTTGAAAAATAAAATGGTTGCCTTCTTTCACTTCAGTGGGCACAACACAAAACATCCATTGAGCTTTTCCTTTATTGCAGCTGCCAATGCCCAGCCGACTTTTAACAAACCAACCAAGCGGAATCACAATGCAGCTGCAACATTTTATGGTGTTTCTGTTGGTTCTCTTTTGAGACTGAAGGTGTTAATTAGGAATCAAAGAACACAACCCTGCCAGCTTTCTTTCACAAACCATACCCTGGTCACTGCAGTTTTCAGAAGAAAAATAAATCTAATAAAGGGATAAAAATGTTGTTTGTCACACCAGTAAAGTGTACTTAAGACCCTTTGATCAAAAGCTTTTTATGTAGTCTTGTCAGATGGGCTGGAAATATTGTTATTTTTCCCTGTTCTCCCCCTTCTTCACGCAGACTTCTCTGAATTCTGAATTTAACTTAAGATTGTCTGGAAGAAAAAAGTATAAGCCAAGTCATATATGGGATTCTTTATAGGTGATAATTGTTTTTAGAGAAGATGATTTTGCTTCTTAGAAAGTTTTCACATTCAACACTCCATCATGTTACAGCTTCACACAAAATGGGGCCTTGTGTTAGCATATTTACGATATCCTAATAATAAGATTCACACAATTTATGTGCACATCTGTCAATACTCTAGTATAACGATTATCCTTACATAAATCTCAGTGTTTTAGAGGATCCTTTTTCACACCCACAGAATTGAGTTTTGTTTTTTTTTTTTTTTGTAAGGGAAAAATGTATATATACTACAATCTACTCTACACGTAAAATGTTAACTTATCAAGTAGCTGGACATTTTTGTATAGTTTTTATGTATCTTACGTATCTTGAGTATCATATATTCAAATGTAGCAGCAAGGAGTCATTACTTTAATCTTCAGTCAAAGTTGAAAGCTTAAAGTAAGTTTATGAAGTTAGCACTGCTGGGAATTAGTCAAGCCTGCTAGCTTTCTCAGCACGAGGTTTTGCTGCTAGATGCACAAATCATGCCAAAATCCATTAATCCTGCTAGAGAGAGGCAGAAAGAAGGTCTGCTTGTTGATTTAATGCTAATGAAATGAATGGGCTCCTGAGACTACCTACTGAGGCCCCTCTAAACTGTAAAACAAATAAAGTCATTTTAAGTAATGCTCACTGCAGGAGAGTAAACAATGCTTCCAGATTTGCTGCACAAATGAGCGTAGGTGTGAGTATGTAGAAACCTCCCATTTTCTACAATCCTGCTATACCTGCACTATTATCATCCCCACAAATGTCAAGGTGATCTAACGATCAAATCAGGAGAGGCCTGGGAGCATGTGTTTACCTTTCTTATTTTATGGATGTGAAAACTGATGCTGACAGGATCCGCATCTTGCCAGAGATTCTACGGCTGGTTAGTGCAGTGGCTAGAATCTAGATCTACGTCAGAAACACTGGTTGGTTGCACATTGAATTTGCCCTGAAGAGTTGAAAAACATTTGGATATTTTGCTCCTTTTCCAGAAATTCTAATTTAGTTGGCTCATGTGTGATCAGGACTTTGAGATGGTTAAAGTAGCTTCCACATGGAAGAAATGTGCTAACAAGGTTAGTGAGGTAACACGCTTGAGAACCCCAGATCTAAACTTCTTAATCTAGTGCACTATTTGCCTGTGTTGTTAGTTGTTGTTTGCTGCATTGTAGTGTTACTTCTGAGCTCCTAGGAGTGTGCCACTGTTTTATCGTCCTATTCAGGGGTTGGAACATCCAACCCACAGGCTGTATAAACCCTGCTAAATCACTTGGTCAGGCCTTGCCAAGGCACCCACAGGCGAGACTCAAAATTCAATAAATCTATAGCAGGCTAATTTTTAGGTTGATGATTTTGAATGGCCCACAAATGATGTTATAAATATCCAAATGGCCTTTGGCACAGAAAGGTTTTCTTTTCCTCCTCTGCTAGATAGATATATTTAGAGATTTTCAGGTTATTTCCAAAATGTGTGTTTTTTTTTTTTTTTTGGTTCGTTTCTTCCATGTGGAAAAGTAGACATAAGATAGTGTCTATGTATGTGTTTGTGTGTGTTATTGTGTTTTGCGGTTCCCTTGAAGGACTGAATGTTACTCCCTGGGTGAGCCAGCTCCTCAGTGGAGCCAGGAGCCAAGATGTGTGCCACATAGGAAGTGCATCTTCTTGCTTCCCACTCTGTCTCACCCTTGAATCCCTTTGGGAGCTTTTTTATTTCTAATTTGCCACTGTGTCCTCTGTGCTGCCCCTTTCCTTAATTCCCTGTCCTCCTGGAGAATTTCCCTATGTCTGAGAAGGAACCTTCTGAGCTTCACAGGCAATTGATTGACTTTGGTGCTTCCGTTTCCCTTTGGTTTGGTGATTGTTGAAACTAAGAAAGTTGTACTGTCAGAGCCCACCTCTCCTGTCTGTGCTTCTGGATGACACGCAATAGTTACCTGCCTGAACATTCCTTCCATTTGGTTTAGAGTAGTAAAACATAAATCAATTGTCCATTTTAAAAAGTCAGTAGGCACTTGGGAGTTCCAGAATCATCTTTCCACATGTGTTAGGATACAAGATTTTCTTGTCCTGTTCAGATCTACTCTCCTGATTTCATTAATTATGGGCAAAGCAGCTCACCTCTTTTGCAGAAGATACAGGACTCCTACAGAGATGGTCACACAGGACTCATCTAGAGAAATTGTAAGACTCTTCCAAGAATTGCTCACACAGTTCCCCACTCTGCTGGGGACCGTTGTGCCTAATTCCAAAGGCTTCCTACTCTAAATGCATGCCCATGTGCTACATTGCCCCCCTCCCTTAACACAGAATTCCCTCTCCTACACAAATTCATGTCACTGGTTTCTCATTCCCCAGGGAATTATTTTAGCCTCATTGTCATCACTGATTGAAAGATCTTCCAGCAATTATTTTGAACCAACTGCTTCTTTCTCAAAGAGAGCTACTGAAGTTCTTCATGAAAATTCAGCTCTCATGCATGCTTCACCTATAAATCAGCCTTTTCCTGAAATAAGTTTCTGTCCTTAGAGAATTATTGTTCAGATTATCAATATTAAAAAAATGAAAAACATGTTTGTAGTGTTGAAGCCTTGGTTTTCCCTGAATGCATGCATATTTGGTTTTGGGAATGCTAGATTCTCTGCTGCCTTTCAATTGCCCTAAAACCATCATCTCTCACCTGCTGCTGGAGCAAACCAACAGCTGACATTGGAGCATTTAAGAGCCCAAGAAGCTACTATGCTGGATTTTTTCTCCATAGTCAAGAAAAATCATAGGAGTGGATGAGATGAAAAACGAGAGGATAAAAATATTCAAGGGGTGAGTGTCTGTATAGTGCTTAAGACATTACTTGGATGTCTACATCCCTTTTCTGAGTGCTGGTTCAGCTCCCAGCTCAGCTTCCAATCCCAGCTTCCTGCTAATGTGGACCCTAGCGGGTATCAGGTAATGATTCAAATAGTTGGGTCTCTGTCCTGCAGATGGAAAATCTCTATTTCTGCCTCTTTTTCAAATAAAATGAAAAATAAATGAAAATTAAAGACAATTCAATCCCAAATTATGGGCCAATTATTCATTAAATCATATCTGAGGGGTGGATTTTTTTTTTTAAATTGTTTATTTGGAAGACAGATTCACAGAAAGAGGTAGAGACAGGGAGAGATCTTCCATCTTCTGGTTCACTCCCCAAATGGCTGCAATGGCCAGAGCTGAGCTGATTCGAAGCCAGGAGCCAGGAGCTTCTTTCAGGTCTCCCATGTCAGTGCAGGGGGGCCCAAGGACTTGGGCCATCTTCAGCTGCTTTCCCAGGCACATTAGCAAGGAGCTGGATAAGAAGTGGAGCAGCTAGGATTCAAACCAGTGCCTATATGGGATGTTGGCGCTGCAGGCCGGGGCTTTAACTCACTGCACCACAGTGCTGGCCCTCAGAGATGGATTTCTAACACTTGGCCTTCAGCCTTGTCCTTGAGGTAAATAATTCACTCAGCCAACAACTATCCTGGAGATTTGTGCAGTGTCTACACACCCATGTGAAAACAGAACTTCACTCAAAACATAACTCTTGTATCTATCTGACACCAAGAATCAGAGATGAAAGAAAAGTTTGTTTATAACAGATGCAAAGTGATGCCTAATTCATTTGAAGTTCCTCCTTTCTTCTCCCCCTATTCTTCTTTTCTTAGTTGATGTCTCTCTGCTGGTCTCCCCTTATTTGTAGCATTAAACAAATCTTGTTTAATGAAAAATACACTTACAAAGATTCAGGGCAGTTGAGCTATTTCAGAAATTTACAGTAAGAAGAAATATGGTGTGTTTGAAAGGCATGAGTTTAGTGTGATAACAAGTGTCATATGATCAGCAACGAAAATAATAGCATCTAATATGTAATATATGCACCATGGATGAGGTACATCTCCTTACCAAGCTCCACAACAACCCAATGAGGGAGGAGTCATTATCATGGCCATTTTATAGATAGGAGAACTGAGGCACAGAGCATCTTGCCAAGGGCACTGAAGACAGGGCTTTGATCTTTATCAAGAGATTTTCTCATCTGTAGGGTGAAGATCACAATAACTATTTTAATGTCTGTTGTGATGGTCAAACAGGATACTGGAGATAAAAGTATTAACTGTACTTCTTGAATGTTTTTTCTCTTGGAAGCTTACAAACAATGCGGTCTGTCGAGTTTAGAGGAAAGAACCTCTCTGTCATCATGTCATAAGATTACACTGGGCCAGTGCCGCGGCTCAATAGACTAATCCTCCGCCTGTGGCACCGGCACATGGGGTTCTAGTCCTGGTCGGGGCGCCGGGTTCTGTCCCAGTTGCCCCTCTTCCAGGCCAGCTCTCTGCTGTGGCCCGGGTGTGCAGTGGAGGATGGCCCAAGTCCTCAGGCTCTGCACCCGCATGGGAGACCAGGAGAAGCTTCTGGCTCCTGGCTTCGGATCAGCACGGTGTGCTGGCGCTGGCGGCGGCCATTGGAGGGTGAACCAACGGTAAAGGAAGACCTTTGTCTCTGTCTCTCTCTCTCACTGTCCACTCTGCCTGTCAAAAAAAAAAAAAAAAAAAAAAAAGATTACACTGGAGATTATATCAGCTAATCTCACTCTGGGCTGCACATTTGGTGACTAGAGAAAATGACACCTTACTTCTTAGGTGTGGACAGAGTACAAGTCTGACACCGAGAGGAGGGGAACAGGAGAGTGCCCTCCAGAGAAAACAGTGCTGACTCTCCATTCATCGTCTGGGCCTTACCGCCTTTTGAGGTTGCCCAGGCACAGACACACATGGGCACAGAGTTGTTTTAAAATGTGGTTTTGATATCATTCAGATATGATGAGGCCAACAGATCAGGGGACAACTGCTCCTGAAAAGGTAGTTTGGAGTTCTTAGTTTGCTTGAGGAAGGAGCACACTGGCCTATGTGTGACCATACAGGGAAGCCCTGAGGTCAGACAGCAGGAGGAAGGGGCGTTAGGAAAGCACAGACAACAGCTTTCATTGTGGTTTCCACAGGAGGGAATGGACAAGGCACAGTTTGTGGGGGTAGGCTTGGCTACTGTGAGTAATTTCAGCAGGGTTTGGGGTGGAGACTGTCCTGACTTGCTAGAGAGATTAGGACAGGGGAATAGTAATCTAGAGTGTAAGAATCCTACAGAAGCTTACGAAGGAGGTGGGTGGGGGTCGAGGGCTTTGGTTTGATTGGTTTGCAGATGAAAGGTTCACCCACAGGGGAGTCATTTGCTATTTCTAGAAATTAGCTGTTCCCAAGAAGGACAGTATCTCTAGAATCACAAGAGCCCAATATGTCAAAGTATCATAAAATAGGAAACACAATAGATATACAGAAACTCTGCCTTTTGATCCAATTTTAAGGAGATACCTCTTATCTGGTCAAAGAATACCTACAGTTCAAGAGGCATATAGTTCAGTAGAAGAAATAGATAAATAGATCAAGTATGGTGATCAAGAGTGGTGAGTGTCATGACGGAGGTGGGCATGGCATATTGTGGGAGCATTAAAGACGGTGATCACGGAAGCCTTCCCAGAAGAGCTGACGTTTGAACTGAGTAGAGACTCATACTCAGAGAAGTTAGCAAGATGCAGAGGAAGGATGAAATTCCAGAGGCCAACACATGTGAGCACTTGGAGGCATGAAATAGGGAAATTGTTGGATCTAGTTTGGTATGGCTAGGGAGAAGGGAGTCTGGCAGGGGAGAAGGGAGCCTGGGGGGCTGCAGCAGGGGTTGCAGGAGGTAGATGAAGTAAGAGAAGTCAGTTTTGTCGTCTATTCTGAGATATTAGCTCTATTGTAAAAGCCATAGAAAATCATCAAAGGATTGGATGGAGGAGAGACTTGACCAGAGGTACATCTTAGGTAGCCTAGTGGCATGGTACGAAGTGTGTATAGGAAGTGTGTTGGAGTTCTTTGTAGACCAGGACAAGAAACTGCCACAATTGTTCAGGCAAAATGTGAAGAGAAGCTAAACTAAATATAATTTCAGTGCTGGAGGAGAAAGGAGAATAAGATGTGTACAAGATGTGTATTAAGGTGGCCTAAATTAAAGCGACAAGTTTTAAATTACAATAAATGTACGCTTAACTGCTATGAATGGAAATTTGAGAAATGGATTATGCATTTTTTTTTAAAGATTTACCTTATTTACTTGAAAGACAGAGTTACAGAGAGGCAGAGGCAGAGAGAGAGAGAGAGAGAGATCCTCCATCTGTTGGTTCACTCCCCAATTGGCTGCAACGGCTGTAGCTGTGCCGATTCGAAGCCAGGAGCCAGAAGCCTCCTCCGGGTCTCCCACGCAAGTGCAGGGCCCAAGGACTTGGGCCATCTTCTACTGCTTTCCCAGGCCATAGCAGAGAGCTGGATTGGAAGTGGAGCAGCCGACGCCCATATGGGATGCTTCAGGCTAGGGCGTTAACCCGCTGCGCCACAGCGCTGGCCGCGGATTATGCATTTCTTAAACTAAATCTGATTGTTCCTTTTGCTCTGCAGATCTTTAGGTGATACAGAGGTGCCTTATCTATCTACAAACGATCAAAATAAGATGAAAGATTCAATTGCAGGCACATGCCTAGATATGACCACATATAATATACAGAAGCAACAGGATATTTAGCAACATTTGGAAAGTCACTGGGAGGTACTGAATTCATTTGAGTACCTGGCATTGTAGAACAGTAGTGACAAGAAGGAGTACTAGACTGGGCTTTTTAGGAGACCTAGGTTCCAATTCCAACCTGGCCAGCTCTATGATTTTGGGTTCATCATTATTTCTTATGAACATGAATTTTTTATCTGTCAAACAAAAGTGTTGAATTATGTGACTTCCAAGGTCTAGAAATTAGCTGTTCTAAATTCGCTGAGTAGACATAGCTTTTGACTTACAGAAATGCTCTGTAACCCATCTAAGTGATTTTAATTCCATTTATTTGGGCAATTGAGGTAATGCTGTAGCAATCATGATTGAATTTAGTCTTGCACTGTGTGATATGACCTTAGGTATTCTTATTAGTCATTCTGGTAATTTGTGCATAAAATATTATCCTTTTAGTTCTTTATAGTAGAGCTTACACTAACTATAGCTTGTACAAGCTCTAAGTTAGTTTTTATTATAATTAATATAAATATACCAAAATTAGCCTTTCCTTCCTAAAACACAATTTATTGAGTTCTAAGGCATTTCTACAGCTAAGACAACAGGGATGTCAAATTACTATGTAATAGTCACTTGGTTCCAGATCATATCCACTGGGGAGA
Organism: Oryctolagus cuniculus; assembly: GCF_051225735.1. Taxonomy (NCBI): domain Eukaryota; kingdom Metazoa; phylum Chordata; class Mammalia; order Lagomorpha; family Leporidae; genus Oryctolagus; species Oryctolagus cuniculus. Next base: position 74,021,136 of record NC_142877.1, on the reverse strand, counting down.
TAGGAGTTTTGCTAGAAGGTCAGCAGCTGTAAGGTGGGCAGGTGAATACTTGCTGTCAGCTAATGTTGCTAAAACTTTTGAGATCTTCAAAATGAGATAGGCTGATACCCTGGAAAAATCCTGTTTTCTCTAGGACTTCCTTTTGTGACTGCTTGAAGAGTCAATGAAAAAAGATCTTAAACTTCCTCCTGTATACTGTTGCACTGAGAGAACAACAGCTGCTGAGAACCAGGGGCTGCAGCCAAGTTACGACCTTTCAGCACAGGGATAGTGATGTATCCTCTCCAATTTAAAAGTCAAAGACCCCAATCTTAGTGTACTTAGAGTTGACACTTTAATCACAAGATTTTTCATCCTAAACTTCCCTTCATCATGTAGTTTGAAGCCCTGGCGAGGAAAGTGTCTGAGATAAGGGCAGTGTATCCTTCCTGTTCTCTGATACTATCTCGGAGGGATGGACAAAGGTAAGGAGAGAGGCAGGAGAAGTGTATCACCTGGGAACAGGTGCACAGTGGAGCCCCATCACCCCTAGTTGCTGCACTGCTCCCAAGTAGCACATTTCTCAGTCTCTCATTTCCCTTGCTATCTTCTTCCTAGGCCTTGCTCTATTGTGCAGTTAACCTTATAACAATTATAGAATCAGCCTATTCCCAAATGCAGAGATGTCGGATAAGGGGCCCATTAGGACAGGAAGTATGAAGAGAAAACAAAAAGGAAGATTCCTTATCGCAGCCTTTAGCAGTAGATTCCAAACTCATTTTGTAGGTTCATTCAACATACATTGTGAAATAAATGTGTATTGTGAAAGTCTCAGTATATATACACAAAATAGATAATTAAGGAATATAATCCCTTCCATGGAAATTTTTATTTGGCTTCCATAACCAAATAATCTTCACCTTCAAATGTATACAAAGACTGAAAGGTTACTTTCATGCTGACAGATTTAAAGACTGATTGATTATATAACAGAGTTCCTTCAAGTAAGTGGCCTCCCAAGAACATTTATAATCTAAAAATTTCATGCACCATGTGGTGTTTTGTGTGTCAAACCAATAAATTCATTAAAATAACACTAAGTAAACCCAAACACAACACAATGAAAGTTCTAACAGTCCACATTAACCAACCAACTTTAAAATAATATCTTTGTTATGTACGAAGGTTAAAAATTCAGCAAATTCTTTATATTTTTTCCACTTGAGATCATGTGTGGTTTCCTACTTTCCTGAGAAATACACTTTTGTGGCTTTTTTTTTTTGATCAAAGGAAGGTTATTTTTGCAATAGACATCTTTTGTAAAGGTCCCTGCTCTACTTAATCAAGATTTCAAGAAAAAGGAAAACAAAAATATTTATCAGGCTTTTATTTTAGTTTAGTGAAACATAAAAATTCTTAGGTTCTCCTCTTCATGTAGGCTTTGGAAAGGAGACACACATGGAAGCTTAACCACCGCAGGGGTAGGGGTGTGTGTGTGTGTGGACAAAGGGAGGGAGGGAGGAGGTGGGAGGAGGAAATAAAGGAATTTGGCTACAAAATTGAGTAACAGTTTGAAACACTTGGCTTCCAGTTGTGAAAGATGAGCAACACTGGGGAAAAAGCCAGCTAACAAGGAACCACTTGAGGAAGCTTAATCTCTGTTGGCAGGCTGATGAGGAAGGTCAGCTCAGAGCAGGCGTTCTCAGCTGGAGTTGGGCTCCCTTTGCCAGGACGATTGTCTTCTGCATTTCAGCTTCTGAACGGGACCGAAGGTGCCTTAACACAGCCAGCCCCCAAGTCTCTCCCTTTAAAAGGGCTGACCCTCCACTGCCATGTCTTGTCAATGTATGTATCATTTCTGCCAAGCGAGTGGCACAAAGAGAGTTGCTTCTTACTGGTGTGTTGTGGTGGGTGTTAGTACGTGTGTGAGATTGCTTCTTCTCCCGTGAGCACCACAGTCATTGTTCAAAGATGAAGGGAAATTCCTCCCGAAGGCATGACGGAGAAAATGAAGATAGGAAAAGTATGCCTAAATTAAAAATGGGACACTTGAAAATTAGGGCTTTCTCAATACATTTACATGATTAGTGTGTGAGAATGATGTTTTAAAAGCTTTTAGAGATTGTGTCCCAATCTATCTTAAGTTTTCTTAACATCATTACTTATTGGATGAGGGGCTCTTTATACTGAATGTAATTTATAACTAAGTGATTGCTTCTTGGCTCTTCATGTTGATTTTTCAATATAATAAATGATTAATGTTTATCAGGTTTATATTAGCAAATGACTTGAAGGTCTGAAGAAATTAAATGTGTAGTTCAGGAAAGATTCTTCTTTATTTGAAGGGAAGGATTTTTCTCTGACTTATCCAGATTTCTAATTGACAAAGAAGTCTGTATTACTGTTATAATTGTTAAGCCATGCAAAGTTTTAAAATCCATGTTGAGGACTTTGATAAAATTTTGAAATACAGATCACCTCTGACTTACGATGAGAAGGCAACAGGCATCTAGTAGAAACCACACCTCCAACTTTGGGTTTGATATTTTTGGGAACTATCACTATGTAATACAATGCTCTCTCTTTTTAAAAATTAAAAAAAACATATTTAAGGTATACAAATTTCATGTATTTCCTATATACAGATTCAGGAATATAGTGATTCTTCCCACCATACCCTTCCTCCTGCCCACGCTCCCACACTTCCTCCTCCCTCTCCTACTCCCATTCTTAACTTTTACAAAGGTCTATTTTCAGTTAATTTTATACTCATAAGATTAACCCTACACTAATAGTTCAACAGATAGTATGAAGAAAAAAAACACTGTTCCTCAACAGTTGAGACAAGAGCTATTAAGAATCATTGAATCTCAAAATAGCAATTTCACTCCATAGGTTTTCCTTTTAGGTACTCTATTAATTACCACAGATCAGGGAAAACATATGACATTTGTTTTTTGGGGGGACTGGCTTATTTCATTAAGTATAATGGTTTCCAGTTGCAACTATTTTGTTGCAAATGACAGGGTTTCATTTTTTTTCTCCTACTGCTGTGTAGTATTCTGTAGTATATATATATAGCATAATTTCTCTATCCAGTGTTCCAGCCTTCAGTTGATGGACATCTGGGTTGATTCCATATCTTGGTTATTGTGAACTGAGTTACAATCAACATGGGGGTACAGAAAATTCTTTCATGTGCCGATTTCATTTTGTTTGGGTAAATTCTCAGGAGTGGGATGGCTGGATCATATAGTAGGTCTATATTCAGATTTCTGAAGTATCTCCATACTGTCTTCCACAGTGGCTGCACCAGTTTATGATGTTCTCTCATGATGCTGGGTGGCAGCAGTGAGCACAGCTCCCAGTGAGCTCCACAATCATGCAGGTGAACAACACATATTCAACACTGTGCTGTGTTGCTAAGTAGGTTAGCTGCGTTAAGTGCCATTTTGACTTAATGATACTTTCAACTCACTCTGTCCTAAGTTGAGGAGCATCTGTTGTTCTGTATTCTGAATCAAAAGAATGCCATTGTGATACCTTTGTGACACCACCAATTCATCTCACTTCATCTGTCTTAAAGGTGAATACAAACTCAAATAAAGCCTGCCTATCAAGAAAGTTCATGTCACTGAACGGGGAAATAACTGCAAAGATGCACCTATTTTCTTTGACACATAGATCTGGCATAGCAAAAAAAAAGGTTTATTCTCTCCTAAAAGGTTACCAATCTATTGATTACACTTGACAATATTTTGGCACCCATCATAATTTATCTGACTTAGAGACAACAGAAATGGTGTCTATGGCAGTAAGAAAGTGGATATATAAAAAGATACCTATTAAACTGAAAATATTAAACTATGTAATACAATGCTCATTTTATTGGAAATTAAAAACTTCACTTTACTCTGCAACAGGCAAATTCATAAATTCTGTTTCTAAAAAGAAAAATATGCCAAAAATATTTTAGCACCAATCACAATTATTGAGACATGACTGTAAGAAGGCTGGTGTTTTTCGTGTTGCTGGTAAACTGGCCCCAAAGATAACTTTAAGGAGGTCCAAAGATGTTTTTGAGCAGTGGAAATATTCTTGAAATAAGCTTACAGCCCCCCCACTTCCGAATGACAATAATATCTGCATCACAAAGTTGCTGTGAGGTGTATAACCCAGTAGCATATTTAGTATAGTGCCTGACACTCAAGAAGGACAATATAACATCAGCTGTTATTATCAAGATAATAAAGTATTTTGGATATGTAAATTCTGGTGTGTGTGTGAAAATAAGCAACTCACTGCATCATTTAAACTGAACACAATTAAACTGTATTCCTTTTTTTTAGATTTGAGATTTTAAATTTTTGCCTATGTGGTAGAGAGAAACAAAGAGAAATAGACAGAAAGACAGACAACTGGAGAGGGCTCCCATATTCCAATCTACTCTCCAAATGCTTGCAATGGCTAGGGCTAGGCCAGGCTGCAGCCCAGAGTCAGCAATCGAACCTGTCTCTCATGTGGCTGGTGGGACTCAACTACTTAAACATCTACTGCCTCCTAGGGTACATATTAGCATGAATCAGGAAGGGAACCGCAACTGAACCCAGGCACTCGGATGTGGGACATGGGCATGTGAACTGCTATCTTAACAGCTTGACCAAACATCATCCCAAATTGTATTTCCTTTTTTTTTTTGACAGGCAGAGTGGACAGTGAGAGAGAGAGACAGAGAGAAAGGTCTTCCTTTTGCCGTTGGTTCACCCTCCAATGGCCGGCGCGGCCGGCGCACTGCAGCCGGCGCACCGCGGCCGGCCACCATGCTGATCCAATGGCAGGAGCCAGGTACTTATCCTGGTCTCCCATGGGGTGCAGGGCCCAAGGACTTGGGCCATCCTCCACTGCACTCCCTGGCCACAGCAGAGAGCTGGCCTGGAAGAGGGGCAACTGGGACAGAATCCAGCGCCCCGACCGGGACTAGAACCCTGTGTGCCGGCGCTGCAAGGCAGAGGATTAGCCTAGTGAGCCACGGCACTGGCCTCCAAATTGTATTTCAAGTAGGGCTGAGCCATAATTGTGGGATACTGGGAGACTTGTGTTCTGTTACTTGTAGACTAGAAGTTCTTACCTACCTTTTCCTGACCCCTTTTGACCACTAAGATTCTAGCAACTGGTCCAGCCAATTTTACTAAATTTAACACTACAAATATTTACCAAATTTCTCTTAACAGTCAGGCACTAGTGTGGGGTATAAAGTAGGAAATTTCCTGCTCATAGTGGAGCACAAAGACCAGCGAAAAGAAAAAAAAAAAACCCAGAAGGCTAGAGAACCCATTACATTCTGAATTATTGTTCTATCTGATTTTTTTTTTTTTGACAGGCAGAGTTAGTGTGAGAGAGAGAGAGTTATAGACAGTGAGAGAGAGACAGACAGAAAGGTCTTCCTTCTGTTGGTTCACCCCCCCCCCCCCAATGGCCACAACGGCCGGAGCTGTGCCGATCCGAAGCCAGGAGCCAGGAGCTTCTTCTAGGTCTCCCACACAGGTGCAGGACCCAAGCACTTGGGCCATCCTCCACTGCTCTCCCGGGCCACAGCAGAGAGTTGGACTGGAAGAGGAGCAACCGGGACTAGAACCTTGGGTGCCGCCGCTGCAGGTGGAGAATTAGTCAAGTGAGCCACGGCGCCAGCCTCTATCTGAATTTAAGGTGTTTCATGGTCATATTCTTTGGCATACTCTCAAAGTCAATTTCAGCTTCTCAAATTCTATACTCGAACATTAAAAATAGAACTAATATAGGAGGGTATAAGACAGCATTCCTGCTTAAGAAGCATCTTTTGAACAGTTCCCTCACTAGCGTGAACACACTGTTGAGAGTCTTTTAGGGGCCAGCGCTGTGGCGCAGCAGGTTATTGCTCTGGCCTGAAGCTCCAGCATCCCATATGGACACCAGCTCCAGTCCTGGCTGCTCCACTTCTGATCACAGCTCTCTGCTATGGCCTGGGAAAGCAGTAGAGGATGGCCCAAGTCCTTGGGCCCCTGAACCCGTGTGGAAGACCTAGAAGAAGTTCCTGGCTCCTGGCTTCAGATCAGCGCAGCTCCGGCTGTTGTGGTCAATTGGGGAATGAACCATTGGATGGAAGACCTCTCTCTCTCTCTCTGCCTCTGCTCTCTCTGTGTAACTCTGACTTGCAAATAAATAAATATATCTTTTTTAAAAAAGAGCCTTTTAACATTACCACTAGATAATATTACTCCATGTGTAAATGTTCAAGTAAGGCATTCCAATTGGGTTTCATCAGTGTAACAACAACAACAACAAAACTGGCATGGGTGGAAGAAAATGCTACATATTTCAAGAGTGGACCCACTTCCCACCATGTAACCTATAGGGAACCAAATTGATTTTGAACTATGAGAAATGTAATGAAAAATTTCAAAGAATAGCCCTGGCAACGTCTCCTTTTCTCATAGATAAGGAGTCCCACAGCCAAAATAGGAGCATCTGGTTGGTCACTACAAGGCTAAATAAAAATGTGAACTGAAGTGAACAGAAACTGGAATAAAAGAGTTGCAGTGGGTTGGAACTCACAGGTAGTTCTAACATGAAGTCCTACTAAGATACATCAAGCATAACAAAAGGACTAGATAATCACCTGTTTTTTTGGTTATGTAATATATATCATTGGTGACTTTAATTCAACTCAGATAAAAAGACTTATTTATGAGAAATCACAGATCAGTTTGGTGTGTCTGAAATTCTTTTAAACACACCCAAGCATGAATGAGTCCACTATCAAATCATGATTTTAACTGCACAGGTTACTTTTTGAGTCTAATCTTCTAAGTCATATATGATTACTACCTTTTGTTGTTTAATCAGAACTCTTTTACTTTGAAGAAAATAGAAGAAAGACCAAAGCGAAGATTGTGTTTGTTAAGTATAAAAATTCATTCTTGTCACACAAATTCTGCCTTTCACATGCTGAACATATTCAGGAAAAAACTTAATCTATATTCATGCCACATAATGTTTGAACCAGAATTAATTATTTTAAAAAATTACTTAGATTAATTTAGTCAGTTAGGTTCAATAATTAGCCCCATAACAAATACTATGGGATAAACTCCTAGGAATACTGGAGAAAAAGAAGGAAATTCATTAAAATGCAGAAAACTGTTGATATTATTATATTTGAAAAGTAGGTTGGATAACACTTTTGTAACCATTTCTAAAATATAAATAGTTTCTTATAAAATAATTTGCTTGAAGGGAAGCAGAGATAAATCATTTTCAGGGAAGATTCTAAAACTGTATTTTTAATTTTGAAACTGTATTGTAGGTGCTTAACACACATATATGTTACCAGGGTAGCTCTTAATTTAACCAACTGTGACTTTTGATCAGTTCTTATTATCATCAGCTTTACTAATTTGTGTAAGATTATATTTTGTTTCACAGTCATAAATGAAAAAATAACCTAACTCCATACAATTTTTTAAAAAGTTATTTTCTCTGGGTTCCTTTGATTCATACAACATAAACTTGCTTATGGATGAAATTTTTGTACCATAATGCAACAGCAAAGAAAAACTTGATTTTCATTTTAAGTTCTAGACTAATAGAAAAACACCATTTACTCTGGAGGGTGATTCACTGGGATTTAGTTTTCTATCGGGGTGCCACAGTAACTGGATGAAGGACACATCAAAGTGGCACAGCAGAGTTTACTTTGAGGATCCCATGAGCAGATGTGTCCACATTTGATGTATTAAGACGACTTACATATAATAAGGTTAGATGCTAGGCCTACTTTATTTCTGACCCATTATTACTGGTAGATTGAGACATTGTAAACCTGTTGTATGCTTTAGTAGTTCAATCTCAGTGTGTTCCTTATTTTCTGTAGAGTGAACTTCATTAGTTATTTTTGGTAGAATCAGAATCAATAGCTATTGGTGGAAGGGAAGTCAGGAGAAAAAGAGAGAAAGAGGAGGAGAGGGAGACAGGATGAGGAAGGAGACACACACAGAGCACTTTTTAACCTACTGATCCCACCATGTTCAATGGTCTAGTTATAGATCTACTGGAGAAAGCAGCTCAGTAAGAAAAGAGAGTTAATGTTTGGACCGGCTTAAGATTTAGCTTTTCTGGGAAGGAAGATTATAAAATGGCACATAAACAGCTCTTGCCATCAATGAAGAGATTTAAGAAGCTTTCTTTACCTACAAGCCTGTCTAGCCAGCTATCAGATTGTGGCAAATCTATTTGCCAAATGTGTACAGTTGAAACTTGCCATTGTTAATCTATTGGAAAAAAATGAAATGCTTGTTCTTTTTTGTACGGGAAGATTAAGAGATAACATTTTGACTACATAAATGGTGAAAACCTACTACAAACAAAGAGAGTAGTTTTGACCTTTCACTCAACAGTCTTTGCACACTGCAACTTTCTCATCAAAGCTGAATTTCTTTTGGGCCCCAGTGGAGTAGAGCCACAGCTAAGTGGTCCCTTTGAAAGCAAACTTAGTCCTTAAAATAAGAAAAGCAGTAAACAAATGCTCATTTGCTTGAACATAAGTCCATCAAACTTTCTCTTCTAGATGTGACTGCATGCATGAAGGCAGGAATGGACAGATAATACTAGGTGTAACCAAAAGAGGGCGTCCTTCACCCTTCCTGTGTGCACAGAGTTTTTTGAGCTTGTTACAAGAACCCACCAGAACCCTCAAGCCACGGTGGAAGGGTATCCTATGGCCCCTGGCATTTAGCGTTCTGTCCTCTACAGGAAACCACATCATGAAATCACACATTATGAAGAGCATCAGATTGGTGATTTAAGTCAGCACTAATTTCTACATTAAGCATTTACATTCTCTGAAATGTTCATCACCAGCAGCAAGTAGTTGACACTTACTGTATCACCTTCCACAGACACTGCGAATTTACTATTTTGTCAGGCACTGAGAAAACCTCCCCTTAGGTCATGCTGCAGCCTCTATCAAATAGTGTGAGAATAATAAGACGATTAACTTCTTAATGGTATCTGAAATTCAAGGGTTATCTATAATGCCAGACAGATAGGGGGCTGCACCTGGAGGATGCAGTTAAATGCATTTGAGTTGCGTGGGAAACGGTTTGGGCAGAAATGGATGCTTTTAGTAATAGAAGCCTAACATAACATTTTTTTTTCCCAGTGAGAAAAGAGCCTTGACATTATTCTTAAATGTATTTAATAATGGATGTAGGATGTAAATAGTAGGCGTGTCAGGGGACACTGCACACCCCCTTTGCTTGTGGTTGAGTTCCTTCAGAGAGACGGGAAAGAATGGTTTTAGGCTCCTAAGTGAATGGCCAAACTGCTCTCAGAAATCCCCTGCGCTGGAGAACACATTATCCTTGAAACCCGGACTCCTGCCCAGAGACCAGACAGGTTGGGGGGTGGGGTGGGGTGATATTTCGCTTTGTAGTAGAGACAGCTGTTCAGGAGGAGGAAATGTGAATTCTGAGAAGATGACCATTAATGAAAGCACATTTCCATTGCTGGAAAAATATCACTACCACATGCAATGTCTGCACCTGAAGGAAACCCGGCGGGGAAATAATTTCATAACCCTTTTGGGCCAAGAAAAGCCGCCTAAACCATTTTATGGTAGACAGGAGGTGACTGCCATCTACCAATACTAAAATCGAGCAGGAATTCCCTTGCTTTAAATGCTATATGACAGCACGTAAATAACAAAACAAGAAAAAACAAACCTAAAAACCACTCATCAATGTGTTTTTCTGTCCTACTCTGTCGTCAGGAAGATCCAACACCTTGTGAAAGCGATGTGAAAACCTGTTCATGCTCCTTCCCTGCAGAAAACAGAGGGAAAGAACAAGCCCACGCACATCCCCAACTCGCTCTTGCCAACAGTGCACATCAGAGAGGCCGAAACTGGGATCCTGCCCGGAATTCAGAACTAGTGGTCCTGCGCGCTGCTTCCCAGGGTGGTCTCCACCCCGTGTCCCGGAGTCTGGACCTGCGGGGGGGGGGGGGGCAGTAGTCACGTTGGTCCCCGGGAATCCAGCTACGCCTGGGTCACCTCATCCACCGGTCCACCTGCTAGCCTTGGGATTCCCAAGGAGCCGCTGCCGGCGTCGGAGGTCGGGGCCTTATCAGCCGCGGTGGGTTGACCGGTGGGAAGATCCCGAGGGGGATGGCAGGGAGCTCGGGTCTCCCCGCGGAGGTCGGCCCCGCGGCTGACCCGCGCGGCCGCCGTCAGCCCCTTCCCTTTTCCTCCCGGGGGGAGGGGATGGTTAAAGATTACACCGCGGCCGCGGGCACTTCAAAGGGCGGCGGCTCGGGCAGCCAGAGGTAAAGATAACGTTCTGGCAGCTGTAATCGGGGTTTGTGGTTGCCACATTTTAATCACTTCGTTGAAAAAAAAAAAAAAAAAAGGAAAGGAAAAGGTTACTACACGAGACGGTGCAAGGATGCAGCGTTAAGTCCCCTGGGCGCTGGGCACGCTAGGCTGCTCCTTGGAGGGAACTTCGTGCAACGCCGCTAAAGCTTAGGGTCTGGGACCTGCTCCAGGGCACAAACGCACCCTCCCACGCGAATTGCCCATGCTCCCTCGCACTCTTCCCGCCACGCACCCAGTGCCGCACCGGGAAGCTGCGGCGCACCTGCGAGACCCCGGGGTGGCACTAGAAGCCGTATCTGTGCGCGCTCAGATAGACGGTGCAGCCGCGCTACCTTTCTGAGCCACGTGCGCTTCTCTGGGGCCGGCCACAGGTCTGGCCAGAATGCCCCTGGCAAAGTCGCCCTCCCGTCCAACACAGGCAGGGCGCCGAGGAGCCGCGAGCTTCCTCTAGGACAGGTCCCCACTTCCCCGCGGGAGGTGAGGGCGCACTTACAGGTAGGAGGTGAAGACGCTGAGGTTGGAGGGCAGCTCCGAGAGCCCCAGGTCGGAGCAGTCCACCCTGAGCAGCATCCTGCCGTCGGGCTCGCACAGACAGTTCGGGGGACAGCCCCGCGGCAGCGGCGAGCCGCCCCCGGCCGCCAGCTGCAGCATGACGGGCAAGGACAGGAGCACGCCGACCCGGGAGGTGTCCATGGTGCCCGAGGCAAGGGGCCGCGGGCTGGACGCCGGCAGAAAGCAGCGCTCGGGCTGCTGCGGACCGTGGCGCGCCTGGCGCCTCTCGGCGGGCCGCTGCCCCTCAGCAGGCGCGGGCCGCCCTGCGCGCCGCGCTTCTGCCCCCCGGCGGGAGCGCCGAGGAGACGCGCCGCGGGGCCCGCCAAGCCTGTGGCCTCCAAGCCCGCCTCCGGAGCCGCGCTCGCTGCAGCGGTGGCCGTGGCGCTGCGCGTGGCTGCTGCTGCTGCGGGCGGCCTGAGCGCTGTGGAGCAGCATCGCCGCTCGCACGCCCGAGCTTTAAAGCGCTGCAGCCCGAATTGCGCGCCCAGTGACGTCAGCGCAGCCGGGCTTCCCAGGCACCCCCCGCCCCGCCGGCCCCACTTTCCCTCCTCCCGATCCCTCCTCCTTCCCGGAGTGCCGGCCGGGAGGCAGCAGGCGGCGCGAGGTGCTGGCGAGTTCGCTGCGCTACGACTGCGCCTCCGCGGGGTGGCTTCCAGCGCTCTGCGGCGCGCTCGCAACAGGGGTTCTTCGCCCTCACCCCCTTCCTGCGTTCCGGGGACCCAGACCCGAGAGCCACGCGCGACCTGCTCGGAGCCACGGCGGCAGACGCGTAGGGCCCGAAGCATGAGGCGCGAATCCTCTGAGCCAGCTTCAAATAATGCCTGGGATACGGGGGCTCTCCAAGCAAACCCACAGAACCCCAAATCCTATCCAGAAACAAAGTTATCGGGGTAAAGAGGCAGACGTCCCCAGCGAACGATGGGTGGCCTTTTTGATCTTTGTGCCAGCCGCACTGTCTGGCCCACTTTTGCCCTAAAATCAAAGTGCTGGGCTAATCGCTGAATAAATACAGGTCGTGAGCGAGCACTCCAGTTCTACCTTCCTCACCCATGCGGGGCGAGGAAGTCCAAGTGACAAATGGGTTTTTAGCAGTGCTTTAGAATCCCATGGAGGTCACCTTTAGCAAAGCGAAGCTGTGCGGGGCAGACAGCAGTCTGTCTGCTTTAGCTCGGGAGCGTTTTCACCCCAGGTGTCTCAGGGTTCTTGAACTAAAAGCAGCCCCACGTAGGTGAGCGGCACTGGCCTCCGAGGACCGCGACGGAGCGCTGGTGGAAGTGGTCTTAAACGCTTCAAAATTGGCCCACCGTGAACCTGTTAGAGGGGGAGGGGGAAATTCGAAGTTTCTTGGCACCCTGGGGTGCCAGTTGTCCTCTCCAGACCTGAATGAGCACCTGAAAGAGGTGGCAGCCCAAGATTGCTACACCAACTCACAAAAATGCACCATTGTCATTCTGCTTCTTGAAGGTAGGGAACCCTTTTGACTAAGGAGGTCACTCTGAAGCTTCTCCCATTTTACCGGTCCCCTGGAAATTTTCATATCGATTTGAGAATTTTGTGGTTGGGACAAATTTTCTTTGTGTAGGGGGTGTATTTACCCGCATCAGTTATGTGGTGATCTCCAAAATTACTGGTGGTTCATTCACCTGTGGGATTTTTACAGCTATATAGATTTCTTGATCTAAATCTGTATTTTTTTAATTTTAAACGTTAAAATTGTACATGGTTGTGAAGCTCATGTGATGTTTCTAAATCTGTATTTTGAACATGCTCTTTTCTCGAGTGAATCCGATCATTAGCAAGGTTGTGATTCTAAGCATTGGATGGGGAGGGAGTGGGAGAGATTATAGACTCCATCTTCCTATTTTGCAAATAAAGGAACTATGGCCCAGGACTTTGGCAAATTTGACAATTCCTATAAAAACTGAGGTGATCCAAGTTTCTGGCAAATCCTACAGCACCCAGTTCTGCCCTGTTCCCTCCCTTGACCCTATGCACATCACCAGCCAATCCACCCTTTGCTCATTCTCACATTATTCTTGCTTCTCCCAGTCATTCTTTCCACATTTATAGTATGTTTACTAATTGCCTATTGTCCTTCCATTTTTAATGTATCTCCAGATTATTTATTTTGTAAGTACAACTCAAGAGTTATTCTTTCTGTGAAACCTTCCGTACCCACAGCCCGAGTTAATCAATCAACAGGTGTTAGTAGGACCACTACAGCTGGCTTCCAGCAATGTCCCAGGGAGGCAACCTCTCCCTCCTCTTGGAGGTTAGACTCTGGGGGATGACAGATTCTGAACAGGAAACCTAAATGTGACGAGCCTCTTCTCTCTCTCTCTCTCTCTCTGTCCACTCTGCCTGTTAAAAAAAATGTGACAAGCCTCACCTAAGGCCGTGTTACACATGCCACACGGTTGTCTACCCAAACATTTTGTTGTGACCACTTTGGTGGCAGGGACTTGGTCGCTTGTGTCTTGGACCCATGGGGTGAGCAGTGAGTGCTTGACAACAACATAGGAGTCCGGAATATCGTTTTGCCCACCCTTTGTTTTGGGATGCTAAGCAGCACTTTCCTTGACTTTGAGGTTGTTAAAAGAAGCCTAGCACTTTGATTGCAGAATGAAGCAGGCAAAACTGCATTGGAATCTGGATTCTGCCCTTTCCCGGTCGTTGCATCATAGGCTTAGAATGAGCCTGTCTAAATCTTAGTTACGTGCATTTTAAAAGGGGCATATTATTCATCTAGGTGATCCTAAATGTTCCAGGAACTGGAACCTGGCCTAGGCCAGAGTAGGTTTTTCAACCTGTGTTACTGCCTTCCCTCTTTTTAGGATTTGAAGCTTGGTAACAAATTCATGTGGAGCAGAGGGATTACAGATCCCTCAATTCAATTCAAGTAAGTGGAGAAAACACCTGTGCTGGATGAGGCCCAGTATAATGAATGTCTGTTCATTTTTCCCCCTCTTTTGCACACCCATCATTTCTCCTCTCTCATTTTGGTAAGATCACTCTGCAGGTTTCCTTTGGGAAATTGCCTCCTTCCTGCGGCCCCACCTCCCTGTGTAGGGGTAGGGATGTGATCCAAGAAGAACAATCTGAATCTTTTTGGAGGATTGTCATGGACCCTGGGACTAAAGGTTCCTCTTTGACTTCATAAGCTCTAAGGAGACCTGAAGCTCACCTGGGGGCTGCTGTTTTGCCTTTGGTGAGAAAGCTCATTGGGAGAAGCAAAGCAAGAGCCTAAAGTTATCTCTCTCTCTCTCTCTCTTTTTTTTTTTTTTTTTTTTTTTTTTTTTTTTTTTGACAGGCAAAGTTAGACAGTGTGTGAGAGAGACAGAGAGAAAGGTCTTCCTTCCATTGGTTCACCCCCCCCAATGGCCGCTACAGCCACCACTGCACTGATCCGAAGCCAAGAGCCAGGTGCTTCCTCCTGGTCTCCCATGCGGGTGCAGGGCTCAAGCACTTGGGCCATCCTCCACTGCCTTCCCGGGCCACAGCAGAGAGCTGGACTGGAAGAGGAGCAACCGGGACAGAATCTGACACCCCAACCGGGACTAGAGAATTAGCCTAGTGAGCTGCGGTGCCAGCCTAAAGTTATCTTTTAAACACCTGGATCTAAAGCTGTTTCTGCTCCATCACCTCCCAGTTGGGTGAACCAATTAAGTTTGTTTTGTTTGGTTGCTAGAACCAGTGAGTGAGAAATCAGCTGTGATCACTTGCAGTCAAGCACGCTCAGGAAAAATCTGAAAGCCCAGGAAGCATGAATGTTTGAGAGCGGCCTGCTGAATAGTCAAGGTATGGCAGATCTCACAACTTAAAAAAATCATATTGGTGGAACATAAGAGTGGTCTGACTGATGGTGATTTTACTGCCTACATGGATGTGTGCTAATTACTTTATTTTAGCTCATAATGATGAAAATACAGAAAAGGAGATTCCTTGGATACCGAAAGAAAAGGTTTCAGTCAAGCTGTTGAGCAGTAGCCTCTATGTTTTGTGGCAAATTCCATTTAATGTGTAAGATCAGGTTTTCAAATTGCTAGATAATAACCATCAACACTTATCCTTTTGTATAGTTCCATGCTCCCCCTGAGTCCTTAGGGGAGATAGTTATTATTCTTACCCCATGTTTAGGGATGGGAAATGCAAGTGATTTTCCTAATCATGGCCAGTAAATTCCTCCCTCCCTCTCTCCCTTCCTCCCTCCCTTCCTTCTTCCCTTCCTCCCTTCCTCCCTTCCTCCCTTCCTCCCTTCCTCCCTTCCTCTCTTCCTCTCTTCCTCTCTTCCTTCCTTCCATTATTTATTTTTTGTTTATTTGAAAGGCAGAGTTACAGAGGGAGGATGAAGAGAGAAAGAGAAAGATTCATCTTCCATCTGCCGGTTCACTCCCCAAATGGCCACAGGCCAGGGCTGGCCAGGTTTAAGCCAGGAACCTGGAGTTTCTTCTGGGTCTCTCACATGGGTGGCAGGGGCCCAAGCACTTGGACCATCCTCCACTGCTTTCCCAGGCATATTAGCAAGGAGCTGGATCAGATGTGGAACAGCCAGGACCCATATGGGATGCTGGCATCGCATGCAGAGGCTTAACCTGCTATGCCACAACACCAGCCCCAGTAAGTTTCATAATGGAATCACAATTCTGACCTGAGTCTTTTGGCTTTAAATCCTGTATGCCTTTCTAAATCCTTTGGGTATTCTAGCCACATAAAGACTTAAACCGGGTAGGACCTTAGGTTTAGTATCATTTTATTGAGAAGGAAATTCTTTTTTTTTGTAAAAAAGAAAAAAGTAAAGGATTTTTTTTGTATTTCAGTGGGATCAGTTAGAGCAGAAAAGGTGATTTTTATATGAACAGTAGGGACAAATATTCATCCCCCCCCACCTAAATTTGTATATTTCTAGTTTCTCTCAACAAACAATGACTCATAGGAATGCATACTGTGAGATGTCAGAGAAAAACACCACTGTCCTCACGTGGGATACTAAGGTTAGTAGGCTCAAACTGGATTTTGTTTGGGTGAGTGCATATGAATTTGGAAGGTATCTCAGTGTTAATGAACCCCTGTAAAAGGTAATATCTCATGCCTGAGTGGAAATCACTCTTTAGTGTTTAGACTCTTAGATTTCAAGTTCCTAAAACTGATTCTAGTACAGTGTGGTCTGTTACATGCCTACTTTCTGGGCTTGTTAAGCGGATGTTTTCCCAATTCTTTAAACTTTGATAGAAGTCCACAACTAAAAACATTTCCTTACACCACGAGAATTACTAATAAGCTTAGTTGAAGCATGCCAGGATAATTTTAGTTAACAGGTAAGTCAATATTTCTTTTACAAGTATAGTGAAATAGTGTTTACACAACTGGTGGGCTATTATGGACTTATTTAACTTGTTTGAAAGAGTATAGAGCCCATTATTTGCCCTGCTCATTTTACATTCATGATATAATCAGGCTTATACTGAATTTCTTTAACTTCCTTTCACCAACAAAGCCTAATTAATAGAGAAAGGAGGAGGAAGATTTAAGAATAAAGATCTATTTTCTTTAGAATTATTTATTTTGTGAGAAAGCATTAGTTCAGCTAATTCATTACTTTGAAATAACCCATTATGTAAAATCAATCAGATCTGTCTTTGATTTTATCCAACATAAAGGCAACGTTTAAATAAATCCACATGTTTGCAATGTTCTAAAAGAAAGAACAGTGGTATATGATATTATCAATTCTTTAGCTTTTTTTTTGAGTCCCTCGTCTAATTTCATGTATGATAATGAACATAGTCCTACTGGTATGCAGCCTGCTTCCTGAGAACATGTGTCCAATCAAAGCTGCATCCAAACGAGGGGTAGGCTTTCTTTTCAAATTAAGAATAAAATTAATGAGAAAAAATAACAAAACACTTGAAATCAAATGGTTTTCCTGCCTATTTACATGCTTTATTGCAGTTTGCCAAATAGTACCTGGTACCTTCTGTGTGTCCAAAGTCCTGGAGTTTTTTGTTTTTGTTTTTGTTTTTTGACAGGCAGAGTGGACAGTGAGAGAGAGAGAGACAGGGAGAAAGGTCTTCCTTTGCCGTTGGTTCACCCTCCAATGGCCGCCGCGGTGGCGTGCTGCGGCCGGCGCACCGCGCTGATCCGGTGGCAGGAGCCAGGAGCCAGGTGCTTTTCCTGGTCTCCCATGGGGTGCAGGGCCCAAGCACCTGGGCCATCCTCCACTGCACTCCCTGGCCACAGCAGAGAGCTGGCCTGGAAGAGGGGCAACCGGGACAGAATCTGGCACCCCGACCGGGACTAGAACCCCGTGTGCTGGCGCCGCAAGGCGGAGGATTAGCCTAGTGAGCTGCGGCGCCGGCCTTTTTTTTTTTTTTTTTGTCTTGTTAGAACTACACTTTTTAGTATATTTAACCATCTACCATACCCACATGCTCCTACTTAAATGACAGCACTCAAAGTTTGGGCTATGTCCCAAAATGATCAGTGCTAATATGTTCCCTTGTGGAGAGCTGCTTCCTCCAAGTCCTGTAGACAGAGTTTGTATTGATCCACAAGCCCCCATCTGCAATGCTGAAATCCTGAGAACTTTGAAAAGGTAAAGTTCTTTCAAAAGGTATTTGGTGACATAATTTGAAGTGAATAATTGTATCTGATATAATATTTTTTAAATAAACTTATCTTTTGATATTTTCCATATTTGAAGGGCAGAGGAACACACACACACACACACACACACAGAGAAAGAGAGAGAAACTCAATTGTTTCTATGTGGGCGGCAGGGGCCCAAGCATTTGGATCATCTTCTGCTGCCTTCCCAGGCACATTAGAGGGAGCTGGATCAGAATTGGAGCTGCTGGGGCTTGACTCAGCTTGAGCTAGGGCTGAACTCCACAAGGTCACCCCTAATCTTTATATTATTCCATATAAATAGTCATTCAAACTCTTGATGAACTTCATGTATCTTTGACTGTAGGGTGCTTCCCCAGACCTACTCGAAATTTTATATAATATATGGAATATTGCTCTCAACATATTCTTTTTTAAAAGCCTCCAAAATTCTGAATTTTATAACATGTGACCCTGACATTTTTGGTTGCTGGATTATGGATCTATAAATACCAGTGAACCCTGGAATATCTATCTCATAAACAATGTTCAGAAAGAGACAAGGATCAATAGTACTGGCTGGATGAGGGAAGAGTGGGAAATATCTCCAAGAGCCAAGCCAGAGAGAGGAGACAGGAGGTAGTCAGCCCAGATGAGATGTGTGGCCCTCACCAGACGACATCCCATTTGCAGAGTATGGGACAGAACTCCCTGTACTCTTACTCTTGAGAACTCTATGTGAAAAGGTAATAGCAAGCATTCCATGTGTTAGTAGTTAACTCTCTGAAACACTAGAGAATAAATAACAATGGTGAGCAAATTCCAGAAAAGAAAAAGAGGAGTTGAGCAGAAATAGTAAAGTTAAAGAGAAGGAAATATAGCACTCATTATGAAGAACAAATTCATGGATTTTATTCTATGGACATGCAGGATTTATGAGCTAAACAAGTAAAGAGCATACTATTTTCCAATATGCCTTATTTTGGTAAGTCTGGTGTATTTTAATTGAAAATGTATAGTAGCATTTCACTGCAATTACAATCTCATAAAGTGGAGCAAAATATATTGCACAAACATTGTGGCTTAGTCAATGAGTCATAGAAAAACATTGTCCAGATTACAGCAATTAAAATTTACAGAAACTTTTTGTTGAATGTTATTAGTTTTGTGGATTAATAAAATGAGCTTACTTGTTCTAATTGTTCTTTAATATGGATTGACTTTTTATTTTAAGTTTTATTGATTATTCTTCCTTTGCATAGATTTTAGATTGGTATATGGTATAAAGAAATCTCATTGTAGCTTAAAAAGAATCCTAAATACCTTTTCTGAGACATAATTCTTTTTTAAAAAAGATTTATTTATTTGAAAGGCAGAGTTACAGAGAGAGAAGGAGAGACAGAGAGAGGTCTTCTACATGCTGGTTCATTCCCCAAATGGCCTCAATGGCTAGAGATGGGCCAAAGCCAGGAGTTTCATCTGGATCTTTCATGTGGGTGCAGGGGCCTAAGGACTTGGGCTTTCACTGCTTTCCCAGGCATGTTAGCAGGGAGCTAGTTCTTAGCAGCCAGGAGTTCGACTGGCACCTATGTGGGATGCCATTGTCCTAGGTGGGAGTTTAACTTGTTGCACCATGATACAGGTGTTTCTTACCAAACTTCACTCTTTTGTTCACATCTTCACTGTTTTTCCCCACTCCTAGTTTCTCCTTAATTTCCCTCTAGGATTTGTGAAAGTAGGTAGGAGGGCATGAAGGTCTTTGGTAAAGTCATCTATTAGGGAGGCTTAATATAACAGTGTAGCACACTGTCTTGGAGTCTCACAAATCAGAATTCAAATCTCTGTTCATTGACTGAGCTATGGGACTTGGAGCAGCTTTTTCCTGAGGTCCAATTTCCTCATCTTGCAGATGAGAATAATTGTTTCAAGTTTGCAGAACCGTTGTAATGGAAGCTACTGCTTTATATGGCTTTGCATGCACTAAGTGCTTAAACTATACCAGCAATAGGGAAGTTTCCATCCTTAAAACTTTGTTTAAAATTTTTTATATTTGACAGATAGAGGGTGGGGAAGGCTCCTCTACTTGCTAGTTTACCTATCCAAATTCCCTCAATGGCTAGGGCTGGGCCAGGGATAAAACTGGGAGCTAGAAACTCAACCTTGGTCTCCCCTGTGGGTGGCAGAAACACAATAACTTGGGCCATCACCAATGCTTCTCAAGATCTGCACTAGCAGGAAGCTGGAGCCAGGAGCTGGAGGCGAGAATCAAACCAAAAAGCACTCAAATGTGGGACGCAGGCATCTTAGCCACTCCACCAAAGCTTGCCCCCAAGACTTTTCATTCTTTTCCTAAGAGTTTTTGAGAACATCTTTTCAACTCCATAGAAAGGGATGACTGGCCGGCGCCGTGGCTCACTTGGTTAATCCTCCACCTGCGGCGCCAGCAACCCATATGGGCACCGGGTTCTAGTCCCAGTTGCTCCTCTTCCAGTCCAGCTCTCAGCTGTGGCCTGGGAAGGCAGTGGAGGATGACCCAAGTGTTTGGGCCCCTGCACCTGTATGGGAGACCAGGGAGAAGCACCTGGCTCCTGGTTTTGGATTGGTGCAGTGCCAGCTGTGGTGGTCATTTGGGGGGGTGAACCAATGGAAGGAAGACCTTTCTGTCTCGCTCTAACTCTGTCAAATAAATAAATTAAAAAAAGGATGACTAAAACAGGAAAAATATATGTACTTTTTTTTTTTTTGGACAGGCAGAGTGGACAGTGAGAGAGAGAGAGACAGAGAGAAAGGTCTTCCTTTGCCGTTGGTTCACCTCCAATGGCCGCCGCGGCTGGTGCGCTGCGGCCGGCGCACCGCACTGATCCGATGGCAGGCGCTTCTCCTGGTCTCCCATGGGGTGCAGGGCCCAAGCACTTGGGCCATCCTCCACTGCACTCCCTGGCCACAGCAGAGAGCTGGCCTGGAAGAGGGGCAACTGGGACAGAATCTGGCGCCCCGACCAGGACTAGAACCCGGTGTGCCAGCGCCGCAAGGCGGAGGATTAGCCTAGTGAGCCGCGGCGCTGGCCACCACAGTTTCACATGAAAGCGGTTTGGCAGAAAATTTTGGGTCTACCTCAGCTGGGAACATGTCCTAGTGAAATACTCTCAGTTACATTTAGCAGGTCTGTTTTAAGAAGGCATTGATTCCCACTTTTAACCAGAATGTATGTATTCAAAGGCACCTGTTGCCCATCCTATAGATACCAACTCCAGGGAAGTGGGGATAAATACATATGGAGTCTCCTTGCAAGCACCTCCCCACTGAGTCAAGAAGAGACATAAAAAACAGATGATGAAAATGCTGTGTAGTAACAGATAAAAACATAGGCTGTTAGAGTAAAAAGGAGGAGAAACTAACTCTGCCTCGGAGGAAGGCTTCATTGTTGGAGGGAGTTCCTGAAAGATCAGCTGGAGTTTGTTAAGCGAAAGGGAATGGAAAGGCATTCCTGGGAGCTGTGTGGAGACAAATCCAAGTCTTAGATGGATTAGTATGAGTCTACCTTAGGGTGAACATGTGTGGGATTTTGGAGAGTGGTCTAAGGCAAAGTTGGAAAGATGCACTAAGGCAAAAGGATTGTAAAACGGATATTGTATACTGTGTCACTAAACTTGAACTTGATCCTAGGTGCAGAAGCTCAAGGACATTTTGAAGCAAGTGGTGGGGCAGGGATGGGAGGAGGTTGTGTGTGACATAATCGTACTTATCTCTGGATAAAGAGAACTCCATCACCATGGGGAGACTGTTGGAGAAGTCAGAGGTGAGTGATACGAACAAAGGTCAGGAGGTATAACTGATTAGAGTGAGCGTTGATTCGAGCAGGAGGCAGGTAATGTATGAATCAGTATACAGCAGCAGAAATGAGGAGGAGGTAGGTGGTAGATTTCTGACATATTTCAGGGGCAGTGTTGACAACACTTGGTGACTGTAGTAC
Organism: Oryctolagus cuniculus; assembly: GCF_051225735.1. Lineage (NCBI taxonomy): Eukaryota > Metazoa > Chordata > Mammalia > Lagomorpha > Leporidae > Oryctolagus > Oryctolagus cuniculus. The sequence goes on along the minus strand of NC_142877.1, from coordinate 73,999,621 downwards.
CTGTGGGGAGAGAGGTGCACAGAGCTGCTGTAATGTCTCCATTGCCTCTAGCCTGGGAGATTGGGTAGGTTGTGACTTTTATCTGCAAAATAGTTATCATTTTTGACTCCTTATTTGTGCCAGGTGTGAAGCTAAATTAAGTGCCCCCCATTTATTTCTTGACAACCCTGTGGATAAATATATTTATCCACATTTTTAAAAGATCTGTTTTATTTTTACCTGAAAGGTCTTCCATCCACTGGTTCACTCCCTAAATAAGGCCACAATGACTGGGGGCTGGGCCAGGCCTAAGCCAGGACCCAAGAGCTTCTTCCAGGTCTCCCACATGGGTGCAAGTGCCCAAGGACTTGGGCCATCCTCTGCCGCTTTTCCAGGTGCATTAGCAGGGAGCTGGATTGGAAGTGGAATAGCCAGGGCTTGAACGTGCTGTGCCACACCCCGGGCCCCTAATTATTCTCTTTTTAAAAATAAGGAAAATGAGAGGCTTAGATGCACCAATCATAAGATGAATACAAGCTTGTTGTAGAGACTTTGGAGAATAAAGAAGAATAGAAGAAATAAAAATCATCTGCAAGTCCACTACTTGAAGATGATTTTTGTTAACATGTTATCTATTTCCTTTCAGTCTTTGTAGTGTTCACATATTTTACCCAGTTGTGAGAATTTTTCACTTATGGGAGAATGTTTTCTCTTACATTAAACAGCTTTGTAAATGCCAGCCTTGATGTCTTCATGAGAGTTTATTCTCCCAATGAGGCTAGGAGAGCTTGAATGACTTCCCTAAATATAGAGTGAGTTTACCTGTGTCCTCCAGTATTTGGCTTCTGGACGTGGCAAGGGAGATTCAAAGTTTGGACAAATAAGAGTTTAGTGTATGGGAAACTCATCAGAGGAAGTTCAAAGGGCTATAGTTGGAGGCAGAAGGGAGTGCCTCCTGCTGCTTAGAGAAGGCATCTGATTGGGTCTCAAAGGATGGACAGCAATTTGACATTGAAGACACTTAGGGGCAGGGGACTGTCTGAAAAAGGGATGATAGCAGAAAAGTTAGCACCCATTTAGAGAATTGTAATTAATTGTAATTTCTGAATATTTTACTATTGAGGGTCTTAAGGCACTAAAATTGACGATTGGGAGAAGGTTGATGTTCAGATGTTTTGTACATGAGTTGAGTAGGAAAGATACTGGATTTCAGCTCTGCCTGAGAAGGGGTACTCCGACAGCATGGCTCGGGACTCATTGAAGGGAAAAAGTGACAGAGAAACCATTCATTCAGTATATACTTAATGATTTAGTGCACACTGTTATTTTCTGGTTGTACCAGCTGAAGAACACGGTAATGTTGCTATGTGGGCTGGTTGGGAAAAAGGTGTTTCTGTGAAAAATGAGTAGATCTAAGGGAGAATAGTCCAGATGTCAGTGTATTGATTTTGAGATGCCCAGAACTCGCTTGGATATTCAGGCTAGCCCTTCAAAGAGGTAGCAGGAAAAGATGTCTTTATATTTGGGAATTCTGGTTGATTAAATGGTGAAGGCTGATATTGATATGGTGAATGGATGTAGTATGGGAAATAATGACATTGTGGAGTAAAAGATTGTAGATTAAATATATAACAATTATTGACCACTAACTATGCATTAAGCACTGCTCAAAGCATTTTTAGGTATTATATCATTTAATCCCCACAACAAGCCCATGCAGGGTTTTATGTATCATATTTTATTGATGAGGAAAATGAGGTCCAAGATCACACAACCAGAAATTTTTAAAATTAGTTAACTGATCTCTCATTTGAAAGGTAGAGAGTGAGAGGGAGCAGTTGCAAAGATGGGGAGATCTTCCATCTGTTGCTTTACTCACTAAATGCCTGCAACAGCCAGGGCTAGACCAGGCCAAAGCCAGGAGTCCATCTTGGGTGTCAGGGTGTTCAACTTGGGTGTCAGGGATTTGAGCTATCATTTCCTGCCTCGAAGGGTGCTCATTAGCAGGAAGCTGGATTGGAAGTGGAGTAGACTTAAACCCAGGCACTCTGATATGGGATGTGGCATCTCACATGCTGACTTAACTGCTCTGCCTCATACCTGCCCCAGAAAGGTTTTCTTTAAAGTATCTTTAAAAATTTTTTAAAAAAGATTTATTTATTAATTTTAAAGGCAGAGTTACAGAGAGAGAAGGAGAGAAGGAGAAGGGGTGGGGGGAGAATCTTCTGGTTCACTGTCCAAATGGCTGCATATCCTGAGGCTGGGCCAGGCTGAATCCAAGAGCCAGGAGCTTTATGCAGTCTCCCATGTGGGTGCAGGGGCCCAAGGAGTTGGGCCATCTTTTGTCGCTTTCCCAGGGGCAGTAGCAGGTGGACCAAAAGTGGAGCAGGCAGGAATCAAACCAGCACCCATGTGGGATGCCAGCGCTGCTGCGACACAGTGCCCTATTCCATCCACCCCCACCCCCCCCAGAAAGTTTCAAATCTGAGATTTGATCTTTTGACCTCAAGGAGGCTGACCCTAAACTAATGGTATTAACTCCTACTATATGTGCTTCAAAGACCAAAGAGAGAGAGAAAACAAATCCGAGAAATACCAACACCTGGGGTGGGGGGCAGTCAGAAAGAGCAGTGAGCAGACACTCAAGGGGAGAGTTAGAAAAAGACATTGGAGAGAAGCCCAGAGAGGCTGTGACTGGGAGTATAGGCAGGCACAGTATCAATTACTATAGTAATTTTGTTAGTTGAAAGGTACATCATTTTTGCCATGAAATAAGTGTCTAACAAAATAGTATGAAATAAAGCACATACCTAAAGGAGTAGTTACAAATGACTTATAATTATTTTGTGGCTTTGAAAAGGATATATTTACTTATTTATTTGAAGGAGAGAGAGAGAAAGAGCGAGAGAGAGAGCGAGCGAGCGAGCGAGCTTTCATCCACTCGTTCCTTCTCCAAATGCTTGCAATAACCAGGAGCCCAGAACTCAATCCAGTCTCCCATATGTGACAGGAACTCAAGTTCTTTAGCCTTCAGCTGCTGCTGTCTCCCAGGTACATCAGAAAACATCTGAATTGGAAGCGGTAGTGGAACTAAATCCTAATCACTCACATATGGGATGAGAGTGTCCCAAGTGGTGGTTTAACCAGCTACACTGCAATACCTGCTCCTGTTTTGGTTGTTTAATTAACAAATTGGCAATGGCAACATCACCCTTAAGACTATCCTCTAATGAATTTAACATGAATGAATTAAATACTATTATAGCTTTAAACTGTGTTAGGCACAGAAATGGCTATAAACTGCTCATTTATAAGAGAAAATGTGTTATGAAATAGCCACAAATGGATTTCAAGACACTTTTACAACAAGATAACTTGAATTAACCTTTTATGTTTGAATAGGATCTAGTTGGAGGTGTAAGGATATGACATCAGTTTGAAAACAGTCCTAATCAGAGAAACTTGAATTCTGCCAAAATTAAAGGAAAAGTAATATCAAATTGATCATGAGGCTGAGTGAAATCATTAATGCCTTATGAAAAGTTTATGGGAATAGTAATAAAGGAAATCAGTAGTTTACAAATAGCTAATACAATTTAAGAAGGAATAAGATGATGTTGAGGATGATATAAATCATCTATATCAAATTGTGAGAAAAAATTCATCTTATTCATGCCCTAATTTAAAAGGACCGACGATTAACAACAGAAGAAAAGGCAGTGTCGCAGACATCTTAATTGGTTCAACTTATGCAATTTGCACTGACAAATTGAAGTTGAGCAAACTTCAATGGGTTCAAATGGGTTCCAAAACTGTTGTGTCCCCATCAGCTGCAGATAAGAGCAGGGCTTTCAAAAGAAATGTTAAACAAGGGGATCAAACATTTCTTTGAAGAATTATAACAAATATGAAACATGGCTTGATCACTCTACTCCTAAAGACAAAGCAGAAACAAAGTAATGGCTGCTAAGAGTGGAAGTGGTCCCATCAAAGCAAAAGTAGACCAGTCAAGAACAAAGGTCATGGCCTTTGGTTTGTTGAGATGTGCAAGGTATTTTGCTTGCTGACTTTCTGGAGGAGCAAAAGACAATAAATTGATATATTAGCAGAGTGTACTGAGAAATTTAACACGAGTTTTAGCAGAAAAATTTTTAGGAAAGCTTCACTGGATTCCTCTAGCACAACAATGCTGCTGCTCATTCTTCTCATTAAACAAGGGCAGTTTTGCAAGAGTTTAATGGGAAATCATTAGGTGTCCATGTCAGAGTCCTGATTTGGCTCCTTATCTCTTTTGTTCCTTAATCTTTTAAAAAATATTTATTTATTTGAAAGACAGAGTTATAGAGAGGCAGAGGCAGAGAGAGAGAGAGAAAGAGAGAGAGCGAGCTTCCATCCTCTGGTTCACTCCCCAAATGGCTGCAATGGCTGGAGCTGGGCCAATCCAAAGCCAGGAGCCTGGAGCCTCTTCTGGATTTCCCATGTGGGTTCAGGGGCCCAAGGACTTGAGCCATCTCCTGCTGAATTCCCAGGCCACAGCAGATGGCTGGATTGGAAAGTACAGCAGCCAGGTCTTGAACCAGCGCCCATATAGGATGCCAGCAGGGCAGGTGGTAGCTTTACCCAGCCCTCTCTTCAGTTAATAACAACAACAACAAAAATAACATGGACACAGCTAGATTCCCAAGACCCTCAGTTCTTTAGTGATGGATCAAGGGACTGGTTTAATCACTTACAAAATGTCCTGGACTTGATGGAAGTTATCATGACAAATATAGTTTTCACTTTTTAAAAATCTTTTAATTCCACTTACTATGATGTTTTTGAAGTCCTCTCATATTTATTCATTGGCTAAATATTTATTGAGAACCTACTCTGGGCTAGGTACTAGGTTTGGCACTGAAGATACACTGTCAAGTAAAACAGAAGTGATCCCTGACCCTTGGAGCTTATGATCTAGTGGGAGTGGCAGGCATTGATTCAACACACACACACACGCGTGTGCGCACACACATACACACACACACACAGAGTTTTAAGTCCCATAAATGATGTTGTTTGGAAATAAGATTTATCAGTGAAATAAAATAAAATGGGAAGTAAAAATGAGCTACATTTTTTAGAATGTTTTTTACACAATTTGTTTAGCTATCCTTACTTCCAAAGAAAGGTAACGTAAAATGATTTCAAAAACTAATAAAATAATCATCCTTCTCAACTAGCAGGATGCAGTTTTTCTTTCCATCAATTTTTCTGCTTTTCTTTAGGCATTTCTCTATTTTTTCCCCTGTGCTTGTTGGGTTGTACAATTGAGGTAGCAGTTTGTTGGCTGCAGGTTTGTTCTAGTGGCAAGTGGGCAAAGAAAATGTATCAAAGAATCATATTAATAGGTTGGGTGGAGATGAAAGAGGGTTTTAGAACCTCAATTTCCAGAGTGCTCTGAGTGTCATGGGAGGTGTGCTTTTTCTCTGCAGCAAAGAGAAATGTGGCTCTCTCAAGTAGCTGAACTTCGGCTCATTAAGTTGAACTCTTTTGGAAATGAAATTAATGTTTTCTATGGAGTGTTATAAAAACCTCTTGAGTGACAAGTCACTGTAGACATTCAACTGTCAGAAACACATCATTAACTTCTAATGTTCCTTTATACTGTTGATTTGTCTATATATGAAACTTCAGAACAGATTGTGTTTTAAAAAATATTTATTTAATTAAACTTATTTGAAAGGCAGAGTTACAGAGAGGCAGAGGCAGAGGCATCTTCCATCTGCTGGCTCACTCTCCAAATAGCCACAATGGCCAGTGCTGGGACAATCGAGAGCCAGGATTTTCTTCCAGCTCTCCTATGCAGGTGCAGGGATCCAGGCACTTGGACCAAGAATAGATTGTATTTTTTCATGAAATTAAAAATATCTGGCAGCGTGCTTTGCTATTTCACTTACAAATGCTAAGGCTTTTCATCCTTCATACTGGGAGCCAGTGGTCATAGCCCAGGACAAAACAGATGGCAAGACTGCAACAAGTATTTTGTTGTAGGAACAGATATTTTAATGATAAAGAAAAGGTGGATATCACAGTTTTCGGAAATAGAGAAAAGCTCAAAAGAAGAGACCATTCTGAAAAGATACAGAGGGGCTGGCATTGTAGCACAGAGGGTAAAGACAAGGCCTGTGATGATGGCATTCCATATGATCTCCCATTTATGTCCTGGCTGCTTCACTTCTGATCTAGCTGCCTGCCAATGTGCTTGTGATGTAGCTGATGATGGCCCAAGTACTTGGGTCCTTGCCACCTAGACAGGAGACCTGGATATAGTTACAGGTTCGTGGCTTCAGCCCAGCCCAGCCCAGCCATGATCAATGAGGCAATTTGGAGGGTGAACCAGTGGATGGAAGACCTCTCTTTCTGTGTCTCTCCCTGTCTCTCGAACTCTACATTTCTTCTTCTTCTTCTTCTTCTCCTCCTCCTCCTCCTCCTCCTCCTCCTCCTCCTTCTTCTTCTTCTTTTGACAGGCAGAGTGGACAGTGAGAGAGAGAGACAGAGAGAAAGGTCTTCCTTTGCCGTTGGTTCACCCTCCAATGGCCGCCGTGGCCGGCGCACCGCGCTGATCCGATGGCAGGAGCCAGGTACTTCTCCTGGTCTCCCATGGGGTGCAGGGCCCAAGGACTTGGGCCATCCTCCACTGCACTCCCGGGCCACAGCAGAGAGCTGGCCTGGAAGAGGGGCAACCGGGACAGAATCTGGCGCCCTGAACGGGACTAGAACCTGGTGTGCTGGTGCCTCAAGGCGGAGGATTAGCCTAGTGAGCCGCGGCGCCAGCCGGAACTCTACATTTCTAATAAATAAAAATAAACCTTAACAAAGAAGCAAAATAGGCAACTTGGTGTATTCTGATGTATAGAAAATACACATATAATTTCTAAAATTAATTTATTTCCTTAGAAACCATAGTGATAAATAACCTGTTTTCACAAAAATTCCTTAAAATGTAAAATTTTTGTTTATTTTACATAATGTGGATAAGACAAAGAACATAATAAAAGATGTCTACAATGAGTGGAGGAGTATTAAAAAAACTCCTTAGGTGGTCAATTTAGAATAGCAAAGGATGTGTATTGGTAAGGTTTCAATTCTAGCATGATGTGGCTAGTGCTGTGGCGTAATAGGTTAAGCCTCTGTGTGCAGTGCCAGCATCCCATATAGGTGCTGGTTCCAGTTCTGGCTGCTCCACTTCTGATCCAGCTCCCTGCTAACGGCTTGGGAAAACAGTGGAAGATGGCCCAAATGCTTCCCTGCATCCACATGGGGGACCTGGATGAATCTCCCAGCTCCTGGCTTCAGATTGGCCCAACTCTGGCCTTTGCGACCATTTGGGGAATGAACCAGCAGACAGAACACCTTTCTTTCTGTAACTTTGCCCCTCAAATAATAAATTTAAAAAAAATAATTCTAGCACGATGTATAAACTAAATTTAGTGGGGTGCTATAAAAGGAATATGTTTACCAAGTAGACTGTATATAGCTATAAACATATACGTACACATACATAGAATATTGTATGGTAAGGGACCAACTATTGTGTGTGCTATAGTAGATTTTGCCTCATAAGCACATTTTAAAAATTTCAAATTGACCTACTTATGTGCCAGAAGCCTTAAGGCTTTAATTATATTTAGGAAGGTAATTAACTATTCTTGGCAGAGAAAAAGTATTCCTTAATCATTTTCACTTATTTGAGAAATAGTTATTGAGCACCTGCTTTGGTGAGATATGGTTCTTGATTCTGGAGACAAAGCAAGCAAGCAAGCAAGCAAAACAGACAAAAATCCCTGTCTCTTACATTCCACAGCTAGTTTACATAGTAGAGAAACAGACAATTGAAAAAAAAATAGATAACTGAAATATATAGGATGTCTGGTAAAAAAAAAAAAAAAGAGGGATGAAGTAGCAGGGAGAACAAAGTGCTTGTTTGTGTACAACAGCCAAGGGAGAGCTCACTGAGGGCTGCCTTCTAAGAAAAACTTTAAGAAGCGGAGTGGGCCATGCAGGCCTATGTGGGGAGGAGCTTCCCAGGTATAAGAAACAGCAAATACAAGGCTCCTGGGCAGGCAGGAGCAGGCCTGCCATGGCTGATGAACAGCGGATGCCAGTGTCACTGTAATACACTGGGGAGGAAGGAAGACTTCAAGGTGGTCTCCAATCTGCCATTGTGAGGACATGGAATGGGGAGCCCCTGGAGGTTTGGGGTATAGGAATGACCTGACGTAATCCGCATCGAAAAGAATGATCTGTCTTCTGGAAGGGGAATAGGTGAATTATGAAGAGAGGGAAGGGAAAAAGCAAGACTATCATAATCCAGGTGGTAATTTGGGCCAGAGTGGTAGCGATGGAAGTGAGTACAGGTGGCTGGATAAGGGGTTGGATTTTGGATGTGTTTTGAAAATGCAGTTGACAGAATTTGCTGATGAATTGGATGTGGGGTTTGTGAGAATGAGCAAGAACTCAAGAAAGAATTCGAGGTTTATGACCTGAGCAACTGGAAGGATGAAGCTGCCATAAACTGAGATGTGGGAGGCTGTGGGAAGAAAAGGTTTAAGAGAAGCAAGAAGAGGGTTTGAAGTAGATGCATAAATTTTGGGAGCATAGTATATGTCTGAATGGAGACACTGAATATGTAGTTGAATTGGAATATACTTCATAAGTTTGTAGAAAAATGTAATTAAAAATTAAATTTACTTTTGGAACAAAAAGCTTTGCAACTCAGGCTTCAAAAGTTTAGCAGAAAATGCATATTATAACAAAAAAGTGTGTATGGCTTTCAAAAATTTTTGCACTCAAATAGGCAACTTTTAATTCCATTTTTTCCCCCACCAAATTTTGGAAGTATACTTACATGCTTGGCATTCAGGGATAACTCCAAGCTGGAGATTAAAATTGGGGGATTGTCAGAAAGTTGGTAGTATTAAAAGCCATGAGACTTTTTGAGATCACTGAGGAGGTGAAAGCAGATAGAAAAGGAAAGATATCCAGGGAACTGTTAATGGAGGTCAGCACTGTGCAGGTCATTAATAACTGTTAGCAGGAACAATTCTGGAGTGATGGAGATATGGTCTCAAGTGTATTCTTTTAATGTATTTTAAAGTATCTGTGATAAATAAAACACCCCAAAGTATTCTCTAAGCCAAAGACCTAAAAAAAAATACATTCAGATACCAAGACAAAACCAATGACAACTAAGTATTTCAGTATCTACTTGTGCCAGTCACTGTGCAAATATGCACGTAACTGATTTTATTTGACTCTTCATACGAAATATGTAGATTATTAAAAAAATCTCCATTTTATAAATGAGAACATTTTCAGACTTTAATAAGCTTTCTAAAGACACATAATGAGTAATGACAGAGCTGAGATATTGAATGTGTTTTCAAAATATGTGTAAACTAGACAACTCTTTGTTTCCATAGTTTCCATAGTATGTTGGATCTTTTAGAGGCATTCTTTAGAAACTAAAGCAGTCTTTTGCTCATTCCATTTACTTCATGTGTGTTTGATTCAGAGAACTATCCAAATGTCTCCATTTGTTGAATTGGATAACACTTCCAATCATATTAAAATGTTATTAAAGAGAGTGCAATTTCTAGAATGATTTCTATTTTTAATAGAAGTTTTTTTTGACTACATTTTTTGGAAGTGCATTCTCAAAATAATGATCTTGAGAAGCCATTGGGCATTTAACATGTTCATGTCATGTTTATGACCTCTCTGTTGGGTAGACATTATTATCACTTAGATTTTATACATGGGGAACTAGAGATCTGCAGAAATTGAGTACATTGCCACAGTCGCAGAGCTTAGAAGTGGTTAAGGATTGACCCCCTGTCCTCTGAAATTACATTCCATGCTCTTTCCACTACAACATGCATGTAAATTTAGTTAATTCCAAAGCTCAGCTTGAAATATTATATCTTTAGTCATCTGTGTAAAATTGATTACTCTCATTTGATGCACCATTGTAACCCTAACAGCTGGTGCAATTGGGGCCCACAATTTTAGGAAGCACGTATACATTTTAAAATTAGACTTGTTTTCTCTGGGAAGCATGTGAATGGTTTGATTTTTCTTTAATAGAAATTTGAGAGTCCTCCAAGATGGCAGAATAGGGAGGGAACACACTGATAGTCCGGGAAAAGATAGTTTAATAAAAGTGGAGATACTGTAGTTTCAGGGAAGAGTTAGGGAAAAAAATTGCAGAACTAGTGGGACATGGTGGACCTACGTGCAGGGCACAGGTGCCCACGGCTTGGGACCCCAGCCAGTGAGTCTACGCACCAGCGCTGGAAAGGGAGGGGCCAGCACTCAAACATTGACTGCCTTCAAGGAGGATAGCTCAGCTGTGTGGAATTACTTACCTTCTGAAGAAAAAAAAACTAGAGAGAGAGGGAAGATTTACCTTGCCAAACCTGGGTGTGTCACCCTTGGCACACCCTTAACCCTGAAGAACTGAACAGCGCTTTCTGGCCACACCCATCACAAGCCTCTAAAGATCCACCAAAAGCAGACAGTCCACTTAATCTAGAGTCATAGTATAACGAGAAGAGCCACCACAGTGAGAAAAAAAGAAGATACCAAAGAATTATCTCCACAATGCCAAGCAACAAACACAGAAACCAAGAAAACAAGAACAAGGAAGACATTATGATGCCCCCAAATGAACATGACACTCCAATTCAAGATTATGAAGATGATGAGATAGAAGAAATGCAAGATACGGATTTCAAAAAATTTATGATAAGAACATTTACAAGTTCTCAAAAACAAATTCTTCAACTACAGAAATCCTTACTGGACACGATAGAAAATCTCTCTTGTGAAAATGAAATCTTAAGGAGGAAACAAAATGAAATGAAGAATCTAGTAGAACATGAAATTGTGATATTGAAGAGAAATCAAAATGAAGTGAAGAATTCAATAGATCAAATGACAAATGCATTTGAGAGCCTTAAAAACAGAATGAGTGAAGCAGAAGAGAGAATATTGGACTTAGAAGACAGAGCATAGGAAAGTATACAGTCAAACCAAAGAAAAGACGAGGAAATTAGAAATCTAAAAAATATTGTTGAGAATCTACAGAATACTATTAAAAAACCCAATATTCGAGTTCTAGGAGTTCCTAAAGGCATAGAGAGGGAGAAATGATTAGAAGGCCTTTATAGTGAGATACTAGCAGAAAATTTCCCAGGTTTGGAGAAGGACAGAGACATCCTAGTACAGGAAGCTCATAGAACCCCTAATAAACATGACCAAAAGAGATCCTCACCATGACATGTTGTTATCAAACTCACCACAGTGAAACATAAAGAAAAGATTCTAAAATGCAAGAGAGAAACGTCAGATTACTCTCAGAGGATCTCCAATTAGACTCACAGAAGACTTCTCATCAGAAACCCTACAGGCTAGGAGGGAATGGTGAGATATAGCCCAGGTACTAAGAGAGAAAAACTGCCAGCCCAGAATATTATATCCTGCAAAGCTCTCATTTGTGAATGAAGGTGAAATAAAGACCTTTCATAGCAAACAGAAATTGAAAGAATTTGTCACCACTCGTCCAGCCCTGCAAAAGATGCTTAAAGATGTGTTATACACAGAAACACAGAAACATGGCCATCAATATGAAGGAAGGTAAAGGAAGAAAACCTCCCAGTGAAAGATCACAGGAAGTTTAAAGCATATATTAGAAATATCTTTGGGAAAATGTCAGGGCAAAGTTACTACTTATCAATAGTCACATTGAATGTTAATGGCCTGAACTGTCCAGTTAAAAGACACAGATTGGCTGAATGGATTAAGGAACAAAACCCATCTATTTGCTGCTTGGAAGAAACACATCTTTCCAACAAAGATGCATGCAGACTGAAACTAAAAGGTTGGAAAAAGATATTCCATGCCAACAGAAATGAAAAAAGAGTGAGCGTAGCCATCTGAATATCAGACAAAATAAACTTTAACACCAAAACTGTTAAGAGAGACAAAGAGGGCCACTATATAATGATTAAGGGATCAATTCAACAGGAAGATGTAACTATTATAAATGTACATGCACCTAATTACAGGGCACTGGTTTATTTAAAAGATATGTTAAGGGACTTAAAGAGAGACTTAGACTCCAATACAATAGTACTGGGGGACTTCAATTCTCCACTTTCAGCAATAGACAGATCAACCAGACAGAAGATCAACAAGGAAGCAGGAGATTTAATTGACACTATAGCCCAAATAGATCTAACAGATATCTACAGAACTTTTAATCCCACACTTGAAGAATTTATATTCTTCTCAGCAGTACATGGAACCTACTCTAGGACTGACCACATACTAGGCCATAAAGCAAGTCTCAGCAAATTCAAAAGAATTAGAATCATACGATGCAGCTTCTCAGACCACAGTGGAATGAAGCTGGAAATTAGCAATTCTTGAATCCCTAGAGCATATGCAAACACATGGAGACTGAACAGCATGCTCCTGAATGAACACTGGGTCATAGAAGAAATCAAAAGAGAAATCAAAAGCTTTCTGGAAGTAAATGAGGATAACAACACAACATATCAAAACTTATGAGATACAGCAAAAGCAGTGTCAAGAGGAAAGTTTGTAGCAATAGGTGCCTACATCAAGAAATTGGAAAGGCATCAAATAAATGAGCTTTCAATGCATCTCAAGGATTTAGAAAAACTTCAGCAAACGAGATCCAAAATTAGTAGGAGAAGAGAAATAATTAAAATCGGAGAAGAAATCAACAGAATTGAATAAAAAAAATACAAAAGATCAGCCAAACGAAGAGCTGGTTTTTTAAAAAATAAACAAAATTGGCACAACTAACTAAAAAAAGAAAAGACCCAAATCAATAAAATCAGAGATGAAAAAGGAAATGTAACAACAGACACCACAGAAATATAAAGAATCATCAGAAATTAATACAAAGAGTTGTATGCCAGCAAACAGGGAAATCTATCAGAAATGGATTGATTCCTGGACACATGCAACCTACCTAAACTGAACCTTGAAGACATATAGAAAACCTAAACAGACCCATAACTGAGACAGAAATTGAATCAGTAATAAAGGCCCTCCCAACAAAGAAAAGCCCAGGACCAGATGGATTCACTGCTGAATTCTACCAGACATTCAAAGAAGAACTAACTCCAAGTCTTCTCGAACTATTCAGAACAATCAAAAGAGAGGGAATCCTCCCAAATTCTTTCTATGAAGCCAGCATCAGCTTAATTCCTGAACCAGAAAAAGATGTAACAGAGAAAGAGTATTACAGACCAATTTCCCTGATGAACATAGATGCAAAAATCTTCAATAAAATTCTGGCCAATAGAATGCAACAACACATCAGAAAGACCATCCACCCAGACCAAGTGGGATTGATCCCTTGTACGCAGGAATGGTTCAATGTTCACAAATCAATCAATGTGATACACCACATTAACAAATTGCAGAAGAAAAACCACATGATTATCTCAATAAATGCAGAGAAAGCATTCGGTAAAATACAACACCATTTCATAATGAAAACTCTAAGCAAATTGGGTATAGAAGGAACATTCCTTACTACAATCAAAGTAATTTATGAAAAACCCAGCATCCTATTGAATGGGGAAAAGTTGGAAGCCTTTCCACTGAGATCTGGTACCAGACAAGGATGCTCACTCTCACCACTGCTATTCAATATAGTCCTGGAAGTTTTAGCCAGAGCCATTAGGCAAGAAAAATAAACTAAATGGATACAAATTGGGAAGGAAGAAGGCAAACTATCCTTCTTTGCAAATGATATGATTCTTTTTTTAAGGGATCCAAAGAACTCTACTAAAATTTTATTGGAACTCATAGAAGAGTACGGCAAAGTAGCAGGATATAAAATCAATGCATAAAAATCAACAGCCTTTGTATACTCAGGCAATACCACGGCTGAGGAAGAACTTCCAACATCAGTCCTATTCACAATAGCTACAAAAACAATCAAATGCCTTGGAATAAACTTAACCAAGGATGTTAAAGATCTCTACAATGAGAATTACAAAATCTTAAATAAAGAAATAGAAGAGGATACCAAGAAATGGAAAAATCTTCCATGCTCATGGATTGGAAGAAGCAATATCATCAAAATGTTCATTCTCCCAAAAGCAATTTATAGATTCAATGCGATACCAATCAAAATACCAAAGACATTCTTCTCAGATCTGGAGAAAATGATGCTGAAATTTATGTGGAGACAGAGGAGACCTCGAATAGCTAAAGCAATCTGGTACAACAAAAACAAAGCCGGAGGCATCACAATACCAGATTTCAGGACATACTACAGGGCAGTTGTTCAAAACAGCATGGAACTGGTACAGAAGCAGATGGATAGACCAATGGAACAGAATAGAAACACCAGAAATAAATCCAAACATCTACAGCCAACTTATATTTGATCAAGGATCTAAAAACAATTCCTGGAGGAAGGACAGTCTGTTCAATAAATGGTGCTGGGAAAACTGGATTTCCATGTGCAGAAGCATGAAGCAAGACCCCTACCTTACACAAAAATCCACTCAACATGGATGAAAGATCTAAATCTATGACTCAACACCTACAAATTATTAGAGAACATTGGAGAAACCCTGCAAGATATTGGCATCGGCAAAGACTTCTTGGAAAAGATCCTGGCGGCACAGGAAGTCTAAGCAAACATTAACAATTGGGATTGCATCAAATTGAGAAGTTTCTGTAATGCAAAAGAAACAGTCAGGAGAGTGAAGAGACAACCAACAGAATGGGAAAAAATATTTGCAAACTATGCCACAGATTAAGGATTAATAGCCACAATCTACAAAGGGATCAAGAAACTCCACAACAATAAAACTAACAACCCACTTAAGATATGGGCCAAGGACCTCAATAGACATTTTTCAAAAGAAGAAATCCAAATGGCCAACAGGCACATGAAAAAATGTTCAAGATCACTAGCAATCAGGGAAATGCAAATCAAAACCACAATGAGGTTTCACCTCATCCTGGTTAGAATGGCTCACATACAGAAAACTAACAACAACAGATGCTGGTGAAGATGTGGGGAAAAAGGGACACTAACTCACTGTTGGTGGGAATGCAAATTGGTTAAGCCACTATGGAAGTCAGTTTGGAGATTCCTCAGAAACCTGAATATAACCCTACCATACAACCCAGCCATCCCACTCCTTGGAATTTACCCAAAGGAAATTAAATTGCAAACAAAAAAGCTGTCTGCACATTAATGTTTATTGCAGCTCAATTCACAATAGCTAAGACCTGGAATCAACCTAAATACCCATCAACAGTAGACTGGATAAAGAAATTATGGGACATGTACTCTATAGAATACTATACAGCAGTCAAAAACAATGAAATCCGGTCATTTGCAACAAGATGGAGGCATCTGGAAAACATCATGCTGAGTGAATTAAGCCAGTCCCGAAGGGACAAATATCATATGTTCTCCCTGATTGGTGATAACTAACCGAGCACCAAAAAGGAAACCTGTTGAAGTGAAATGGACACTATGAGAAACTGACTTGATCAGCCCTTGTCCTGACTGTTGATGAACAACTTAATACTTTATCCCTTTTAGTATTTTTTTTGTTCTATTTAATACTATTGGTTGAACTCTGTAATTAACACACAATTATTAAATTCGGTTAAAATTTAACCGAAAAGTGATCTCTGTTAAATATAAGAGTGGGAATAAGAGAGGGAGGAGATGTACAGTTTGGCACATGCTCAATCGGACTTGCCCCAAATGGTGGAGTTAGAAACATGCCAGGGGATTCCAATGCAATCCCATCAAGGTGGCATGTATCAATGCCATCTCACTGGTCCAAGTGATCAATTTCTGTTCACAATTGATCATAATGATAGGACTAAGAATCAAAGGGATCACAGAAACAAGACTAGTGTGTGCCAATACTAACTGATAGAATAAAAAAGGGAGAGAATGATCCAAAATGGGAAATGGGATAGACAGTAGACTCGAAGAATGGCAGATGTCCTAAATAGCACTCTGGCCTCTGAATCAGCCCTTAAGGCATTTGCATCTGGCTAAAAAGCTCATGAGAGTATTTCAGGCATGGAAAGCCAAGACACTCTGGCAAAAAAAAAAAAAAAAAAAAAAAAAAAAAGTTCTAAAATGAAAGATCTCTGTGAGTGAGATCGCAGTGGAAAGAACGGGCTATCAAAGAAGGAGGCACCTTTCTCTGAAGGGAGGAGAGAACTTCCATTTTGACTGTGACCTTGTCTAAACAAGATCGGAGTTGGCAAACTCAAAAGGCTTCCATAGCCTTGGTAATTCATGACAAGAGCCTCAGGTGATTACTGACGCCATTAAAAAGAGTGTCAATGGTTAAATCAACAACAGGAGTCACTGTGCACTTACTCCCCATGTAGGATCTCTGTTCTTAATGTGTTGTACAATGTGAATTAATGGTACAACTAGCCGGCACCATGGCTCACTAGGCTAATCCTCCGCCTTGCGGCGCCGGCACACCAGGTTCTAGTCCTGGTTGGGGCGCCGGATTCTGTCCCGGTTGCCCCTCTTCCAGGCCAGCTCTCTGCTGTGGCCCAGGAGTGCAGTGGAGGATGGCCCAAGTCCTTGGGCCCTGCACCCCTTGGGAGACCAGGAGAAGCTCCTGGCTCCTGGCTTCGGATCAGCGCGGTGCACCGGCTGTGGCGGCCATTGGAGGGTGAACCAAGGGCAAAAGGAAGACCTTTCTCTCTGTCTCTCTCTCTCACTGTCCACTCTGCCTTCAAAAAAAAAAAAAAACAAAAAAAAAAACAAACAAAAAAAAAAACAAAAACGAACAAACAAACAAAAAAAGTAGTACTCAAGCAATACTTTATACTTTGTGTTTCTGTGTGGGTGCAAACTGTTGAAATCTTTATTGAATATATACTAAGTTTATTTTCTGTATATAAAGAAAATTGAAAATGAATCTTGATGTGAATGGATTGGGAGAGTGAGCGGGAGAGGGGAGGGTTGTGGGTGGGAGGGAAGTTATGTTGGGGGGAGGGGAAAGCCACTGTAATCCTTAAGCTGTACTTTGGAAATTTATGTTTATTCAATAAAAGCTAAAAAAACACAGCAAAGTAAAAAAAAATTGCTATGCAAAAAAAAAAAAAAAAAAAGAAATTTGAGAGAGGGAAAAGCAACATTTTTCTTAGCTTTGCTATGCTCTTGGTAGTTTCTGACTCTTTGATAATGTAGCCAGAATTGCCATTGGTAGAGAAATGGGGTAGACATAGATCATTTTATAGATTATGAAACCTGCCTTGAAATGGCTGAGGAGTGTCATATTTTTTCTAGAATGACTCTTACAACTTTTGATTGCCTCCAGTTCTCCTATTCCATTTACAATAAAATAGTTGTTTCCTTATACTAGAGTGCCCTTCTTGCTTCTATCTGTGAGCCTCTTGGATTAAACTCCTACTTTATGGCCAAAATGCTATATTAAATGCATCTCTGTGTTTCAAGTGCTTAGGATCCTGCACCCTTGTGAGAGACGTGGATGGAGTTTCAGGCTTCTGGCTTTGGCGTCACCAAAAGCCCAGGCCATTGCAGCCATTTGGGGAGTGAACCAGTGGATAGGAGATCACTCCGTGTGTCTCTCTCTTTCTTTGACTGTCCCTCTTTCTATCACTTTGCCTTTCAAATAAATTAAATTAATGTTTAAAAAATGCATCTCTGACAATCCTTTCATGTGCTTAAAATTCTTTAATGACTCTACATTGCATTTCAAATCAAATAGCAATCTTTAATATAGTTGGCAGGGCTTATTAGTACCTGACCTGGTGCTCTCTGTGTTCTCTAATGTCAACCAGAGCCTTTTTCCATTATGCTGCAGGTCCCAGGCCTACTTGAATCTCCTTATGATTTTTCCCTTCCTGAGGTTCATGTAATAATATTGCCGATGCCTAGAATAGTCTTTCCTCTATTCTTGGTGTGAATGCTACCTTCCTTAAAGAACTTCCTGGCCATTTAACCTAAATTGGGCCCATCTGTTATCTTTTAATTACTTTGTGTTTTCATTCTAGGTGCTTATTTGGAATTATATTTTACATGTAGACTGATTTTATGGAATTTCCACCACAATGCCCTTAGAAATGTGAGCCACACAAGGCAGTATCTATATCTGTTTTTTTTTTTTCCCACCAATGACTGGTATCTGAAAGATATTCAATAACATTTTTTGAATAATTGTATACCCTTTTACAAACTGTTTTCTCAGTTTGGGTTACAACAAAAATAGACGAAATTTATTTTTACTCTAATACCCTAAGTGCTCTAATGATGTGATTGATCTGTTGATCTTGGATCTGGGACAAAGGTACAAGGGGCCTGTGTATAGCCTGGAACAATTAGGACATTCTATGAATAGGATGCTAACTCTTAGGCTGCTGCGTTTCATTGACTGCCTTAAAATCAGGTGATAAAGAGCTCTAAAGGATTTTTGTGATATTGTGTCTAGACACTCTTAAGGAAAACATCAAGAAGCTGAGATTGTGGTCTTATTTTAAAAAGATGTATGTTCATGTAAATTTTCTAATATTTTGGGTGGGGACCAGTAAAGATAAAACTCAACTACTCTTTATTCTCTCTAAATTGAAAATATTCTCTTACTGTCCTCCTAGGATGCACGATTGGGAAGAGATTGGTTAAAACTATCATTTTAGCTCCCTCTGCTGGTGGTAAATGCTGCTGTTAGCAGAAGACAGAGCAAATGTCAACAGACAGGGATGAAACACCTTCACCTTTCCTTCTGCACTCACCTTGGTTAAGAAAGGAAGCATACACACTCTTTTAAAAATTATTTTGCAGCCGTATTGAGATTTAATTCCCATACCCAAAACTTCACTTGTTTAAAATGTACTGTAAAATGTACATTTTGACAGTTTGGGCATATGTGTAAAGTTGTATAGCCATTGACATCTAATTATAGAACATTTTCTTTTTTTTTTTTTTTTTTTTTTTGACAGGCAGAGTGGACAGTGAGAGAGAGACAGAGAGAAAGGTCTTCCTTTGCCGTTGGTTCACCCTCCAATGGCCGCCGCGGCCGGCGCACCGCGCTGATCCGATGGCAGGAGCCAGGAGCCAGGTGCTTTTCCTGGTCTCCCATGGGGTGCAGGGCCCGAGCACCTGGGCCATCCTCCACTGCACTCCCTGGCCACAGCAGAGAGCTGGCCTGGAAGAGGGGCAACCGGGACAGAATCCGGCGCCCTGACCGGGACTAGAACCCGGTGTGCCGGCGCCGCAAGGCAGAGGATTAGCCTAGTGAGCCGCAGCGCCGGCTTATAGAACATTTTCATCACCGCCCCCATAAGAAACATTCTATGCATTAACTATCACTTCTAATTTTTTAACCCCACCCTCTACTGCCAGTAGCTCCTGGCAACCACTAGTCTAATTTCTGTCTCTGTCTATAGTGACTTTTTGGATGAATGGTATCAAATAATATGTGATCTTTTGTAGCTGCCTATTTTTCCTAGCATACAGCTTTTCTGTTTCATCCATATTGTAGAATATATCAGAACCTCACTACTTTTTATTATGTTATCTGTTTATTATTTGGTGGACAATTGGGTTTTTCTGCTATTTGGTTGTTATGAGTAATGCTGCTTGGAGTCTTAGTGTATACAGTTTTAGGTGGGCGTGTGTTTTCAGTTCTCTCAAATAGATACCTAGGAGTGGAATTTCTGGGTCATATCTAATTTTAGCACTTTGAGGAACTGCAAAATTATTTTCCAAATGGGCATACCATTTTATATTCTAACACACATGCTCCATTGGATAAGTTTTTAAAAATCATGCTTGGGGCTGGCCCTGTGGCACAATAGGTAAAGGTGCCTCATGGGACTCCAGCATTCCATATGGGTGCCAGTTCAAGTCTCAGCTGCTCCAGTTCCAATCTAGCTCCCTGCTAATGCACCAGGAAAAACAGCAGAAAATGACCCAAGTGGTTGGGGCCCTGCCACCCATATGAGAGACCAGGATGAAGCTCCTGTCTCCTGGCTTCAGCCTGGCCCAGTATTGGCTGTTGCAGTCATTTGGGGAGTGAACCAGCGGATGGAAAATTCTCTCTCTCTCAAGATTTATTTTAAAGGCAGAGTTAGAGAGAGGAAGAGAGGAAGAGAGGAAGAGAGGAAGAGAGGAAGAGAGGAAGAGAGAGAGAGAGAGAGAGAGGTCTTCCATTCACTGGTTCACTTCCCAGGTGGCTGCAACGGCCAGAGCTGTCCTGATCTGAAGCCTGGAGCCAGGAGCTTCCTCCAGGTCTCCCACATGGGTACAGGGGCCCAAGGACTTGGGCCATCTACTGCTTTCCCAGGCCATAGCTGGATGGGAAGAGCTGGATCGGAAGTGGAGCAGCTGAGACTAGCTATGCCACAGCGCTGGCCCCATCTCTCTTTCTTTATCTCTCTGACTCCCTCTCTCTCTAACTCTGTCTTTTAAATACATAAATAAATACATATTTTAAATCATGCATAAGAGAAAGAATTAAATTTAATAAATGTCACATTATTTTCTTTGAGTACTTTCATGTTGCTTCATTTGCCTTTTTAAATTGTTTCACAATCTTTTCTTCTCCATTTCCTTTGTGAAATCTTTTTTTCGCTCCTATAAAGATGGTTGGTGAGTTGATGACCAAGCTCCCACTCAGATGAAAAATATTAGGTTAAAATAAAAAGCCAAAATATAGTGCTGGATGCTAGATTCTTTAGTGACATGGCTGTAAAACTCTTTCTGGAGATTTATATCATGGTGTCTTAGTGCTTTGGCTTTGGTTAGACTATCTGGAGTAAAACCCATAGTAGAGTTCTCTAGAAGGACAGAATCAACAGGATAGGTATGTAGGTATAGGAAAGGGGATTGATTATGGAATTGACTCATGCAATTATGACAGCTGAGAGTTCTCATGACAGGCTGTCTCCAGGCTAGAGACCCTGGGATGCTGGTAGCATAGTTCAGTACAAGTCCAAAGTCCCCACTAGGGAAGCTCATGGTAGAACTCACTGTTCTAGGTTGAAAACCAGAGTGCTCAGCAAGGGGACTATTGGTTCAAGTTCTGGAGTCCAAAGGCCAGCAAGCCTGGAGTTTTGAGGTCCAAGGCAGGAGAAGAGCATGCCCCAGCTGTCAGAGAGAACAATTCATTTTATTTATTCTTTGCAGGTTCCCAGTTAGTTGATGGTGCCCATCCACACTGAGGGCAATCCCTTCACCTAGTCTACTGAGGCTCCCATATACACTCTCACAGATATAGCCAAAACAACGCTTTTCATATTTTTAGGTATTCCTTAATCCAGTGTAATTGACATCTGAAATTAACAATCACAAGATCCTTGACCTGGGGCTGGAGCCATGGCTCACTTGGTTAATCCTCTGCCCACGGTGCCGGCATCCCATATGGATGCCAGGTTCTAGTCCCGGTTGCTCCTCTTCCAGTCCAGCTCTCTGCTGTGGCCTGGGAAGGCAGTGGAGGATGGCCCAAGTGCTTGGGCCCCTGCACCCGCATGGGAGACCAGGAGGAAGTACCTGGCTCCTGGCTTCGAATCAGTGCAGTGCTGGCCATAGTGGTCATTTGGGGGGTGAACCAATGGAAGGAAGACCTTTCTCTCTGTCTCTCTCTCTCTCACTAACTGTAAAAAAAAAAAAAAATCCTTGACCTTCATTTTTTGATTCCTTTTCCTCCATTTGATTGCATAAATTGGACATAAATTTGGTTCCTTTTCCAACATTTGATTGCATAAATTGGGCATAAGAAGGATTTAATTTTTTCCCATTTTACTGAGGTGTGATTTACAAAAATTATTTATATTTATGGTATGAAATGTAATGTTTTATATATGTATATGTTGCTAAATGATTATTAGACTAAAACTAGTTCACTGACCCATCAAGTGATCATTTTTGTGTGAGGGGTGACTTTTTTTGTGGTGAGAACACGAAATCTATTCCCCTAACAAATTTCAAATGTACAACATAGTACTCTTAGCTATGGTTACCAGGCTTTATGCTTATTTCCACAACTGATTCATCCTGTCTAACTGAAACTTTGTACTTTTTAACTAACATCTTTCTGTTCTCCCTTCTGCAGCACTGCCAGTCACCATTCTACTTCTGCTTTAAAAATATATACCTATATGATTTTTAATTTTTTGTCTTTTTCTTTTAAAATATTTCAAACAACACAGAAAAGCATAGGGGTTAATAAGCACACAGAGACTTAGCAATTTTTAACATTTTCACATATTTACCTGAAGTATAAATATTATATATACATTTATTTCTTAAATATTTATTTATTTATTTATTTGAAAGGTGGAGTTAGGAAGACACACACACACACACACACACAGGTCTTCCATCTACTGGTTCATTCCTCAGATGGGGGCAATGGCTGGGGTTGGGCCAGGACAAAACCAGTAGCCAACAGCTTCTTCAGGATGTCCATGTAGGTACAGGGGCCCAAGTACTTGGGTCATCCTCTGTTGCTTTCCCAGGCATATTAGTAGGGATCTGGATCAGAAGTGGAGCAGTTACAACTTGAACCAGCACCCAAATGGGTTGCTGGAGTTGCAAGTGGTGGTTTAACACCCTATGCCACAATACCAGCCACTTTACATACTATTTTTTAAAGATTTATTTATTTATTTGAAAGTCAGATTTATACAGAGAGAAGGAGAGGCAGAGAGAGAGAGAGAGAGAGAGAGAGAGAGAGAGAGAGATGTCTTCCATCTGCTGGTTCACTCTCCAACTGGCTGCAATGACCAGAGCTGCGTCAATCCGAAGCCAGGAGCTTCTTCCACTTCTCCCATGTGGATTCAGGGGCCCAAGGACTTGGGCCATCTTCCACTACTTTCCCAGGCTACAGCACAGAGTTGGATGAGAAGTGGAGTAGTCGGGACTCGAACCAGCACCCATATAGGATGCCGGCACTGCAGGTGGCGGCTTTACCCACTATGCCACAGCACTGGCCCCTGGTGACTATATATTTTTAAAACATTTAGTGAGAAACAGCACTCTGGCCTCAGAATCAGCCCTTAAGGCATTCAGATCTGGCTAAAAAGCCCATGAGAGTATTTCAGGCATGGAAAGCCAAGACACTCTGGCAAAACAAAACAAAACAAAACAAAACAAAAAAACAAAAAAAACCCACAACAACAACAAAACAAAAACAAAAAACAAACCCTAAATGAAAGAACTCTGTGAGTGAGATCCTAGCAGAAAGAAGAGGCCATTAAAGAAGGAAGTACCTTTCTCTAAAGGGAGGAGAGAACTTCCACTTTGACTATGGCCTTGTCTAAATAAGATCGGAGTAGGTGAACTCAAAAGGCTTCCGTAGACTTGGCAGCTCATGACAAGAGCCTCAGGTGATTACTGATGTCATAAACAAGAGTGTCAATTGTTAAATCAACAACAGGAATCACTGTGCACTTACTCCCCATGTAGGATCTCTGTCCTTAATGTGATGTACTATGAAAATTAATGGTATAACTGGTACTCAAACAGTACTTTATACTTTGTGTTTCTGTGTGGGTGCAAACTGTTGACATCTTTACTTAGTATATACTAAATTTATTTTCTGTATATAAAGATAATTGAAAATGAATCTTGATGTGAATGGGATGGGAGAGGGTGTGAGAGATGGGATAATTGCATGTGAGAGGAAAGTTATGGGGGGAAAAAGCCACTGTAATCCAAAAGCTGTACTTTGGAAATTTATATTTATTAGATAAAAGTTTAAAAAAATAAATAAAATTCATGATTTATGAAATGTTTAAATTAAAAAAAAAAAACCTTTAGTGAAGCAAAATATTCCCAGAGTGTCGCTCCCCCATTCGCAGAGGAACGACACAGGACCCTGCGCTGTTCTTTTATCTGCTCGGCCTTTCCCGGGTTAGCTGCTGGTCCCTCACTCGCAGAGGAACGACCCCCGGCCCCTCCACCTCCGTGGAGGGGCGGCACCCCCCGCCGCTTTCCCCGCTTCCGCGGAGGAGCGGCACACCGCCGGCCGGCTCTCTCGGGGGCTGCTCAGATGTTCCTCAGGTGTTCCCTCAGATGTTCCTGGTGCATGTTGTCTCTCTCCTCCTTTATAGTCCTCTTCCACCAATCCCAACTCTGCTACCCACACGCCGAGTACGCTGCTCTCCTCCAATCAGGAGCAGGATCAGCTCCTGCAGCTTATCAAACTGATGAGGCAGCTGCGTAGTTGTTTGCTCCTCCCCAGCGCCATATTGTGGGAGAGCAGATGCATAGAATTAGTCCTAGTTCCAGTAATTTAGTCTAGTCTCAGTTGCTCCCCACACCAGAGCATTTACGAAACACTGGTTTTGTTTTGTTTTGTGTTGTTTTGTTTGTTTTTACAGTTGTCAGGGCTCATTGGAACTCCAGCTCATTTGTGACAAATGCCATGTGGTTCTGGGCGGCCCCTCAATCAAGTTGCCACAGGACTCAGCATCTACCAAAAAGTGCCCCAGAATTCTGTACAACTCTTCTCCTCCACATTGGAGAGTGAGAACACATGTGACCCCTAGATCAATGCAATGCCTCAAATGTACTTTGGACAGGTGTGAGCCAGCCTAATACGTGTATATTTTCAGCTTCCAAATATCATTAATCTCAGTCAGTGCTAAATTTGAAACATAAAATTATTCTTTGCTGTTGTAATGCTATTTTATTCCTGTATAGCATGTAAATTCTCAAATACTTTTCTAGAACACTTATGCCTTTCTAGGATTATGTTCTATATAACTGTGAACTCAATGCTTGGGCTTTAATGATGAATGGATATAGAGACTAAGTATAAAATAGTATTGCCCTTGGGGGCAGGTGCTGTGACACAGAGGGTTAATGCCCTGGCCTGAAGCGCTGGCATCCCATATGGGAGCTTGTTCGAGAGCCGGCTGCTCCACTTCCAATCTAGCTCTCTGCTATGGCCTGGGATGGCAGTAGAGGATGGCCCAGGTCCTTGGGCCCCTGAAACCACATGGGAGACCTGGAAGAATCTTCTGGCTTTGGATTGGCGCAGTTCCGCCGCCTGTTACTGACAATTGGAGAATGAACCATTGGATGGAAGACACCTCTCTCTCTCTCTCTCTCTCTCTGCCTCTCCTCTCTCTGTGTAACTCCGACTTTCAACTAAAATAAATAAATCTTTAAAAAAATAGTATTTCCTCCATTTCTGCCACCAACTTGAGCTGAAGTCTACTATTAGAAAAGTCCCCAATTTGTATATAACATTTATAATTCTAGTATATTTGGCTTATGATGACTGTATATACTTGATATTGACCTTCTAAAAATCAGTTGTATTCCCTAGAAAATGAAGATAATCAGAAGACTTCATGAGATTTTTGTGAAATGAGACAGGCATCTGAAGGTATGAAGCCTAATGTAACATATATGATAGATCCTCCAAAAAGAATTTGCCAAAACCTGGCAAAACACCTCCATATTCCTCTTTGTGTAGATCCTTACGCTGAAGAGACAAAATTCAGGAAAATATAAAACATTCATTGATCATACTTAAAGGTATAAGAAACATTGTATTTTGGCTGGAAAAAACAAAACCACTATGGTCACTTACATTGTAGTAAGAGAAGGGTTGCCTACAAAGGCTTTCTCAAGTATCGACCTGATATTATTGCCATGAAATCTCCTAGAAGGAGAGAAAAAACAAATTATAGAAAATCACATGTAGGGTAAAATGATTCAATAATTCCCCTCCATCCTATGGCAATAATAAGCTCCTTTAGTAAGCAGAGGACAAGGTAAAATTTCTCTTTGCATCTTGAACCTTATGTGCCCTAAGTGTTTTAGGGTTCATTTTCCTCCATATCCTTGTTAGCATTTGTTTTTTGATGTTTGAAAATAATCATTCTGGGGCTGGTGCTGTGGCGTGGTGAGTACAGTTGCTGCCTTTGATGCTGGCATCACTATGGGTGCTGATTCAATTCTTAGCTCCTCCATGCCCTATCCAGCTCCCTGCTAATGCGCCTGGGAAAGCAGCCAAGATGGTCCAAATCCTTGGCCCCTGAACCCTCATTAGAAATCTGGAAAAAGTTCCTGGCTTTGGCCTGGCCCAACCCCTGCCATTTGGGCCATCGGGGGAGTGAACTAGCTGATGGAAGATGGGTCTCTCTCTCTTTCTCTCTCTGTAACTGTGCCTTTCAAATAAATAAAATAAATCTTTAAAAAAAGGGAAAACAAGAAAATAGCCATTCTAACTAGTGTGAGATGATAACTCATTGTGGTTTTTATTTGTATTTCACTGATGGTTAGCGATACGGAGTAGTTTTTTACCTATTTCCTGGCCATTTCTAGCCCTTGTTTCAAACAATGTCTGTTTATGTTATTTGCCTATTAACTGGATTGTTTATTTTGTTGAGTTTCTTGAGCTCCTTATATTTTTATGCCACTGGCATGCCATGAGTTCAACTTTTCAAGATTCTACATGTGAGATCATGCAGTATTTGGCTTTCTGTGCCTGGCTTATTTCACTCAGCATAATGCCTTCCAGGTTCATCTTTGTTGCAAATGACATAATTTCTTTCTTTCTTAAAGGTTGAATAATATTTCACTGGATGTGAAGAAAACATATATGCATATATTTATGCAGCTACATACACATACACACAAATATGAATGTCTTCAAAATTCATGAAAAATGCATATTATCATGAAGTTTTTGAAGACCTTTCATATGCATGGATTTCAAAAATTTTTGTACCAAAATAAACTTATCTTTTAACTTCATTTTCAGAAACTTTTAAAAATATGCTTGTGTGTGCATGTGTACTTTTCTTCTTTATCCATTTAGTCATCAATGGGTGTTTAGGTTGTTTCCAAATCTTGGCTATTTTTTTGAAGATTTTATTTATTTATTTGAAAGGCAGAATTACAGAGAGGCAGAGGCAGAGGCAGAGAGAGAGAGAAAGAGAGAGAGAGAGAGAGGTGTCTTCCATCTGCTGGTTCACTCTGCAAATAGCCATGATGGCTGGAGCTGAGTCGATCTGAAGCCAGGAACCAGGAGCTTCTTCTGGGTCTCCCATGTGAGTGCAGGGGCCCAAAGACTTGGGCCATCTTCTGCTGCTTTCCCAGGCCATAGAAGAGTTGGCTTGGAAGTAGAGCAGCCAGGACTCGAACCGGCGTCCATATGGGATGCTGGCACTGCAAGTGGCAGCTTAATCGGCTACACCACAGTGCCAGCCCCTCCCAGAGGTTTTGATATGTTGTGTTTTCATTTTCACTTATTTCAAGAGTTTTTGATTTCCATTTCAATTTCTTCAATGACCCGTTGATCATTAAGTGGCACAGTGTTTAATTTTTAAGTATTTATGAGCGTTCTACTGTTCTTCTTGTTGATTTGTTTTATTACTTTATAGTCTGAGAAGATAGATAGTATGATTTCAATCTTCTTAAGTGTGCTGAGACTTGATTTTTGACATAATATATAGTCTATTGTAGAAAGTGTTCCATGTGCTGATGAGAAGAATGTGTATTCTGTAGCCATTGGGTGAAATGTCCTAAATAAATGTCTGTTAGGTCCATTTGCTCAATAGTATGTTTCAACTCCAATGTTTTTTTTTTTTTTTATTGGTTTTCTGTATGTATGGTCTATCTATTGATGAGAGTGGGGTATTAAAGTCACCCACTATTATTGTATTGAAGTCTATATCTTCCTTTAGGTGTAATAGTATTTGTGTATATATCTGGGTGGTCTTCAGTTGGGTACATATCTATTTGTGATTGTATGTATTCCTGCTGAATTGAACCTTTTATCAAAATATAATGTCCTCTTTATCTTTTTTTAGAGTTTTTGATTTAAAGTCTGTCTTATCTGGTATCAGGATAGCAACACCTGCTTGCTTTTGGTTTCCACTTGCCTGGTGTATCTTTTTCCAACTGTTCACTTTCAGCCTGTGCATATCTTTGTGATGTGAATTTCTTGTAGGCAGCATATAGTGGGATCCTGATTTTTTGTCCATTCAGCCAACCTATGTCTTTTGGTTGGTAAATTTAATCTGTTTACATTCAAGGTTGGTATTGATAGACAAGAATGAAGACCTGTCATTTTGTTGATTGGGTAATGATTCTACCTGCTCTGTCAGTGAATTTTGTAGTGACATGTGTTTCATGCTTACTTCTAATGCAGAACAGCCTTCAGAATTTCTTGTAAGGCTGATCTGGTGGTGGTAAATTCGCTCAGTTTTTGCTTATCTGGAAAATACTTTATTTCTCCTTCACCTTTAAAGGATAGTTTCACTGGCTATAATATTCTTGGTTGGATTTTTTTTTTTTCTTTTAAGGTCTTTTTCTTTTAAGAGTTTTTAAGACTCTCTTCTGGTTCATAGGTTATCTGCAGGGACATCTGATGTTACTGTCTTTAGGATTCTTTCCTTGTTTTTAACTTTTGGCAATTAGATGAAGATATATCTTGGAGAAGACTTTCTGGTTGAGACTGCTTAGGGTTCTTTGAGATTTTTTTTTTTTATCTAGATGTCCATGTGTCTTTCAAGACCTGGGGAATTTTCAACTGTTATTTCATTTAGCAGGTTCTCAGTACCTTTTCATTTTCCTCTTCTTCAGGAATAGCTACAATATGAATATTTGGTTGTTTAATGGTGTCTGTTAGTTCACATAGACTTTCTTCATTCTTTTTAATTTTTTTCTCTTTGTTTTTTTTCTGATTGGGTTATTTCAGAATTCTTGTCCTTGAGAACAGAAATTCTTTTTCCACTTGGTCTACTTTGCTGTTAAAGCTCTCAATCGTATTTTTTTATTTCACTGGTGGAAGATTTCATCTCTATAATTTTTATTTGGTTCTTTTTAATGATTCTATCTCCTTAGTAATATTTTCATTCATGTCACTCATTGATTTTGAGAAATATTTATTCAGGTCTTTTGCTCATTTATTAATAAGGCTATTCATTTTTTTCCTATTAAATTGTTGAATCACTTATTACTTGTACTTTGGATATTGCAAGTATTTTCCTCCATTCTGTAGATTGTTCACTCTGTTGATTGTTTCCTTTGCTGTGTAGAAGATTTTTAGTTTGGAGCAAAGCCATTTATTTAGTTTTGATATTTTTTATATTTTTGGGGTCATGTCCAAAAAGATATTTTTTTTAACTTTTATTTAATGAATATAAATTTCCAAAGTACAGCTTATGGATTACAATGGCTTCCCCCCCATAACGTCCCTCCCACCCGCAACCCTCCCCTTTCCCACTCCCTCTCCCCTTCCATTCACATCAAGATTCATTTTCGATTCTCTTTATATACAGAAGATCAGTTTAGCATACATTAAGTAAAGATTTCAACAGTTTGCAAAAAGATATTTACTCACCAAAATGTCAAAAAGGTTTTTCTATGAGATTCAGGTCTTATGTTTAAGTCTTTAATCCATTTTTAGTTGATTTTTATATATGGTGGGAGATAAGAATACAATTTTATTGTTCCACATATGGATATCCAGTTTCTCCATTACCATTTATTGAAAAGAGTGTTCTTCACTCACTTAATGATCTTTTCATCTTTTTCAAAGATGAGATACATTTTGTGTAGATTTTGTTGAAATCAGGTGTTGGGATTATACTGGCTTTCTTTTATTTTCCCTCAGTATTGTTATCACTATTTGGGGTCTTTTGTAGTCCTATGTAAATTTTACGATTTTTTTCTTTTTGTGTTAAAAATGCAACTTAAATTTTGATAGAAATGGTATATGGAACCTTCAGATTGCTTTGGATAGTAATGACATTTTCACAAAATTAATTCTTCCAGCCTATGAACATGAGGCATCTTTGCATTTATTTGTGTCTTCCTTATTTTCTTTCAGCAATGTTTACAGTTTTCATTATATAGATCTTTCACCTTCTGCTTACATTTATTCCTAGGTATTTTATTTTTCTGATGTGATATAAATAAAATTTGAAAAAATTTTTTTCAAATAGTTCATTGTTTTTAGAAACGTGACTTTTTAAAAAAGATTTATATTTATTTGAAAGGTGGAGTTACAGAGAGGGAGAGGCAGAGGCAGAAGAGAGAGAAGTCTTCCATCCACTGGTTCACTCCCCAAATGGCTGGAACAGTGAGAACTGGGCAGATCCGAACCCAGGGTCTTCCACGTGTGTGCAGGGCCCCAAACACTTGGGCCATCTGCTACTGCTTTCAGAGGGGCATTAGCAGGGAGCTGGATCAGAAGTGGAGCAGCCAGGACTTTAACTGGTGCCTATATGAGATGGAGGCAGCAGCTTAACCCACTATACCACAGTGCTGGCCCCACATTACTGATTGTTGTATGTTGATTTTGTCTTCTATAACTCTGCTGGTTTATTTATTAGTTCTAACAGTTTTCTGGTGGAGTCTTTTAGGTTTTCTATACATATGATCATGTCAGTCACAAATAATGACAATTCAACTTCCTAATTTTCTTTTTTTGGATGCCATTTTTTTTCTCTTGCCTCCTTGCTGTGGCTAGGATTTCCAGTACTGTGTTGAATATGAGTGGTGAGAATGGGCATCCTTAACTCATTCCTGATCTTAGAGGAAGAACTTTCAACTTTTCACTGTTGAGTGTGATGTTAGTTATGGGCTTGTCACATATGGTTTTTATTATGTTGGGAGATATTCCTTCTATAGGCAGCTTGTTGAGATTTTACCTTGAAAGGATGTTCAATTTCATCAAATGCCTTTTCTGCATCTAATGAGACTGTTGTGTGACTTTTATCCTTCATTCTGTTAATGTGATCAGTATTTATTGATTTATATATGTCGACACTCATCATGGTGCATAATCCTTTTGATATGCTGTTGAATCCAGTTTGCTAGTATTTTGTTGAGGACTTTTACATCTCTGTATATCAGGGATATTAGTCTGTAGTTTTGTCTTCTTTTAGTGGTCTTGTTTGGCTTTGGTATCAGCATAATGTTGGCCTTGTAGAATGACTTTAGAAGTATTCCATCCTCTTCAATTTTTTGGAAGACATTTTCTGATTATAGTCATTTACTAGCATTAATTTCCCTCTTAAATTGTTTTTGCTGTACTCCATAAATTTCAGGGTGTTGCTTCCATTTTCATTCACCTCAAAATATTTTTGGGCTCCCCTGATGATTTCTTCATTGATCTATTTGTTTTTCTATAATGTGCTGTTTAATTTCCACATATTGGTAAAAATTCAATTTTTTTCTGTTCTGAGTTCAAGTTTCATATTATTGTGTTTGGAAATGAAATTGATGTGATATTTTAAAGATTTATTTATTTGAAAGGCAGAGTAACAGAGAGAGAGAGAGAGAGAGAGAGATCTTCCATCCTTTGGTTGATTCCCCAAATGGCTAAGCCAGGAGTACAGAACTCCTTCATGATCTCCCATGTGGGTGGCAGGGGCCCAAACACTTGGGCCATCTTTTACTGCTTTCTTGGGTACATTTGCAGGGAGCTGTATGGGAAGTGGCACAGCTGGGACTAGAACCAGCATTGCAGGGGGCACGTTAGCCCACTGTGCCACAATGCTGGCCCTGATATTGATATTATTTCAATCATCTTAATTTTGTTAAGGCTTATTTTGTGTCTTAACATACTAACTCCTCTGGAAAATGTTCTATGAGTGCTTGAGAAAAATGTAGATTCTGTTGGATGGACTGTTGTATATAATATATATTATATAATATAGTTTATATACTATGTATAATAATGATGTCATATATGTTTGTATCTATCTTTCTATCTATAGACAGACATATATGCCATATATAGATCCATTTTGCCTGGAATGTTTAAGTTTGCTGTTCTCCTTTAGATTTTTTTTTATCTGGATGGTCTATTCATTGCTGAAATTTGGGTATTGACATTCCCTGCTGTTATTATATTACTTTTTGTTTTGTTTTGTTTTTGACGGGCAGAGTTAGAGTTAGACAGTGAGAGAGAGAGAGAGAGAGAAAGGTCTTCCTTTTCCATTGATTCACTCCCCAAATGGCTGCCACGGCCAGTGCGCTGTGGCCGGCGTGCTGTGCCTATCGAAGCCAGGAGCCAGGTGCTTCCTCCTGGTCTCCCATGTGGCAGGGCCCAAGGACCTGGGCCATCCTTCACTGTGCTCCTGGGCCACAATGGAGAGCTGGACTGGAAGAGGAGAAGCCAGGGACAGAATCCAGCACCCCAACCGGGACTAGAACCCGGAGTGCTGGCACTGCAGGTGGAGGATTAGCCTAGTGAGCCCTGGCGCTGGCCATTTTACTTTTAATTTGAAAAACAGAGACTGTGAGAGAAGAAAGAGACCTCCCCTCCACTGGTTTACTCCCTAAATACCTGCAATAGCCAGAGTTGTGCAAAACAAAGGTGGGAAGTGGGAACTCAATCTGAATCTTCAACGTGGATGGTAAAGACTCAGCTACATCTGCCATCACTTGCTTTCATTCAGGATATGCATTAACAGGAAGCTGGAAACAGGAGTGGAGCTAGGACATGAAGCCAGGCATTCTGGGTATGAGATGTGGGCATCCCACACAGAAGCTTTAACCACTCTATCAAACGCTCACTCCTGTTGTATTCCTTTTTATTATTTATTTAGCTCTGTTAATATTTGCTTTATTTAGGTGTTTTGAGGTTAGGTATCTATATAGGCAATTGTTATATTGCCTTAGAGAACTGACCCCTTTATCATTATGTAGTGATCTTTTTTGTTTCTGGCTCCACTTTTTGACTTCAAGTCAAGCCTGATGCAAATATAGTCACCTTTGATTTCTTTTGCTTATTGTTTGCATAGAATATCATTTTTTCATCCCTTCATTGATAGCCCATGTGTCCTTAAATCTAGAGTGAATCTGTTATAGGCAACATATTGTTGAATCTTTTTAAAAGATTATATTCTATTACTCTGTTTTTTGAGAGTTTAATTCATTTGTATGAACTAATTATTAATAGGTAATGATTTATTATTTTCCTATTGTTTGTTGGTTTCTGTGTATTTTGTAGTTCCTTTTTCCCCCTTCTTTTGTCTTCCTTTGTGATTTGATTATTTTTAAGGTGGATGCTTTGATTGCATTCTCTTTATCTTTTTAGTATCTACTACAGGTTTTTCCTTGTTCATATTAGGCTAATATAAAATGTCTTATACTGGTCTGTTTTAAGTTGATAACAACTTGACTACATACAAAAATTCTACACTTGAACTTCTCTCCCCATTTTGTGTTACTGATGTCATAATTCACATAACTAAATTTCATTTATTATATATCCACTTACAAGTTACTGTGACTAGAGTCATTTCAATACTTTTATCTTTTAACCTTTATACTAGAGTTAATAGTGATTTGCAAGCCCCCATTATAATACTAGAGTAGTCGAATTCAGGATGCTTTTATATTATAAAGGGGGTTTGCAGATCACTTTAGCTCTAGTATGAAAGTGAAATTTGACTGTGTGAGCTGGGAAAGGGTAATGAATGTAATGTGTTAATGTCCTTCCTACACTCTTTTCTTGTTTCTGTGCTTTACCCAGGGGCTGTAATCTCTCAGCTGGAATCCCTAGCTCTTGTGAAGGTATTTTTGTATGGGCTAATTATTCAGATTGATGCTTTTTGGAGAGGATTTGTTGACATCACTCTGGAAAGGGCTTAATTTTCTAAATATCATATGTAAAATAGAAATAATAGTAGTTGTTAATCTAATAAAGTACTGTGGAAATAAAATAGGTCAGGTGCTTCCCACAATGCCAGCTGTATATATAGGGGATTCTCAGTAACTACTTGCTATTCTGGTTAATTCAGTAGGTGCAGAGGCAGTTCCTGGCAGAGAGATAGGTACTTTATCGACTGAAGGTAAGAAGGGTAAAAGAATAGACATTAAAAAATAGACATTCAAAATGATCGCTGTCACATCTCTGTCTACATAAACAGAAGGTTGCATCTATATCTCTATCTTCAGGAGCAAGGTGCTTAATCCTGCCAAAATTTTGTGGCATTTGGAGTCCATGGATCCAATGACAAATAGTAGTGTACCATGGGGGAGCATTTGGTGTGGCAGTGGTCATGGCTTGGGATTCCTATATCCCCAATTAGAGTACCGTCTTGGCTCTGCTCCCAATTTCAGCTTCCTGTTAATTCATGACCTGGGAAACAGTGGGAGATGGTTCAAGTACTTGGGTCCCTGCCACCCATATAGGAAACTCTGGTTGAGTTCTTGGCACCTGGCTTAAGCTGGCCTACTCCTATCTATTGTGGGTATTTGGAGAGTGAACCAGTAAATGGAAGATCCTTTTATTTTCTTCCCTGTCTCCATGCCTATAAAAAGAATGAAAAGAAAAATCCAACACTGAAATAGACACAAAATGTTCTTTGGGTAGCTTCTCCTTTAAGAATTTTGAAATTCCTTGGTTTTACTTAAAAAATGTTTTGCTTCCATTCTTCCCAGGAAATGTGGGAAAATATGTAGAAATCACAATGGTGGCATCATTAAAATCATCAATTCATCCCCCACTCCATGCTTTTTTTTTCTTTAAAGATTACATCATAGAATTTAGGGAAGGGTGTATGAATTTTAAGATCTGAACAACAGAGACAAAATATACTATTTAAAGAACAGTATACTTAGGGAACAGTAGGCTCCCACCTATGTAAAGATTCTTGAGATGAGCTGTGAGCCCACTGGGCATGTTTAGGAAAGACTTGGAGGGTGAGAGAATGTTATAGCCTTCCTGCAGCTGGAATGGATGAGGACGATAATATGGAGGAGAGCTCTGTGGGTCTATTTGTGCTTTCTGTGACTAATCCAAAATTTCCTTCCAGATCTTGTGGCTCTGAGACTAGGGTTAGAGCAGATAGAAAATGCTACTGCTTTGATGTTCATTCCTTATTGGTGGAGAATTCTCTACCTCTAGTGTAAATGCTGTTTGACTTAGGATGTGGTTAAGTCCTGAATATATTCACAGTAGAAGATGCATTTAATACACCTAACCTGTCGCTCCCCCTCTTCGTGGAGGAATGACACTAAACCCTGCCTAGGCTTCATATCCGAGTCACGGCACCATTATGTCGCTCCCAGTCTTCGTGGAGGAACGACAAAGGACCCTGCGCTGTTCTTTTGTCTGCTCGGCCCTTCCCGGGTTTGCTGCTGGTTCTTCCTGGGTTGGCTACCGTCCCTTCCACCTCCGTGGAAGGGCGGTTCCCCCTGCCACTTTCCCCACTTCCGTGGGGGAGCGGCACACCGCCGGCCGGCTCTCTCGGGGGCTGCTCAGGTGTTCCTTCAGATAGATGTTCCTGGTGCATATTGTCTCTCTCCTCCTTTATAGTCCTCTTCCACCAATCCCAACTCTGCTACCCACACGCCGAGTACGCTGCTCTCCTCCAATCAGGAGCAGGTCCTACAGTTTATTGGTTGAACTGGAGGCAGCTGTGTAGAAGTTGTTACTCCCTTCTCAGCGCCATATTGTGGGAGAGCAGATGCATAGAATAAGTCTTAATTCCAGTAACAGTCTAGTCTGAGTTGCTCCCCACACTAACCTACTGAACATCATAGCTTAGCAACACAGCACTCCATAGAATGTCAATTGTTCATCCACCTGATTTCGTGACTGACTGGAAGCTGAAGCTAACTGCTGCTGTTCATTATCAGGAGGCAGCATCATACTGCTTATCACTAGCTTGGGAAAAGATCAAAATTTGAAGTATGGTTGTTACTGAATGCATATCACTTTGTCACTATCATAGAGTAAAAATATTGTGAGTAGAACCTTTATAAGTTGTCTCCACATTTTCAGTCCTGCATTTATGATATTGACTCCTACTCTTCATATACCTAGAAACTCAAGTTCGATTCTGTGTCCAGTGTTGTACTCTACAGATGTGGCCAAGTTTTATCTCTTTGCTCTTTCTCCTAAGAGTTTAAAATAGAACTCTAAATTCTGAATCAAGAAGTTGAGTGTCCAATATGGGAGATAATTAAATAAGTTGTATGAACATTTGTAAATTGGAATATTTTATGGTTAAAAATATTAAAATTTTCTCTTGGAGAAATTGAAAGTTATAAACTGCAACTCCAATCTGCTACTATGAATAAGATGATAACCAAGGATTTTATTTTATTGTTTCGTAGAGGCTATTTGGATCTGTAATGTAGGAGGCATTTCAAAGTTTAGAAGGCCTGTGAGAAGAAAATGCCACATATGTTGAATTGTGCACACAGTTTTTAATGTGGAGGAATGATTCCCAGATTCAATGAGCTAGCACAGTTCTTCAGAGCTCTAAGTGTATTTGCAATTAAGAATCTGTACTTGCTGTGCACTAGTTGATTCTTTCTCTAGGGGATTTTTGTTTATCTGCAAAACTTCAAATCCAGGTATTGATCTGCATGCACAAAATCCTGTTGATTTAAGCGGGACTCCCCAAGGCTGAACAACAACAAATCGAGAGGCTCAATTTACTGAGCTTGGGTTTCAGGAAACATTTAATAGTGGGCAGTTTTGTTTTTTATTGTTTTACATTTAAGTTCCTACCAAAGCAGATTGTCTTTAAAAAGAGCTGCTGCCATCCAGACAACATTCAGTTACACATCCCTAAAGAAATAAGGAGTTCTATAAAAAAATCCACTCTACCTCGACCTCACATAAAATGGGCCTACAATAAGCCAAAAAGGATTAGGTGGATATCATGGTAAAACAGTGATAGAATAATGATGTCAAAGATGCAAAGCATGTACAGTGTTTGAAGATTCTTTAGTGGAGCCCTCAATAATCAAGGATGGAAGTGAAGAGGAATTTGGGATAATCTCATTTTGTCTGTTTTGGAAACTTAATAAAAGCTGGTATTAAATATTTCCGGGAGACGAGGAGGGGAAATAGCTTGATAAAACTATCACCTGTCATTGATTTCCTTGTTCAGAAAGGTTTTGTGTTTGGCATGCTTCCTGGAGTTTGGTCTTGAAAGAGATGAAGTCTGACCAAGCTGTAATGATGTTAGTGCTAATGCTAATAATGATGATGTTGATGGCTAATATTTATTGAGCATGTGGTAATTGGCATAGGTCCTGTGATAAGGGTGTGTGTGTGTGTAATCTCATTTGATACAATATCAGTTCATAACGGTTAGGATTAATTCCTCCAGCCTGGATGGCTGCATAGTGTGAAAGTTACAGAAAGGTAAAAGGGTTTATTTCGTCTTCTACCACTAATTTACTGTATGGCCTCATGTAAATCTTTTTTCTGTGTCTTGGTTTCTTAATCTGTAAAATAGTATAAGGCCTACTTCATTGGTTTTGAGAAAAATAAAAGGCTGGTAGCAGAGGTAAACTATGCTGAATACAGTAACCACAATGAGATGTGCTGTTGGGTACTGGGATCAGGTCACAGGAATACCTTCTGTTCTCTCAGAACTTTGGGAATGCAGGATTTCTTGGAGGACCTACCCTATAATTGGAAGCTTGGATTACAGGTGGGAGTGTCAGGAAGAAGTGATAGAATAGTGTTCCAAGTTGAAGGAGTAGTGTGTTCCTGGGGAATTGCCTACTGCTGAATAGCTGTGAAGAGAGAGGGGGATGAGATAGAGAATGCAGCAAGTTAAGCTTTTGAAGGATTTTGCATGACATTCTAGGAAGTTTGGACTTTCTCCTGAGGTCAGAGGGGAACCATGGAAGAGTTTAAATGGGAGAGTGACACAATTAGAATTGATTCTTGTGATGTGCACTCTCTTTGATATTAAAGACACTATGAACAGACACTATTTCTTGATTCTACATTTGAGCAAACCCATGACCTTGACTTCTTTTGTTTTGGGACTGTCATCATGTAAGTTAACCGATATTTGCTCCCTGCTACTTGAATTTCTGTTATAGCCTCTTGCTCTAAATTGCACCCTTGTCTGAGATGAATGATTTGGTTCAAAAAATGGAATAGGGACATCTCTGCTCATGGACATGAATGAAACACACAAATACATTTTTATTCATTTGTCTTACTGTTCAAGGATTATGTCCTTAATACATTAAATGCCACTAAAATTTCATCTCAGTTGACATTCAAAGGCTGTCTTCTGTATTGCAATCATTGACTGAGATTTGGCATGTATTCTGGCAAAGCAAAGTATTTTCCAATGTTAATCTAAGTAAACAATAATAAAAACACTTGGGATACCTTTTCCCTTTTTGCCTCCAAACCTGAGAGTTTATTACTTGAGTGAAACATACAATGAAATCTAGCTGCATGACATATTTTTGAGGGCAGGTGTATCTGTATTTCTTCTCAACTTGAATAGAAAATTGACTTTGTTTTTTGATCACAATCTTACATTCCCAAAAGATCACAAGAAAATCAACTTTTTTTTTAACAGGCAGAGAGACAGAGAGACAGAGAGAAAGGTCTTCCTTTTCCATTGGTTCACCCACCAAATGGCCACTATGGCTGGCACACTGCACATATCTGAAGCCAGGAGCCAGGTGCTTCCTCCTGGTCTCCCATGTGGGTACAAGGCCCAAGCACTTGGGCCATCTTCCACTGCATTCCCGGGCCACAGCAGAGAGCTGGACTGAAAGAAGGGCAACGGGGACAGAATCTCGCGCCCTAACCAGGACTAGAACCCGAGGTGCTGGCGCTGCAGGTGGAGGATTAGCCAAGTTAGCCACAGCTCCGGCCAAGAAAATCAACTTTTATTGATTATCAATTACTGTTTTATAAAATGTTTATCAAAATGTTAACACCTGCATAGTTGCAAGATTAAAGTTAATTGTGATAAAAATAAAGTTACATTGATAGAAATATTTCTGCTTTCAGTTTCTGGTAAAGCAGATTAAAATTCACATGAATGCTTATTTAGAATTTGATATGTCCTAGACTTGTGGTAAAATTAGGAAGTTGATCAGATAGTTGCAAATAATAATCTACATTTTTCTGTCTACAAGTTTCTTAACACTAAATAATCCCCTCCAACTTTACTGGGGTGACTGACCACATCCATGACCAAATCTGCCTCTAAACTGGAATCCAATTGCTGACCCAGCCCCAGCCTCGGCTTTCTGGCCTTCTTGTCGGCACCAAGGGTACAGCACAGTCTGTAAGTATCTCTGTTGGCCACTCCCCCTCCAGACCTTGGGCCAAGGCCTGCGAGTCTCAGGTCGGCTGTGGCGCAGGGTGGCAGGCACAATCTCTGGGGGGCAAGTGGAGGTAGTCCCGGAGATACTGGATGCCCTCGTTGGTAAGGTACCAGTAAGTGTCTCCAGGTGAACTGTTCCTTCATGTAGCCTCGAGACTGGAGTGACTGCACAGCCTTCGTGACGTGGAGGTTGGGCACATTCTTGTCTGCCAGCTCTGGGCGCTTTGGCATGTGGACATCCTTTTTGGCTACCATCACCCCATCCTTAAAGAGGAGTTCATAAATGACAATCGATTCTTCTTGGGCATCAGCATCGCAGTGGCTGTAGGGTTTCTATGGTTTAATACTAAAGGAAATTAAATGTCAGAGAACGGTGATACAACTTTTATTGGAAAATTTTAGAATTTCTTAAGAAAGAAAAATATGTATAATGGAAATCAAATATATTTGCTTTGAGTTGTTCGCAAAGTGATTTAGCACTCTTGGAGCATTTTATGTTTTACTAACACTGTTAAATCCCATCTGGTGTTTGTAAAGTCTTTTACTATCCCCTGCTGGGACAGGCAGACATTGGTTTGCATGACTGTGTGTTCCCAAAATATTTTTAAAAAGTATCTAGTGGATTTCTACCAACTGTAGCAGGAGGATAGAAGACCACATTTCCATTATAATATCTTCAGGAATGGAGACAAATGTCATCA
The DNA here is from genome assembly GCF_051225735.1 of Oryctolagus cuniculus. Classification (NCBI taxonomy): domain Eukaryota; kingdom Metazoa; phylum Chordata; class Mammalia; order Lagomorpha; family Leporidae; genus Oryctolagus; species Oryctolagus cuniculus. The sequence continues at coordinate 73,959,803 of NC_142877.1, read as the reverse complement.
GGTCACAAAAGATCCATCAGTTTTACACTGTGTGACATTTGGGGAGGAATGTGAATGATTAGTGGTTTTCAAAAGTTGTTTGGAATTCAACATCCTGTGTCGATATTACTTGAAAAATATTTATAGGTTCTGAGTCAGTGAGATGCAATTTATTATCCATGGAATTTATTCTAGAACATGTGGAATATTGCTGGGAATCTTAGTTGTTCCAATAAATTCCCTGGAAATATCATTATTGTCAATAAACAGATTGTTTTGCCTCTGAGTGATTTTTTTTTATTGTACTATGACAGCTGTACATTTCTGGAAATCAGCAAGATCTTTGTATAAAGAACAAAACAAGGTAATTTAGTAAGAATTTATTGAATTACCTCTATGTTCAAGGAAATCTGATAGGTATTGTGTGAAACAAAAAAAATAGATGTGATAGCTACTTTTGGGAAACTTGTAGTATAGGTTGGGAGTGAGATAAAAAATCAAGGTAACATACATTTCAAAATGAAATATAAATATGTTATAATAATGCTAAGAAAGAAGTTTGACTGGGGTATGAAAAAAAGAATAACTGGCCTTGAAGGAAAAGCATAGTATTAAAAAGTTATTTATTTATCTGGGAAAGAGGGGGAGAGAGAGAGCGCAAGCTCCCATCCAGTAGTTCATTTGCCAGATACCCATAATGGGTAGTGGTCGAGCAAGACTGAAGCTGGGAATTGAGAACTCAATCCAGGTCTCCCATGTGGGTGGCAGGAAACCAATTACTTGAGCTATCATCACTGTCTCCCAGGGCCTGCTTTAACAGGAAGTTGGAGTCAGGAACTAGAGAAGAGTATCAAACCCAGGTACTCTGGTATGGGGTGTGGGCATCTTAACTGCTAGGCCAAACACCTGCCATGATAAGTATAATTTTACTTCAAAGGAGGAGATAGAGCTCATTATATTTACTGTGAGCAGTGAATTTTATCATTTATAATATTCTAAGATAAAGTCATAAGAAGTCAGAATGTAGTAAATACAAAGTTATATGTGAATACTTGAATTGTAGTTTGACTCTGGAACTAGTAACATTAGCCAACCCTCAACTAACATTTATTGAGTACTTATCATGGATTGTAGTTGTAATACTGTATGTGACAGGCAGGATATCTAATAGCATGCGTTTTAGTGGAAGGAGAAATAAATAAATAATTAGTGAAAAAAAAAAACAGAGTAATCAGTAGTATAACAGAATAAAACTAAATGATGTGAAGGGATTGATTAAGGTGAGCTACTGGCCGGCGTCATGGCTCAATAGGCTAATCCTCCGCCTGTGGTGCCGGCATACTGGGTTCTAGTCCCAGTCAGGGCACCGGATTCTGTCCCAGTTGCTCCTCTTCCAGTCCAGCTCTCTGCTGTGGCCCGGGAGTACAGTGGAGGATGGCCCAAGTCCTTGGGCCCTGCACCCCATGGGAGACCAGGAGAAGCACCTGGCTCCTGCCTTCAGATCAATGCGATGCACCGGCCGCGGAGCGCTGGCCGTGGCGGCCATTGGAGGGTGAACCAACGGCAAAGGAAGACCTTTCTCTCTGTCTCTCTCTCTCACTGTCCACTCTGCCTGTCAAAAAAAAAAAAAAAAAAAAGTTGAGCTACTAAGCTTGTCAGGATTAAAGACCCTTCCAAGGAGGTGATATCAGTGAGGACTGAAGGACAGTGAGCTTTCTCTATGAAGATCCATGTGAAGACAATTCCAGAGCAAGAAACCCAAAGTTGGAACAAACTTGGAATGTTCCAGCAGCAGAAATAGGTTCTGACGATGGAAAGAGAACATGAAGAGAAGAGCATGAAGTGAGAGGTCTTGGCAGATCACCCAGGGTTCTGTGTGCAGGGTAAATAATTTGGATGTTTTAAATATGATGTGGGAATCTTTGGAATGTTTGAGCTACTTTGCTTTATGATTTACATTTTACAAAGATTACTCTGGCTTCTGGGTTAGGGAATGAAGTGGGCAAGTATGGAAACAGAGATGAATTAGGAGATCTTGCAGTAATCCAAGAATAGTGATGATTGTTTGGATTGGTGGGTGTGGTAGAGATGAAGACAAGATGAATGTCAAGGGTGACACACAGATTTTTAGACTGAGCAACTGCTAGAGTGGTGGTGACATTGGCTGAGTTGGGAAAGACTGGAAGATATAGAATTTTGGAAAGAAGTCCTCAAGCTCTATTTTCCAGTAGTAAGATGGCAGTGATAATAGATACCCTATAGGATTAAGAATTAACTGCATTAGTCAGCTTCATGTTACTTTAACCAAAATAACCTGAGAGGAGCCACTTAGGAGGGATAAAGGTTTATTTTGGTTCATGCTATGGAGGTTCACAGCACAAAATTAGGCAGCCCCATTTGTCTGGCATCTGATGGAGACTGGCGATGGAAAAGACTGTGCGGAGAACCAGTTTTTCAAGGAGAATCAGGAAGCGTAGAGACAGGGAGCTTGCTTAGCTTATATAACCAAACATTTTGTGAGAACTACCTTTGCAAGATAAGACCCGAATGACCTAACAACCTCCTGCTAGGCTTACCTCACGGACACCATCATTGAATCAAGCCTCCACCCTTAATCCATCAGCCATTAGTCCATTAACCATTAACATAAGACTTTGGGGATTAAGTGTCTGCATGAGGTTGGCGAGCCATGTCCTGTTCAACCGAATGAAGTAACTTGTATAAGGTGTCTGGCACACAATGATGGCTCAACCATTGCCAATTTCCTCTATTAAATAACAACTCTAAATAAACAGTCTCAAAACAGGTGAGGTGGAAATAAAATGATACTTTATCATGACTCCAGACTTAAAAATGTAGTGTATTTAAAAATTATCATCTCATTATGTTTTATGCAGGATTCATTATTTTATGGCCTTGTGTTAGATGTGCTGGCAGCTGTCAAAGCAATGACTCCTGGAAGAAAATATAAGTGGAGCCATGAGTGTGACATGTGAGAGTTTACATGATAGAGTTCAACGGTAGAGAACTAAATTGTTTTCTGTACACCTGCAATGTTATCCCCATCTGAACATATGCTAGTGATTGTTGGATTGTATTGTGATGCCCAGAGGCCTTTATTTTACGTTATGGTGGGACACTCATACCACTCTGTTAGATAACTCTGAACGTTAGACTTGCAATAGAATAATTTCTTCAGTATCTCCTATGTGCCATATGTAACAGTGACTAGCAAGAAAAGCTGATCGTGAGAACATGGTAGATCCTGTTAGAAAATCCTAGAGATTCACCCACCTTCAGCATCTCAGCCACTGCTCTAACCCATAAGGTTATCTCAAATGTGGTAATGGCAAGCTGTGAAACTGAAATGATTTTATAAAGGATTGCTACAGTATTTCAGTGGTTTTAGTGTGATTAGAGATGGTTGAGAGGCAGTTTCCACCACTAGAACAATATAACTTCTAACAATTGAGCTGTATCCTTCAGTATTTAAAGTGAAAGAGGTAGAAACCCAAATTGTGATGAAGTATGTAAGAATAGCTAATCAGTGCAAGGATTATGTTTCCAAATTGGAAAACACTGGTCATTGCACAGACTTTAGTGGTGAAATATGGAGGTATTAATTCATTTTTTTAACATTTATTTAGTACTTAATAAGTGTTCAGCCCTATTCTATTGTTTAGAGAAATTTCAATAAGCCAAACAAGTTTGTGTCACCATAAAGCTTTTATACTAGTGCAGCTGATACACAGAAAGGTAACAAATATGTAATGTGATGTAATGATGAACACTTCTGGAAAAAAAGCAGGATAAGGGGTTAGAATGATAGGTGTTCTAATTGAGATGAAATAGAGACTGCTTCTCTGACACATGACATTTGAGCAGAGGCCAGAGTGAAGTGAAGGAGCCATCTTAGAATACCTGGAGAAAAAAGCTGTTTAGGGGAAGAAACTGCATAGGCAAAAACCTCCAACTGGAAGCAAAGATGAAATTTTCAAGTAGCAGTAGGGAGGATAGCATAGAATGGAATGAGCAAGGAGATGGAATTGGGAAGAAAACCAAAGATGGTATTAAGATGAACTTATAAAACAAACTGAGAAGTATGGATTTATTTTATTAAAGTTTATTTACTTAAAAGGGAGAGAGAGAGAGAGAGAGAGAGAGAGAGAGAGAGAATGAATCTTCCACATGCTGGTTTGCTTCCCAAATACATGTAATAAGTAGGGCTGGGCCATGCCAAAGCCAGGAGTCATCTGAGTCTGCTTTGTGGGTAGCAGGGACCTAAGTAGTTGAGCCATCACCTGCTGCCTCCTAGGGTTTGTATTATCAAGAAGCTGGATTGGAAATGGAGTTTGGACTTGAACCCAGGAACTCTTTTTTTTTCTTTTAAGAAATCTTTTATTTAATGAGTACAAATTTCGTTAAGAATAATCTGCCCTCCCACCCCTGCTCCCACCCCACCTCCTCATCCCTCTCCCATTCCCAGTCCCATTCTCCATTAAGATTACTTTTCAATTAACTTTATGCACAGAAGACCAGCTCTATACTAAGTAAAGTTTTCTACAATTTGCACACATACACAATATAAAAACAAAAAACCCTGAGAACAAGTTTTACAGTTAATTCTCACAGTACAACTCATTGACGCCAGAGGTCCTGCATGGGGAGTAAGAACACAGTGACTCCTGTTGTTAATTTAGCCATTAACACTCTTATGTATGACATCAGTGATCACTGGAGGCTCTTGACATGGCCTTTGAGGCCACAGTCTCAGTCAGTATTTAGGCAAGGCCATAAACAAAGTGGAAGTTCTCTCTTCCCTTCAGAGAAAAGTACATCCTTCTTTGATGGCTCCTTCTTTCCACTGGGTGTCACTCACAGAGGTCCTTCATGTAGGGCATCTTTTTTTGTTGCCAGAGTGTCTTGGTTTTCCATGCCTGAAATGCTCTCATGAACCCAGGAACTCTTGATATGGTATGTGGGTGTCCCAAGCCATGGCTTAACCCATTGCACAACAACACCTGTCCCTAGATTTTATTTTGAATGCCATAAAAGCCATTGGAGAATGTAAACACAGAAGTGACATGATATAACATGGTTCTGGCTAGAATAGACAAGAGTGGAAATAGAGTATTGGTTATGAGGCAGCTGTAGTTAGCAAGGTTTATGAAGGATTGGATCAAAGTAGTAGTTAATGGTTGATAAAAAGTGATCAGATTTGGAATATATTTTCAAAGTGAATTCACTAGAATTTGTTAATGGTTTGGGTGTAGAGTGTGAAAAAATAAAAGACTCAGGTTTTGGCTCTAAGCAGTAGGGTAAATTGTAGTTTTGTTAAATTACATTCCCCAGATTCAGGAAGGAAAGACAGCAGAAGCTATGCTAGAGGGAAGGCAGAATGATAGCTAAAGAACTTGTTTAGCAAGCGTAACTATAGCACTGGATTGAGGACAGAGAAGTAGGCAGATGTAGTCTCATTGGCTGGTTATGGATTAGGCATATTCAAATGGGTCTTTCATTTCTCTGTATTTTTCATAATTCCAGGTCTGGTTAATGGTGATTCAACCATGTATTAAACTTTCATAATTTTAATTTCACAATTATAATATCTTTTCATTATAATCTTAGCAGTCAGATTAACCCATGATCTGCCTTCAAAAAGTGGTTAATTGTTGTCATGACTGGGAAAACATGTCAAGGAAGCAGCTGGTTTCTCTGCTCCCTTGTTGTTGGAGTATGGTTTGTGGTGACTTTTATGGACGAGAAGAGGAATGACATGAACTATGTGATAAAAGTCAACATATTGAGTTTTAGGCAGTCTCAGCTCTGCCAGCTGTGTATCCAGGATTCATTTAATTTATGAGGGCCTTGTTTTTCTCATTTGTGCAATTAGTAACTCGGGTAATGTGTATAGGAGAATAATCTTTAGAACACTCAAATCTAGCTTGTGGACACACTAATTTAGAATACTCATTTATATTAGCCAGTAAGATGGTAATAGTTGCAAATAATAGTAGAAAACACACACTGAAAATGACTTTTTATATGATTTTTATAGTTGTATGTTAATATAGAAAATGATTTATTTATTTATTTTATTTTTTGACAGGCAGAGTTAGTGAGTTAGAGAGAGACAGAGAGAAAGGTCTTCCTTTTCCATTGGTTCACCCCCCAAATAGCCGCTACGGCTGGCGCGCTGCACCAATCCAAAGCCAGGATCCAGGTGCCTCCTCCTGGTCTCCCATGTGAGTGCAGGGCCCAAGAACCTGGGCCATCCTCCACTGCACTCCCGGGCCACAACAGAGAGCTGGACTGGAAGAGGAGCAACCGGGACAGAATCCGGCGCCCCAACTGGGACTAGAACCTGGGGTGTCGGAGCTGCAGGTGGAGGATTAGCCTAGTGAGCCACGGCGCTGGCCAAAATGACTTTTAAAATGAGGAAAATGCTTTCTGTAACAAAAGAAAAAAATTCCAAGTTAAGGTAGCTCCAGTTATGGTTAATAATATTTGATTATTATGACGTTTATCCTTTATTAAGTTATTACCTGCAGTTTATACATGTGTCATCTGAGAAGAGGAAAGATGAATTCATATGCCCACATCACAGGTCACTGAAGGAGACAGCAATGCTTCTTCTCCATGGGTGTCTGACTCCAGCCCACATCTGTAATTGCCAGGCTGTAAGGATGCTTTAATTATATCTTCTTTGTCTACTGTTATAAAGACAAGTGGAAAGCTATGAAGAAACTTGAAAAATGATAATCACCATTATTGACTACCAAGTGTCAGGCTGTGTTAGAGAACTGTTCTTTCATTTTATGAAGAGAAAATGTTTCTATTTCTAACATGCAGTGATAGTTTTTGGCCACTAGAGGACACTTCGCAGGCAACATCTTTTAGGATGCCGTAACTGCCTTCTCTAGGTTTAAGTTTTCAGTCAGTGCCATGTTTTATGGTCTAAGACAAGAAGGTTGACTGAGGACTGCTGAAGCTTACGGACATCTACTCCTAGGGGCATTTGAGGAGCTCTGTTGCTGTCTCAAGATGACTTCCACATTGGAGTTGTCCTCCAAACCTTGATATGGGCTTCCTCTTCCATTTAGGGCCTTTCCTTATTCACCCAAGAAAACTATCCTGAGGGTAATCTTTCCAGCTATGCTAAATGTATCCAATTCTTCATTGTCTCATCTATTGCAAGTCAAAGCCCAAGTTCTAAATTCAGTTAAATAGAATTATTATTGTTTTTATTACTTCCTGTGATCTTGCTCTTGAGTTATCCTAATCATTTAGCAATTAGAAAAAATTATAGGAGTGACTGATATTGTTTTTCTGTAATTCGACATTTGTCCATGCTAATATCAGCTGGTATGATTTCTAAAAACAGATTTTTTTTTCTCAAAAGTTTCCAACATGTAAAAGGGGAGCCTTCAAAATTTCATTGAAAAAATGTATATTATGAAAAAATTATGCATAGATTTCAAAATTTCTTTCTACCAAAATAGTAATGTTTTACATAAATGTTTTTAAGTCTTCTCATATTGGTAGTTAAAATGCTACTTTATAAGGTTGATTAATATTCATAGGTAAAATTAATCTAGAAAAATTATAAATAAGAATTACAAAGATAGATAACATATTTAATTTCATTTATAGGTTCCCAAGTATTCTTTTTTAAAAAGATTTTATTTATTTATTTGAGAGGTAGTTACAGATAGAGAGAGGAAGAGACAGAGTCTTTCATCTCCTGGTTCAATCTCCAAATAGTCACAACTATTGGACCTTGGCCGATCTGAAGCCAGGAGCCAGAGGCTTCCTCCGGGTCTCCCACATGGGTGCAGAGGCCCAAGGACTTGGGTCATCTTCTGCTCCTATCCCAGGCCATAGCAGAGAGCTGGATTGGAAAAAGAACAGTCAGCACAAGAACCAGCAGCGCCCATATGGGATGCTGACACCATATGTGGAAGCTTAGCCCACTGTGCTGCAGTGGCACCCCCACCAATGCCCTATTGGTGCATTTTAGGTGTAGAGATGTGAAAGTTCCCCATGGGCAGGCCAGAGAGCAATCATTCTCCACTCAGCTTTGCAACTGAGTCCATCTAGAGGAAGAATAGTCTCAGATATTTATGCTAATGCTAACCTAAATAAATTATAGGGGCTGGCGGTTAAAGTCCTGGCCTGAAGCGCCAGCATCCCATATGGGCGCTGGTTCTAGTCCTGGAGCTATTCTTCTGATCCAGCTCTCTGCTATGGCCTGGGAAAGCAGAGGAAGATGGCCCAAGTGCTTGGGCCCCTGCACCCATGTGGGAGACCTGGAAGAAGCTCCTGGCTCCTGGCTTCGGATTGGCTCAGCTCCGGCCGTTGCTGTCATCTGGGGAGTGAACCAGTGGATGGAAGACCTCTTTCTCTGTCTCTACCTCTCTCTGTAACTCTGTCAAATAAAAAAATTAAAATAAATTATATACTTGACATACAGGATGACTAAATAGGGAAAAGACACACAGATTTTGATCATGGAAAATACCAGAAAAATAAGAGAGAGACTACATTCCCAGGGGATAGCTAAAGAGAATTTTTCAGTAGAAAATGTACAGAAAAGAGGAGAGACTCAGTAGAACAGCAAAGAAAGCATACAAATGCAGCAGCTGGCAGACACTACCAGTCACTTCTGGCGGCTGGAAAGGAGACTCCGTCTTATCAGAGCAAGGGTAGAGGAGGCTGCAGCTGCCCATGCACTGCTGGGGACCTGGTGTGAGGGAGAACCTCGTGGTTTCCACAGACTTTGAGTCCAGCTCAGAAAGCTGGGGGTGGGGTGAGGGAGACCATGTTGTTTCTCTCCCCTTCCCCTCACCAGTCACCTGGCAGCCAGCAGGTGAAGCATCACCTCCACAGTGCAATGCCACAGGAGGCTGCAGCAGCCCACAAGCCACTAGTGGATGGTGTCTGAAGAAGAATTCTGTGGTTGCCACTGACTTTGAGTCTGGCCTGGAGCGTAGGTAGGAAAAGGGTGACCATTTATCTAAGTGCAGTGAGGGAATATTTGTCATCAGAAACCAGTAGTCCAAGTCCTTAAAGAAAAAAGAAAAACTGTCAATCCAGAATAATGTTGGCTGCAAAGCTCTCATTTATAAATGAAGGTGGTGCCGGCCAGTGCTGTGGCATAGCATGTAAAGCTACTGCCTGCAGTGTTGGTATCCCATTTGGGTGCAGGTTTGAGACCCAGTTGCTCCACCTGCGACACAGCTCTATGCTATGGCCTGGGAAGACAGTGGAAGATGGCTGAAGTGCTTGGGCCCCTGCACCCATGTGGGTGACCCGGATGAAGCTCCTGGCTCCTGGCTTTGGGTTATCCCAGCTGTGGTGGTTGCAGCCATTTGGGGAGTGAATCAAGAGGTGGAAGATCTCTCTCTCTGCCTCTACCTCTCTGTAACTCTGCCTTTCAAATAAACACATAAATGAAAGTGGAATAAAAATCTTCCAAGAAAAAACTAAAATTGAAAGAATTTGTCATCATTTATCAAAATGATACTTAAAAAAGGATGTACTATATATATAGAAACAGAGAAAGATAATCAGCATCATGAAAGAATCATGTAATAGCACAAAGGAGACCCAAAATAAACAAAAAGAATATTTACAGGAAAATGGCAGGACCAAGTCATTACTTATCAATAATAACCTGGAATGTAAATGGGTTAAAGTGTGCAAAGAAAGAGACAGACTGGAAAGATCCGAGTTGGCTGAAGAGGGAAAAGATGTGCTGATTTTGACCACAGGAAGATAACAGAAGAAAAGTGGAATAACTGCATTCCCAAGGGAGAGTTGAAGAAAAGTTTGCAATGGAAATTCTGTAGAAAGAAGAGAGATGCCATGGAGCAGTGTGGACAATAAAAACATGCAGTAGTGAGTGGGGACACCACCAGTGACTCCTGCAGCCAGGGTCTAGAAGAGATGCCCTCTTCTTGGAATGATCTGAGAGGAGTCTACTGGATTGGAAGTGGAGCAGCCGGGTCTCAAACCATCATCCCATCCACATGGGATGCCAGCATCACAAGTAGCCACTTAACTCACCATGCCACAATGTTGGCCCCTGAACTTTCTCATCTTTATCAAATGAAACCCTATGCTATCAATACTAACTCCATTTCATTCCATCCCCCACCTTCAGCTCCTGGCAGTCATCATTATACTTATTCTCTAAGTATTCTCTAAAAATTTGACTAACCTAGGTACCTCATACAAGTCAAACAAAATATTATTTTTTTCTGACTGATTTATTTCACTTAGCATAATGTCTTTGGGAATCATTGATATTGTATCATGTGTTAGAATTTTTAAGGCTAAATAATATTCTGATGCATATATATAGCACAATGGAATGAAAAGTCAACCCAGGGAATGAGAGAAAATATTTGCAAATTCTATGTCTAATAACGGTTTGATGTCCAGAAAATGTGAAGAAGCCCTAAAACTCAGCAACAATAAAAAGCTGATTAAAAATTGAACTCTGCTCCAAAGAAGATATAAAAATGGTCTAAACACATGCTCACTAGGACTTACCCCTAATGGTAGAGTTAGAAACGTGCAAGGAGATTCCAATTCAATCCCATCAAGGTGGCATGTACCAATGCCATCTCACTAGTCAAAGTGATCAGTTTCTGTTCATAATTCATCAAAATGATATGTGATCCCTGTTAAACATAAGAGTGGGAATAAGAGAGGGAAGAGATGTACAATTTGGGACATGCTCAAGCTGACTTGCCCCAAATGGTAGAGTTAGAAACATACCAGGGGACTCCAATTTAATCCCATCAAGATGGCATGTACCAATGCCATCTCACTATTCCAAGTGATCAATTTCAGTTCACAACTGATCATAATGAAAGGACTAAGAGTCAAAGGGAGCACATAAACAAGTCTAGTACCTGCTAATACTAACTGATAGAATAAATAAAGGGGAGAGTGATCCAACATGGGAAGCGAGATACTCAGCAGACTCATAGAATGGCGGATGTCCTAAACAGCACTGTGGCCTCAGAATCAGCCCTAAAGGCATTCCGATCTGGCTGAAAAGCCCATGAGAGTATTTCAGGCATGGAAAGCCAAGACACTTTGGCAAAAAAAAAACAAAAGACAAAAAACAAAAAACAACAACAACAAAAAAACAAAAAAACAAAACCTAAATGAAAGTTCTCTGTGAGTGAGATCCCAGTGGAAAGAACAGGTCTTCAAAGAAGGAGGTACCTTTCTCTGAAGGGAGGAGAGAACCTCCACTTTGACTATGACCTTGTCTAAACAAGATAAGAGTCGGAGTACTCAGAGGGCTTCCATAGCCTTGGAAACTCATGACTGGAGCATAGGGAGATTACTGATGCCATAGACAGGAGTGTCAATTGGTAAAGTCAACAACAGGAGTCACTGTGCACTTACTCCTCATGTAGGATCTCTGTCCTTAATGTGCTGTGCATTGAGATTTAATGCTATAACGAGTACTCAAACAATATATTTCACTTTGTGTTTCTATGGGGGTGCAAACTGTTGAAATCTTTACTTAATGTATACTAAACTGATCTTCTGTAAAAAAAAAAAAAAGAAATTATCAATTCCCAACTTGACTTTCACTGGGATTAAACATGATTTGATCATCATTTAAAAAAAATCATCTATTATTTTTCACTTTATGTTTCTGTGTGGGAGCAAACTGTTGAAATCCTTACTTAATGTATACTAAGCTGATCTTCTGTATATTAAGATAATCGAAAATGAATCTTGATGTGAATGGAAGGGGAGAGGGAGTGGGAAAGGGGAGGGTTGTGGGTGGGAGGGACGGTATGGGGGGGAAGCCATTGTAATCCATAAGTCGTACTTTGGAAATTTATATTCATTAAATAAAAGTTAAAAAAAATTGCTATTGTAAAAGCAATGCACAGGAAATAGTTGAAACAATCCAGAGGTGTACATATGGGAAAGTAAAGATTTTCCTTTCCTCAACCTCGTCTAACCCTTCAGAGAGAACTTTTTGTTTTCAGGTCTTTTTATTTTATTTTCTTGTAACTTATTTTATTTTAGATTCTTTTTAGATTTATTTATTTATTTATTTGAGAGGTAAAGTTACATTCAGCGAGAGGGAGAGACAGAGAGAGAGGTCTTCCATCTGTTGGTTCACTCCCTAGATGGCCATGATGGCTGGAGCTGTGCTGATCCGAAGCCAGGAGCCAGGAGCTTCTTCCAGGTCTCCCACACGGGTGCAAGGGCCCAAGGATGTGGGCCATCTTCTACTGCTTTCCCAGGCCACAGCAGAAAGCTGGATTGAAAGAGGAAGAAATTATCAATTCCCAACTTGACTCTCACTGGGATTAAACATGACAATAGGTCTGATCTGATTTCATCATCATTTAAAAAATCATCTATTATTTTTCACTTTATGTTTCTGTGTGGGAGCAAACTGTTGAAATCTTTACTTAATGTATGCTAAACTGATCTTCTGTATATAAAGAGAATCAAAAATGAATCCTCATGTGAATGGAAGGGGAGAGGGAGTGGGAAAGGGGAGGGTTGCGGGTGGGAGGGACGTTATGGGGGGGAAGCCATTGTAATCCATAAGCCGTACTTTGGAAATTTGTATTCATTAAATAAAAGTTAAAAAAAATGATAGGATTAAGTGTCAAAGGGATCACATAAACAAGACTAGTGTCTGCTAATACTAACTGATAGAATTAAAAAGGAGAGAATTATCTGACATGGAAAGTGGGATACACAGCAGACTCATAGAATGGCAGATGCCCTAAACAGCACTCTGGCCTCAGATTCAGCCCTTAAGGCATTCAGATCTGGCTAAAAAGCCCATTAGAGTACTTCAGGCATGGAAAGCCAAGACACTCTGACAAAAAAAAAGTTCTAAATGAAAGATCTCTGTGAGTGTGATCCCAGCGGAAAGAACAGGCCATTAAAGAAGGAAGTACCTTTCTCTAAAGGGAGGAGAGAACTTCCACTTTGCCTATGGCCTCGTCTAAATAAGATCAGAGTGGGCAAACCCAAAAGGCTTCCATAGACTTGGCAGCTCATGACAAGAGCCTCGGGTGATTACTGACGCCATAAACAAGAGTGTCAATTGTTAAATCAACAACAGGAGTCACTGTGCACTTGCTCCCCATGTAGGATCTCTGTCCTTAATGTGTTGTACTATGTGAATTAACGGTATAACTAGTACTCAAACAGTACTTTATACTTTGTGTGTCTGTGTGGGTGCAAACTGTTGAAATCTTTACCTAGTATATACTAAATCAATCTTCTGTATATAAAGATAATTGAAAATGAATCTTGATGAAGAATGGGATGGGAGAGGGAGTGGGAGATGGGATGGTTGTGGGTGGGAGGGAGGTTATGGGGGGGAAAAGCTGCTATAATCCAAAAGTTGTACTTTGGAAATTTATATTTATTAAATAAAAGTTTTAAAAAATGGCCTAAAAGCACATGAAAGTATGTTAAATATCACTAATCATTAGAGAAATGCAATCCCAAACCACAATGAGAGGGAGATTCCAAGATGGCAGAACAGGGAGGGAGCTTACTGCTGTAGTCTAGGGGAAGATAGTTTTAAAAAAAAGTGGAGAGAGAGCAATCTCAGGGAAGAGTTAGGGAGAAAACTTGGGGTGAAATGTTCTGTAACTATCAATTAGATCTATTTGATCCAGAGTGTAAATTAGGTCTGTTGTTTCTTAGTTGATATTTTGCCTGACTGATCTGCCCAGTGATGAAAGTGGGGTATTAAAATCTCTGATTATTATTTTTTGGAGCATATGTCTCCCTTTGTGTCCATTAACATTCGTCTTAAATAATCATGTGCCCTAGCATTCAGTGCATACACATTTACTGTAATCACGTCTTCTTTTGAATTCATCCCTTAATCATGACATAATGACCTTCTTTGTATCTTTTACAAGTTTTTGTCCTTCTGGGGCCAGCGCCGTGACTCACTTGGTTAATTCTCCATCTGTGGCACCAGCATTCCATATGGGCACCAGGTTCTAGTCCCGGTTGCTCTTCTTCCAGTCCAGCTCTCTGCTGTGGCCTGGGAGGGCAGTGGAGGATGGGGATGGCCCAGGTGCTTTGGCCCCTGCACCCACATGGGAGACCAGGAGGAAGCGCCTGGCTCTTGGCTTCAGATCGGCAGAGTGCGCTGGCCGTAGTGGCCATTTGGGTGGTGAGCCAACGGAAGGAAGACCTTTCTTTCTGTCTCTCTCTCTCTCACTGGCTAACTCTGCCTGTCAAAGAAAAAAAAGTTTTTATCCTTCCTTCAGTCTATTTTGTCCAATATTAAGATAGCAATTCCTGCTCCTTTTTGCTTTCTGTTAGCATGGAATATTTTTCCATCTTTTCACTTTCAGTCTGTGTGTATCTTGTAGGTATGTTTCTTGTAGCATATAAATGGGCCTTGTTTTGTAATCCATTCAGCCAGTCTATCTTTTTATTTCCAATGGAAACATTCATTAAGAATATAAATATGCAAACAGCATGCTTTTTATAGAGACACTTAGCTCACATAGGTGGGATCAGTAAAGATGTCAACAGTTTGCACCCACACAGACACACAAAGTATAAAGTACTGTTTGAGTACTAGTTATACCGTTAATTCACATAGTACAACACATTAAGGACAGAGATCCTACATGGGGAGCAAGTGCACAGTGACTCCTGTTGTTGATTTAACAATTGACACTCTTGTTTTTGGCGTCAGTAATCACCTGAGGCTCTTGTCATGAGCTGCCAAGTCTATGGAAGCCTTTTGAGTTCTCCCACTCCAATCCAGCTTCCTACTGATGTGCCTGGGAAAGCAGTGGAAGATGGCCCAAGTACTTGGGCCTCTATACCCATGTGGAAAATCCAGAAGAGCTCCTGGCTCCCGGCTTTGACCTGGCTAGCCCCAGCCATTGTGGCCATCTGGAGAGTGAACCAGCAGATGGAAGATCAATCTCTCTCTCTCCCTCACTCTCTCTCTTGTTCTGTCTTTCCTTCTTTCTCTGTAACTAAAAAAAGGGGAAAAAATGATGAGAAAGTTCTGGAGATGGATATTTTTTGTGGTTACACAACAATATGAATATACTTTATGTCAATAAATTATATGGTTAAAGCCGGCGCTGTGGCTCAATAGGCTAATCCTCCACCTTGCGGCGCCGGCACACCGGGTTCTAGTCCCGGTTGGGGCGCCGGATTCTGTCCCGGTTGCCCCTCTTCCAGGCCAGCTCTCTGCTATGGCCAGGGAGTGCAGTGGAGGATGGCCCAGGTGCTTGGGCCCTGCACCCCATGGGAGACCAGGAAAAGCACCTGGATCCTGGCTCCTGCCATCGGATCAGCGCGGTGCGCCGGCTGCAGCGGCGGCCATTGGAGGGTGAACCAACGGCAAAAGGAAGACCTTTCTCTCTCTGTCTCTCTCTCTCACTGTCCACTCTGCCTGTCAAAAAAAAAAAATTATATGGTTAGAAATGGTTAAGATGTTAAATTTTATGTATATTTTACTATAATAAAAACATTAAAAATGCTATAAGTACATATTTATTGCCTGCCCCATGTTTAGTCCTGAGCTGAGGGGAAGAGAAATTTCCATAAGAAATATAAAATATGATTTCTGCCCTCAAGGAGCTTAGTTAATGTTCCTACATTGTGTCATCATTGTTAAAGGTAATTAAGGGGGTTCAGCGCTGTAGCATAGTGGGTAAACCTGCTGCCTGTGGCTCTAGTATCCCACATGGGTGCCAATTCAAGTAATGGCTACTCTGCTTTCTATCCCTTCCCTGTTAATGGCATGGGGAAGCAGCAGAAGGTAGCTCAAGGGCTTGGGCCCCTGCACCCATGTGGGAGACCTGGAAGAAGCTCCTGGATCCTGGATTTGGACCAGCCCAGCTCTAACTGTTGTGGCCATTTGGGTAGTGAACCAGAGGATGGAAGATTTTCTCTTTCTCTCTCTAACTCTGCCTTTCAAATAAATAAATTTTTTAAAAAAAGGTAATTTGTGAACATCACTTATCTCAAAATAATTTTTTGAGTACTTGCTGTGCTCCAGATGGTGATTTCATTCTGAGAGGGCATTATTTCTCATGGGAGAAGAGGGACAATGAACACAAAAAGAAAAATGTATCATGTTGGAAGATGATGGGTGTCATGACATGACATAAAATAGTAAAACTGGAAAGGAGACTAGAGATGCTAGAGGCTGGGGTAAGGAAAGGCCAGTTCTAAATAAGAAGGCAATTAGAAATCTTACAAGGTAACATACAGGCAAAGTCCTGAAGGAATTGAGAGACACATGGAAATATCTAGGGGAAGAGTACTTCTGGTAGATAGAATATGAAGGGCAAGGGTCTATAGGAAGGAAGGAACCTAAAATGCACAGCTGAGTTGTGTCTGTATGTTTAAAGGATTTATTTATTTATTCAAACAGCAGAGTTAGAGGGAGAGAGAGAGAGAATCTTCCATCCCTGGTTTACTCCCCAAATGGCTGCAGTGGCCAGAAATGGGCTCATCTGAAGCCAAGAGCTTCTTCTAGGTCTTCCATGTGTGTGCAAAGGCACAAGTACTTGGGCCATTTCCCATTGCTTTTCAGGTGCATTAGTAGGGAGCTGGAGCAGAAGTGGAGCATCAGGGACCTGAACTGGCACACAAATGGGATGCCAGAGGTGACAGCTTTACCCACTACAACACAGCATCGGCCTCAAGTTGTGTTTTAAATAGCATCACTCTACCTATCTGATTGAAAATAAGCTGTGGCCTGACTAATAGAATGACAATCACTCTAAATAGCACTATGACCTCAGAATCAGCCCTTAAGGCATTATCATCTGGCTGAAAAGTCCACGAGAGCATTTCATGTATGGAAAGATAAGACACTCTGGCAAAAAAAAAAAAAAAAAAAAAAAAAACAAGCAAGCCCTACATGAAGGATCTCTGTGAGTGACACCCCAGTGGAAAGAAGGGGCCAACAAAGAAGGATGTACTTTTCTCTGAAGGGAAGAGAGAACTTTCACTTTGCTTATGGCCTTGTCTAAATACTGATGGATTTGTGGATTCAAAAGGCTTCCATAACCTTGGCAGTTCATGTCAAGAGCCTCCAGTGATCACTGACATCATATATGAGTGTTATTTGTTAAATTAACAACAGGAGTCACTGTGCACTTACTTCCCATGCAGGATCTCTATCCTTAATGAATTGTACTGAGAGAATTAATTATAAAGCTTGTTCCCATTTTTTTTTGTGTGTGTGTGTGTGCATGCATGAATTGTTGAAATCTTCACTTAGTATAGACTTGGTCTTCTGTGTATAAAGTTAATTGAAAAGGAATTTAATAGAGAATGGGACTGGGAATGGGAGAGGGATGAGGAGGTGGGGTGGGAGGGTGGGTATGATGGGAAGAATCACTATATCACTAAAGTTGTACTTATGAAATTTATACTGATTAAATACAAGATTTCTTTGGGCAAATAAAAAGAAAATAAACTGTGGATGTCCTTGTTATTTTCCTGTTATTGTTATAAACAATTACAACACAAGTTCCTTAATTACATCTGCAAAGTCCCTTTTACCATGTCATTTACCATATTGATAGGTGTCAGGGATCAGGAAGTGAACACCTTTGGTAGGCATTATTTTGACTTAATGCGGTCCACTCACTGACCCCCAAGGATTCACATTTGTCCTAAATATGACATACATTCACCTGATCTTAACATCCCCAAAAGTCTGAATCTAATTCAGCAGCAACTATAAATTCAAATAATCTTATTGAAACCTTCTCAATGCTAAATCTCCAAATCTCAATCTATGAGCTAGGGGTGAGGCATTGTGTATAATCCATTACATGGCACAGTTTATCTGTGTGAACCTGTGAAACTCAAGAAACAAATTAGCTGCTCCCAAAATACGATCACAGGAGAGGTATGTTAGAAGTTATATGCGGCTGGCACTGTGACGTAGTGGGTAAAGCCACAGCCTGCAGTACTGGCATCCCATATGGGCACCAATTCGAGACCCAGCTGCTCCACTTCCGATTCAGCTCCCTGCTATGGCTTGGGAAAGCAGCAGAGGATGGCCCGAATCCTTGGTCTCCTGAACCAGCCTGGGAGACCCAGAGGAAGCTCCTGGCTCCTGGCTTCAGATCGGCACAGCTCCGCCCTTTGTGGCCAATTGGGGAGTGAACCAGTGGATGGAAGATTCTCCCCCTCTCCTTCTTTCTCTCTGTAACTATGTTCTAAGTCTATACTAAGTAAAGATTTCAACAATTCACACATGTGCACACACACACACACAATAAAAAACTTGGAACAAGTTTTACAGTTAATTCTCTTAGTACAATTCATTAAGGATAGAGGTCCTGCATTCAAAAGAGAAAATGGAGGTGGGTATTTGGCATAGCATTTAGGACACTGCTTGGGATGCATGCATCCCAAATTGTAGTGCCTGGTTTCTGGTCTTGGCTGCATGCCTGATTTCAGGTTCCTGCTACTGCACACCCTGGGAGGCAGCAGCAAGGGCTCAAGTGGTTGGATTCCTGACACCTGCATTGGAGACAGATTGTGTTCTCACCTCCTGGCTTTGGCCTGGCCCAGTTGTGATTGCTGTGGGCATTTGGGGAGTGAATTAGCTGATGGTGGATATGTCTGTCTGTCTGCCTGCCTTTGGAATTAAACAAATAAAAAAGAGAAAACTTAAGGAAAAAGGGATCTTCAATTCCAAGCAATTTTAAAATCCAGGTGCGTAAACAGCATTGTGTTTTTCAGTTCTGAGAAGAATCCATTGTGGTTTTGGCTCCACCCTCTGCTCTGTGGCTCCACCTTCAAGGTCATACTTACTTTTTCTATGAGGGTTGGTGACCATGTGCTTGGAGCTAAGTAGATTTGCCAGTCTGTTTTCTGCCTGTAGAGGAGGAGTCTGTACCTTTCTTTTATTCATCCTCTTTCCATCTGTTTCAGTTTAAACCCATTCTGCTGGTATAAAATTCTCAAGAATCTGGGTCTCTTGTACATGTCTTGAGATTTACTCTGTTAGACAACAACAGACTTCCCATATTTATGAAAACACAAATAATCTATTTCCTATTTTTGGCTTTTGCTTAAATGGCTGGGGGACATATGAGTCACAGTTTAATCTTTCCAATATTCTTTTTTTTTTTTTTAAAAGATTTATTTTATTTATTTGAAAGGCAGAGTTACAGAGAGAGTTAAAGACAGAGAGAGAGGTCTTCCATCTGCTGGTTCACTCCCCAAAGGGCTGCAATGACCAGGGCTGGGCCAGATTGAAGCCAGGAGCTTCCTCTGGGTCTCAAATGTGGGTGCAGGAGCCCAAAAAGTTGGGCCATCTTCCACTGCTCTCCCAGGTGCTGGATCAGAAGTGCAGCAGCTGGGACTCGCGCAGGTACCCCTATAGGATGCCAGTGTTGTAGGCTGGGCCTTTTTTTCCAAGGCACTAACAATATGTATTCTATATATAAATAATTATTTGAGGTTGCTTATATACAATAAATTTTAAGTGAACAGTTTTATGGATTTTAACATGTGTGTGCATCCTGGTAGTCACTACTCAGATTAAACTACAGAATATTTCAATTTCCCCAACCTTCCTTTGTGCATTGTCATTTTTTTTTTTTTTTGACAGGCAGAGTGGACAGTGAGAGAGAGAGACAGAGAGAAAGGTCTTCCTTTTTGCCGTTGGTTCACCCTCCAATGGCCGCCGCGGCTGGCGCGCTGCGGCCGGCGCACCGCGCTGACCCGATGGCAGGAGCCAGGCACTTATCCTGGTCTCCCATGGGGTGCAGGGCCCAAGTACTTGGGCCATCCTCCACTGCACTCCCTGGCCACAGCAGAGAGCTGGCCTGGAAGAGGGGCAACCGGGACAGAATCCGGTGCCCTGACTGGGACTAGAACCCGGTGTGCTGGCGCCGCAAGGCGGAGGATTAGCCTAGTGAGCCGCGGCGAGCCGCGGCGCCGGCCCATTGTCATTCAATACCCTCAGTTTTTAAGTCCCTGATCTGTCACCATAGATTAGATTGTCCAATTCTTGAACTTCACATATAGAATTACCCTGCATATACTTTTGTGTCTGGCTTCTTAGGCTCTACATAATATTTTTGGCACATTCTTCTGTGAGTGTGTGTGTGTGTGAGTATGAGTGTGTAGTGCCCTTTTCACTACCAAGTACTATTCCATTGCCTGTATTTTTATATTAAAATTTAGTTTTTATTTTAATTGAAAGATACACACAATACACATACATACAGACTGAGAGATGAGACAGAGAGGTCTTCCAACTCCTTCTTCACTACAGAATTACCAAAAACAGCCAAAGCTGGGACAGGCCAAATCTAGGAGCCTCAACTTCAATCCGTGTCTCCCGCATGGATGTTAGGGACTGAGTTACTTGGGCCATCATCTGCTGTCTCTTAGATGCATTAGCAAGAAGCTGGATTGGGGGGCTGGCACCGTGGCTCACTTGGCTAATCCTCCGCATGCGGCGCATATGGGCACTGGCTTCTAGTCGCGGTTGTTCATCTTCCAGTACAGCTCTCTGCTGTGGCCCAGGAGGGCAGTGGAGGATGGCCCAAGTGCTTGGGCCCTTGCACCCACATAGGAGACCAGGAAGAAGCACCTGGCTCCTTGGCTTTGGATCGGCGCAGCGCTGGCCATAGCAGCCATTTGGGGAGTGAACCAATGGAAGGAAGACCTTTCTCTCTGTCTCTCTCTCCCACTGTCTATAACTCTACCTCTCAAATAAAAAAAAAAAAGAAAGAAGCTGGATTGGAATTGGAGGAGGGATGCTATTTCAGGCACTCTGATATGGGATATGGCACGTCATGTGTCAAATGCTTGCCCCACCATTGCATATATTTTAAGGAGTGAAAAGAGTTTACAATGAATTGCATGAAAGATGTGAGAGGAAGAAAATAGTGAAAAGATGACTCAAAAGTTTTTGTTCTGAATAACTAGAAGTTGGCATTAATTGAAATGGGGAAATCTGTGTGAGGAATAGGTTGTGGGAGAGTGAGGGAGGTTAGAATATAAGGCCCTTAATTGTGCACATGTAATTCTTTAGATGTGTATTAGATATACAAGTGAAAACATGGAGTAAGAGATTGAGTAAATGAGTTTGGTGTTTATGAATGTTCAAATTAAATTGGGGCATTGTTAGTAATGTGATGATATTTAAATTCATGAAAGTTGATGTGATCAAGGTATTTAGAGAACCTGAAGATAGAGCCCAGCAACTGTCCAAGTGAGTGTTAAGATATAAGGAAGCTGAGGAAGAATCAGCAAAACAGACTTAGAAGAAAGCAGGTGGGGAAGTAGGAGGAGCATCAATAGCATATGCTATCCTGAAAGCCATTTAGAAGTCTATGTAACATGATAATATTAAATACTCGGGTACTTCAAAAAACTTGTGAAAAACTGGAATTAAAAGATAATTCATGGGATGGATGTTTGGCACAGTGGTTAAGACTCTGCATGGGGGGGGGGCGGTGCTTTGGCGCAGCGGGTTAACACCCTGGCCTGAAGCGCCAGCATCTCATATAGAAGCCGGTTCGAGACCTGGCTGCTCCACTTGCGATCCAGCTCTCCGCTGTGGCCTGGGAAAGCAGTAGAAGAGGGTCCAAGTCCTTGGGACCCTGCACCCATGTGGGAGACCCTGAAGAAGCTCCTGGCTCCTGGCTCCTAGCTTTGGATCGGCACAGCTCCAGCCGTTGTGGCCAACTGGGGAGTGAACCATCGGATGGAAGACCTCGCTCTCTCTCTCTCTCTGCCTCTCCTCTCTCTGTGTAACTCTGACTTTCAAATAATAAATAAATCTTAAAAAAAAAGACCCCGCTTGGGATGCCCACATCCCATATCAGAGTGCCTGGGTTTGAGTCTCAGCCCTGTTTTCAATTCCATCTTCCTGATAAGGTGCACCCTGAGAAGCAGCAGGTGTTGGCTCAAGTACTTGGGTCCCTGCCTCCTATGTGAGAGACCTGGACTGAGTTCTGAGTTCCTGGTTTGGCCTGGCCCAGCCCTGATGTTGTGGGCATTTCAGGACTAAATCAGTGTGTGGGAGATCTCTCCCTGCCTGTCTGTTTCTCTTTCTCTGCCTTTTAAATAAAATAAAAATAAATAAATATTTAAAAAAATCTGCATTTCAATGATCATTTTAAAGTATACTCAATTATTTTGCATTTACTCTATTTTAACATGAAAACAATTTCTATGGTTCTTAAAAAGTTTATGAACAGTTGCATTAATAATATTTTCCAGGAACACATGCAGTGAACTGGTAGCTATTACTAAAGTGGTCAACAAATTGTATTACTAATAATTTTAAAATGACCAAGGACCTATTAATCAATGTTCTTTTATGATGACTGCTTATTTTGGATTTAAATTTGCTGTTTTGGGCTTTGCTAGTTCATGAATCTGAGCCTCTCTCATAAGAAAATTGGCTAGAGTAAGCGTCACAGGAAACAGATTATAGAACTAGAGACCCAAGAAAAACATCTCAAATCCATACAGCATCAAACAGAGGTTTTTGAAAAGTCTTATAATTCCACACAAACCATCAGGCCACATGTGTAGACATCTTTCAACTTTTAGAGAGAGTACGGAGTTTCTCTTTAAATATCACTTAAAAATTAAGACTATAACTGGAATAAACTCAAAAGATGTATTTGAATAAGCTAGAGTTGCTAATTTCCATCCAAATATTCACTAATAGTCAACCAAGTGATGTCCCAGTTCTCAGTTACTCCCAAACAGTGATTGTGAGCTTCGCTCAAATCTTGTATTTGTTTGTTGGATTTGGTTTTTCAATGAGAAAAAATGACTTCTGGAACTAGAGAATTGCCATGAAATTTCTTTCTGACATGACTGTAAGCAAATAACAGCCATAGAATCTTGTTTTACTTATACTTTTATGGATTTTTGATGCTAATGATGAGAATACCATGTGCACTATTCTGATAGTATGAAACTTGAAATATCTTATAAAGTGGAAATAATACATCATGCCATATCCTCCAGCTTAAATATTTTTCAAATTTCCCAGGGCTGTTTAATACAATGGTGCGGTGCAACTTCCATGCCTTCAGAGGGGGAATTATACAGAAAATGTCTCTCAGCAGACTGATTGATGACTTATTAATGACAGCAGTGTTAACTGTTCTAATGGAGGGTTTGTCAGCAGGATTTTAGATGGCTGATCACATGACGGTAAGATCTTAGCTAACATTCCTGGTTTAGTTGATTGGCCAATGATTGTTTTTTAAACTGATTTTGGAGGCTAATCAAAGAGGGCATTAAATTCCCTCTTAGAGCTATGTCCCTGTTTTTGAATACTTTATGATTAAAACTAATTTTTTTGAGGAGATGTGGAAAGGTGTTTTCTTTAATGTACATATTAATTATCAAATAAGGAATTAGTAACAAGGTATGTTTCTCTACTCCAAATATATGGGAACTAAAAATGCATCAGAAAAAACCCACTAGAAATTCTGATTAACTGGTATTATGTTGTAGGTCTTTTATTTTTATAAGGTTTATCTGCCTGGTCCAGAATATGAATATTTATTGCATTTATTTGGGGACTTTAATTGAGTTGGTGTGGGGAGCAACTCGGACTAGACTAAGTTACTGGAATTAAGACTTATTTTATGCATCTGCTCTCCCACAATATGGCGCTGAGAAGGGAGAAACAGCTTCTGCTCAGCTGCCTCCAGTTCAACCAATAAACTGTAGGACATGCTCCTGATTGGAGGAGAGCAGCGTACTCGGCGTGTGGGTAGCAGAGTTGGGATTGGTGGAAGAGGACTATAAAGGAGGAGAGAGACAACATGCACCAGGAACATCTAAGAGGAACATCTATCTGAAGGAACACCTGTGCAGCCCCCGAGAGAGCCGGCCGGCGGTGTGCCGCTCCCCCGCGGAAGTGGGGAATGTGGCAGGGGGAACCACCCTTCCACAGAGGTGGAAGGGACGGTAGCCAACCCTGGAAGAACCAGCAGCAAACCCGGGGAGGGCCGAGCAGACGAAAGAACAGCGCAGGGTCCTGTGTCGTTCCTCCGCGAAGAGGGGGAGTGACAAGTTGGTCTAGAAGTCTTATCATTAATCAATTTATTTTTTTCCAATTTGTCTATTAATTAACTCATCTATGCATTTATTTTTCAACTGCTACCTGCCATTGATAGAAAAGTATACCAGTTCCTCTGAGGAAGCATAAAGAATATGATCCCTTGATTTCAAAAGATTTATAATTTCAAGTGGAGATGCTGTGTGTGCAAGGAATCAGAAGATTAAGTAGAAAAATTATTGGAATGAGGAAATAAATTCTAAATACCAAGTTACCAGTTTATAACTCCTAGAATCCAAAACAGGATAAGCTCAAGTCCACCTGTGCATATTGGTTTTTTTTTTTTGCTTGTTTTCCTATTATAAAATCCTTGAAAATGATGTAATTTTAAATATAATGAGAATTTTGTCCTCTTAAAATTCTGTTTCTACAATGCAGACTATAGTTTCTAGTGAGTGAAATTGGCATGAAATCTATGAAAAGTCTGACAATGCTGCCAGTTGTTTTGTAGTAACTGAGATCTTGGAGTTAGATCTAAGTAATTTATCCTACCAGTAATTTATATTATAAAACTTTTTAACATTGGAAGTTCATAAATTTTCTCTTTTATTTGAGAGGCAGAAAGATAGAGACCGAGACCTCCTATATGTTGGTTCACTTCCCAGATGCTTCCAACAGCTTGGGATGAGGTCAAAGTCATGAGCCAGACGCTCCATCTTAGCCTTCCATGTGGATGGCAGGGAGTCATCACTGTTGCCTTCCAGGGTTTGCATTACGAGGAAGCAGGAGTCAGGATCCAGAGTTGAGCATTTAACCAGGCACTTGATGTGGGACACAGGTGTTTTAAACTAGTGTTTTAGGGACTGGCACCGTGGTGTAGTTGGTAAAGCCGTGATTTGAATCCCAGCTGCTTCATTCCAATCCAGCTCCCTGCTAATGGCCTGGAAAAGCAGTGGAGGATGGCCCATGTGGGAGACCTGGAAGAAGCTTTTGGCTCCTGGCTTTGGATCAGCCCAGCTCTGGCAGCTGTGGCCATTTGGGGAATGAACCAGTGGATGGAAGATTCTCTCCCTGTCTCTCTCTATAATTCTGCCCTTCAAATATATAAATGAAACTTAAAAAAAAAATAAACTAGTGTTTTAATCACAAGGCCAAATGGCTGTCCTTAACATTTTAAGTTTAAAACATGTTGATATTTTTATCTGTTTTTATTCCAGAATTTCTTGTAAATTTCATGTCAAAGGTGCCACACTTTTAAAATTTAATGATTAGTGAACTAAATAGGGAGTTGTTACTGTGATCCTGACTACCTTTGCAAGATTTTTTCAAGATTTTATATAAATAACAGCAACCATAAAAGCAATAACAACTTCATATTTTATAAGACATTAGATTTTGCTATAAGATACAAAATAACTTTATAACAATTATGGAATATGCATATTTTAATTACTATTCAGCATGTACTATATTTGACTTCTAAAATTTTTATTTGGCTCATTGAATTCTAACAATAGGAAGAGAAGCTTACACTCTTCTCCTTATTTAGTCCATGTACATTAAGACTTCGTGTTGTAAATACTTGAGTTTGAATCTTGTATCTTAAAATTAAGATATTTTAAATACTTAACAACCTGGAACCCATGATCATCAACCCGTCTTGAAGCCCTTTTGCGATTTAGTATTCACTGTTTAGTTGCTGGATCCTGGCAAGGTCCATGGACTCCAGAGGTGTTTGGGAAGTGGAACTTGGGGAACCTGGGCAGTGACTATTTACCGCCCTGAACAGAAGTTATTTCAACATATGAAGATCTCATAAGGATGTGTAATGTACATCAACTGAATATTTGCTTTGCATCAGATTTAATTTCACTTTCTTCTTCTATACAGTGATAAAAAAATACATGCTCATCCAGGTTTTGGCTGCCTCATAGTTTTCATGAAACTCAAATTAAAAGTTCACAAAACAATAACAGGACAGCTTATGCTAGGATTATTTTAAGTATTATAATCACTAGTTCATATAATTCTCACAAAAGCCTCACAAGGTAAGCATTATTTTTATTCTCATTACATCAACCTTATGAGCCAATATACAAATACACATACATATGCATCAGAATGTGTGTGTACAATGCACATTTTATGATAAATGATAAAATAAATTTAATAAGTTAAATAATTTACCAAAAATCACATACTAATTAGTTCCTGGGTAGAGACAGGATTTGAAAACTGACATATTGTATTTACATATTTATATATTGTATATAAAATACACATAATACATAAAATATATAATAGTCATATAATATTAGTAAAACTAGTACCATTAGTTATATAACATATGCATTGCTACAGAACTTGAGTATCTACAGCTGAAATCATAAATTATTTTAATCTATTTCTCACATGGCTACAAATACTATTATTGTCTGTTCCCCTGGTTAAAATTTGGCAGATGGAAATGAGAAAACCTAGGAGGTAAAAACACAATTAAAACCATTTTAATTTGGAAAATGTGTTCAGACTTTTAGTTTAGTTTGGACCTAAGTGTTATATTGGCAAGAAATTATGCCTTCTCAAAGTAAAGTTTACAATTTCTTTATTAATAAGCACATGATTTGACACTGTATTGCCTAAGTGGCAGATCTGGTAAAAGTTCAGAAAGTTTAGAAGCCTTCCCTTTAATGTCATCAACAAACAGGGAGGCCTGTTGTGACCTTCTCTGTTTGACAAAGGACTTAATGTCCTGACAAGTGAAATATGAGAACTAAAAGAAATAAGGGCTAAGACTAAAAGGAAGAGGCAAAGCTGTCTGTGTGTACAGATGATTTAATGTCTACTTAGTAAATGTAAGAGAATCCACAAACCATGCAAGTTAAAAAGCAAGTTTGCAATGCTTGGTGAGCGCAAATCAGTGAACAAAAATCGATATAATTTTTTACGTCAATATCCAGTTCAAAATATTTATCGTAGCAAAAGCAAATCCACAAAGCATCTATGAATTGATGCAAAAATGCCAAACTTACTGTACAGATGATTTGAGTATGTTATTGAAGGGCAAAAAAAAAAGACCTGATTAGGGTCTTATTGATGGAAGATTTAACACTATAAACATTCTTTCTAATTTCAAACATACATTCAAGGTAATTACTTTTTTAAAACGAATGCGTTTTATTTTCATAGCGGGAAACCTTGAGTGTGGTGGTTTGGGGGTTGGGGAAGTTCTGAGGAGGGGACAGGCGAGCAGGCCCGAGGATAAAGTGAGGGAGGAAGCGCGCAGATGGAGGGCAGAAGCAGCAACCAGGGCCTCCTACCTTTCCGGCATTGTGGCCGCCGCCGCTGAGAGCTGTGACTAGTTACTGCCGCAGAAGCATGAAGGCCAAGGGCAAGAAACAAGCGAGAAGACCGGAGGCCAAGGGTTGTGCCGTGGTTGAGACCATGCAGGCTCCGGCCCCATTGTACAGCTCTGCAGACTGAGGCCGGGCGACGCCGAGGACCTGTCCATGCCGCTGTGGACGCTGCCGGGAGCTCTGCCAGGACTACTGCTTCCCGCGCCTGCTCCCAATGGGACAGGACGAGCGGGGTTTCCTGTGCCTCGCCTTCTGCCCCTGCTTCCAGCCCCGGCTCTACGTCTGCTACTCGGAGGGCGTGGACTTCCGTGGGTGCCGGGCCTCCGAGGATGACCAGAACACCATGGGCCGCGGCTCCGAGGCCCGGGTAGGTGGTGGTGAGGGCGGGCCTGAGACTGGACGGGGGTCACAGGTTTGCCTGGTGTGACCACCGCTTCCTGTCCTGCTGGTAAGTAGTGTGAGTGTTCCACCTGCCGGGTGGGGAACAGAGCTTTTCGCCGTGCGCTGGGGACCGGCGATGGATGGTTTTAGAAAGCAGACATCCCTCAGGGTGGTGTCCCAACCTCCCCGCCAGGCCCCCAGAGCCCAGGTTCCTCCAGCAGCTCTTCGCTCAGGCACTCTAGGTGGGTCCTGCATCTTGTTGGTGCTGTTTATAATGAGAGAAATAGAGGGAGACGGGGAGAAACACCATCTCTGCCTCCTCCGCTGTCTGGTCTCCCGCCGGCGGCGGTGTCTGAATGCAGCCAGGGACTAAGGAGCACCGGAAGTGTAGTTCGCAGGAGTTGGCCCCTGAGCCAGTGTCGGTCTTTTCCTAGGACAGGGATCACAATGGGAGATGGACAATGGGAGGTACTGGGTCTGGGCTTTGCATTTCTCACTGCGCCGTGTGCATGGGCCTCAGCATGGACCGGCTTCCAGTTTGGGCTCTGGGGGCCCAGAGTGAGATGGCTGGGGTCAAGTTACCTTTCTGAGTTTCTCTTATGCCCTCTGTCGGCAAACCTTTCTCTCTGTCTCTCTCTCTCTCACTGTCCACTCTGCCTCTCAAAAAAAAAAAAAAAAAAAAAAAAAAAAGAATATTTATTTGATAGGCAGAAGTATGGAGAGATTGAGATGTGGAGTGGCAAGAGAAAGCTATAGATGCAGAGAGTGGCCTTCTGCTGATTTACCCCTCAAAGACCCACAGTGATCAGAACTGGGTTAGGCCAGAGTTGGGAGCAGGGAGGGAGCTGAATGCAATCTAGGTCTTCCATGTGGGTAGCAGGAACCCCATTACTTAAACCGTCATCACTGCTATGTGTGTGTGTGTGTGTGTGTGTAAAATTGGAAATTATCAAATTATCCTAGGGTCTGTATTAGCAGGAAACTAGAATCATGTGTCAGAGATGGGTATTGAACTCTGCTACTCTGATGTTGAATGTAGGTATTTTAGCCTCTAGGCTATTCACCACCCAGGAGAATGTCTTTTCATAAACAATGGTATGAGAAAAGATTTATAAGGAAGGTTAAAAAAAAAAAAAGCATAGACCATAAATAAAAAAAAAAGGTGAAAGTGAGAACATCAAAATTATGGATTTCTGCTTTGTGTAAGATACTGTACACAAAGTAAGAGAATGTAGTTGGAATATAGATAGCTAATAAAGGATTAAAATATATGCAAATCCCACAACCCAAAAATTTAAAATCCAGGTGCTTTAATGGAAGAAGGATCAAGGAATATATATTTTTAAAATTTTATTTTTACTTGAAGGGCAAAGGGCCATGCGTATGCACACACACACACACACACAGACAGAAATCCTCCATTTACTGGTTCACTCCTTAATACCTGCAATAGCCAGAGCTGGACCAAGTTGAAGCTGTGAGCTGGTAACTCCATCTCTCTTACATGTGAGTGACAGGGGCCTAACTACTTGAACCATTTGCATGCTGGCAGAGCTAGAATTCAAAATAAAGCCAGAACTGAAGCCAAGTACTCTCATATGGAAGAAGGTGTTTTAACCACTGTACCAGATGGTCATCACATGAGGAAAGAAAATAAAGAGACAATTCAAATAAGGGGAAAACTGCAATGACTGAAAAACGTAGAAAATGAAGAATAACTGGGATAATCGCAAATTAAAACTTTACACATGAGAATAGCAATATTTAAAAGGTTGGATAGTATCAAGCACTACTAATGCTATGGAATCAGACATCCTGCATTATTGCTAGATGGAGTACAAGCTGGTACAGACATCCTGAAGGCCATTTTTTGGGAGTATTGACAGAAAGTGCGTGTTGCAAACTTACATATCCAGCAGTTCTGTAGCTGGGCATGTGTGGGGAGCAACTCAGACTAGACTGTTACTGGAATTAAGACTTATTCTATGCATCTGCTCTCCCACAATATGGCGCTGGGAGAGGAGGAAACAGCTTCTACACAGCTGCCTCCAGTTCAACCAATAAACAGCAGGACCTGCTCCTGATTGCAGGAGAGCAGCGTACTCGGTGTGTGGGTAGCAGAGTTGGGATTGGTGGAAGAGGACTATAAAGGAGGAGAGAGACAACATGCACCAGGAACATCTAAGGGGAACATCTATCTGAAGGAACACCTGTGCAGCCCCCGAGAGAGCCGGCCGGCGGTGTGCCGCTCCCCCGCGGAAGTGGGGAAAGTGGCCAGGGGGAACCGCCCTTCCACGGAGGTGGAAGGGTCGGTAGCCAACCCGGGAAGAACCAGCAGCAAACCCGGGGAGGGCCGAGCAGACGAAAGAACAGCGCAGGGTCCTGTGTCGTTCCTCCACGAAGAGGGGGAGCGACATAATGGTGCCGTGACTCGGATAGGAAGCCTAGGCAGGGTCTAGTGTCGTTCCTCCGCGAAGAGGGGGAGCGACAGGCATGTTTTCCTGAGGAAGTCTTGCACAGAGGAACAAGGAGACATGGATGGGAATAACTCTTTCAGGATTATTTATTATAGAGTTTTCTGAACTTACAGAATATCAGCTTGTTTTAGAGCACCCAGTTGCATTGGTATTCTGTGACATGCATGTTAGCAGTGGTTCTTAAATTCAAGGACATGATCAGTTAGGATGCTGATGAGAACTAAAGCCTTCCTGCATCACTATCAAACCAGAGTAGTTTATTGGCATAATATGAGCTATTCAGTATGAGATACCACACTCTTAATAAAAGTGGTTTAGAATTGTGCTGCATTTAAGCCATATCAAATGTAATTTATCAGAGAGATTCCAAGATGGTGGAATGGGGAAGGGCAAACTGCTCTACGCTAGGGGTAAATAGTAGAAAAAAAGTGTAAGAACTACACTCTCAGGGGAGAGTTAGAGAAAAAACTACAGTAGAAATTCTGTGGACGGAAGAGGAATGCTGTGGATCAGTGTGGGAGGTGTGGATGCGCAGCATGAACGTGGATACAACACACGACCCCAGCAGCCAAGAGGAAATGCCAGCTTTGGGGAGTGGGGTGAGATCAGACTGCAGCAGCCCATGCCACTGATGATATGGCCAGAAGGAGAGCATGGCGTTGCGTCTGGCCTGGAGCCCTGAGTGGGGACAGGATACCTGCTGACACAGCAAAGAAAAAAAAAAAGGAAACCTTTTCTCTCCCCCCATCTGTCCCAAAACAGTACCTGGCAACTGACTGAGAGAGGGTGGGCACCATTTTGGGCTTAAACAGCAGCTGCAGAAGCTGTGTGCTGTCCAACACCTAGCTGGGATAAGACATCCTCTTGTCAGCAGTACTGCAGGCAGCAGCTTGGGTGTGTGCACCCAGCAACCAGCAGGGAGAAGGCAACGTTTGGCCAGTGGCTCTTGTGCAAGTGTGTGATCCAGAGATTCTAGCAGACGGAAAAATCTGGCTGGAAGGATTGGCAGGTGGCTGGGTACCCACACAGGACTGTGAGGTGCCCCTAACCACTTAATATCACAGGCTCTGGGGCCCAAACCACCTAGGTGGAGCACCCACAGGTAGCTGGCTCTGGGAACGTCCCTGCCTCTCAGTGTTTGGGACAGGCTAGTGGGGCTGAGTGGATCCTCTGCATCCCATGACTGTACGAGCCTTGTGTGCTGAGACTGTGGGAACTCTGTGACTCTATGAGAGGGTGCAGGGTGTAGCCTCTGGGCTACAGTGTGAGTGGCTCCACACTCAGAGCTCCCTGATTGCCTGAGGTGGGTCATTATAATAGGATCTGTACTCACACTGAGGACTGCACAGATCCTAGGTGTGGTTTTTATGGCAGCACAGATGAGTATTGCACCCACTATGGGCTAACACACAGGCATTGATCACCTTGAAAGACAGGAGATGAGGTTGTGATTACACCAACAGAAGTGATCATATGCTCCTTTCTGCTAGTAAAAGGAGATCTACCAAGCCCAACTTGGGTGTCATCCCAGATACTCATCCCACACTGGAGCACTGACCAGAGCTCCCTGGCCACACCCAGTACACACCTTGGGTATTCACTGAAAGAGCAGACACCTCACTAAGCCACAGAAACATAGTTCAAAGATAAAAGCCATTAGAGGAAAAAAACCAACAAGTATTTCCACAAATGCCTAAAATTAAACACAGAAATTCAAGAAGCAAGAATAAAGAAGAGAACATGACCCTCTCATAGGAACACAGCAACACTTCAGTATTAGAGCATGAAGATGAAGAGATTGAAGAAATGCCTGAAATGGAATTCAGCACATTAATCATGTTCATTGAACAACAATTCCTTGTTCCCTCTCCTTTTAGCTCCTGGCAGCCACAATTCTAATGAGACTATTTTAGATATCCCATTTGCATAGGGCATATGGGGATCATGCAATATTAGTTGTATGATTGTCTTATTTTACTTCAGTTAATAATGTTGGATTGGGAGATGGAAATAAGAATGTTAGAATATCAGATAAGGAATATTAGAGAAGAAGGTTGAGATGGAGAAACCTGAGAGATAGAGAAGATTTGTGGCAGGGGTTAGGGGGAGTCCAAAATCCAAGAGGAGAAAGATTTCAAAGGAAAATAGAGGGCAACTTTGTTAAATGCTTTAGAGAGAAATCAAAGTTTGAAAGTTCCAGTAAAAGTCCTAGACTTAGCAATGGGGAAAGCTTTGTGACATTAATAAGGGCTGTTTCAGTTAGGGGCTGTATTTACTCTCCTTAGGGCTGTATTTAGTCTCCGTAACAAATGCTATAAACATAGACTGTAAACGATATCTTAAAACAACAAAAACTTACTCTCTTATGGTTCTGGAGGCTAGAAGTCCAAAATCAGGTCAGCAGGACCAAGGCTTCATTGCCTCTCTCATAGGCTCTGTTGTTTGCTGGTTAATCTTGATGTTGCTTGTCCTGTAAATGTATCTCTTCAATCTTTGCCTCCATTGTCAGGTATTGTTCTTTCTGTGTGTCCCTGTATCTTCACGTGGTCTTCTTAGAAGCACATCAGTCACTGGATTTAAAGTCCACTTTTATTTTTTAAAGATCTACCTATCTACTTGAGAGGCAGAGCCACAGACAGAGGGATAGAGGTCTTTCATCTGCTGGTTCGCTCCCCAAATGGCTGCAATGGCTGGAGCTGGGCTGATTGGAAGCCAGGAGCCAAGAGGTCCCTTTGTGTCTTCCATATGGGTGCAGTGGTCCACATACCTGGGCCATCCTTTACTGCTCTCTCAGGCTACCAGCATGGAGCTGGATAGGAAGTAGAGCAGCCAGGACTGAAATTGGTGTCCACATAACTATGCCACAGCACTGGACCCTAAAGCCCACTCTTATGTAGTATGATTGTATCTTCACTTTATTACATCTACAAAGACACTATTTTTGAATTAGGTCATATTCACAGATACAAGGAGTTGAGATTTCAGTAAATGTTTTTATGGGAACACAATTCAACACTCAACAGGGCATAATCAGATTGAAATAGGCTGAGAAGTGAATGCAACAAGGAGGTGAAGACAAGGAGGTAAAATCTTGAAAAACCTCAGTAATAAAGAAGAAAGAATAGAGCACCACCTACAGGCACTACGTTGAACCCTTAAGGGAAAGATCTGATAGGTAGAATCAGAAAATATGTGGAAGAAAAAATGTGAACCAAATGAATAATATGAAAAGAAACTGTTACTTCTCCCCTAGTATCTTTCTATTCCTTCCTCTATTATTTAGTTGGGCTTAGGCTTTTCCACAATAAAGATTCATTTTCTTTCTTCCCATACAGGTGGGTATGCCTTGTTATTAGGTTCTGGTCAATGAGGTAGGTGGAAGCTATATTGAGAACAGTGGAGGCACAAATCAGAAGGAGCCATATTTCTGATAATTGTGGCATTGTTATATATGACCTGATTTAATTATATGGGATCTCAGTTTTTACAAAGAAAGAAATTTTTGTCTTGTTTAATAAATTACTATCATTTTGTTCTTTTACTTGCAATCGAAATTTTGACTGTGTTATAGATAGATGTTAACACATCCAAAATGGTGAGGAATTTAGACTCAGTTCAGGTGGAAGATAATTTATATTGAAGCAGGAATGAAGAATGGAAGATGATTATGGATACACATGCAGTGTTAAGTAGATAGTAGAAAATTTAGAGAGTTCCCATCAAATGGCAATTATTTTCTCTGTAAAATAAAAGTAGAGTTATTCATTAAGCATAACAGAATACATTTTAGTAGAGCATATTTGAGATGGATAGTGAAGACTTATCAAAAGCTATTTGAAGGTACAACAGAAGGAACTCAGAATGAAAGGTTTAGGAGTGGTATAATGGCCAAGTGAAGACATCTTATGTGTTCTATGTGATAAAAGAAGTTCACAGTGGAGGCATTCTATGTTTAGACTTTTGCTTTATGGGAATAAAGGGACAAGGAGACTTAGCGACAACACTTCAGCCATCTTCTATTAGACTTTTTCCTTATGGTATATGGACTAGATGGATGTGCCAACTTGCAACATTACAGTCTTTAACTTCTCTGTAAAGGAAGCTAATTTGGACAGTTTTATCCTCTTTTTTTTTAAAAAAATATTTATTTATTTGAAAGGTAGAGTTACAGAGAGGCAGAGAGCCTTTCATCCTCTGGTTTACCCCACTGATGGCCGCAATGGCTGAGGCTGTGCTGATCTGAAGCCAGGAGCTAGGAGCTTCTTCCAGGTCTCCCACATGGCTACAGGGGCCCAAGGACTTGGCCCTCTTCTACAGCTTTCCTAGGCCATAGCAGAGAGCTGGATTGGAAGGGCAGCAGCCAGTACTCGAAACGGTGCCCACTTGGGGTGCAGGCACTGCAGGTGGTGTTTTACATTACACCACAGTGCTGGTTGGGGGTTTTATTCTTGAGAAAGATCCTGAACACAATGACTGAGTGTGAGGGAAGATGGATAGGTATTACTTCAGAACAAGTTAAGAAGAAAAGAGTTGACCTAAATGTTTCAAAGTTTATATCATAATTGCTTTCTTTAAGACAAAGAGTCATAAATATAATGGGGCAGCATGTTCACCATTGTTCCATGCTTGTTTTTGCCTAGTGTTACTAGGGCTATTGTACAGTGGCACAGTATAGGGAGAGTTCCTACTTAAAAAAATTATGTTTTATTTTGAAGGAACCTTATTAGATCAATACTTTGTTTTCATCAGTGTGGTTAAAAAAACTATGTAGTTTAGAGATAAAAGCAAGCCATCTGAACAAAGTTATACAACCATGATTAAATTTTTCACTTTTTTAGTACTTGGACATTTTGAAGATACATTTAGAAAATATATTATCTCACTTAATCTACCAGTTTAAAGATGCAGACGTTGAGGTTCAGACTGGTGAATTGTTTTTCCAGGACACATGTAACTAGCCAATATGGAAATCGAGTTTTGACTCTGGGGTCCAGTGAGTGTTTTTCACCATGTTCATCCCCAATATGATGATTACTAACAACAAGTAATTAGTCTGGATAGTCCACAGTGAAGTGGGTAGGTTTTCATTCTCCATGATTTTCCAAATGTCTGAGTCCTTTTCAAACTATTATTTAAGACTTCAATTTGTGGTTTGTGGTTGTTAGTTCAAGGTAACATATCTACCTAAAATGGAACCTCGTTCTCTTGAATTTGCTCAGCTTTTTAGTGTCTATAAATCTTAAACTCATGAAGATTATACCAGGGCACTGTTGAATGGATAAAATACATCACGTTCATGTTGGCCTCTAGAGGTCACAAATGCAGCAGAATTTTGTTTTCTTCTTTTCTCTTCAGGAGTGCTTAAGACAACCCACAAACCACCATGGTTTTTGATGAATGTGTGTGGTCCTCATAATTCTTAAGATTTTAAGGATTTCACTAAAAGAATAAGTTCACTTACAATGATGTACTGAACTTTACTCTTTTAACTAGCATTTTCTGAGTAGTCATAGCTTTGGAGAGCTGGAAAAGGCAAAAGAAAGATGTTTTTGGAATCACTGGAAACTTTTTTTTTAAACAGAGAAAGTGATGCCATATTATTCTTAGAAGACCAATGGAATTATTTGCTATTACTTTTAGAATCTGGCTAATGAGTGTACCAAAGATAAATGGGAAGTACTTATTTTAACTATGTAGGTAATAAAATATTCTTTAAAGTACTTTATGTATAAAAATAAGTGGAAAATTATTACTTTACTATTTACATGAAATAGTTAAAATTTATAATTAAATTGCTTAAATATTGTGAAAATATTTTAAGGAACAACAAATTTGTGGTCAGTAGAACTTCGAATTTTGTAATATTTGTAATATTTGAATTTTATTATGTTTTCCTAATAAAAACCTCTACCACTTCACAGTCATTTATAACTCAGCAGGAGCAGACATCATGCTAAGCACTCTGTAAACACATTATCCCATTTATTTTCACAAAACTCTCATGCAAACCTTTCATTAAATTTAAAAACTGATGCTTTTTATTTGCTTATTTTTCCTCAGGAATGTTTCTGTTTCCCATTACATAGTAACTTGCAGAAAATAAGCATAGACATTTCAAATTTTAAATTACTATTTGAAGTGAAAATGTTTAATATGAAAATACCTGTCAGTCAAGTACATTGGTGATCTAGTTCACATTGAAAAATACTTTTAGGTCAATATGGGCAGTTAATGATAGTACAAATGTTACTGCCATCCTAATTTTTGCTGGCCTAGGAAATACTTATTTCTTAATTTGATATTTTGATTTTAATAGCTGAAAGAAAAAATGTGTACAAAACATAAATATACAATCTTTTTTCTTCATTAACTATGCATTTCATCATGACAATCACATGATTAGATTCACAACACAGCTTTATTATTATGAACAAAAGTTTAGGCTGTCATAAATTGCCTCATTTTCTAGCTGGGATGGAAATGATCAAGGTGGAGAGAAGAGGAAGCTAAAACTAAACTTTATGAAATGGTAACAGAATTTTACCCTTAGCACTTTGCACTGTTGTCTTTCAGTCAGTGTATGTGCATTGGTTCTGGTGTTTTAAGCCCTGTACCAACATCAGGCAAGGGAGGTACAAGGGAGTACACAGACTATGTTTCCCACAGTGCCTATAGGCCAAGAGTACCTGAACACCGATCAGCCTTTCTTATAGATCTTGCTATGCCCACCAAAGATTTTCTCAGGATTGAAATCACTGGGTCCCATCTTAACTAATATTACAAGTGAAAATCTTAGAAGTCATCAGAACCCTTTTGCCCTTCTATGTCTTTTTTTATTATTATTTGTATTCTTTTTTGTTTGTTTTTCAGTTTTTCATTTTTGATTTTCATTTTAATTAATTTTAACAGATTAAATATAATTTGTAGATACAACTCTAAGAAAATAATGATAATCCCTTTTTTCTCTCCCTACTTCCCTCCTTACTTCTACTTTTCTTTCTTTTTTTTTTAGCTTTTGAGATAACATATTTTAACTTTACATTATAGTTAAAAGGATTAATACTTCACTGAATAAGAAGTTTAACAAGTAAAAACAAAAAGATCCTAATTTAGTGGAAATATAGACAATGGCTACATAGAATAATTGAATGTATAAATTGTGGGGAGCAGCTCGGACTAGACTAAGTTACTGGAATTAAGACTTATTCTATGCATCTGCTTTCCCACAATATGGCGCTGGGAGAGAAGAAAACAGCTTCTGCACAGCTGCCTCCAGTTCAACCAATAAACTGTAGGACTTGCTCCTGATTGGAGGAGAGCAGTGTGCTCGGCGTGTGGGCAGCCGAGTTGGGATTGGCAGAGGAGGACTATAAAGGAGGAGAGAGACGGCATGCACGAGGAACATCTAAGAGGAACATCTAAGGGGAACATCTAAGGGGAACACCTGTGCAGCCCCCGAGAGAGCCGGCTGGCAGTGTGCCGCTCCCCTGCGGAAGTGGGGAATGTGGCCAGGGGGAACTGCCCTTCCACGGAGGTGGAAGGGACAGTAGCCAACCCGGGAAGAACCAGCAGCAAACCCGGGGAGGGCCGAGCAGACAAAAGAACAGCGCAGGGTCCTGTGTCGTTCCTCCACGAAGAGGGGGAGCGACATAATGGTGCCGTGACTCGGATATGAAGCCTAGGCAGGGTCCTGTGTCGTTCCTCCACAAAGAGGGGGAGCGACATAATGGTGCCGTGACTCGGATAGGAAACCTAGGACGGATATGAAACTTAGGAGGGAAGAAACGGGAAGAAATGGGAAAATTTCGGAGAGAGAGACTAGCAAACAGCCTAGGGAAAAGCCGGATGAAAAAGGTGCCGGAAGAAGCTATTGAAAGCCTAGGCATAGACTCAGATACGGACTACGGGGGGGAGCTGGGAGAAATCTCTAAGGTCGAAGGCGAAAGTGAAAGCTAGAACAAACAGACTCGGATGCGGACTGTGGGGAGAGGCCAGGAGAAATGAGGGAGGAGTATTGTTGGAAGAAAGCTTGGGGAAACATACCGGGTAGAGAAAAATGTTAGGGAAATTGAAGCCGCGGGGGGCAGGCCGAGGCGGAAACGAAAGCCACTTTGGGATTCTCAAGTTAGCCTGGGAATAGGGGGCGAAAAGTTAAAACCAGAAGCGGAAACGTAAGCCTGGTTGGGATCCGTCTGATTAGCCCGGGGAGCAAAGGATGGGTAGCCAAATCGTGGGGCGGAGACGTGAGCTGGGTTGAATTCGCCAGGCTAGCCCGGGGAACTTGGATTGAATGCTAGTGGTGGAGACGTGAGCTACGCTGTGTGACTCATGGAGGCTGCCGCGCGCAGAGAGAGCGTGCGGGGCTCAAGTAGATAGGGAACGCGGGGTAAGTGAGAGACCGCGGAGTGTGCGTGTGAAGCCGAGCCGCGCAGAGCCGCGAAGCCGCGCAGATGAGAGAGGCGCGGGCTGAAGTGGCTCAGAGCCGGAAAGCCGCCGAGAAGCAGCCTCGGGGCGGGCACCGGAAAGCCGCAGGGATAAGAGAAACAGAAGTTTAGAAGTAAAATGAGAGAAATAGGAATGCTGGAAGATAGAAGTAAAATGGGAGAAATAGGAATGCCCGGAGATAGAGAAATAGAGAAATAGAAAGGCCTCCCCTCAACATGGCAATGAGAAAGCTTGGATTCGGTCTGCCTGATTAGGGAGGCGGTGAGCACCTGCGGGCGGCTAGCAGCTTATGCGCCGCAGGTCACCGAAGACAGGCACGAATTAACATCAGTAAGGCCTCCCCACAATACCGCAATTAGAAGGCTTGGATTCGGTCTGCCCGATTAGTGAGGCGGTGAGCACCTGCGGGCGGCTAGCAGCTTATGCGCCGCAGGTCACCGAAGACAGGCACGTTTATCAACACCAATAAGTCACCCCACAATATGGCAATGAGAAAGCTTGGATTCGGTCTGCCTGATTAAGGCGGTAAGCACCAGCAGGCGGCTCGACCAGAGTATGAGCCGCAGGTCACCGAACACAGGCACGCATCAGCGCCTAAAAACCTCCTCACAACATGGTGAAGAGAGGACCCGGATTCGGTTTTCCTGATTGATAGGACTTGTAAGAGCCTGTGGCAACTCTAGCAAGTAGAGCAGAGTGTGTGCCGCGGGACACCGAAGACAGGCGCGTATCAACGCCAAAAAATAAAAAGAAAGGGGGATATGTGGGGAGCAGCTCGGACTAGACTAAGTTACTGGAATTAAGACTTATTCTATGCATCTGCTTTCCCACAATATGGCGCTGGGAGAGAAGAAAACAGCTTCTGCACAGCTGCCTCCAGTTCAACCAATAAACTGTAGGACTTGCTCCTGATTGGAGGAGAGCAGTGTGCTCGGCGTGTGGGCAGCCGAGTTGGGATTGGCAGAGGAGGACTATAAAGGAGGAGAGAGACGGCATGCACGAGGAACATCTAAGAGGAACATCTAAGGGGAACATCTAAGGGGAACACCTGTGCAGCCCCCGAGAGAGCCGGCTGGCAGTGTGCCGCTCCCCTGCGGAAGTGGGGAATGTGGCCAGGGGGAACTGCCCTTCCACGGAGGTGGAAGGGACAGTAGCCAACCCGGGAAGAACCAGCAGCAAACCCGGGGAGGGCCGAGCAGACAAAAGAACAGCGCAGGGTCCTGTGTCGTTCCTCCACGAAGAGGGGGAGCGACATAATGGTGCCGTGACTCGGATATGAAGCCTAGGCAGGGTCCTGTGTCGTTCCTCCACAAAGAGGGGGAGCGACATAATGGTGCCGTGACTCGGATAGGAAACCTAGGACGGATATGAAACTTAGGAGGGAAGAAACGGGAAGAAATGGGAAAATTTCGGAGAGAGAGACTAGCAAACAGCCTAGGGAAAAGCCGGATGAAAAAGGTGCCGGAAGAAGCTATTGAAAGCCTAGGCATAGACTCAGATACGGACTACGGGGGGGAGCTGGGAGAAATCTCTAAGGTCGAAGGCGAAAGTGAAAGCTAGAACAAACAGACTCGGATGCGGACTGTGGGGAGAGGCCAGGAGAAATGAGGGAGGAGTATTGTTGGAAGAAAGCTTGGGGAAACATACCGGGTAGAGAAAAATGTTAGGGAAATTGAAGCCGCGGGGGGCAGGCCGAGGCGGAAACGAAAGCCACTTTGGGATTCTCAAGTTAGCCTGGGAATAGGGGGCGAAAAGTTAAAACCAGAAGCGGAAACGTAAGCCTGGTTGGGATCCGTCTGATTAGCCCGGGGAGCAAAGGATGGGTAGCCAAATCGTGGGGCGGAGACGTGAGCTGGGTTGAATTCGCCAGGCTAGCCCGGGGAACTTGGATTGAATGCTAGTGGTGGAGACGTGAGCTACGCTGTGTGACTCATGGAGGCTGCCGCGCGCAGAGAGAGCGTGCGGGGCTCAAGTAGATAGGGAACGCGGGGTAAGTGAGAGACCGCGGAGTGTGCGTGTGAAGCCGAGCCGCGCAGAGCCGCGAAGCCGCGCAGATGAGAGAGGCGCGGGCTGAAGTGGCTCAGAGCCGGAAAGCCGCCGAGAAGCAGCCTCGGGGCGGGCACCGGAAAGCCGCAGGGATAAGAGAAACAGAAGTTTAGAAGTAAAATGAGAGAAATAGGAATGCTGGAAGATAGAAGTAAAATGGGAGAAATAGGAATGCCCGGAGATAGAGAAATAGAGAAATAGAAAGGCCTCCCCTCAACATGGCAATGAGAAAGCTTGGATTCGGTCTGCCTGATTAGGGAGGCGGTGAGCACCTGCGGGCGGCTAGCAGCTTATGCGCCGCAGGTCACCGAAGACAGGCACGAATTAACATCAGTAAGGCCTCCCCACAATACCGCAATTAGAAGGCTTGGATTCGGTCTGCCCGATTAGTGAGGCGGTGAGCACCTGCGGGCGGCTAGCAGCTTATGCGCCGCAGGTCACCGAAGACAGGCACGTTTATCAACACCAATAAGTCACCCCACAATATGGCAATGAGAAAGCTTGGATTCGGTCTGCCTGATTAAGGCGGTAAGCACCAGCAGGCGGCTCGACCAGAGTATGAGCCGCAGGTCACCGAACACAGGCACGCATCAGCGCCTAAAAACCTCCTCACAACATGGTGAAGAGAGGACCCGGATTCGGTTTTCCTGATTGATAGGACTTGTAAGAGCCTGTGGCAACTCTAGCAAGTAGAGCAGAGTGTGTGCCGCGGGACACCGAAGACAGGCGCGTATCAACGCCAAAAAATAAAAAGAAAGGGGGATATGTGGGGAGCAGCTCGGACTAGACTAAGTTACTGGAATTAAGACTTATTCTATGCATCTGCTTTCCCACAATATGGCGCTGGGAGAGAAGAAAACAGCTTCTACACAGCTGCCTCCAGTTCAACCAATAAACTGTAGGACTTGCTCCTGATTGGAGGAGAGCAGCGTGCTCGGCATGTGGGCAGCCGAGTTGGGATTGGCAGAGGAGGACTATAAAGGAGGAGAGAGACGGCATGCACGAGGAACATCTAAGAGGAACATCTAAGGGGAACATCTAAGGGGAACACCTGTGCAGCCCCCGAGAGAGCCGGCCGGCAGTGTGCCGCTCCCCTGCGGAAGTGGGGAATGTGGCCAGGGGGAACTGCCCTTCCACGGAGGTGGAAGGGACAGTAGCCAACCCGGGAAGAACCAGCAGCAAACCCGGGGAGGGCCGAGCAGACAAAAGAACAGCGCAGGGTCCTGTGTCGTTCCTCCACGAAGAGGGGGAGCGACATAATGGTGCCGTGACTCGGATATGAAGCCTAGGCAGGGTCCTGTGTCGTTCCTCCACAAAGAGGGGGAGCGACATAATGGTGCCGTGACTCGGATAGGAAACCTAGGACGGATATGAAACTTAGGAGGGAAGAAACGGGAAGAAATGGGAAAATTTCGGAGAGAGAGACTAGCAAACAGCCTAGGGAAAAGCCGGATGAAAAAGGTGCCGGAAGAAGCTATTGAAAG
Organism: Oryctolagus cuniculus; assembly: GCF_051225735.1. Lineage (NCBI taxonomy): Eukaryota > Metazoa > Chordata > Mammalia > Lagomorpha > Leporidae > Oryctolagus > Oryctolagus cuniculus. The sequence continues at coordinate 73,917,559 of NC_142877.1, read as the reverse complement.
CCTAGGCATAGACTCAGATACGGACTACGGGGGGGAGCTGGGAGAAATCTCTAAGGTCGAAGGCGAAAGTGAAAGCTAGAACAAACAGACTCGGATGCGGACTGTGGGGAGAGGCCAGGAGAAATGAGGGAGGAGTATTGTTGGAAGAAAGCTTGGGGAAACATACCGGGTAGAGAAAAATGTTAGGGAAATTGAAGCCGCGGGGGGCAGGCCGAGGCGGAAACGAAAGCCACTTTGGGATTCTCAAGTTAGCCTGGGAATAGGGGGCGAAAAGTTAAAACCAGAAGCGGAAACGTAAGCCTGGTTGGGATCCGTCTGATTAGCCCGGGGAGCAAAGGATGGGTAGCCAAATCGTGGGGCGGAGACGTGAGCTGGGTTGAATTCGCCAGGCTAGCCCGGGGAACTTGGATTGAATGCTAGTGGTGGAGACGTGAGCTACGCTGTGTGACTCATGGAGGCTGCCGCGCGCAGAGAGAGCGTGCGGGGCTCAAGTAGATAGGGAACGCGGGGTAAGTGAGAGACCGCGGAGTGTGCGTGTGAAGCCGAGCCGCGCAGAGCCGCGAAGCCGCGCAGATGAGAGAGGCGCGGGCTGAAGTGGCTCAGAGCCGGAAAGCCGCCGAGAAGCAGCCTCGGGGCGGGCACCGGAAAGCCGCAGGGATAAGAGAAACAGAAGTTTAGAAGTAAAATGAGAGAAATAGGAATGCTGGAAGATAGAAGTAAAATGGGAGAAATAGGAATGCCCGGAGATAGAGAAATAGAGAAATAGAAAGGCCTCCCCTCAACATGGCAATGAGAAAGCTTGGATTCGGTCTGCCTGATTAGGGAGGCGGTGAGCACCTGCGGGCGGCTAGCAGCTTATGCGCCGCAGGTCACCGAAGACAGGCACGAATTAACATCAGTAAGGCCTCCCCACAATACCGCAATTAGAAGGCTTGGATTCGGTCTGCCCGATTAGTGAGGCGGTGAGCACCTGCGGGCGGCTAGCAGCTTATGCGCCGCAGGTCACCGAAGACAGGCACGTTTATCAACACCAATAAGTCACCCCACAATATGGCAATGAGAAAGCTTGGATTCGGTCTGCCTGATTAAGGCGGTAAGCACCAGCAGGCGGCTCGACCAGAGTATGAGCCGCAGGTCACCGAACACAGGCACGCATCAGCGCCTAAAAACCTCCTCACAACATGGTGAAGAGAGGACCCGGATTCGGTTTTCCTGATTGATAGGACTTGTAAGAGCCTGTGGCAACTCTAGCAAGTAGAGCAGAGTGTGTGCCGCGGGACACCGAAGACAGGCGCGTATCAACGCCAAAAAATAAAAAGAAAGGGGGATATGTGGGGAGCAGCTCGGACTAGACTAAGTTACTGGAATTAAGACTTATTCTATGCATCTGCTTTCCCACAATATGGCGCTGGGAGAGAAGAAAACAGCTTCTACACAGCTGCCTCCAGTTCAACCAATAAACTGTAGGACTTGCTCCTGATTGGAGGAGAGCAGCGTGCTCGGCATGTGGGCAGCCGAGTTGGGATTGGCAGAGGAGGACTATAAAGGAGGAGAGAGACGGCATGCACGAGGAACATCTAAGAGGAACATCTAAGGGGAACATCTAAGGGGAACACCTGTGCAGCCCCCGAGAGAGCCGGCCGGCAGTGTGCCGCTCCCCTGCGGAAGTGGGGAATGTGGCCAGGGGGAACTGCCCTTCCACGGAGGTGGAAGGGACAGTAGCCAACCCGGGAAGAACCAGCAGCAAACCCGGGGAGGGCCGAGCAGACAAAAGAACAGCGCAGGGTCCTGTGTCGTTCCTCCACGAAGAGGGGGAGCGACATAAATGACCGTTTCATGCATACACTTTTTTTGTGTGTGTGAATTAGTCATTCGTGATTTCTTTCAATGAAATAGAATGAATGACAATGTAACATCTAAATATTTCCTGTGTATTTACAAGGTAATAATTAAGTTCATTTATACTTTAAGTCATTTTCTCTCAACAGTTTTTGCCCAGGAATAATTTTATGCAGATTGCAATACAAATAATTATATATTATATATTTTTGGTACTCTATTAGTTACTTCAGATCAGGGAAAACCTATGGTATTTGTCTTTTTGGGACTGGCTTATTTCACTAAGTATAATAGTTTCCAGTTGCATCCGTTTTGTTGCAAAAGACAGGATTTCATCCCTTTATTTTTTTGCTGCTAAGTAATATGCTATAGTGTATATATACCACATTTTCTTTCATCAGTTGCTGGGCATCTGAGTTGATTGTATTTCTTAGCTATTGTGAATTCAGCTGCAATAAACATTGGGGTAAAGATAACTCTTTCATATGCTGATTTCATTTCATTTGGGTAAATTTCCAGGAGTGGGATGGCTGGGTCATATGGTAGACTTATTTTCACATTTCTGAGGAATCTCCATACTATCTTCCACAATGGCTATTTTAGTTTGCAGTCCCACCAACAGTGGATTCCAAAAGCATTTTCTCCACATACTTGCACAGCATTTATTATTTTTTGATTTGTATATGAGAGCCATTCTAACTGGGGTGAGTTGAAACCTCATTGTGATTTTGATTTGCATTTCCCTGATGGCTAGTGATCTTGAGCAAACCCACAGCCAGTAGCATATTGAATAAGGGAGAGTTGGGAGCATTTCCTCTAAGATCTGGAACCAGACTAGGATGTGCACTCTCCCATTGCTATTCAATATAGTCCAGGATGTTTTAGCCAGAGTCATTTGCAAAGAAAATAAAGAGATTCAAATTGGAAAGGAGGAAATCAAATTATCTCTGTTTGCAGATAATATGATTCTATATATAGGGAAACCAAAAGAATCCACTAATAGACTATTGGAACTCATAGGAGAGTTTGATAAAGTTGCAGGATGTAAAATTAACACACAAAAGTTAATAGCATTTGTATACACAGACAATACCATGGCTGAGAAAGAACTTATAAGATCAGTCCCATTCACAATAACTATAAAAATTTAAATACCTTGGAATTAATTTAACCAAAGATGTGAAAGATCATACAATGAAAATGGTAAAGCATTAAAGAAGGCATGGAAGAAGACACACAAAAAATGGAAAAATCTTCCATGTTCATGGTTTGGAAAAATTAATATTATCAAAATGTCTGTACAACCCAAAGCAATTTACAGACCCAGTGAGATGCCAAAGACCAATGACATTCTTCTCTGATCTAGAAAAAAATGGTGCTAAAATTCATATGGAAACAAAAGAAACCCTGAATGGCTAAAGCAACTTTAAACAACAAAAAGCTGGAGGCATCCCAATATCAGATTTCAAGACATACTACAGGACAGTTATAATCAAAACAGCCTGGTACTGGCACAAAAATAGACATGTAGACCAACAGAACAGAATAGAATCCCCCAGAAGTCAATCCTTGTATCTACAAACAACGAATCTTTGACAAAGGAGCTAAAATCAATCCCTGGAGAAAGGACAGTCTCTTCAACAAATGGTGCTGGGAAAATTGGATCATCATGTGCACAGTTACAAGACCCCTGCATTATAGTTTACACAAAAATCAACTCATATTAGATCAAGGATCTAAATCTATGACCAGATATCATAAAATTACTGGAGGAGAACTTTGGGGAAACTGCAAGACATTGGCAAAGGCAAAGACTTCTTAAAGGTTCCAGAAGCATAAGCAATCAAAGCAAAAATAGACAAGTGTGATTACATCAAACTAAGAAGCTCTGCACTGCAAAGGAAACACTTAACAAAGGAAATACTTCTTAAAGCCACTTCTCAATATAGTGTTAACTGAAAAACAATGCTGAAAATTATTCACTTCATCAGTTTTACACAAGGAAGGTTAAGATCCAATGAATTTTACAGATGTCACTGGAACTGGCATCTTCCCTTCTGAGCTTTCTTCTTCATGGAGTGGGAGAACTTGGCCCTTGGAATTAAATAGGACAGAGTTTAAATTCTGAATGTATTATCTTGGACAAGTTACTTTTCTTCTCTGAGCCAGATTATTCTTTGTGAAAAGGGGATAATTGTATTTTCTTGGTGTGGAACTGCCAACGTGGTAACCCACAGCTCTCTGTCATCTTTCTTTTCACCTTTGTCTGATGGGCAGTAATTAACTTCTTGGTGGCACAGGAAAGGAGGGAAGGATTTGACTGTTAGCTGGAGTCTATCCTCATCCCCATCATATTCTCCACTTTTCTCCCAGCAAATGAGTTCTGTTAACTCTCATCAGTCACCAATTTTTAATTCAGTTATTAGGAAAAGAAGAAAATCATGGTGACTCCTGGCTGGCATCTGGATTAGCTAGCAAGGGCAGTTTGGATTGGCATAGCATACAAATAGAGGGGTTGGTATCTTATGTGCCAAGGGTTATACTCAGAGCAAATTTTTAACTACAAACATTAGCAACAGAGAAATACTAATTGGAAGGTTGATAGTTAACAGGAATGGTTAGAACAGATTCCAAGGCCAGAGCACTTGGATTTAGGTTCTGCTACTTGTTAGCTGTGAAAATTTTAGGAAGTTACGTAGCTTGTCTGTGCCTCAGTTTCTTCATCTTTAATGATGTAATTATGAGAGTTCTTACCTCATTGGCTGTTGTGAGGATTCTGTGAGTTAAAACAGAAAGTTTTAGGACAGTGCCCAACATGATGTAGGGCTTGCATAAGTAGTTTTATGATTATAAAATAAAACTGAAAAAATGGCTGCCAAAATTGAGAGAAGCTGAAATTATGCTCATTATTTCCTCCTCATATAGGATTTTGATTCTGGTATGAATAGCTGAAAATGATGTACAGTTGCAGTCAGAATGTTAACATTAAGGGTTGAAGTAAAGCAGTACTGCCGCACTTTATGGTTTCACCCCAGACCTCAAATGAAGCCAGGCTTGCTGTGAACTGGTGCCTTTATTTCTTTGCTTTGGTTTGAAAGATTAGGTGATTCCTAAAATAGAACTTTTGGTTAGTGCTTCAGGATGTCTGATGAAGCTTCAATATTTGAACTAAGACAAAGGTGATTTTGTTATAAAAATTGGCCCGATTTACAAAATGCAGTTAGAACCTCTGTAAAGCAGGATTAAATCTTGACAAATTAGTGTTATAAAGACCTAGTAATATTGCCTATGTTTGTTTTATTTTTCTTTCATTTTTGCCCCATACATTAATAAAAAACCTTGAAAAATAAAATCTGACCTGAATTTAGACTGCATTTAATTGATTATTGATAGATAACTCAGAATTCTGTCTTGAGTCGATCACTTTTAGTTCTGTTGAGAACAACCTCACTCATCCCATTTCCAATGTTGGACCTCTTGGAGACACTGGTCCGAGGACATTGTCCAGTCTTCATATGCAGTAAGTCTGAAGTCTATCACTTTCATTCCCATGACCAGCCTCACACACTGCCTCTCTTCCCCTTCAGCTTACACTTGGCCATGTTTGATAGTCAAGATACTTTTAAAGTTTGGGTCTCAAATTGAAAGCTATGTACTGGATTGTTTTATTAGATTCTTTTAATTATTGTCTAGACTCTCATTTTAGATTAAAGAGTCAGCTAGCTAGGAGATCCTATGTGGCCTTACTTGGTGTATGCTCCATGAGTGTTTGTTTAATGAATGAATAAATCCCCAAAAGGCCGGCGGCGCGGCTCACTAGGCTAATCCTCCGCCTTGCGGTGCCGGCACACCGGGTTCTAGTCCCGGTCGGGGCGCCGGATTCTTTTTTTTTTTTTTCTTTCTTTTTTTTCTTTTTTTGACAGGCAGAGTGGACAGTGAGAGAGAGAGACAGAGAGAAAGGTCTTCCTTTGCCGTTGGTTCACCCTCCAATGGCCACTGTAGCCGGCGCACTGCGCTGATCCGATGGCAGGAGCCAGGTACTTATCCTGGTCTCCCAATCCGGGGCGCCGGATTCTGTCCTGGTTGCCCCTCTTCCAGGCCAGCTCTCTGCTGTGGCCAGGGAGTGCAGTGGAGGATGGCCCAAGTCCTTGGGCCCTGCACCCCATGGGAGACCAGAATAAGCACCTGGCTCCTGCCATCGGATTAGCGCGGTGCGCCGGCTGCAGTGTACCGGCCTCGGCGGCCATTGGAGGGTGAACCAATGGCAAAAGGAAGACCTTTCTCTCTGTCTCTCTCTTTCACTGTCCACTCTGCCTGTCAAAAAAAAAAAAATCCCCAAAAGGATGTCAGCTTCCTCATGTGCCAAAATGGTTTCACACAAACTGATTTCAACTATAAACTAGCTCCAAGAATCAAAATATCAGAATAATTTGTTGTAATTCTTAACTATGAGGAGTTCTAACTTCAAAAACCTACACTTGGGGCCGGCGCTTGTGGCGTAATGAGTAAAGCTGCTGCCTGCAGTGCTGGTATCCCATATGGGCACTGGTTCAAGTCTTGGTTGCTCCACTTCTGATCCAGCTCTCTGTTATGGTCTGGGAAAGAAGTGGAAGATGGCTCAAGTCTTTGGGCCCCTGCACCTGCATGGGAGACCTGGAAGAAGCTCCTGGCTCCTGGCTTCGGATCAGCACAGCTGTGGCCATTGTGGCCAAATGGGGAGTGAACCAGTGGGTGGAAGACCTCTCTCTCTGCCATTCTTTCTGTGTAACTCTGCCTTTCACATACATAAATAAACCTTTTTAAAAAAACAAAGCGTACATTTTTGTAAGAGGTTTAAAAATGTTAACAAAGTCTTTTTTTCTAAAACCAGTAGATATTTGCACTTAGGTAATTAAAAATATATGTGGTAGGGAAAAAATATTGCTTCCTCTCCGCACCCCATATCTATGGCAGGAATGACAAACTGTTCACCCCTCACCATGGTGTTGGGTTGTTTCTGGGAAGCAGCCTCCCAGCCAGCCCTCTGAATTGAGAAATGTCTCTTGCTGACTTTTAACTTTTGTTTATTTTAATTTTATTTGAAAGGCAGGGGGACACAGAGAGAAAGTGAGAGAAATAGAGATAAATATTCCATCTCTTGGCTCACTCCCCCAAAACTTGCAATAGTCAGAGCTGGGCCAGGTTAAAGCCAGGAGCCCTGAACTCAGTCTTGGTCATCCAACTGGGTGACAGGAACCCAGGTACTCTAGCCATCATCTGTAGCTTCCCAGGGTGTGCAATAGCAGGAAACTGAGGAAATTGGATAAGAAGCAGAGGAATGGGACTGGTGTTGTGGCACAGTGGGTTAAGCTGCTGCCTGCAATAGTGGTGGCATGCTGATTCAGGTCTCCACTGCTCCACTTCTCATCCAACTCCCTGCTAATTCACCTGAGAAAGCAGCAAAAGATGACCAAAGTACTTGGGCCCCTTCTACCCATGTAGGAGGCCCAGTTGGATTTCTGAGTTCCTGCCTTTGGCCTGCAATGGCTCAGGCCATTGCAACCATTTGTAGAATAAACCATGAGATGGAAGATTAATTTTCTCTTTGTCTTTCTTTATCTCTTTCTCCCACCCTCCCTCTCCTCTTTCCCTCTCTCTGTCGTTGTATCTTTCAAATAAATAAAATAAATTTTGAAAAGAAAAGAAGCAGAGGAGCCAGGACTCAAACCAGATACTCCAATGTGGGGTGTGGATGTTTTAAGCAATGACTTGACTGTTGTACCAAAAAATTAATTAATTAGGAGGGAGAGAGCACGAGTGAGTGAGCTAGTGCCTCTATATACTGAATCATTCTCCAGAGGTTTGCAACAACCAAGACTGGGCTGGACTGAAGCCAGGAACTGGAAACTCAATCTAGGTCTCTCATGTGGGTGCAGAACTCAAGCACTTGCACCATCGTGGCTGCCTCCCAGGGTTTGTGTTAGCAGGATGCTGGAGTCCGGAACTGAAACCAGGTACTCTGATACAGGACATGAGTATCTTAACTGGCATCCTTACTGCTAGGCTGAATGCCTGCTCCTATATCTATCTTCTAAATATGTGAAATAATGCTTTGAAAGGTAAGCCATTTGATTAATTATTACTTCATTTAAAATAATTTTGAACTTCATTGAAGAATTTTTAGCTCAAGTTTTTCTTATAAATTATTTCCTTACAGCCTTACCTCATGTTCTCCAAAGTAGAAATAACTATCCCTTCTTTTAAGCTCATAAAGACATTTGCTCTAGTTGCTGCAACCTTGTTTTACTTGGCCTATGCTCACACATTGTGGACTTTCACTTGTTAGTGAGGAAAACAAGTTTCAGTTTAGCTTTGTGCATTACTTTCTCTTTTTGAATGAAGGTCACTGGAGTAAGCCATAATTTGTTATCAGAGGAAAACAAATCAGAATGATACAATAATGAAAAATTAAAAATATGTAAAAATATTGTCCTTGTGAAAATTTGAAAAAGAATGTTTTAAAACAAATTGTTCAACTTCAGAGATTAATGTTATAGAGATGTGCTCATAAATGAAAAAAGAAAAGAAATTGTACATTAAAAAGCTTGGTGCTCCACTCTATGTTAACTATTAATTTTTAATTTATTTTTCCTTTTGATTTTTTTTGAGGTACAGAATGCTAAAATGGAAAGACAAGGAGAGGCTATGAATCTTGAATCTGAAGTGTAGTGTTGGGTAAGTCAATCATTTAATCTTTCTAGGCTTGAATCCTTAACTGCAAAAGTGGGGTTGTTGGGTCATAAATTCTAATTTTCTAATTTCATAATTTGTTTTGAAAGTAGCATGATTTAAAATGTCATTTTTTAAAAATTCTCTATTTATTGATTTTTTTTAAAGATTTATTTATTTAGTTCAAAGTCAGAGTTACACAGAGAGAGAGAGGTCTTCCATCTGCTGGTTCACACCCGAGTTGGCTGCAATGGCAGGAGCTGTGCTGATCCGAAGCCAGGAGCCAGGAGCTTCTTCCGGGTCTTCCATGTGGGTGCAGGGGCCCAAGGATTTGGGCCATCTTCTATTGCTTTCCTAGGCCATAGTAGAGAGCTGGATCGGAAGTGGAGCAGTCAGGACTCAAACTGGCACCCATATGGGATGCCAGCAATGCAGGTGGTGGTTTTTCCTGCTACACCACAGTGCTGGGCCCCTTAAAATGCTTTATTATTTTATTCATATATATTATTTTTTTTCATATATATTATTTTTTAAAAGGTTTGTTGCATCATGGATGTCGCTTTAACCATGAAATTTATTGCCCTTTCTTATCAATTATTAATCTATTAAATAATATAATTTTTCCCTTATTGTGTTATGATTTAAAAATACATAAAATTGGGCTGGCATTGTGGTATATAGATAGTCAAACCGCTGCCTGCAGTGCCAGCATCCCATATAGGTGTCCGTTCATGTCCCAGTTGCTCTGCTTCCTGTTTAGTTTCCTGCTGATGGCCTGGGAAAGCAGCCAAGGATGGGTCAAGTGCTTGGGCACCTGCTACCCATGTGAGATACCTGGAATAAGCTCCTGCCTCTTGGCTTTGGTCTGGCCCCACCCTGCCATTGTGGCCATCTGGGGAGTGAACCAATTAATGGAAGATCTCTTTCTCTCTCTCTTTCTCTCTCTCTCTCTCTCTCTCTAACTCTGACTTTCAAATAGATAAATAAATCTTTTAAAAATGCACACAAGTGTAAGGTAGAATAGTTACAGTTCTTTTACCCATATTTTGTTATGATTCCTTTCAGTATTTTTATTGTGAACATTTTGAAAATTAGGATTATGCTACATGTAAACCTTTCCCCTCTCTCCCATCCTTTATTCATTAATTTCTTATTGTATTTAATCTTAACTTGGGTTTTAGAGCATTTTCCCCTTGCTATTGATTTTGTTTTCTTTTGTAGGAATATCTAGAATGTATTTAAACATTTCCTTGTTCTAAGGTTGGTCATTTACTTATTTATACATTTTTAGTTAGAATAAAAGCTCCTTTAAATAGATGTTATTTTCATCATGTACTATTAATAAAAGCTGATTATAGAACATAGAAAAGTATATTTCAAGTAGAAAAGACTAAAACTCTATGTTCTTAAATCGGTTTCTATGCATGAGAAGTCAGACTGATATTTGTTACCTTTTATTACTTATATTTTTACTCTTAAGAATTCTGTAATTATTAGCAAGGCAAAATAAAGTGGAAAAATTAAGTACATTGTATGATGAGAAAGTGTTTCTACAAACCTTCTTGAATAAGTGATTAAAAGATTGATATTCTCTTCATTTAAGAAATTATTAATCCAAGTGTCACAGAGTCAAACTAATGAAGAACAATAAATCCATTTATATAATTTTCCCTCATGGTCACTCTATTTAATCATAGCATGTCTTCATATTTATTGCTAAATAATTATAGCTGCTGATGAATAACAGTCATTTGTAAAATGTTGCTTTGTGTTCATAATATTTCCTACAAAAAGATTTTATTATTTGGGTTAAAAAACTATACATTTCTAAATATTTTGAAAAAATGCATCCTGAGCAAAAGTTAATAGCATATGTTATTTGAAGAGTCTGGCCAAATGCCCTAAACAACACTCTGGCCTCAGAATCAGCCCCTAAGGCATTCAGATATGGCTAAAAAGCCATGACAGCATTTCAGGCATGGAAAGCCAAGAGACTGTGGCAAAAAATGACCTAAATGAAAGATCTCTGTGAGTGAGATCCTGGTGGAAAGCAGGGGCCATCAAAGATGGAGGTACCTTTCTCTGAAGGGAGGAGAGAATTTCCACTTTGATTATGGCCTTGAGCCTCGGATGATTACTGATGTCATAAATAAGAGTGTCAATTGTTAAATCAATAACAGGAGTCACCGTGCACTTGCTCCCCATGTAGAACTTCTGTCCTTAATGTGTTGTACTATGTGAATTAATGGTAAAACTAGTCTTCAAACAGCACTTTATACTTTGTGTGTCTGTGTGGGTGCAAACTGTTGAAATCTTAGTTGATCTTCCGTATATAAAGATAATTAAAAATGAATCTTAAGAATGGGATGGGAGAGGGAGTAGGAGGTGGGATGGTCTGGGGGTGGAAGAGCGAGTCTGGGGGGAAGAACTGCTATAATCCAAAATTTGTACTTTTGAAATTTATATTTATTAAATAAAAGCTTTCTATAAAAAAAAAGTCTGGCGCCGAACACCCTTAGGGAACCAGTGGCATGACATGATGGAAGGAGAATGTCTCTAGATCCTGGAAAACCTGCTTTTTTTTTTCTTAAATCTTAGCTTAATAACTACCTACCCATTTGATAATGAATTTTTAAACTTCCATGCTTCATACTGTGCTAAGTGAAAGGATTTGAAATCTTAACAACTAAAGTGCCATTCTGCTCTAAAGTGTTACGGATATGTAATTCTCATTTTCAAGGGAGGAAAATGACAACAGATTGTATCAGAAAAAAATAGTTCATGATCTCTGACACATTGATTGCAAAATGGCCCCAACCCACCTTCCTTCCTGTGTCCGTACCCATTGCAATGTGGCTTTGAACTGCCTCCTATCAAGGAGAAGTGTGCTTCTTTACTCTTTGAATCTGCGTTGGTCTGATAACTTGCTTTGGTCAATAAAATGTGCAGAAGTGAATCCGTGTTCATTTGGGGAATTTAACTACTTGCTGGGAAACCTAATAAACAAATTAATAGTGACACAAATCACTTACAAACCTTTTTTTTTTTTTTTTAATTAAAAGTTGTTTTTTTTTTTTTTATCTCCCTGGTGCCTAGCACAAATACTTAATACATTTGTTGTTGTTCTTGCTTCATTTTAATCAGGTGTGCATATCTATCTGAATTTCACAAGTGTGGTAGAATTACAGATTGTTGTATTAAATTCCATGCTTAGAGTCCATAAATATTTTCACATACTGATGTGTGTAATCAAGGCACAAGATGTTTAAACAGACACATGGCTTTTCTTTATATTAGAACTAGAAACAGTCATTTTGTGGCTTTATGAAAAGTATACTTCTGTATGTGAACATCAGGCTCTCTTTTTTTTTGAAGACTAGAAAAGCTATTCAAAGAAAGAGAATCTATGATTGTTAAGACACATGCTGGGATTACAGCAGCAGTAAGTGTGATTTGGTGGATGGCACCTAATTTTTGGCAAAGATAAAAAAGATGACAAGCATAACTTCCCACTGCCGAGGGAAAGAATCTAGGCCCTTTGTGATCATCATTAAGGTCTCGCCCAGACGCACCAGCATTGCTGGAAATGAGTTCTCGGGTGCAGGGACTCCAAAATCTGAAATACCTGCAGGGCTACCTGAAAAGCACTTCATCAACCCCACAGATTCCCCAGCCTAACCCCCTGACCTGTCATGAGGCCCAGTCATCTCTGTGCTTAAGAAGCTGAACAGGAGATCCCAATAGCCAGGCTTATCTTGGCTTGGTAAAGTAGTTACACATTTTTTATAGGGTAATGCTTTTTCTGTTTTTGAAACCTCTATATAAAAACTTGTGAAGCAAAGACATTATAGTAAGAACTTTTTAAAATGATATGTTAGTAAAGGTATGAAAGATACGTGGACATATACACATAACATACACATAGAAATTGAGTGTTTTGGTTAAGAAATGATGTAGTTTTTTGCTTATGACAGATTTTGGCTTTAAATCTTTATTCAACCAGAATAAAAATAATTTATTTGGGGTGATTATAATTTTTATTTCCTTTATTTTGGCATTTGCACATCCTTTTTTATTAGGGGATATTGTGGAAATATCTTTAAAATAAGTTCTATGTTTATCATTTTGTGAGATTTATTTGCAAATGCCATGTTGCTTATTTTGTACTGAAAGTTAAAAACTCCCTTTTTAGACAGTAAAATATCAGCTGTGACAATTGACTGAGAAAAAGGACAATTCCTGAAAGTGAAGAGAAGATATAGTTCCTTTCTTGGAAAATTTGGTTTGAAAACAAATTCTGAACTCACAATAATTTCTCTAGGGATGCAGGGTCAAATTTTGTCAAAACATTGTTTGCCTTCATAAAAAAATCAGTTGCCAAAGTTTCAGCTAAAACCACTGAGAGCTGTCAAGAATTAACCAGATGGCAGCCTACCTACCTTGATGAAACAGAAATTAAAACAACATGTGAGGAGGAACACACACAAAATAAATAGCTCTTCAATATGTGTGTTCCTATTCAGAGAACTTTTTAAAGGGGGAAATATATGTAGGGCTTCAGCCTAAGTTTAATGCACCTTTTAATAGCAGAGTGTGTAACTTTGACAAAGAATGTATGATCCTTAAAGGATAAAATACTGTCTGACCCCTTCCAGAATAAATAGCTGATTCTGTACCAGGTTCTTTCTGTAGCAGTAAATCTAAGATAGAAAAGTAAAGAGATACAAAAGCAGCAAGCCTATACATTATGATTCTCAACTTCACACAGCTAGTAGATACTAAAAATATTTTTAATTGAGCAGGAAATATTGTTTGCTTACCACCTAAGAAGTTATGAAGCTATGTTAATAATCCAAAGACTACATACTTGATCCTTATATGGGATAATTATCTTCTATCTAGTAATCACTAGATAGAAGATATAATCTATTATATATTCCATATAATCTATTCTATTCTATTCTATTATTATATATTATATTATTATATTATATATTATAATCTATTATATTCCAATATAATCTATTATATTGGGAATGATGCTGCAAAGTCATGGTGTTCATTATAAGAAAAACAGGTTGAAAAAGTGTGACTTAATCAACACAAAATTTTTGGCATAGCAGAACAAATAACTAAAGTGTATCTGTTTCTAATAGTGGGCTCACACTGTCCTTTTTGATTAGATTAAAAACAAGTGTTGGGGAAGAATAATCACAGATGGGGAAGAAACTGCAGCAAAAATGGCAGCACTTCTAAGATAGTTTTCTAATGGAGGTAGCTGATGTCAGTCAGTTTACTATACCCTTGGAAGCTATTTTACTTGAGAAAATGGAAGATTCTCATCCTGTAAGATAGAATTCAGAGTCAGGGGCATAGTGCCAGCTGTTTTAATTAGACTGCTTGTTCAGAATCTCCAGAACTGCTTCTGTAACTCTGAGCCGAGGAGGAAGGAAGACTTGCTTCTAACTTTTCACTGTGAGGTAGAGGGTCCACCAATGAGGATATGGGACTTTCCATGAATCCCTCACTGGAATCTGTGGAAGTCCACCAACTCTAAGAGTACAGAGGAGGAAACGAGCTCTTTATCCTAACTTCCAACCAGAGGAGGAAGGCTTGGGCTCTCCCAGCTTCCTGAAATTTGGGCTAGGGATAGTCCTTCCCTCCTTATGTCACAGATAGAGGTTAAACTTAACTGCATATGCAAAATGCCTGACACTTGGTTTTAAGATAGCTTGGAAAAATGGCCTCAATGGTAATGACTTGTGTTGGGAGAGAAAGTGAACAGCTCTTAATTTCATTAAATTGTCAAATGATGTGAGGTTTCATTTTCTTCAATTAAATTAGCATGCCTTCTTCAAAATTTGATTTATAATCTCAAACTCAGGGAAAAATAGAAATTATCTGTTTTCAGTTGACCAGAGTTGACCAACTCAAGCAAATAACTTCACTTGATCCAGGAAAAAATCAAGTCAGTACTCAGTGAAAGTTCTAGAAAGAGACAAATAATATCCCAGCAGAGTAAATTTGTTTAAAATGAGGAAGCCTAGTTGCAGGCCTTTGGCCTTCTATCCTGGCATCCTGAATTTTTTGCCATTTCACTCTGAGTTAACTTCCTGCAATTGCTTTAAGAATTTTTTTTTAAACAAACAAAATCAGGCATTTTCTTTTACTTAAAAAAGGAACTACTTGGGGAAAGTTTAGTTCCTGTCCTAGAACTACAATACTAGTCCTATACTTAATAGTAGTGAAGGGCAAATGTTGTCTGATGTATATAAGCATGGAAAGAGAGTGCCTCCCCCTTCTTTCTTATAGGCTTACTCTTATTGGTGGTTCTTTTCATTTCTTGTCTATCAGCTCTGTCTCCAGTTTGGTTGAATGGGCAACTAGGGTGGTCCCAGTTTTCTATACACCCTAGCATCAAGTGGACATGGTTGTGATGCTGTTTTCCTTTATATATGTGCATAATAGGGATTATTATAGTATTTAATTAGATCTCTCATGAGTGATAAACAACACAGTATTTTTTTATTTTTTCAAAATTTGAAATTTATTAAGGTGAACAAATTTCATATATATAGATTTAGGAGCATAGTGATATTTCCCATCCTACCCTCCCTTCCACCGATGCTCTCACCCTCCCTCCTCCTACCTTTGTTATTATTTCTTTTAATTTTTACAATGCCATATTTTCAGTTTGTTTTATTATCATAAGCTTAATTATTCATTAAAATTCAACAAATATAAGAAAAAAACCACTGCTTCTTAACAGTAGAGACAAGGGCTGTAAACAATAATCACATATCAAAATGTCAATTTTGTTAATATACATTACATTATTTTGTACTCAATTAGTTCCCACAGATCAGGGAAAATATTTGATATTTGTCTTTTTGAGACTGATATTTCATTGAGCATGGTGGTTTCTAGTTGTATCTATTTGGTTGTGAAAGATTTCATTTTTTTTAACAGCTGAATAGTATTTCATAAAGTATTTTTACCACAGTTTCTTTATGCAGTCATTAGTTAATGGACATCTGGGTTGATTCCATATCTTAGGTATTGTGAATTGAGCTGCAATGAATATGGGGGAACAGATAACTCTTTCATATGCTGATTTCATTTCATTTGGGTAAATTTGCAGGCATGGGATGGATGGCCAAATGGTAGATCAATTTTCAGCTTTCTGAGGAATTTCCATATTGTTTTCCAGAATGGCTGTACAAGTTTACATTCCCACAAATAGTGGATTGTTCCTTGCATGCTCACCTGCATTTATTTATTTATTTTTGATTTCTGTTTGAGGGCCATCCTAACAGGGGTGAGGTGAAATCTCATTGTGGTTTTGGTTTGCATTTCCCTAATGGCTAGTGAACCTGAGCATTTTTCCTCTTTGTCTGTTGGCCATTTGAATTTCCTCTTTTGAAAAATGCCTGTTCAAGTCCTTTGCCCATTTCTTAACTGGATTGTTTGTTTTGTTGTTGTGGAGTTTCTTGATCTCTTTATATATCTTAAATAGTATCCTTTATCAGTTACATAGTTTGGAAATAATTTCTCCCATTCTGTCAGTTGCCTCCCCACCTTGTTGAGTGTTTCCTTTGTAGTGCAGAAGCATTTTAATTTTATGTAATCCTGTTTATCTATTTTTGCTTGATTGCCTATGCTTCTGGGGTCTTTTCCAAGAAGTCTTTGCCTATTTTAATGTCTTGCAGTTTCCCCAAAGTTCTACTCTAGTAATTTGATGCTATTGGGTCCTAGATTTAGATCCTTGATCCATTTTGTGTTGATTTTTGTGTAAGGTAGGGATCTTGTTTCATACTTCTGCACACAGAGATCCAATTTTCCCAGCACCATTTGTTGAAGAGACTGTCCTTTCTCCAGGGACCTAGTTTAGCTACTTTGTCAAAGATTAGTTGGTTGTAGATGTATGGATTGATTTGTGGGGTTTCTGTTCTGTTCCACTGGTCTACATGTCTATTTTTGTGCCAGTACCAGGCTGTTTTGATTATAACTGCCCTGTAATATGTCTTGAAATTCTGGTATTGTGATGCCTCCAACTTTCTTTTTGTTGTTTAAGATTTCTTTAGCTATTCAGGGTTTCTTTTGTTTCCATAGGAATTTTATAATCTTTCTAGGTCTGAGAACAATGTTATGGTACTTTTATTGGGATCATGTTGAATTTGTAAATTGCTTTGGGTACTATGGATATTTGGATGATACTAATTCTTCCAGCCTTCAAAAATGGAAGATTATTCCACTTTTTTGTGTCTTCAATTTTTTTATATAATGTTTTGTAATTTTCATTATAGAGCTATTTCACCTCCTTGGTTAAATGTATTCCAAGATATATTTTTTTGTAGCTATTGTGAATGGGACTGATCTTCAAGTTCTTTCTCAGTCATGGCATTGTCTGTGTATACAAAAGATATTATTTTTGTGTGTTGATTTTATATCCTGCAACTTTACCAAAGTTTCTTTTGAGTTCCAATAGTTTGTTAGTGGAGTCTTTTGGTTCCTCTCTATATAGAATCATGTCATCTGCAAACAGGGATAATTTGATTTCCTCCTTTCCAGTTTGTATCCATTTAAGTACATAAATAAATATTAATTATTATATTTCAAAACATGAAATAACTTGTAACAAACATTTCCCTATTGAAACAATGAGTGTGAACTGAAGGTATGTGCCTTTTGTCAGAATCAGAGTTTTTAGGTTTATATTTCAGTATGGAATCTAATTGTTTGATTCTAGGGGAATCTAGCCTGTTTTTCTGAGCTGGAATAATTTCTGTGCCTCTGAATCCTAAGATTTCCCGAATATGGTTGATTGCTTTGTCTTGAGCATCACAGTTTAGCAAGGAGGAGGTGGAGACCACTCGTCTTCCTAGGACAGGAGAGAGTGTTGTGAGTCAGTGTGGGTATTTTGTAATAGGGTTCTGATATAGGCTGAGGCGAGGAAAATTACTCACTTCCTACGCTTTGATTAACTGACAATGGAGTAATGAGTCAACTGGTACCACTAGAGGGCTTTCTTTGTGTGAATGGGAATGTGCAGTTAAGTGTGTGCAACACCTATTAAGTTATGTGCTTTATAAATAAGTTATCTAGTGTGCATCATAATAACCGTATGCATGAGGTGCCTGTTCTTACTGTAGTTCACCAAAGATTAAGCAGAGACTGTGAGAAGTTAAGCCGTTCTTCTGAGACCCTGTAGCAAGCAAATGTCAGGACTGGTATAAAAATTCAGATGTCAGGTCCTACAGTCCATGTTCTGTTGTTTTGAAATTATAAAATCCTACCTTCTATTAAAATAGGATGCTCAGACATAAAGAGGAATAAACAACAGAAAGAACCCATAACCTGGATACTTGGGACTAGGTGATTGAGAAACAGCCTTGAGGAAAAATTCAAAAGCTTGGCACACAATAAGGAGGAAGTGGGCACTGAGCCCCATTAAGTTAGGGTGGATGATTGGGAAGTCAGCCAGACCACTGTGCCTTTTGCCCCCCTTCCTACTGCATCTGACGTGCCTGTTGCTTAAAGGGTGGGTGGCAGCATGATGCAGTGGGAGAAGCCCAGGATTTGGTGAAAAACCTTGGGCTAATACCTCAGCTTTGTGATTGTTGGCTCTGTAACATTAGGCAAGTCACTTCATCTTTCTTAATCTGTCAAATGGAAAATCGTTAAAAAGAAAAATTAAACAAATAGCATAATCATAGTATTAATTATTTGTAATCACAGCTCCTCCAGCTTCTTTAGTTGAATGAATTCCATCTTGTTCTCTGTACCTGGTATCTTATTTATTTATCTTTCATCATAGGGAAATAGACTGTGAGAGGAAAATTATGAGCAGGTTTATTGGGAGCACTCTTGGGAACCACACCTGTAAAGGAAGGAGGGAAGCCAGACTGGGGGGTGGGGGGAGTGAGGGAGAAGAAGATGTTTCATGATGCATTTGCAACGTAAATCTCAGGTCATCCTCAAGCTGGGACTGACAGCTTAAAAACGTTATAAGTTACACCTGCCCCTGGGACATGACTTGGAGAGAGATGCTTTCATTTGGCCAGAGAGTATTCCCTGAGAAGGACTCAGCTCTGAGCTGGCAGCAGGCAACATATGTGGTCTTTGTGAGGATGAAGTTGGCTCTGGGCACACATCACAGTGTCCACTATATCTTTATTGTCTTAGATGTAGTTAATCATCGACTTGCATCATCCCCTATCTCTTTCCTTTTCTTCTTCCTTTTTTTTTTTTGCTCTATTTTTTCAATTCAGGAGACTAAAGATTCACATTTATGGAGTATCTGTTGTGTACCTAGCACTGTAAGAGGTATGCCACATAATCTTAATTCACACACAGAACAGTTCTAGAAAGTAGGAGGAAACTGAGGTTTGTACCACAGACTAGATCCAAAAGGTGCGGGTTTGTCATCCCTTTAGGATGGCATTGTTTAGAGCCTGAATCTGGTTTCTGTGAAAACAAGTTGCCTCTCCAGGACATGGAGCATAGCACCTGCCTCTGCTGCTTGACACAGTAACTTGCTTGCACTGGCAGGAGCCAGGGCCAGGTGTCAGATAAAAGCTGCATAGAGCTAAAGTCTTTCCCCCACCCATATATTTCTGTGCCTCCTCACTGCCCGCATTAAGTCCATTCTGTATACAATTTCTGATATGATTATTTTTCTTATTCCTTCAGTAGATAACTAAAATGTGCCTTCCCACATAGCTTTTTGGAAGGGTTCTTATTTTATTTTAAAATATCCACATCTTTCCTTTAACATACTGTGTTTAATTTCCAGAAACTTATACAACTTTGAATCTGGCAATCATCAAGGATCTATAAATATTAATATGAACACAAGATAATTTCATCATGTTTATAGGGCGCTCGCTAATTTAATTTCAAGTCTCTTCATCAAAAATCCTTGTGACATAATGAAAGATATATCTTCAGATGGAGATCAGTTTCTGAGGACCCCACATAAAGAGTTATTAAGTTCTGCCCTCTTTTAAATTTTAGTGATGATTCAAGGATTCTGGAAAGAAGTAACAAAAATGAGAGAAGGTCCTCTGATTGTGGTAAATTATTGGGAAATTTTTTTTAAAGATAGTAAAGTGTTCTCACCATAACAAGAGATAAAAGCTAATTTTCTCTCACTTATTTTTCTCACATAAGCTTTTTCAACAGTTCCTAGCACAAAACAGGTTATGTTTTTTTCTTTAAAAAGCATAAAAGGACACTCTGGTTTCTCTTTAGATCGAATAAATCTTTTGCCTTTTACTAAAAAGTGTAAAAGGGGTTAGGCATGTGTTGGGGAGGTTAAGATGACACTTGGGACACCTGCTTCCCATATTCGAG
Source organism: Oryctolagus cuniculus (assembly GCF_051225735.1). Taxonomy (NCBI): domain Eukaryota; kingdom Metazoa; phylum Chordata; class Mammalia; order Lagomorpha; family Leporidae; genus Oryctolagus; species Oryctolagus cuniculus. Next base: position 73,897,657 of record NC_142877.1, on the reverse strand, counting down.
TGTCTAGCCCTGCCTTCCCTTCCATCTGGATTCAAGCTTCCTGCTAAAGTGCACCCTGGGAAGCAACAGATGGCAGCTGGAGCACTTGGGTCCCTCCCACCCACAATGGGAGAATCAGGCTGAGTCCCCATCTCCTGGCATCAGTCTGGCCAACCCCAGCTGTTGTGGGTGTTTGGGAAGTGAACCAGTGAATGGAAGATTGATTCTCAATTTCTCTCCCTCTCTCTCTGTCTGTCTCTCTCTCTCTCTCTCTCTGTCTCTCTCTCTCCTTTCCTTTTAAATAAAAATAAATAAACAAAGTTTTTGGAAAAAGTACTAGAAGACATATTTATTTCTTTTCTTTAAAAAGATCTTATTATTTGAGAGGAAAAGAGATGGAGAGTGCTCTCATCCTCTGGTTCACTACCCAAACGTTTACAATGGTCAGGGCTGGGCCAGATGGAAGCCAGGAGTGTGGAATTTAGTCTGGGTCTCCCACGTGGATGGCAGGGACCCAGCTACTTGAGCCATCATCACCAGCTGCCTCCTAGGGTTTGCATTGGCAAGAAGTTGGAATCAGAAGCCAGAGTTAAGAATTCAACCCAGGAACTCTGAAATGGGACAGTATCTTAACCAGAGTCTTAAACTGCTAGGCCAAACACCTGCCCCAAGAAGTGTCTCTTGATCAAATTCTTTCTCTGCATCCTACAGAATGTTGACAGTTTAATGAATTTTAAGGCAATTTCCAGTTCTTTTCGTACTTCCACAGAAATCCTTAATATATCTTTGAAAAACGTGGGTGTGTCAGTCCCTCAAATTATTTCTAAAATAAATAGCTGTGAATCAAACTTTCATGCAAGTGGCTTTTTTCCTGCTGTAAAGGGTAATGTAATTCTTTAGTATTCTTTGTCCACTAATTTCCAGGTCCCAGAAGCTACTGGATTTTTATTCCTGTTTTTCAAATCAACAAATCCTGTTACTAATAAATAGCACTTTAGAATGTTGAAAAAAAATCTCACCACTCTTTGCTTTCCCAAAGGGAGCTAGTTTCTGTTTTTCATATTTTCTAACAGAGTGAATTTAAGAAACAAAATTTACCTTCCAAAGCCAAAGTCATGGTACTCAACAGAGAAATGTGACAAAGTTCTAGGTAAAGTTCATGACAAAATAGTTCACTTCTTTGATTCCAGGACAAGCAATAACAGTGTAGGGTGATTTTTTGTTCTGATGCTCTTAATTAATGTTCTTTCCTGGGTAGTTCATCCTTGCTTCTTGCACTTGGAGCATGACTCTTGGGATCCTTCTCTGCTAGTTTCCTAAAGGTTTAATTTACATAATATTATAGCACTATGACTTATAGAAGGCCTTCTTGGTGTCTTTAATGCCGTCTCCGGTTCCTTCCTATTCTTTTATTTTCATTCTGTCAGTACCTTAATGGTTAAGCATTTTCTATCAGTGCCTAAAAAATAGAAGTGTTTCTGCGTTTTGGCCATACTGATTAGTAAAAACATTAAAGCACAAAAGGAATTAAAGTTTGTATGCTTTAAAGATCAAGTAATTAAAAAATATCCTTTGTTCTTAGTTTTATGTGTAGGAAAATGTTGAGGTTAATTCCCTGACCATGTGGGATAATTTGACTCTCAATCAGTAAATTTAAAAGATCTTTCATAACATAAAAAAGACCCAGCACTGCCAAGGACAAATGACTGGCACTGAAATTCCTTTGTTAGCTTAAGTCATTGATATGTAAAACAAAAGAAAATTCTTTGGCAGAAAGCAGAGGAATGTCCAGATGGTTTCTATCTATTTTCTCATTGATTGTATAATTAAAATCCTCTTTAATCATCAGAAAAATTGAGATAGAATGTTTGTAATAGAACAGTACTGTGTTTTAAAGAAATACTTCTTTGGTGGTAGGTTCACCAGTAACGAAGTACTGGCTGAAACTGTTTTGTGAATTTGTCCTGTGAGGAAAGATATCCAGAAAGTTCACTTCTCATTGTCACTGCCTATTTGTAGCATTATGTTGGTTGTGCCAAATAAAGTCAAGCACAACCTGTTAAAATGAATGTAAATTAGCGATGGTCACCTGACTTCAGGCAGGATTTCCACTTATCTGAAGCAAGATTCATACCTTTGATGGATTAAAGGTAGACTGCTTTATTTGTGAGGCCAAATTGCTAAGGAAAACACCAATAAACTAGTTTGTAACTTCTTACAGTTCATGTTTTCAGTAATTATGGGATGGAATTTGTTTACTCAGGGAAAACTTGACCTAATCTTGCTAAACTATATTCTGTGAAATGTGTCTGTGATATTGGTCAACAGAACTATATTCCCTTATGTTCCTTTTGAATTCCACCTGCTGTGCACTAGATCTTACTTCTGTAAACATACAGGATGTAAATGCATAGCATGATTGTAGTTAGTGGATGACTATCTTTTTAGGTTGAAAAACTATTGTAGCTTGTGGTGACCTTACATAACATTATATCCACCTACATAAGAATGTCTATCTACAAGTATATCCATATCTCCTTGATTTATAAATGGTGCCAATAATGGTTTTAAAATGGAAAACAAAACAGAACAACAGAAGCAGAAATTCTAGTGATTGATCCATAATCTCAGGGTTTTTTTTTCCTAGTGCTTATTTTTAAAGTCTTTACTTTGGAGTAAGGAATGAGACACTGCTTTCATGACTTTTAGGATGGTAATGAGATAAAAGACAGTGACATAGGGTCCCTTCCCTAGCATTTATGGAAAAGAGCTAGAGGGTAAAGTATTGGACTCAGTACTACCTAGAAAGACATGATATGGTTCTCAATGTCAGGTTCAGGGAGTAGTGGGGAAAAATCTGGAGAAAATTTAGTGTTTTGGGCCTCTTTCTTGCTGGTCTGCTTCCTGCTAGGTGGTGAAGGATTGACAACCATGGAACAACAAAACATAGGAGGGTAACTGATCAAGAAACATTGGTTTTGATAATTGCTAGGCTTTTTAAGCACTTATTAACTTGTGCACAGTGCTAAGCACATTACATAGATTATCTCATTTAATCCTTACTATAGCACCTAGATATGAGTACCAGCATGATTTCCTTTCTTGGGTTAGGATAGGAGAGACTTTGGGACATTAATTAATTTGGAGGACCTACAGTTCAATTCTGAAGGTTGATTTGAGAGGAAACCGCTGTCCATCATTACTCGGTTCTTCCTCAAATTATAGACAGAAGCTCCATGGCATAATGTAGCAGAGGTGCTCATCACTATTCTAATAGGAAGATCTGTGTTTGTACCAGGGAGCATCCTTGTAGCAAACATTATGAAGAATTGCTGTCTGCCACAGTCAACTGGTTTCCTCACCTCTCTCTGAGGCTTGGTGGTTCAACAGGGAGTAATGGGCACAGGAAAGAATAGAAAGAGGTGGATGGCTCTTGGGGCTAAACCTACTCCTGACTCTACTTGACAGTGACAAGAATATCTTAATTCTTAACCAGTCTTGCCAATGAAGATTTATTTTTGCGTAGGTTTTATATGGTTTTAGTTGGTGTGAGTCCATTTTTTTTAAAGTTGTCTGATAGAGTTCGGTGATTCTGCAAGATGACCTATTAACTAGCAAGTTGCTTTATTTCATAGTCCAATAGTCAAAAGAGGCAGATATTATAACTGTAATTCACAAAATCTATATCATAATCTGTTCCCCCAACACCACATATTTGAACATTGTCAAGTCAGAGTGTTCCTTGCAGTTGATAATACACTTAGTTTAAATGGCCACACTGTTTTCCTTCTTAGTGGTTCATAAAATAATGGTGCAGCTTAAAAAATGATGGCATGTTGGATGCCATCAGATGTACTTTCTCCATTTACAGAGGCAGCAACGAGGTTAAGTAATTTCCTTGAGGCTACTCCACCAGAGACAAATTTTGACATAGGATGGCTATTTGAAAAAAATCCTGGACATGGCTGGTCTAAATGTTGACTTTTCTTGCAGTTAGATTTGGTGTGAGACGTAGTTCTTGACAATAGAATATAGATGAATAACTGGATCCATTCAAGCTACTTGATTTTCTTCACTCCCTTCTCTTCTCTGCTAGCTGGATACCACTGTCCAGAGAAGTCCTGTGAGCCACATGTTGAAGATGGCTGAATTTCTCTAATTTGATTAACCAATTACAACACAGAACAGATCTATCTTTCCTTCCCCATTTTATCGAATCTATTGAAGTATTTTTATATGCATGAGAGAGAAGCTTACATGAGAGATCTTCAAAAAGTTCATGGAAAATGTGTATTATGAAAAAATCTATTCATGGATCTCACTATTTTTGGCACAGAGTAAAATAACCTTTCAGTTTCATTTCCATGAAGTTTTGAAATCGACATCTATATGTTGTCACTGAAATTTTAGGGTTAATATGTTATTCATTATATTCTGTTTAATACATTTCTAAAAAGATTTATTTATTTGTTTGAGAGGTAGAGTTACAGACAGACAGAGGGAGAGGCAGAGAGAGAGGTCTTCCATCTGCTGGTTCACTCCCTAAATGGCCACAATGGCTGGAGCTGGGCAGATCTGAAGCCAGGAGATTCTTCTGGGTCTCCCAATTGGGTGCAGGGGCCCAAGGGCTTGGGCCATTTTCTGCTTTCCCAGGCCATTGCAGAGAGGTGAATCAGAAGTGGAGCAGCCAGGACATGAACTAGTGCCCTTATGGGATGTTGGTACTGCAGGTGGTGGCTTTACCTGGTATTCCACAGAGCCAGCCCCAACTAATACATTTTTATTACAGGTCCAAACCTTGTTATTCTAATTCCAAATGTCTGTCTTTTTAACTAGCATTTTTCAAAGTTAAGAGGTATTATACTGAATAAATTTTTCACCATGAAAGAAGTTTGGAAAACACTTTGTTAAGAAAGTTTTTCAGGCCGGTGCCGGCTCACTAGGCTAATCCTCCGCCTGTGGCACTGGCACACCGGGTTCTAGTCCTGGTCGGGGAGCCGGATTCTGTCCCTGTTGCTCCTCTTCCAGGCCAGCTCTCTGCTATGGCCTGGGAGTGCAGTGGAGGATGGCCCAAATGCTTGGGCCCTGCACCCACATGGGAGACCAGGAAGAAGCACCTGGCTCCTGGCTTCGGATCAGCATGGTGCGCTGGCCGCAGTGCAGCGGCCATTGGGGGGTGAACCAACGGAAAAGGAAGACCTTTCTCTCTGTCTCTCTCTCTCTCTCTCACTGTCCACTCTGCCTGTCAAAAAAAAAATATCTGTTACTTTGTATGGGATCATATTCTTAATGGAAGCTTATAGCATTTGAAATTATAAACTTCTCTAATCTTATTGACCTTCTGGTGTCATATATTATAGTGTAGTCAGTGTGTTTCTCTATCCAAAGATAGAAAATCATCTTTAAATCCTTAAATGTAATTATCATATAATTTTTTTTGTTGACAGGTACTAAACGACCATTTTTATTGACACTTCTTTTGGAGGACAGGATCTGAGGTTTCCTTTTTCTCTAGCGGTGGTCCTAGTTCCCTTGCAGGCACTCAGTAACTACATGCTACTCTTTGTCAAGAGATAGCATGGTGTATGGCCGGTGCCGCGGCTCACTTGGCTAATCCTCTGCCTGCGGCACTGGCACCCTGGGTTGTAGTCCTGGTTGGGGAGCTGGATTCTGTCCCGGTTGCTCCTCTTCCAGGCCAGCTCTCTTCTGTGGCCCGGGAAGGCAGTGGAGGATGGCCCAAATGCTTGGGCCCTGTACCCGCATGGGAGACCAGGAGGAAGCACTTGGCTCCTGGCTTCGGATCTGCACAGCGTGCTGGCTGTAGCGGCCATTTGAGGGGTGAACCAATGGAAAAAGGAAGACCTTTCTCTCTGTGTGTCTCTCTCTCTCACTGTCTAACTCTGCCTGTCAAAAAAAAAAAAAAAAAAAAAAAAGAGCATGGTGTAGTGGAATGAGTGTTGAGTTAGGTGTCAGAAAGGATCTTTAATATGAGATTTAGGAACCTTAATTTCCTAGTTTATAAAATAAGAATAATTTTTTTCTTCAAATGACTGTGATAATCAACTAGAATAATATATACCTATAATATAAGATATTTATGCTACTACTGGAATGAAGTACTTAGTGTTTGATAGACTGTAATTAAAACAGGTATTTGCTTGTAATTGTTAAGCCTTGGTACAGAGTATATAGTAGATGTAGATAGTAATACTGAGTCACACATCTCTACTCTTTGGAACATGAGAAAAATTGAAATTCAGTAAACCTTGATGTGCCTAGATCTTGCTTAGCTTCCAGAGCTAATGTACTTTTCTGGGTATACTAAATAGCTATGTGGAAATGAATTTAGCAAGTATTTGAAAGATATAATGAGTACTGGAAGTACCAGAAAAAGTTAGTTAAAAAATGCATAATGAAGGACTAGCACTGTGGCACAGCAAGTAGAGCTGCTGTTTGCCACACCAGAATCTCATATCTGAGGTCCAGTTTGAGTATTTGCTGCTTTTCTTCTGATCCATCTCCCTGCTAATGCATCTGGGAAAGCAGTGGAAGATGGACAAAGTGCTTGGGCCCCTGCAACCCACGTGGGAGACCTGGATGGTGTTCCTGGATTCTGGATTCAGCCTGTCCCAGTCCTAGCTGTTGCAGCCATTTGGGGAGAAGATCTCTTTCTCTGTTTCTCCCTCTCTGTCACTCTGGCTTTCAAATAAAGAAAGAAATAAATGAATCTTTCTAAAAACTCATGTAATGAATAATCTTTTAGACTATCTGGGAAAAACAATTCATATTTGGAAGTCTTTTCTTTCTGAATTTGCTATGTCTATTTATCTTAGAGTGAGCAACACATTAATAATAAAAAACAGATTAATGTTTGAGTCAGTGTCCTTCACATCAACCACTGATTTCCCTTTGGTTATATATAAGAAAGGGTTCATTACTTTCATTGGCATAAGCTTCTCATTGTGGGAAGCACTTGGATGAATTGTGTCCCGTGATACTGAGTATTCTGCCTATTAATGTACTACATATACTGGCTGTGTTGTCAAGTTTGTTTGAGCCCTCCTTTAAGTGTTGGTGGTGAAATTAAAGTAGATTTCTTTCTTTCAAACATCTAGCTTTCATCACTGCTGGGTCAGATGTTTTTATTGTCAAATGACAAGGCTGCATGTGTGGGTATTTCCAGGCAGTGATATATGATGTTGCAGCAAGTGAAGGAATTAAGCCCTTAGATTTTGGTAATGTACCGAATGGTCGAGGGACTGACTGACTCCTGTCTCCAAGAAACCATTCCAGAAACAAAATGCTTTCTCCTAACCTAAATGAGAAACAGATACAACAAAGACTTTAAACTGAGAAATAATAGATTCACTGGCATCAGGTACTGAAGGAGTTGCACATTATTTAGACTTCTCAAAAAAAAAAATTGGCTCTGCTTGTTAGTTGGAGGTCCAGAAATTCTCTGGAAATTATTTTCTATGTTAACCATAAAACTACTAAACAGTTTATTATTGTCAAATTCACTTAAAATGGATAAGCCTGATCTCTGAGTAATTCCCTTTAGGGACTAGCCTGTGGTACTGTATTTTAGAAGTCTATTGTTAAGTATTTCAATAAATCAATATTATGCTGGAAAATCTGATATTTCTATGGAAATTTCCATGCTTTCATTGCTGTTTCCATATTATTAAGTCTAGTGATTCCTATACTAAAGAATCTGGGACTAACTTGTGTTAGTTTAAAGTAGAGTTTATGAATATTGATGGAAAGAATGTTGCTGTGGAAATTCGTTTCCCTTAGTGTGCAGTATCTATTCTTACTACTTTCCAAGTTTACCTTAAGCCCTTGTCAACCTAAATTAGTTCTGTTATCCAAACATAGATATAGCATACATACTTGCTGTGAGAGGGGTGTAGGCCTCAAATATTTGGTTAATCCGGTTTTCTGATGGAGTCTTATTGTTAAAATCATCTAGGGATTCTGATACAGATTTTAGCTGTAGGTAAATAATCATTCCTGTTTGCCTGATACTAAAGGGGCTTCCTAGGACATGAGACAGTCCCATGTAAACTGGAACATTTGGTCATTCAAGTTCTTCCATAAGATACATTAAAATTGTAACAAAATTATCTAGCTCAATAGCACAACCTTGATTATGAAATGTTTATTTTCAGAAGATTTTCATTTTTAAAAGGGATTGTATTTTGGGTTGAATTCATCCTTTGAAATGCTACTTAGTTAGGTACTGATCATTGTAAACCAAGATATAATTGACTGAATACTTCTGACTTAGAAAATATACTTTATCTCTTTATGTGTTTAACCTAGATAGATTTTTTCTATATTCAAAATACAGAAATTGTTTTAAACTCTCTAAATTATTTCATAGTTCTAATTCAATAAGACATCAGAAATTATAGATCAAGAACTTCATAAACAAATAAATATTTTAAATGGTTTGTTTTTTGGTTGCTTATTTATGTTGAGATGTTTATTTTTAGAGGTTCTTAAATGTACCTTTTCTCTGACAATTTGAGCAGAGTAATTATAAAGTTCCTCATGCATTGTTTTTTTCTGAGAATCTAAGTCTAGGTTTTACATGTCTGAAAAATAAATATCTTGTCAGCACTCTTTATTGCTTTTTATTTTTCCAGAGCTCTGGTTTGTAAAACATGCGTGATGTGTGTTGGCTTTCTCTTACAGATAACTCTGCTGCCTTGCATGAAATGTTGTAATCCAAAGCCCCAAAGAACTTGGATTGGCCCAAATATTGGCTATTTTAAGATTTGATGTAGTAAATCACAGCCTATGGAGCAAAGAATACCTACCAGCTTTCCAGAAACTTTGAGTTTAGAGGATCTCTTGGGGAAAAAAATCTTTCTTAAACTTTGATCTAAAAGACTTTTCTTCTTTAAATAGTTCCAAAGAATCAGTTTTAGCTTATTGGGGTAAAGTAGATTATAATATTGAACATAAAAAAGCTATACAAGCATATTGATTCACTGTGGATAAAGCTAATAGTTGATGTATGGACACATCTTCTTGGTCCATTGATTTCTGTTGGTGGAGCATGGAATGACAGTTGGTCAACAAATGTGTTAAATACCTGTTTAATTTGTGAAGAAAGCGAAAGAAGATAGATGGTCTATCTGGTCACTTCTCTAGAAACTTATGGAAAAATTGTTCCTTTTTTTTCCTTATGCTAGCTGATGGCCATATTAAATAAGAGAATCTGTTGTTTTTAAATTTTTCCTTTTTGTGTGTAGTTTGTGGTCTCTTGTTGCCATGCTGCTCAATGTGAAAAGCTCAACTTTCTCCTTCATTTCTTTTTAACAGTGTGCAGACCCTAATATTAAAAAATGAGAGTTTAATTACATGTTATGTTTAGTACCAGGTGAAATCCTACTTCTAAGGATAGATGAAGAATGTTACCTGCCTATTTTTCAGGTCCTTTGTAGAATATTTATATTTTAATATTTTTAAATATTTAGTATCTCTTATTTTCTTTCATTATTTTTAAACATTTATTTATATTTATTTGGAAGATAGACAAAGAGAGATGTTCCATCTCCTGGTTCAGTGCCCAAATGCCTGCAACAATGGGCTGGGCCAGAATGAAGCCAGGAGTCAGGAATTTAATCTTGGTTTCACACGCAGGTAGCAGGGACCCAACTACCCAAGCCATCACTGCTGCTTCCAAGGGTATTCATCAGCAGGAAGCTGGAATCAGAAATGGAATTGAGACTTGAACCATATGCTGTGTGACGGCACGTGGGTGTTCCAAGCAGCATCTTAACTGCTGTGTCCCAAAGCCTGCCTTTATTTAGGATTTTTAATACTCATATTGTATTTATAATTTGTTTCCAATGGGAAAAGATGCATTTTAATTATGAAGGACTTCAAAAAACTTCATGGAAAATGTATATTGTGAAAATCTAAGTGTGTATTTCAAGGCATTTTTTTTTGCACCAAAATAAACTTTTCTTTTAATTCTGGTTTTCCCTGAACTTTGAATTACCCAAGTGTGTCCCAAAGAGCTTTTCATGATATTAATGCATATCTAATAGAGGATCTGGCTGTGGGTCTCAGATTATTTGAGTTTGAAATAGATACATAATCTGTATGGAGGTAAATCTGACTACTAACCCAGCAACATTGCAGGCTGCCTTTCCTTACTGGAGTAGTTCAGATGCCTAACAAGCCTCCATATTTGACAACTATTATCTGTTTTTAATTTTTGAAGAGTAAGTTTATGTTTTCTGCTTTGGATGATAATGAAAACTAGGGAGTGTGAATTTGAATTCCAAATGACCATCCTTAAGATTTCACTTCCAGCTCATTTTCTTTTTTAATTTTTTATTTATTTGAAAGAATTACAGAGAGAGAGGTAGAGATACAGAGAGGTCTTCCATCTGCTGGTTCACTCCCCGAATGGCCGCGATGGCTGGAGATGAGCCAATCTGAAGCCAGGAGCCAGAAGCTTCTTACCGGTCTCCCACGTGGGTTCAGGGGCCCAAGGTCTTAGGCCATCTTCCACTGTTTTTCCAGGCCATAGCAGAGAGCTGGATCAGAAGTGGAACAGCCAGGACTCGAACTGGCACCCATAAGGGATGCCAGCACTGCAGGCCAGGACTTTAACCCGCTGTGCCACAGCACTGCCCCTCATTTTATATTTTCTTAATGGTTAATACTATTCTCCCACAGTTCCAAGCAATGGATAACATTATTCACACTCCAAGAAATCGAAATAATTCTGTTTATTCAGAAATAGATCATCTTCTGGGTTTATCTGTCTTTAGCAAATTGTGCCTTAGTCACATGTGTTAAATTATTCATTCCCATCTGCTAGCAGTTTTTCAGGTGGAACCACTGAGGAAGACTGACATGGTCAACAGTTAGCTGTTCTCTAGGCAGACGTGAATATATAGTGTGTGTAGCTAAATACCCATGACAAGTGCACAGTGCCAGAGAAGTTAGGCATCATGGCTGTGCAAAGTTAGCCAAGGGTCTCGAAAGGGCAATAAATCAGTATCACTTCTCCTTTTTCTCCCCGTAAGCAAGCCATTTCAAAGGAGTGGTTCTAGTTCTTCATCAGACTTTAATACTGAGGCATATTAATCATCCAGTTAATCATATTAATCATCTGGTGCCCAAAGAGAAAGTTTTGGACTCTTTCTCTTTACTTTATTCAGGTAAATGAGTTAAATATGGGAAGTTTCTGAAGAGTGTTTGGCATAGTGGTAGAGTTGCTTCCTTGGACTGCTACATCCCCTATCAGAGTGTCTGGTTGGAGTCCAAGGTATTGGCTTCTGATCCAACTTCCTGCTAAAGTGTATTCTGATAGGCAGCAGGTGATTGAGTTCCAGGATCCTGGCTTTGTCTTCACTCAGTCCTGGCTGTTGCTGGCATTTGTGGAGTGAATCAGCAGATCAGTCTGTCTCCATGTCTATCTCTCTGCTTTTCAAATAAAATGAAATATCAGTGAATAAAAATTAGTAAAAAATGAAAGGCTCCTAAGACCCATAGTTTTTAGAGTTCCTATTGTGGAAGAAAAACTAAGTTGAACATCAATGTGAAGGCATAGCTGGTGGAGGAAGTGGCTCTAGTGGTGCATTTGTGACTTAATGTGTTCTGAGTTCTTCATGTTTTCTCAACCCATCTTTGAAACTATGGAAGAATTTGCTGTTCTCTGAATGAGCCAAGATCCTGTGCTGAGCCACAGGGGCTTTGCATTTGCAGTTTTCTCTGCCAGGAATGTTCCTTCCCCAAATCCCAAACTGGCTCTTTCTTTCTCTTCATTCCAGTCTCAGCTCAGGTGTCTTGTCCTCCGGGAGGGCTTGCATTGCAGTCCAAGCTGCTGCTTTGGTGTTTCTATCAGAGCACTTACGACAGTGTTTGAGATTGAACATAGATCCCTATTCATTCCTTTGTTTTTTGTTCATGTATGAACTTTGGGATCAAGTACATCCAGGTTTAAGTTCTGACTTTGCCACAAACTAGTTATGAAACCTTGCATAAGCTGTTAAACTTCTCTAAGCCTCAATTTATCCACAAATTGGAGTATGAGAAATATCTTATCTAATGTAGGCTGCTTGTGAGTGCTGATGAGGCATGAAAGCGAAGTACCAGTGTCTGGCACATAGTAGGCTTCCAATAAGAGCTAACTATTAGTGTTGTTGTTATTCTACGCCTTTGAGTAATCATACCCCAATCCTAAAACATCTTCATATCAAATATTAGCTAAAGAGTAAGCTTTCAATGTAACTCCTTTTTGTCTTTCAAAATAGAGTAAACCTGTCTGATGATTCAAGATCTTTTGTTGTATAGATTCTCAGTATGGCTATTGTCATCTTGCCTTTTGTCCATGGTCTTTTAGGCAAGACAAATAAGTATAAACATTAGTCATGGCAAAACAATACTTGTAAATGATATGACAACAAAACAATTGTAACCTGACATGGATTATAAAGATACCACACCAAAGTTACTAATATTGTCATTTTTATTTTCTCTTTAAACAACCATTTGAAGCTAAACTAATTTAGGTTACTAGCATAAAATCTTGGCTACAGTTTCTGGCATCTTAAAGCCAAAAATAAAACTGCAATTTAATTAGCTTTCATGATTTTGGCAATAAATTATATAATAGATTTTACTTAGGAAATTTTGACAATTTAAGAATTATTATTTTAAAAAAGCTTCTAAAAGAGTATTTAAATCTAGGAAGAAAGGGGATGGGGTGGGCAGGGGGAGAGAGAGGAAGAAAGAGAGAGAGCAAGAAGGAAAGAGAAAGAGAGAGATTGATTTTGACTCTGGCCAAATATAATTTTAAAAAGTGTTTATTTATTTGCAAAGGGGGATGGAGGGAGAGGGAGAGAGGGAGACAAATCTTTCATTCTCTTTCTCTCCCTACTTACTTGAAATAGCCAGGACTGGAATGGGGCAGGCAAAAGCCAGGAGCCTGGAACTCCATCTGGAGGCAGGGACCCACGTACTTGGGCCATCACCTGTTGTATTCTACAGTACTTTAGTAGGAAGCTAGAATGGAAGGTTTGGTGCTCACACACCAAGAACTCTGATGTGGGAAATGGGTGTCCCAAGTGGCAACTTAATCTGCTTCATTACAATGCCAAACTCCAGTATAATTTTTAAATGAGAAATTGGACTAGGGGCTGGTGTTATGGTGTAATGGATTAAGCTGATGCTGGTGATGCTGGCATCCCATATGGGCACCACTTTGAGTCCCAACTGCTATGCTTCCAATCCAGCTCCCTGCTAATGACCTGGGAAAACCCGCAGGAGGTAACCCAAGTGTTTGGGCCCCTGACACCCGTGTTGAAGACCTGGATGAATCTTCTGGCCATCTGGGGAGTGAACCAGTGGATGTAAGATCTCTCTCTGTCTTTCCCTCTCAACCTGTAACTTTCACTTTCAAAGAAATAAAATCTTAAAAAGAAAAAAAAGCTATTGTGAATTCAGCTGCAATAAACATTGAGGTGCAGACAGCTCTTTTATTTGCCAATTTGATTTCCTTTGGGTAAATTCCAAGGAGTAGGATGCCTGGGTTGTATGATAGTTCAATTCACAATAGCTAAGACATGGAATCAACCTAAATGTCCATCAACAGAAGACTGGATAAAGAAATTATGGGATATGTGCTCTATAGAATACTATACAGCAATAAAAAATGAAATCCGGTCATTTGCAACAAAATGGAGATATCTGGAAAACATCATGCTGAGTGAAATAAGCCAGTCCCAAAGGGACAGATATCATATGTTCTCCCTGATCGATGACAACTAACTGAGCACCTAAAAGGAAACCTGTTGAAGTGAAATGGACACTATGAGAAACAATGACTTGATCATCCCTTGCCCTGACTGTCGAGAAATAATTTACTATTTTATTCTTTTTAGTATTTTTTGTTCTACTTAATAGCATTGGTTGAACTCTTGAATTAACACACAATTATTCTTAGGTGTTTAAATTTAACTGAAAAGTAATCCCTGTTAAATATAAGAGTGGGAATAAGAGAGGGAGGAGATGTACAGTTTGGCACATGCTCACTCAGACTTACCCCTAATGGGGTATTCCAATTCAATCCCATCAAGGTGGCATGTACCAATGCCATTTCACTAGTGAAAGTGATCAGTTTAAGTTCATAATTGATTATAATGATAAGATTAAGTGTCAGAGGGATCACATAAATAAGACTAGTGTCTGCTAATATTAACTGATAGAATTAAAAAGGAGAGAATGATCCAATATGGGAAGCGGGATACTCAGCAGACTCATGGAATGGCAAATGCACTAAACAGCACTCTGGCCTCAGAATCATCCCTTAAGGTATTCAGATCTGGCTAAAAAGCCCATTAGAGTTTCACAGGCATGGAAAGCCAAGACACTGTGGCAAAAAACAAACAAACAAACAAACAAACCCCAAACCTAAAGGAAAGATCTCTGTAAGTGAGATCCCAGTGGAAAGAATGGGCCATTGAAGAAGGAGGTACCTTTCTCTGAAGGGAGGAGAGAACTTCCACTTTCACTATGACCTTATCTAAATAAGATCGGAGTCAGCGAACTCAAAATGCTTCCATAGACTTGGCAGCTCATGACAAGAGCCTCGGGTGATTACTGACGTCATAAATAAGAGTGTCAATGTTTAAATCAACAACAGGAGTCACTGTGCACTTACTCCCCATGTAAGATCTCTGTCCTTAATGTGTTGTACTATGTGAATTAACGGTAAAACTACTACTAAAACAATACTCTATACTTTGTGTGTCTGTGTGGGTGCAAACTGTTGAAATCTTTACTTAGTAAATACTAAGTAGATGTTCTGTATATAAAGAAAATTGAAAATGAATCTTGATGAAGAATGGGATGGGAGAGGAATGGGAAATGGGATGGTTGCAGGTGGGAGGGAGGTTATGGGGGGAGAAAGCTGCTATAATCCAAAAGTTGTACTTTGGAAATTTATATTTATTAAATAAAAGTTAAATAAAAAAGAAAAAAAAAGAAACTTGACTGAGGTGATGTTTATAAGACAATTTAATCTCCATAAAAGAAAGCTAGCATTACACCATAGCATTATTATCTGCATATGTGGTTATGTGGAATCCATTTATATGCCTTATATGCCATAAAAGAATTTAAAATGAGATACTATATGGATGTCAATAAGCATGAAGTATCTTAGGTTACTCAGAGAAACATGGCATCCTGGGGTTTCTAAAGGTTTTCACGGAATTGTCTAGGTAAGTCTGCTCCTTTACCCAGATGTATACCTTAAACGTACTAGGAGATTGGTTATTTGGTTTCATTTGAAGTCTTTCCTTAGCTAAAATCCATTGGTTTGATCTCAAGGTATGAAAATCTTTCCCAGGAAAATTGCTTCCACTTCCTGAAACTCTTAGCTCTCTGTTGTTCATCCTTGGTGTGTAGTAGCTGTTTTTGTGCCATATCTAAATAACATCCTCTACTGTTATTTTTTATTTGTATATACATTTAAAAATTGCTATTGTAAAAGCAATGCACAGGAAATAGTTGAAACAATCCAGAGGTGTACATATGGGAAAGTAAAGATTTTCCTTTCCTCAACCTCGTCTAACCCTTCAGAGAGAACTTTTTGTTCTCAGGCCTTTTTATTTTATTTTCTTGTGACTTATTTTCTTTTAGATTCTTTTTAGATTTATTTATTTATTTATTTGAGAGGTAAAGTTACATTCAATGAGAGGGAGAGACAGAGAGAGAGAGGTCTTCCATCTGTTGGTTCACTCTCCAGATGGCCGTGTTGGTTGGAGCTGCGCTGATCCGAAGCCAGGAGCCAGGAGCTTCTTCCAGGTCTCCCACATGGGTGCAAGGGCCCAAGGATGTGGGCCATCTTCTACTGCTTTCCCAGGCCACAGCAGAAAGCTGGATTGAAAGAGGAGCAGCTGGAACTAGAACCGGCACCCATATAGGATGCTGGCACTGCAGGTGGAGGATTAACCTACTGTGCCACAGTGCTGGCCCCTTTATTTTAGTTTTTAAAACTACTTTTTTGAGGTTTGGATGACATATAAAAAGCTGCTGTACGTACTTAACACTTCTTGAGAGCTTGGGGATAAGGATATGCCAGTGGCACCATCACGTCGTCAAAACTGTAGAAACATCTATACCACCTCCCAAAGTTTCCTCCCATCTTTATTGGTATTGTTGGTTTGTTTTTTGTCTTTCTTTTTAGTAAAAGTAATACACTACAGTATTGTTAGTAAAAGAATACACTACAGTATTGTTAGCTATAGGCACTATGTTGATTAGTACACATCTGGAATTTGTCTTCCTTAATTGAAACTTCAAATTCTGTAACCATTATGTACCTGTTTCTCCTGTTCCCCAGACCCTCACAACCACCATTGTGCTCCCTGCTTCTATGAGTTTGACTATTTTAGGTTGAATGTTGAAGTGAAATCATGCAATACTTGTCTGTCTTTATTTCACTTAAACAGACTTTCCTCCAGGTCCAACTATCTCGTTAGAAACAATAGAATTGCCTTCTTTTTTAAGGCTAAATAAGGTTCCACTCTTTGTATAGTCCAGAATTTCATTTTCCATTCATCCATTTACGTTGCTTCCACTTATTGGCTCTTGTGGATAGTGCTGGAATGAATATGAGACAACAGATACCTCTCTGGAATCATGATTTCAGTTTGTTTAGTTATATAAAGTAGATTTGTGAATCATGTATTTGGAGTTCTGTTTTTAATGTTTTGAGGAACCTCTGTGCTGTTTTCTATAATGTTTGTACCAGTTTACATTCCCACTAACACTGCACAAAGGTTCTCCTTTTTACATATCCTTGCCAACATTTGTTATCTTCTTTTTGATGATAGACATCTGGAGAGGTGTGAGGTGATACCTAATTATGATTTTGATGCATTGCTTTCATGATTAGTGGGTTGATGACCTGTTGGTCATCTGTATGTCTTCTTTGGAGAAATACTGATTCAATCCCTTTGCCAATTTTTATGTCAGCTATTTTTCATTATTGTGTTATAGTAGTACCTTATATATTTTAGATATTAACCCTTTATCAAATGAATGGGTTTGCAAATATTTCCTCCCATTTCATAGGTTGTCTTTTAATGTTATTGATTGTCTCCTTTGTTGTTCAATAATTTTACTGCTTTTGGGGTCATGCCCAAAAAAATCATTGCCAAGACTAGATTCCAGGAGGTTT
Source organism: Oryctolagus cuniculus (assembly GCF_051225735.1). Lineage (NCBI taxonomy): Eukaryota > Metazoa > Chordata > Mammalia > Lagomorpha > Leporidae > Oryctolagus > Oryctolagus cuniculus. Next base: position 73,880,460 of record NC_142877.1, on the reverse strand, counting down.
ATCCCTATGTTTTCTTCTAGAAGTTTTATGATTTAAGGTTATAAGTTTAAAACTTTAATCTTTGTGAGTTGGTTATTATGCCTGAAGTAAGATAAAAATCCATCTTCATTCTTCTCTGTGTGAATATCCAGTTTTCCTTATATCATTTGTTAAAGAGACTATTTTTCCCCCATTGTGCATTCTTTTTTTTATTTTTTTATTATTATTTTTGACAGGCAGAGTGTACAGTGAGAGAGAGAGACAGAGAGAAAGGTCTTCCTTTGCCGTTGGTTCACCCTCCAATGGCCGCCGTGGCTGGTGCGCTGCCACCGGCACACCGCGCTGATCCAATGGCAGGAGCCAGGTACTTCTCCTGGTCTCCCATTGGGTGCAGGGCCCAAGCACTTGGGCCATCCTCCACTGCACTCCCGGGCCACAGCAGAGAGCTGGCCTGGAAGAGGGGCAACCGGGACAGAATCCAGCGCCCCCACCGGGACTAGAACCGGTGTGCTGGTGCTGCAAGGCGGAGGATTAGCCTAGTGAGCCGCGGCGCTGGCCTACCATTGTGCATTCTTGAAGCCCATCTCAAAAATTAGTTGACCATATATGTGTGCATTTATTTTGGCGATTTCTATTGTGTTACATTGGACTATGTGTCTGTTTTTACACTAGTACCATGATGTTTGGGTTAATATTGCTTTTTTTAAAAAGACTTTATTTATTTATTTATTTATTTGAGAGGCAGAGTCACAGAGAGAGGGAGAGACAGAGAGAAAGGTCTTCTATCCGCTGGATCACTCCCCAAATGGCTGCAACAACGGCCTGAGCTGTGCTGATCCAAAGCCAGGATCTCCAGGTCACCCAAAAGGGTGCAGAGGCCCAAGCACTTGGGCCGTCTTTCACTGCCCTCTCAGGCCATAACAGCATGTTGGATTGGAAGAGGAGAAACTGGAACATGAACTGGCGTCCACATGGGATGCTGGCGCCTGCAGGTGGAGGCCTAGCCCACCATGCCACAGTACCATCCCCTAGTATTGCTTTGTAATATGATTTGCAATCAGGAAGTGTGATGCTTCCAGATTTCTTGTTCTTGCTTATGATTGCTTTGACTATTTGGGGTCTTTTGTGGTTTCACATGAATTTTAAGATTGATTTTTCTTTTTTTATGAAAATGTCATTGGAATTTTGATAATCTCCATTGAATCTGTAGATCACTTTGGGTATTATGGCCAACTTAATAATATCAGTTATTCTAGCCATGAATCCAGAATGTCTTTTCCTTCATTTTTGTCTTTAATTTCTTTCAACAGTGTATCATTTTCATTGTACAGATCTTTCACCTATTTTGCTAAATTTATTCCTGGCTATCCTATTCTTTTTGATACTGTAGTAAATAGGTCTCTCCCCCTTTATTTCATTTTTGATAGTTTACTAGTAGTATATAGAAACATAATTGAATTTTCTAGGTTGATTTTTTTGTATCCTGCAACAAATTTGCTGAATTAATTAATTAATTATTTCTAATAGTTGTATTAATGGAGTCATATTTTGTGTATGTAAAATTATATCAAATGCAAGTGGGGTCAATTTTACTTCTTCCTTTCTAATTTGTGTAGCATTTTTCCATTTTTCTTGTGCAGTTGCTCTGGCTGGGGTTCTTAGTACTATGTTGAATAAAAGTGGAAAGAGTACACAACCTTGTCTTTTTCCTGATCTTAGAGGAGAAGCTTTCAGTTTTCATTGAGTATGCTATTTTCTGTGGACTTTTCATACATAGCTTTAATTATGTGTAGGTGGTTTACTTTTATTTCTAGTTATTGAAGGTTTTCTAAATGAAATTTTGAGTTTTGTCAAACTTCTTTCTACATCTGTTGAGACAATCGTGTGATTTTGTATCCTTCATTCTGGCACCTCAAGAGTAAGTCCTACTTGATTATGGTATATAATACTTCTAATGTGCTATTGAATTTGGATGGCTAGCTTCGTTAAAGATTTTTGTATCAGTCTTTATCATGGATGTTGGACTACAGTTTCCTTTGCTTTAATCTTCCTGTTTGGTTTTGGTATCAGGGCAACACCGACCTCATAAATTGAGTTTAAAAGTGTTTTCTCCTCAACATTTTGGAAGAATTTGGGATAGATTAAAGTTAATGTGTTAAAGACTTTGTAAAAGCTACCTGTGACATCATCTGGCCCATACATCTCTTTGTATGTTGTGAGGTATTTGATTTTTCTTTCAATCTCTTTACTTGTTGGTCTGGATACATTTTCCATTTCGTTCCCATTCTTTCTTTCTTTTTGTCCCTCTTATTGTATAACTTTAAATAATTTGCCTCTGAGTTAGCTAATTTTGGATTCTGTTTGAGCCTAGTGCTGAAAATGTCTGTTGAATATCTCCATTAGATTTAGTATTCTTCAGTCCTACAACTTCTGTTTGGTTCTTTGAATTTTTTTTAAAATCTCAATTGAACTTCAAATTTTGTTCATGTATTTTTTCCTTTATATAATTTCATCTTTTACCTGATTTCTGTGTAGCTCACTGAGCTTCTTTAAAACAACTATTTTGAATACTTTGTCAGGCAAATCATAGTCTATTTCTTTGGAGGCAACCACTGGATATTTATTTTGTTCCTTTTGTTGCATCATATTTCCTTGATTCTTTGTGTTCCTTGAAGCCTTTCTTTACTGTCTTCACATCTGAAGAGGCAGTCACCTTCTCTTGTCTTTTCTGACTGGCTTCAAGAGAGGAAGATCTTCACCAGTGAGCTTTGCTTGAGATCTTGGTGGTTTTTCAGACGTTCTGGTGATGACTTATTCCATTCCTCTTGTTTTCTCTTGAGAAGTGTCGTATGCCTTCTGTTAATCCTGAAATACCAGATCTGGTGCTGAGAGCTTATTGTTATTTTCCCTAGGACAGTGCCCTGAGGTGCTCAAGGTTGTTATCTTTCTTTCAAACCAGCAGAATAAAGTTGGTGGCTAAAATTTGTACCTGCTGTTGATATCTGTGTGCTGTATATGGGACTTTGAGTGGCTCACGCACGGGGACATGTACTGTACTTTCCATGGGTGTTGTGGGACATGAATCAGCTGACTTGAGGTGGAGGAAGATCCATAAATGAGCTTTCCTGCAAGATTCATGGGCAGAATTTTGGTGGAGTCATGAGTTAGCTGGATCTGTGGCTGGGTATTGAGTTGAGAATAATGTATCATGTGCTGTACAGCCCTGTCCCTTCTCCTTGCTTCTAGCGGTCCCTAGGTTATTCAGCTATACTGATCCCCTCAGGGTCATGTATGGGATGACCCAGAAGTGAGTCTATTGCTCAGTGTCCTGCAAGGCTAAGAAAGCTCTTATCTATCACTTTCCCCTGTAGGACAAAAGGTCAAAGAGCACTTAGCACTATGATGTGTTACTTTAGGAATAGGATGACATGGGCAAAGTGAAATTGTTCCTCTTGTCCTCTCAGTGTGTCTACTCTTGGATTTTTTTCTCCATTGTGTTTCTGGACTGTCTCAGCTAGAATCCAGGATTTCCCAAATGTACACTCCTCTCTGAATGGTTGCCAAAATAAAATGTTTATGGTGGGAGGGGGACTGGAACCTCCCATTCAACTTTGGCTCATGCCGCTCCCCTCAGCACTCTTTCAGATTCTTAGAAGCTGTGGAAGACTTCAAAGAGCTTTTGGCAATCTATCAATATTTATCCTATCAGAAAGCTAGAGTGATTATTAATTCATTAAAATAACAATACAAAACAGTAAAAATCATTGCATATTAACATTGAAAAATGTCACTTAATGAAAGTATTGAATAGTTCTCTGTAGTTGTTAGAAGAATAGCATTATTCTGTATTTTTGCAAACCTTTCTGTTGTCAGAATTAGTACTAGACAGCAGCATTCTTTGTTATCTGTTCAGTCTAAATCAGATCTATAATTTATCATATATCATTTAACCTTTAGAAACTTTCACCATTTAACTATGGCAAAGTGAGAGTTAAAAAAGGAAACTAACACATTTAAAACTATGGTATTATGAAAATAGTTTTGGCTTTGTCAGGGGATCTGAGCCATATTTGGAAAAATGCTTACTTGGAGAAAATAATTTTGGACCATTCCTGGATTTAGCTTTTCTGATTGTTACTGCCACGATGTTAAACAATACACTTAGACTTCTAGTTGGTTAGTTTTCAGTTAAATTTGTATCTAATTACTCCCTACTCTTTTTCCTTCTCAGTTTTTTACTTTTAGTATTTTTATTGGTTATCTAGGAGACTTTATATAATATCCTTACGTTGCTTCCTAATCAATAGTAGGAGCTTCTCTCTCCATTCAGCTACATGAGATGTATACTTTTGAAAGTTTACATGTCCTTCCCCTCCATTTTTCTTCCTCTTTTTCAAAATCTGCCCAGTGTACTATTACTATTATTATTTTTAAAAGATTTATTTATTAGCTTGAAAGGCAGTTACAGAGAGGCAGAGAGAGAGAGAGAGAGGTTTTCCATCCATTGGTTCACTCCCCCAGATGGCCGTGATGGCTGGAGCTGTGCTGATCTGAAGCCAGGAGCCAGGAGCTTCTTCTGGGTCTCCCACATGGGTGCAGGAGCCCAAGGACTTGGGCCATCTTCTGCTGCTTTCCAAGGTCATAGCAGAAAGCTGGATTGCAGGTAGAGCAGCCAGGACTCAAACCAGTGCCCATATGGGAATGCCAGCAATGCAGGGGGCAGCTTTACCCGCTACCCACAGTGCTGCCCCTCCACCCCCCAGAGTACTATTATTTTACAAGGTCAAGATTTGGAGCATTTACATTCTCATTACATTATTGTGATTAGGGCTTCCATGCATTACCTATAAAATGGAAAATAATAAGGACTAAAAATGGAAAATATTAATAAGAAACACATTGTGATGATTATGTAAATATTTCAATGTGTGAAAAACTCATGGAAAATAGACACAATGCTATATTCTTAAGTCTGTGCTGGAAGAAGAATTTTCAAGCATGAAAATCACTAGATTTTCTCAGATGCCTATTGCTTAAAAATGGTATTTTTAATTTGCTTCTTAATTGGATCATAATTTTCTTGTATAAATTTTAGTTCTGCCTAGCATTTCTAATTGCTTTGCCTGTGTATGTGTATATATGTATGTGTGTTTGCTGAAAGAGCTGGTGTCTTTTTACAAAAATAAAAATATCCCTAGGATAGCTTACTCTCTTAATTACACTGTTTATTGGATGCACCAATATGTGTTCTAGGCCTGCTGTAGAGCTTCATCATTTGGGATTCTCTTGGGTCTTATGTCTCCCTTTTTTCTGGATTGCATTTCAGATTAGCTGTAATGCATTGCCATGTAATTTTTTTTGCAGAAAGGGAGATAAACTTGCTGATTATCTGTATTTTCAAAGATGTCTTTAGTTTTTTCACATTTCAATAGAAAATTTGACTGGATACAGAATTCTAGGTTGGAAATTGCTTTCTTTTGTATCTGTGGAGGCACTGTTTCAGTTGTTTCCAAGAGGGGTGTGGTGGTTGATGCAAAATGTAATACTAATCTTAGTTTTGCTTCCTTATAGGTAACTTATTGTTCCTCTGGGTACTTTATGATTATTTTTGTCTTGCTATTCTGAAATTTTTTGAGTGTGAGTCCAGGTATGAGAATTATTTTGTTTATTTATCTTTGCAACCAGTGAGACTTTTCAATTTGAAGATTTTTGTATGTTTCAGTTCTTACAAAGTTTTTACTGTTTCTCCAATTACTTCCTTCTGTATTTTGCTTTTCTCTTTTCTCAAAACTCTAAGTAGGTATTGGACATTTTTGGTTCTCTCTCTCTTTATAATTAAGACTTTTTTTTCTTATTGGGAGATGGCCTTAACTTTTTCTTCCAACTTTGTTCTGAATGTTTTATTTTGGCTATCACGTTATTGTTTTCCAATAGTGTGCTCTCTCTCTCTTCCTCCCTTCCTCGCTTCCTTCCTTTCTTCTTATTCTTTATATACTTTTTCTTTACATATTTAAAAAAATTTCCCCTAAGTTCTTTAACAATCCCAATTTATGATTGAATCTGGATTATTTTTGTTTCTTCTGAGGTCAATTCCAGTTGATCATCATGGTTCTCCATTTTAGTGCTAATGATTTTCCTCAAATGTTTGATGATCCTAGAATTATTATTCAAATTTGTCAAGAAGAATTAGTTTGAGCTCTGTGTAAAGTGAGTAGCTTCTTGACTGTTAGACCTCATGCGAGCATAGGCCAAGAAGTCCGAATCCCTCACTTCCATCCTCACAATACTTGTGAAAACAGTGAGGGCTTTATTGTGTGGCTCTAGTCCTCTACCTGGGTCCCTGCTTCCTTTCAAGCACTGTCTCAGTCTGTATTATGTTGCTATAACAGGATACCTGAAACTGGATAATTTATAATGGACAGAATTATTTTGTTCATGGTCTGGAGGCTGGAAATCCCAATATCAATGTGCCAGTGAGCTTGGTGATTAGTATTGCAAATGGCACCTTGAATCTGTCCTTCAGAGGACTTCATCTTTACATGGTGGAATGTGGAAGTTCAAAGAGTTAAAAGGGCAGTAATCCCTTAGACCCTGGTGGCCTAATTACCTTTGTAAGGTTTCACCTCTTTATACTGTTTCAGTGGCAGTTAAATTTCAACATGAGTTTGGGAGAGGATGAACATTTAAACTGTAGCAGGCAGTTTTCCACTTTGACTTGAGCACTTAAGTCTTTGCTGCACACATAAGACAGTACATCAGTCAATGCAGATATTCTCCAAACAGTTCTTGTTTTCCTTTCCTCTGTCTTACATTCCTTGATTCTTACTCCTTCTCTCTATCTGCTGCCTGAAGTTGAGATGGGCTTGGAAGGGAGATTGACAATGAGGAATTAACTTCTGTTTCCACAGACATCTCTCTTCTAAATCCCAGGGCTATAATGACAAGCTTTCTTTTGATTTTTCTTTAGTTTTTCTTTTTTAAAACTTTTATTTAATAAATATAAATTTCCAAAGTACAGCTTATGGATTACAGTGGCTCCCCCCCCCCCATAAATTCCCTCCCTCCCGCAACCCTCCCATCTCCTGCTCCCTCTCCCATTCCATTCACATCAAGATTCATTTTCTATTCTCTTTATATACAGAAGATCAGTTTAGCATACATTAAATAAAGATTTCAACAGTTTGCACCCACACAGAAACACAAAGTGTAAAGTACTTTTTGAGTACTAGTTATAGCATTAATTCACATTGTACAACACATTAAGGACAGAGATCCTACATGAGGAGTAAGTGCACATGACTCCTGTTGTTGATTTAACAATTGACACTCTTGTTTGTGGCGTCAGTAATCACCCGAGGCTCTTGTCATGAGTTGCCAAGGCTATGGAAGCCTTTTGAGTTCACCCACTCCGATCTTATTTAGACAAGGTCATAGTCAAAGTGGAAGTTCTCTCCTCCCTTCAGAGAAAGGCACCTCTTTCTTTGATGGCCTGTTCTTTTCACTGGGATCTCATTCACATTTGTGAATGAAGGTGAAATAAAGAACTTTCATAGCAAACAGAAACTGAAAGAATTTGTCACCACTCATCCAGCCCTGCAAAAGATGCTTAAAGATGTGTTACACACAGAAACATAGCCATCAATATGAAAGAAGGTAAAGAAAGAAAACCTCTAAGTAAAAGATCACAGGAAGTTCAAAGCATATATTAGAAAATATCTTTGGGAAAATGGCAGGGCAAAGTCACTACTTATCAATAGTCACATTGAATGTTAATGGCCTCAACTCTCCAGTTAAAAGACACAGACTGGATTAAAAAACAAAACCCATCTATTTGCTGCTTACAAGAAACACATCTCCCCCAAAAAGGTGCATACAGACTGAAAGTGAAAGGTTGGAAAAAGATATTACATGCCAACAGAAACCAAAAAAGAGCTGGAATAGCCATTTTAATAGCAGACAAAATAAACTTTGACACAAAAACTGTTAAGAGACACAAAGAGGGGCACTATATAATGATTAAGGGATCAGTTCAAAAGGAAGATGTAACTATTATAAATGTACATGCACCTAATTACAGGACACCGGTTTATTAAAAAGATTTGTTAAGGGACTTAAAGGGAGACTTAGACTCCAATTCAATAGTACTGGGGGACTTCAATACTCCACTCTCAGAAGTAGACTGATCAACCGGACAGAAGATCAACAAGGAAACAGCAGATTTAATCGACACTATAGACCAAATTGATCTAACAGATATCTACAGAACTTTCAATCCTGCATTTAAAGAATTTACATTCTTCTCAGCAGTGCACCTTTTGCTTTTGTTTTAAAGATTTATTTTATTTATTTGAAATGCAGAGTTATAAAGAGAGAGGTAGAGGCAGAGAGAATGGTCTTCCATCTGCTGGTTCACTCCCCAAATGGCCGCAACAGCTGGAGGTGAGCTGATCTGAAGCAAGGAGAATGCAGAGGCCCATGACTTGGACCATCGTCTGCTGTTTTCCCAGGCCATAGCAGAGAGCTGGATCAGAAATAGAGCAACCAGAACTTGAACTGGTAGCCATATGGGATGCCAATGCTGCAGGCCAGGGCTTTAACGTGCTGTGCAACAGAACTAGTCCTGACAAACTTTCATAGGTAAACTTTTGGCTCCAGCTAAACAAGGCATTCATTACTATGTCCGGGAGCCTTGTTTAAAGAACAGATATGGTCGATTCTTGTTCTCCATTTATACCCTGGGAAAGTGGTATTTAAGTATTATGACATCTGATGATAACTAGGACAAATTCATTTAATTGTTTAATTGACAAATTAACTGATGGAACTTCATGCTGAAGAATTCTTCACAGACCTGCTCTTTATGCTTCAAACATTGTTAGGAAACCTCAGACACAGACCTGGCCACGTTTGAGATAGGTATGCAGTCACTTAGAAGCACATAGAAACTCCAAAAGCAGTTCTTTAGGGTATAAGCTATGCATTTGGACAGATAAATGAGTACTGCATATTAAATTAAAATGAAACATTTTGATGCAGTGAGTACATGTGCTTATATTTTATGGAAACCTTTTAAAACGACACTCTCAATGGTGCACATAAGCCCTTATGAACAAAACATTAATGTTTGCCAGTGATATTTTTAGGAAGTATTTAGTGAATGCCAATATGCCTACAGGACACCGAAAGAAGCAAAACAAATGCTGCATTTCATTGATGTCAGCAATAGCTTGTAAACCTCAGACGTGACTTCACACCCAGGGATTGCTTCACTGCCCAGAATGCAAAGCCGTTTCAAGGGAGCTCCTGGCATCGCTTTTGAGAGCACTCTGTGCGCGGCCGCAGCATGAGGCTTCGTGTGAAGGGCAGTGAAGCAGCAGCTGGTAAGAACATAAGCCTCTCGCCTCTGGAGGTCTGAGTTCATAACTTGGACTCGCTTTGGCCACAAGCAAAAATTTGCTTCTTTCATTCTTGTTCCTACTTAACTTCATTAGAAAACTCCACACTATTTAGCTTGGTTTGCTCTGCCTGGCAGTGGCTATTGAAGAGGAGGCCAGGGGTAGGATAAACAGCCCAGCTGAGGTGTGCTGGCTCTGCTGAGTGGAATCCTGCCTGCCACCTGCCTGGGCTTCAGCTATTTTTTTTTTATGCCAAGTGCCATTAATCCTTCTCTGTCATGAACACTGAGTCCATGTCAAACCTTTTCTGTTTTAACTTCGAACTAATTCATGAGATATTTGCTCTTCTGAAGTTGGAACCTGTAAAGGTTTAACACAGAAGACTGACTGGTCAGGATGGCTGTCGACTGGGACAGGTCCTATTCTGGAAAACAGTTTGTTTTTATTGCACCAGGCTATCCACAGACTCTCAGCCACTGGTGTTACTGCCACCTTTTTGTAGTTTTAAGCAAGTTGTGAATGTTTTAGGTTTTCCATCAGAGAATTTGAAAATAATGGTAAAAATGGAAGGCTTGAGAAATGTTGACAAGTTCCACTCTTTCTGTATCATTAATTTTAAGGAGCTTCTTCATCCAATAGTAATATGAATGCAGCTGATACAAAGCTCCCACGTGGACTTTGTGCTGTCCCCCACCCAGAGCCCCTGCTCAAGCCCAAGCAGGTCCATTTCTCTTGCTTCTGCCAAATTGACAGCTGCTCACAAACATATCACACTGGCCTTTTTCATTTCTTTCTTTTTTAAGATTCATTTATCAATTTGAAAGAGTTACATACACACAGAGGCAGAGAGAGAGAGAGAGAGAGAGAGGGAAAGAGAGGTCTTCCATCCGCTGGTTCACTCCCCAAATGGCCACAATGGCTGGAGCTGTGCCGATACGAAGCCAGGAGCCACGAGCTTCCTCCAGGTCTTCCATGCGGAAGCAGGGGCCCAAAGACCTGGGCCATCTTTCACTGCTGTCCCAGGTCACAGCAGAGAGCTGGAGCAGAAGTTGAGCAGCCAGGACTCAAACTGGTGCCCATATGGGATGCCGGCACTGCAGGCAGCAGCCACAGCACCGGCCCTGGCCCTTTTCATTTTGAAAGGGTCTCCAAATGACCCTCAACACTCCAAAATCCTTTATAGGAATTAAAAAAATCTTCCTCTCTAAATTGTTTAGTAAATAACACACTGTCATGATTTGAGACCAAAACACATACACCCCATACACCATACCATACACACACACACACACACACGCTATGCACACACACCATACACAGCACACACCATACACATTCCATATATACACACTGTGACACACCATACACACATACTACACATACACACACACACACCATACACACAGTAAGGAAGAATCTTAAATTCTAGGAAGAAAAGATTCAGGAAAAAATATTTGCAGCATTCTAAAGTAATTGGACATGCTTGTCTGATGATAAGTTTTAAGGTGACATGTCAATGACCTGTTACTCACTGAACCATTCCTTCATTTCTGCCATCTGAGGAGAGACAACAGAGATATTTAAGAAATTGTGGTTGTGAGAAGAATAGAAATCCCACACTCATCCTGTTTTAGGCAATACAGAGCCTCTGGGGTTACCTTCTGTCATCCACAAAAAGCAAAACAGTCAAGATATATGGTGTGTTTCCACGAGTGATCTAAAAGACAAAAGTGTACTTGGAGAGTCTCTGTCTCTGAAGAATATTTCATCTTCTTGCATCAGAGTAGAGGAGTAGTCTGCTCAAGTCTCACTTCCGTCAGTAAGCCTCAGGGATCCCACAGGGACTGCACTCTGCTTTCCAATGGATGTCTCTCCCACACACCTACTCAAAAACATTTGTTGAGCATCATTTATTTACCAGGTATGGGTCCAAGTGCTGGGGGTACACTCATAAAGTGCACAGAGCCTCATCTTTCAAGGAGCTCACTTCCCTTTGAGAAAGCATGTTTGTGTTCGTGACGAGACCTGTGAAGGGGCTGAGCTTCATGCTGTTGCAAAGCCTACCACAGTTTCACAGATGAGACGAGACTCTGGGTTAGAGATAAAGGACGGTTTATTACTCTGCAATAGTAGGTGCTAGAGAGTTAGCATTTATTTGTAGGTTTCCTGACCCCAGTTCCCACTGTGTGAATGTGAAGAGGGCCCAGATGATACCTGCATGTGTCGGAGAGGAACTTTAAGTAAAGGAGCCTGAAGTACCTGGGAGTCAGCATGCTTGCCCTTTGTCTTGGAGGGAATGCTACCTTTAGTATGCAAGATAGTGTGCCTGCCTGAACTTTCCCCAGAGGGAGACACTCTGTCTTCACAAAACACGCTCCTTGATAAGGACTTTTGGAGCAAAGAGCTGTTGGTAATTCATGTGCAAGATGAGTAGAAATGAGACCCAAGGAGAATTCTTTTCCAACAGTTCAGGGCAATGATCTGAAATGTCAGAGTGGAGGCAGCTCTGCCTATTTTGTGAGGAGTAATTTTTTTCACATGGCTACCATCTGGGATTTATGGATGTGACCACAATGTGGAAAGGGACATGTCTTCTTGTGGGTTGGGGAAGGAGTAGGACTGAGCCAAGAAAATCTCCAGTGTGACAACGCGGTTCACAGCTTGCAGAGAGCTTCACACAGTGAGAAACATGAGCTTTGCATCTCATGGCCAGAAGTATTGGGCTGCAGGTGTCAGCCAGGCTAGCCAAGATGCTGACCCGGCATCCACCCAGGAGGGGGCTGAGGGACTTGGAGGAAAGATGAGAGACAGTCACAGAATAATTACATTAAGAAACAAAACAACAAACACACGCTGTATTTGAAGGCTGTTAGCCTTAGTGTCTCATGTTGGATATGATTTGTTTTATTTAAGCCTGATATCCAGGAATTTGGAAACAGCCGTATGGCTTTTCTTGAAGGCTGGTAAAAAGAAAATGTTCTTCTAAGCTGTCTGCCAAGTTTCAGCCTTAGTTAATTTTTATGGGTGAGCCTAAAACTCCTAAAAAACAAATGTATTATAGAAGTGCTGACGCTGACACAGACTTAACTGCAAAAAGATGTTGTGGAGCTGAGATAGACATTATGGAATTCTGCAGAAAGAATTTGATAAAGGTGGGGGCTGGCGTTGTGGTGCAGCGAGTTAAGTCACTGCTTGTGACGCCGGCATTCTGTATTGGAACACAGGTTCAAGTCCTCACTGCTGCACTTTCAGTCCAGTTCCCTGCTAATACTTCTGGGAAGGCTGTAGAAGATGGCTCAAGGGCTTGGGCCCCTGCCACTCACGTGAGAAACCTAGGTGAAGTTCCTGGCTGCTGGCTCACACCTGGCTCTTTGGGGAGTGAACTAGCAGATAGATAATAGCTCTGTCTTTTTCTGTCTCTCCTTCTCTCCCTGTGTTACTCTGCCTTTCACATACATATACCTTGTTTTTTAAAAAGAACTTCATAAAGGTGCATTTGGCATGATAATATATTTGATATTTAGTAAAGTTAAGTAAAAATAAGAAAAACAATTACTACAGGTGAGTAGGATGTACAAAATGAATGGAAATAATCTCTTAATCATAAACCCAGGAATATACACAGTATATATCTCTGGAAATGCTTAGTCATATCTATCTTAGGTAACAAGTTGAGTACAAATTGTCTGAATTCTTGAACCCATGATCTGATTTCTTTCTCACTAATAGTTTGAATAAAGATAGTAGCTGTATAATTTATTTCTAGCCTGCCTCAAAGAGAAACTGTTAGTAATTAGTCCTTTTGCGGGGGAAGGAACTCAAAGAAAAATTTGGATTAACATGTAATAATTGTACATTTTATAGGGCACGATGTAATATTTCAACATATGTGTATAGCATGTACTGATCAAATCCTCTAATTAGTAGTTCCATTTCCTTATCATTCATAATGGTTGGAGCCTTTAAACTGCTCTGTTATAGTTCTTCATAAAGTGTAGGATATATTACAGAGAACTACAGTCATTCCACATTGCTGTATTAGTTTTGTTTAAAGTTTTATTTTAATTTTATTCTATGTATGACGTGCCAAAGCCTGCCCCATGTATGCTAGGAAAAGGTATTTATACTTTAAAAGTTAAAAAAAACCCTACATAATGATTTTGCATACATTGCATACATTTAGTTAGTCCTAATAATTATATTTTGCATAGGGAAACTATTATTTCCTTCTTACGGATGGAGAATCTGAGACCAAACTTCAGAGATTGTTCAGAACTATCACTGAGTGAAAATACAGAGCAGTGAGTTTTCCCCAAACACTGTGGTCTGTCTTTCACCTCCTAAAATGTGGTATGTTGGTAATGTCTAGCTTAGATTACCCTTTTGATAGAGCTATCTCCATTGAGTGCAGCTTTATTCATTTAAAAATAATAAAATTATGTTAATAAGCCAGGTGACACACACCAGAATGAGTGTGGGTGCACACACGTATGTACACACATGGTGTTTTCTGTGGTCCAATTTTGGAAGAGGATAATTGGGGCTTATTTTTTGACAAACAGTTTTTCTCAAGAATCTGCTCTACGCAAACTGGTTTTGCCAATGCTTAAGAAAGGAATGAAGGGTAGAAATTCAAGGGGAGCAGGTAATGCTTGAGACTCCACTGTGGACCTTTCTTCTGGTTCATGAAAACTTGGGAATCAGAGACAGAACTGCTGGAGGACTTGTTTCAGGCAGTGACTTTTCATGTTAAGGAATGTCAACCTATGTTGTGAATCTCCAAACTATTTAATAATAAATACTAAGTATCTTAATCTTAGCTTTAATAACTAATATTTTAGTTTTTATTATGAGGAAAGCTTTTGCATAAATATTATTTATTCTATTGTGATAATTTCTGTCTCTATTTTCCTTAGGAATGCAATTAAATTTAACCAAGTGGTATAGTGGTGTTTTTTGATTTTATTTATAGCATGATATGCCTTTTGCTCTTCTTTCATTTGATAATATAATGAGAAAAATTATGTTACTGTCTTTAAAATTTTTTATTGATTTAAGAGAGAGAGAGAGAGAGACAGAGTTTCATCTGCTAGTTTACTCCCCAATTCTCTCAAATACCTGGACTGAGCCAGGCTGAAGCTGCCAGCTAGGGACTCAATCCAGGTCCCCCATGTGGGTGGCAGGAACCCAACTACCTGAGCTGTCATTGCTGTATCTCAGGGTTCACACTGGCAGGAAGCTTGAGACAGGAGCTTAAACTAGGAATTGAACCCAGCCACTTTGTTGTGAGATGTAGGTTTTTTATTTATTTTTGTTGTTTTTAATTAATTAATCTATTTTTAAGGAATATAAATTTCCAAAGTACAACTTTAGGAATATAGTTATTCCTCCCACCCACACTCCCATCCCTCCTCCTCCTCCCTCTCCCCTTCCCAGTCCCATTCTCCATTCAAATTCATTTCCAATTAACTTTGTACACAGAAGACCAACTCTACAAAGTAAAGATTTCAACAATTTGTACACACATGCACACACACACACACAAAACTGCTTGAGAACTAGTTTTACATTTAACTCTCATAATACAACTCATTGAGGACAGAAGTCCTGTGTGGGGAGTTAGTGCACAGTAACTCCTGTTGTTAATTTAACAATTAACACTTTTATGTATGACGTCAGTGACCACCCAAGGCTATTGACATGAGCTGCTTAGGGTATGGAAGCCTTTTGAGTCCACAAACTCTGTCAGTATTCGGACAAGGCCATAAGCAAAGTGGAAGTTCTCTTCTCCCTTTAGAGAAAAGTACACCTTTCTTTGATGGCCACTTCTTTCTGCTGGGGTCTAATTCACAGAGAACCTTCTTGTAGAACATTTTTACCAGAGTGTCTTGGCTTTCTATGACTGAAATGCCCTCACAGGCTTTTCAGCCAGACCAGGCTATAGCAGAGAGGTGGATCTGAAGTGGAGTATCCAGGACTCAAACCGGCACCCACATGGGATGTTGGCACTGCAGGTGGTGGCTTACTCGCTATGCCGCCATGCCAGCCCCAAGTATAGCATTAAAAAAAAATTTTTTTTTGACAGGCAGAGTGGACAGTGAGAGAGAGAGACAGAGAGTAAGGTCTTCCTTTGCTGTTGGTTCACCCTCCAATGGCCACCGT
Source organism: Oryctolagus cuniculus (assembly GCF_051225735.1). Classification (NCBI taxonomy): domain Eukaryota; kingdom Metazoa; phylum Chordata; class Mammalia; order Lagomorpha; family Leporidae; genus Oryctolagus; species Oryctolagus cuniculus. Next base: position 73,864,924 of record NC_142877.1, on the reverse strand, counting down.
GGCCGGCGCATCGCGCTGATCCGAAGCCAGGAGCCAGGTGCTTCTCCTGGTCTCCCATGCACGTGCAGGGCCCAAGCACTTGGGCCATCCTGCACTGCACTCCCTGGCCACAGCAGAGAGCTGGCCTGGAAGAGGGGCAACCGGGACAGAATCCAGTGCCCCGACCGGGACTAGAACCCAGTATGCCGGCGCCGCAAGGTGGAGGATTAGCCTATTGAGCTGAGGTGCCGGCCATGTATAGCATTATTATTATTATTTTTTTTTGACAGGCAGAGTGGACAGTGAGACACCCTCCAATGGCCGCCGTGGCCTGCGTGCTGCGGCTGGTGCACTGCGCCGATCCGAAGCCAGGAGCCAGGTACTTATCCTGGTCTCTCATGGGGTGCAGGGCCCAAGTACTTGGGCCATCCTCCACTGCACTCCCTGGCCACAGCAGAGAGCTGGCCTGGAAGAGGGGCAATCGGGACAGAATCCGGCACCCCGACCGGGACTAGAACTTAGTGTGCTGGCGCCATAAGGCGGAGGATTAGCCTAGTGAGCCGCGGTGCCGGCCATATAGCATTCTTAACTGTTGATTTGACAAAGGCCTAAAACAAAGTTTCAAAAAACTTCTTTCTTTCTTTTTCTTTTTTCTTTTCCCTTCTCTTCCTCTTTCTCTTCCCCTTCCCCTCCTTTATTTTAGCTCCCACATATAAGGGGGAACATGTGGTATTTATCTTTATGTGTCTGACTTATTTTTCTCAACATGATATCTTCCAGTTGTGCCCACTATGTTGCAAATGATAGAATATAATTTTTATAGCTGAAAAATAGTCCGTGTGTATATATACACCACATTTTCTTTATCTATTCTTCTGTTGAAGAACACCTTGGCTGATTGCAAATTTTGGCTATTGTGAACAATGCTGCTGTACACATGGGGTTACAAGTATCTCTTTGATAGAATGTTTGGGTATATACTCAGTAGTGGGACTGTTGGATCATGCAGCAGGTCTATTTTTAGTTTTTAAAAGAAATCTCCACCCTGTTTTCCACAGTGGCTGCACTGATTTACATTCTCACCAGCAGTGTATGTGTTCCTCTTTCTCCACATCTTCGCCAACATTTGTGACTCTCTATGTTTTGCATTTTAGCCATTCTGACGGGGGTGAAGTGATATCTGATTGTGGTTTTGATTTGCATTTCCTTGATGTTTAGTGATGTTGAGCATTATTTCATATGTTTGTTGGCCATTTGCATTTCTGCTTTTGAAAGCTGTCTGTTGAGGTCCTTTGCCCATTTCTCCACTAGATTGGTTATTTTCATGTTGTTGAGGTTTTAAAGTTACTGGTATATTCTGGATATTAACCCTTTTCAGATAGGTAGCTTGCAACTATTTTTTCTCATTCTGTTGAATGTCTCTTTACTGATCATTTAATTTGGTGTGAGAAGCTTCTGAGTTTGATATAGTCCTGTTTATTTAGATTAGATTTTGTTGCCTATCCTTTGGAGGTCTAAGAAGTCATCCCCTATGCCAATGTCATGGGATATTTCCCTTATATTTTCTTTCAGCAACTTCACAATCTCAGGTCTTAAATTTAGGTCTTTGATTCATCTTGAGTTGATTTTTGTATATAGTGAGAGATAGGGATCTAATGTAATTCTTCTACTCATATCCATTTTTTTTAAAAACATTTATTTTATTTATTTGAAAGACAGATTACAGAGAGAGGTAGAGACAGAGAGAGAGAGAGAGGTCTTCCATCCGATGGTTCATTCCCCAGATGGCTGCAACAGCCAGAGCTGCACCGATCGGAAGCCAGGATCCAGGAGCTTCCTCCGGGTCTCCCATGTAGCTGCAGGGGCCCAAGGACTTGGGCCATCTTCTACTGCCATCCCATGCCATAGCAGAGAGCTGAATCAGAAGAGGAGCAGCCAGGACTAGAACCAGCACCCATATGGGATGCCGACACTTCAGGCCAGGGCGGGCATTAATATGCTGCTCCACAGCTCTGGCCCCTATCTATTTTTTTTAAGATTTATTTATTTTTTATTTGAGAGGCAGAGTTACAGACACATAGAGAGGGAGAGAGAGAGAGAAGTTGTCCATCCACTGGTTCACTCCCAAGTGGTGGCAATGGCCAGAGCTATGTTGATCCAAAGCCAGGAGCCAGGGGCTTCTTCTGGGTCTCCCACATGGGTGCAGGGGCCCAAGGACTTAGGCCATCTTCCACTGCTTTCCCAGACCATCAGCAGAGAGAAGGATCAAAGTGGAGCAGCCAGGACTTGAATGTGTGCTGTTATGGATGCCGGTACTGCAGGCGGAGGCTTAATGTGCCGGGCCCAATATATCCAGTTTTTCCATTTGTTGAAGAGATTATCCTTGCTCCACTGTATGGTCTGAGTACTTTTGCTAACCAGTTGGCTGTATGTACATGGATTAATTTGTAATGGAGTTCTCTATTCTGTTCCATTGATTTATGTATCAACATCTTATGGGGATATCAGGCTGATTTAATCACTATAGCTTTGTAGTATTCTTTGAAGTCAGGTATTGTGATGCCTCCAGTTTGATATTTCTTGTCCAGAATCACTTTGGCTATTCTGGGTCCTTTGTGATTCCATGTGAATTTTAGGATTGTTTTTTCTAATTCTGTAAAGAATGTCATCAGTATTCTGATAAAGGATTGCATTTAATCTGTAGATTGCTTTAGATAGTACAGACATTTTAATGATATTGATTCTTCCAATCCATGAGCAAGAAATATATTTCCATTTTTTTGTGCCTTTGATTATTTCTTTCATCATTGTGTGATCACTTTTATTGTAGTGATCCTTCACTTGTTTGGATAAATTTATCCTTTTTATTTATTTATTTATTTTTTTGACAGGCAGAGTGGACAGTGAGAGAGAGAGAGACAGAGAGAAAGGTCTTCCTTTGCCGTTGATTCACCCTCCAATGGCCGCCCCGGCCAGCGCACTGTGGCCGGCGCACCACGCTGATCCGAAGCCAGGAGCCAGGTACTTATCCTGGTCTCCCACGGGGTGCAGGGCCCAAGCACTTGGGCCATCCTCCACTGCACTCCCTGGCCACAGCAGAGGGCTGGCCTGGAAGAGGGGCAACCAGGACAGAATCCGGCGCCCCAACCAGGACTAGAACCCGGTGTGCCGGCGCCGCAAGGCGGAGGATTAGCCTAGTGAGCCGCGGCACCGGCCTAAGTTTATTCTTAAATATTAGATTTTTTTTGTGTGGCTATTGTGAATGGGATTTATTTCTTTATTTCTTGTTCAGTGAGTTCATCCTTAGCATATAAAAATAACTACTTGCCAGCGCCGCGGCTCACTAGGCTAATCCTCCACCTTGCGGTGCCGGCATACTGGGTTCTAGTCCCGGTCGGGGCGCCGGATTCTGTCCCGGTTGCCCCTCTTCCAGGCCAGCTCTCTGCTGTGGCCAGGGAGTGCAGTGGAGGATGGCCCAAGTGCTTGGGCCCTGCACCCCGTGGGAGACCAGGATAAGTACCTGGCTCCTGCCATTGGATCAGTGTGGTGCGCCGGCCGCAGCGCGCTGGCCGGGGCGGCCATTGGAGGGTGAACCAACAGCAAAGGAAGACCTTTCTCTCTGTCTCTCTCTCTCACTAGCCACTCTGCCTGTCAAAAAAAAAAAAAAAAAAAAAAAAGCAAAAACAACTACCATTTTTTTTTCTTTTGAACCTGAAACTTTACTGATATGGATTACCAGTTCTAACAGCATTTTTGATGGAGTGTTTTGGTTTTTCCATGTATAACATCATGTCATTTGCAAACATGGATAATTTGACCTACTCTTTTCCAATTGTGGTGCCCTTTATTTCTTTCTCTTCCCTAATTTCTCTCATTTAAACTGCCAGTAGTATACTGAATAAGAGTGATGAAAGTGGACATCTTTGTATTATTCCAGATAAGAGGAGAAATGCTTTCAGCTTTTCCCCATTCAGTATGATATTGGCTATTTGTCATATGTAGCCTTTAAAATTTTGAGGAAGAGCCTTTTTGTACCTAATTTCTGAAGGGTTTTATCATGAAGGGATGTTGAATCTTATCAGGAGCCTTCTTAGCATCTCTTGAGATGACCATATTGTTTTTGTTCTTCATTATATTGATGTGATTTATGATGTTTATTGATTTGCAAATGTTGAACCATCTTTGCATTTCTTGGATAAATCCCACTTGATCATGATGTATGATCTTTTTGTTGTGGTTTGGATTTGGTTTCCTAGTATTTTGTTGATAATCTTTGCATCTCTGTTCATTAAAGTTATAAGTATGTATTTTCCGAGTTGAGTCTTTGGTTTTGGCATCAAAGTGAAGCTGGTCTCATAAAAAGAGTTTGGCAGAGTTCCATCCTATTTAATATTTTGGAATAGCTTGAAAAGTATTGGAGTTACTTCCTTTTATGAATGTTTTATGGAATTCAGTAGTAAAGCCATCAGGTCCCCAATTTTTCCTTGATGAAATATTTGTGATTACTACTTCAATCTCATTGCTTATCTCTTTATGTTGTTTTTATATTTATTTAATCTTGGTAGGTTGTATGTATCCAGGAATTTATCTATTTCTTCAAGAGTTTCCAGTTTTCTTAAATCATAGTTCTTCATAGTATTTTTTTTAATGATTCTTTCTGTTTCAGGGTGTTGGTTGTAACGACTCCTTTTTTCATTTCTAATTTTATTTATTTTAACTCTTTTTTTTCTTTGTTAGTCTGGCTAGTGGTTTATCTATTTTGTTTACCTTCACAAAAAAAACAACTTTTGTTTTGTTGATATTTTGTATTATTTTAAATTTCAAGTTCATTATTTCTGCTCTGATCCTTATTATTTCTCACCTCTTCCTGATTTGGGGTTTGATTTGTTCTTGTGTTTCTAAGTCTATGAGTTGCATTATTACATCTTTGAGGCATTTGTCTTTTTAAAAAACTTTTATTTAATAAATATAAATTAGAAAGTACAACTCTGGATTATAGTGGCTTTTTCCCCATAACCTCCCTCCCACACACAACCATCCCATCTTCCACTCACTCTCCCATCCCATTCTTCATCAAGATTCATTTTCAATTTTCTTTATATACAGAAGATCAATTTGGTATATACTTAGTAAAGATTTCAACAGTTTGTACCCACACAGATATACAAAGTATAAAGTACTGTTTGAGTAATAGTTTTACCATTAATTTGCATAGTACAACACATTAAGGACAGAGATCCTACATGGGAGCAAGTATACAATGACTCCCGTTGTTGATTTAGCAATTAACACTCTTATTTACTATGTCTGTAATCACCCAAGGCTCTTGTTATGAGCTGCCAAGTCTATGGAAGCCTTTTGAGTTCACAAACTCTGACCTTATTTAGAAAATGCCATAATCAAAGTGGAAGTTCTCTCCTCCCTTCAGAGAAAGGTGCCTCCTTCTCTGATGGCTCGTTCTTTTCGCTGGGATCTCACTCACAGAGATCTTTCCTTTAGGTCATTTTTTATTTTGGCACAGAGTCTTGGCTTTCCATACCTGAGAAACTCTAATGGGCTTTTTAGCCAGATTTGAATACCTTAAGGGATGATTATGAGGCCAGAGTGCTGTTCAGGGCACCTGCCATTCTATGAGTCTGCTGTGTATTCCGCTTCCCATGTTGGATCGTTCTCTCTTTTTAATTCTATCACTTAGTATTAGCAGACACTAGTCTTGTTTATGTGATCCCTTTGACTCCTAATCCTATCATTATGATCTATTATAAACTGAAACTGATCACTTTGACTAGTGAGATGACATTGGTACATGCCACCTTGATGGAATCGAATTGGAATCCCTTGGCATGTTTCTAACTCTACCATTAGGGGTAAGTCCGAGTGAGCAGTGCCAAACTGTACATTTCCTCCCTCTCTTATTCCCACTCTTATATTTAACAGGGATCACTTTTCAGTTAAATTTAAACACCTAAGAATAATTGTGTGTTAATTAAAGAGTTCAACCAATGCTATTAAGTAAAACAAAAAAATTACTAAAAGGGATAAAATAGTAAGTTGTTCCTCGACAGTCAGAACAAGGGCTGATCAAGTCATTGTTTCTCATAGTGTCCATTTCACTTCTACAGGTTTTGTTTTAGGTGCTCGTTTAGTTGTCACCAATCAGGGCGAACGTATGATATTTTCCCTTTGGGACTGGCTTATTTCACTCAGCATGATGTGTTCCAGATTCCTCCATTTTGTTGCAAATGACCGGATTTCATTTTTTTTTACTGATGTATAGTATTCTATAAAGTACATACCCCATAATTTCTATATCCAGTCTTCTGTTAATGGACATTTAGGTTGATTCCTTGTCTTAGCTATTGTGAAATGAGCTGCAAGAAGCATTGAGGTGTGGACAGCTCTTTTATTTGCCAATTTAATTTCCTTTGGGTAAATTCCAAGGAGTGGGATTGCTAGGTCATGTGGTAGGGATATAATCAGGTTTCTGAGGAATCTCCAAACTGTCTTCCATAGTGGCTTTACCAGTTTGCATTCCCACCAACAGTGGGTTAGTGTCCCTTTTTCTCCACATCCTCGCCAGCATCTGTTGTTGCTAGATTTCTGTATGTGAGCCATTCTAACCAGGGTGAGGTGAAACCTCATTGTGGTTTTGATTTGTATTTCCCTGATGGCTAGTGATCCTAAACATTTTTTCATGTGCCTGTTGGCCATTTGGATTTCCTCTTTTGAAAAATGTCTATTGAGGTCCTTGGCCCATCTCTTAAGTGGGTTGTTTGTTTTGTTGTTGTGAAGTTTCTTGATCTCTTTGTAGATTCTGGCTATTAATCCTTTATCAGTTGTGTAATTTGCAAATATTTTTTCCAATTCTGTTGGTTGCCTCATCACTTTTCTGACTGTTTCTTTTGCAGTACAGAAACTTCTCAATTTGATGTAATACCAATTGTTAATTTTTGGCTTTGACTGCCTGTGCCTCTGGGATCTTACCAAGAAATCTTTGCCTGTGCCTATATCTTACAGGGTTTCTCCAATGTTCTCTAATAATTTGATGGTGTCCAGTTGTAGATTTAGATCTTTAGTCCATGTTGAGTGGATTTTTGTGTAAGGTGAAAGGTAGGGGTCTTGCTTCATGCTTCTGCACATGTAAATCCAGTTTTCCCAGCACCATTAGTTGAATAGACTGTCCTTGCTCCAGGAATTGGTTTTAGATCCTTGATCAAATATAAGTTGGCTGTAGATGTTTGGACTGATTTCTGATGTTTCTATTCTGTTCCATTGGTCTATCCATCTGTTTCTGTACCAGTACCATGGTGTTTTGATTATAACTGCCCTGTAGTTTGTTTTGAAATCTGGTATTGTGATGCCTCTGGCTTTGTTTTTGTTGTACAAGATTGCTGTAGCTATTTGAGGTCTCTTATGCCTGCATATGAATTTCAGCAACCTTTTTTTCCAGATCTGAGAAGAATGTGTTTTTTTTTTTTTGGTATTTTATTTGTATTGCATTGAATCTATAAATTGCTTTTGGGAGAATGGACATTTTGATGATATTGATTCTTCCAATCCATGAGCATGGAAGATTTTTCCATTTTTTGGTATCTTCTTCTATTTCTTTCTTTAAGTTTTGTAATTCTTATCTTAGAGATCTTTGACATCCTTGGTTAAGTTTATTCCAAGGTATTTGATTGTTTTTGTAGCTATTGTGAATAGGATTGATCTTAGAAGTTCATAGAAAGAATTTGGGAGGATTCCCTCTCTTTTGATTGTTCTGAATAGTTTGAGCAGACTTGGAGTTAGTTCTTCTTTAAATGTCTGATAGAATTCAGCAGTGAATCCATTCGGTCCTGGGCTTTTCTTTGTTGGGAGGGCCTTTATTACTGTTTCTATTTCTGTCTCAGTTATGGGTCTGTTTAGGTTTTCTATGTCTTCATGGTTTAATTTAGGTAGGTTGCATGTGTCCAGGAATCTATCCATTTCTGATAGATTTCCCTGTTTGCTGGCATAACACTCTTTGTAGGTATTTCTGATGACTCTTTTTATTTCTGTGGTGTCTGTTGTTACATTTCCTTTATCATCTCTGATTTTATTTATTTGGGTCTTCTGCTTATTTTTAGTAAGTTGGGCCAATGGTGTGTCAATTTTGTTTATTTTTTCAAAAACCTAGCTCTTTGTTTTGCTGATCTTTTTTTAATTTTTTGGGGGATTCAATTCTCTTGATTTCTGCTTTAATTTTAATTATTTCTATTGTGGGTCTGGTTTGCTGTAGTTTTTCTAGATCCTTGAGATGCATTGATATTTCATTTGTTTGGTGCCTTTCCAATTTCTTGATGTAGGCACCTATTGCTATAAACTTTCCTCTTAACACGGCTTTTGCTGTATCTCATATGTTTTGATAAGTTGTGTTGTTGTCTTTATTTGCTTCCAGAAAGTTTTTGGTTTCTCTTTTCATTTCTTCTATGACCCACTGTTAATTAAGGAGCATGTTGTTCAGTCTCCATGTGTTTGCATATGCTCTAGGGATTCCTGAGTTGCTAATTTCCAGCTTCATTCCATTGTGGTCTGAGAAGCTGCATAGTATCATTTTTTTGAAGATTCACTTATTTTACTTGAAAGTCAGAGTTACGCAGAGGGAGGAGAGGCAGAGAGAGAGAGAGAGGTCTTCCATCCGATGGTTCACTCCCCAGTTGGCCACAATGGCTGGAGCTGTGCCTATCTGAAGCTAGGAACCAGGAGCTTCCTGCAGGTCTTCTCATGTGGGTGCAGGGGCCCAAGGACTTAGGACATCTCTTGCTGCCTTCCCAGGCCACAGAAGAGAGCTGGACAGGAAGTGGAGCAGCTGGGTCTCTAACCGGTGCCCATATGTGATGCCAGTGCTTCAGGCCAGGGTGTTAACCTGCTGTGCCACAGTGCTGGCCCCGCATGGTATCATTTTGATTCTTTAAAATTTGCTGGCCAGCGCTGCAGCTCACTAGGTTAATCCTCCGCCTGCGGCGCCAGCACACCGGGTTTCTAGTCCCGGTCGGGGCGCTGTATTCTGTCCCGATTGCTCCTCTTCCAGTCCAACTCTCTGCTGTGGCCCAGGAGTGCAGTGGAGGATGGCCCAAATCCTTGGGCCCTGCACCCACATGGGAGACCAGGAGACACACCTGGCTCCTGGCTTCGGATCAGCATGGTGCGCCAGCCGCAGCATGCCGGCTGCAGTGGCCATTGGTGGGTGAACCAACGGAAAAAAAGAGAAGACCTTTCTCTCTGTCTCTCTCTCTCACTGTCCACTCTGACTGTCAAAAAAAAAAAAAATTGCTGCGACTTGCTTTATGGCCTAGTATGTGGTCAATGCTAGAGCAGGTTCCATGTACTGCTGAGAAGAATGTGTATTCTTCAAGTGTAGGATGAAAAGTTCTGTAGATACCTGTTAGATCAATTTGGTCTATAGTGTCGATTAAATCTGCTGTTTCCTTGTTGCTCTTCTGTCTGGTTGATCTGTCTATTGCTGAAAGTGGAGTATTGAAGTCCCCCAATCCTATTGTATTGGAATCTAAGTCTCCCTTTAAGTTCCTTAACATATCTTTTAAATAAACCGGTGGCCTGTAATTAGGTGCATGTACATTTATAATAGTTACATCTTCCTGTTGAACTGATCCTTTAATCATTATATAGTGCCCCTCTTTGTGTCTCTTAACAGTTTTTGTGTTAAAGTTTATTTTGTCTGATATTAAGATGGCTATGCCAGCTCTTTTTTGGTTTCTGTTGGCATGTAATATCTTTTTCCAACCTTTCACTTTCAGTCTGTATGCACCTTTTTGGGGGAGATGTGTTTCTTGTAAGCAGCAAATAGATGGGTGTTGTTTTTTAATCTATTCAGCCAGTCTGTGTCTTTCAACTGGAGAGTTGAGGCCACTAACATTCAATGTGACTATTGATAAGTAGTGACTTTGCCCTGATATTTTCCCAAAGGTATTTCTAATATATATTTTGAACTTCCTGTGATCTTTTACTGAGAGATTTTCTCCTTTTAACTTCTTTTGTATTGAAGACTGTGTTTCTGTGTTTCTGTGTGTAATACATCTTTAAGCATCTTTTGCAGGGTTGGACGAGTGGTGACAAATTCTTTCAGTTTCTGTTTGCTATGAAAGGTCTTTATTTCACCTTCATTCACAAATGAGAGCTTTGCAGGATATAATATTCTGGGCTGGCAGTTTTTCTCTCTTAGTACCTGGGCTATATCTCGCCATTCCCTCCTAGACTGTAGGGTTTCTGATGAGAAGTCTTCTGTGAGTCTAATTGGAGATCCTCTGAGAGTAATCTGATGTTTCTCTCTTGCACATTTTAGAATCTTTTCTTTATGTTTCACTGTGGTGAGTTTCATTGCAATTTGTCATGGCAAGGATCTCTTCTCGTCATGTTTATTGGGATTTCTGTATGCTTCCTGTACTTGGGTGTCTCTTTCTTTCTCCAAACCCGGGAAGTTTTCTGCTAGTATCTCACTATAAAGGCCTTCTAATGAATCTTTTTTTTTTTTTTTTTTTTGACAGGCAGAGTGGACAGTGAGAGAGAGAGACAGAGAGAGAAAGGTCTTCCTTTGCCGTTGGTTCACCCTCCAATGGCCGCCGCTGCAGCCGGCGCACCGCGCTGATCCGATGGCAGGAGCCAGGATCCAGGTGCTTTTCCTGGTCTCCCATGGGATGCAGGGCCCAAGCACCTGGGCCATCCTCCACTGCACTCCCTGGCCATAGCAGAGAGCTGGCCTGGAAGAGGGGCAACCGGGACAGAATCCGGCGCCCCGACCGGGACTAGAACCCGGTGTGCCGGCGCCGCAAGGTGGAGGATTAGCCTATTGAGCCACGGCGCCGGCCCATCACTATAAAGGCCTTCTAATCCTTTCTCTCTCTCCATGCCTTCAGGCACTCCTAGAACCCGAACGTTGGGTTTTTTAATAGTATCCTGTAGATTCCCAACAATATTTTTTAGATTTCTAATTTCCTCTTCTTGTCTTTGGTTTGACTGTGTACTTTCCTATGCTCTGTCTTCTAAGTCAATATTCTCTCTTCTGCCTCACTGAATCTGTTTTTCAGGCTCTCAACTGTTTTTTCTTTATTTGTTCTATTGAATTCTTCATTTCATTTCCATTTCTCTTCAATATCTCAATTTCATGTTCTATTAAATTCCTCATTTCATTTTTGATTCCTCCTTTAGATTTCGTTTTCATGAGAGAGATTTTCTTTCATGTCCTGCATGGATTTCAGTAGTTCATGCATTTATTTTTGGTTACTTCTAAATATTCTTATCATAAAATTTTTGATTTCCATTTCTTGCATTACTTCTATATCATCGTCTTCATAATCTTGTATTCATGTGTCATGTTCTTTTGGGAGAGTTATGTTGTCTTCCTTGTTCTTGTTTCCTTGGTTGTTAAGTTTGTTGTTTCGTATTTGTAACTGGACTGTCTGCTTTCAGTGACTGTCTAGTGGCTTGCGTGGGTGTGGCCAGAGAGCTCTGTTCAGTTCTTCAGGGTTCAGTGTGTGTCGAAGGTGACACACCTGAGTTTGGTATGGTAAATCTTCTCTTTTTTTCTCTCTCTCTCTCTCTTTTTTTAATCAGAAGGAAGTAATTCTGCTCAGCTGAGCTCTTCTCCTCGATGGCAATCAGTGCCTGAGCCCCAGTGGGTATAATATTCGTCTGCTCTGTCCCAAGGACCACACAAAGGATCTGTGCACTCCTCAGTGCAAACTAAACTCAGATTTCCCTGTTATGTCTCTCACCTGGTAGCTAGGGCTGCCCGAGCCAGATTTCCCTGCAGTGTCTCTCACCAAGTAGCCAGGGCTGCTTGAGCTTGTGGCATCTCCCACCGAGACTACTCAAGTCTCAGCCACACCGTGAGTTCTCCCACCCACCCTCAGTTTTTTTTTTTTTTTTTTCACAGTCTCAGTTCATAAACTCCACACATTCACTAGGTCTTAGTCTACTGTTATTACACCCCACCAGAGTCAGGTTTTTTTGTTGGGCTGATTGCTGGGTGCAGCCCTGAGCTGGCGCAGCTGTTATTTATGTCCAAAATGGCACCCACTCTATTGGCTCGTAGGCTTTTGTAAGGTGATTAGAGAGAGAGAATCATGTCCTTACCGTCCTTTTTATTTTTTCTCTCCTTTAGTTAGGCTGGTGTACTTTCCCCCACGGGGCTTCAAGCCTCATTCCCTCTAGCCTCTTCCTTGCTGCTTTTCCGCCAGTGTCTCGGGCTACTGAGGTTTCGTCTCTCCTCTCTTTCCAGGGCTGGTACAGAGACTCTCGGCAGCTGGGGTCCGGAGCCATGGGTGCCTGTGCTCTCCATGTAGATCCACCATGTCCCTCTAATTACAGAAGAGTTTCCTCTGCCGTTTTTTCCCTAATTCTTCCCTGAGACTACACTATCTTCACTGTTATCAATCTGTCTTCTCCTGGACTATCAGTAAGCTCCCTCCTTATTCTGCCATCTTGGCTCTGTCCTTTCCAATATAGACATTTGTCTTTTGTAATGTAAGCAGTTAACGGGATAAACTTCCCTATAATATTGCTTTTCCTGTATCCCAGAGGTTTCGATATGTTGTGTTTTCATTTTCATTTATTTCAAGAAAGTTTTTGGTTTATTTTTTAATTTCTTCAATGACCCATTGATCATTAAGTGGCATGTTTAATTTCCAAGTATTTATGAGTGTTTTATCCTTCTTTTTGTGGTTGATTTCCAGTTTTGTTCTTTTATGGTCTGAGAAGATACATTGTATACTTTCAGTATTTTTAAACTTGCTGAGACTTGATTTGTGGTCTATCCTAGAAAATGCTCCATGTGCTGATGAGAAATCTTCTGGGCTGGCGCCGCGGCTCACTAGGCTAATCCTCTGCCTTGCGGCGCCGGCACACCGGGTTCTAGTCCCGGTCGGGCACTGGATTCTGTCCTGGTTGCCCCTCTTCCAGGCCAGCTCTCTGCTGTGGTCTGGGAGTGCAGTGGGAGATGATGGCCCAAGTCCTTGGACCCTGCACCCCATGGGAGACCAGGAGAAGTACCTGGCTCCTGCCATTGGATCAGCGTGGTGCACCGGCCGCAGCTCACCGGCCATGGAGGCCATTGGAGGGTGAACCAATGGCAAAGGAAGACCTTTCTCTCTGTCTCTCTCTCTCACTGTCCACTCTGCCTGTCAAAAAAAAAAAAAAAAAAAAAAAAAAAAAAAAAAAAAGAGAGAGAGAGAAATCTTCTGCAGCTACTGGGTGAAATGTCCTGTAAATGTCTTTTAGGTCCATTTGCTTATAGTATGTTTCAACTTGAGTATATCATTCTTGATTTTTTTTTCTGGATGATCTGTCCATTGATGAGAGTAGGTTATTTATTTTATTTTATTTTTTTGACAGGCAGAGTGGACAGTGAGAGAGAGACAGAGAGAAAGGTCTTCCTTTTGCTGTTGGTTCACCCTCCAATGGCCACCGCGGCCGGCGCGCTGTGGCCGGCGCACCGCGCTGATCCGATGGCAGGAGCCAGGAGCCAGGTGCTTCTCCTGGTCTCCCATGGGGTGCAGGGCCCAAGCACCTGGGCCATCCTCTACTGCAGTCCCTGGCCATAGCAGAGAGCTGGCCTGGAAGAGGGGCAACTGGGACAGAATCCGGTGCCCCAACCGGGACTAGAACCCGGTGTGCCGGCGCCGCTAGGCAGAGGATTAGCCTAGTGAGCCGCGGCGCCGGCCAGAGAGTAGGTTATTGAAGTCACCCATTATTATTGTATTAAAGTCTCTCTCTCCCTTTAAGTCTAGTAGTATTTTCTGTATATATTTGGGGTGGTCTTTCAATGGGAACATACATATTAATTACTGTTATGTCTTCTTACTGAATTTAACCTTTTATCAAAATATAATGTTCTTCTTTATCTCTTTTTATAGTTTTTGATTTAAAGTCTGTCTTACCTGATATCAGGATAGCTATACCTGCTTGTTTTTTGTTTCCATTTGCCTGGTATATCTTTTCCAACCCATCATTTTCAGTCTGTGTGTATCTCTGAGAAGTAAGTTTCTTGTAGCCATCATATAATGGGGTCCTGGTTTTTAATCCATTCAGCCAACCTGTCTTTTGTTTGGAGATTTAATCCATTTGCACCCAAGGTTAGTATTGATAGATAAGAACTAAGGTGTGTCATTTTGTTGATTGAATACTGATTCTACTTGCTTTGCTGGTGAATTTGGTGATGAGTTTTCATGATGTTTACTTCTAATGAAGGATGCCCTTCAGAATTTCTTGTGTGGCTGATTTGGTAGAAGTGAATTCTCAGGTTTTGCCTATCTGGAAGATACCTTATTTCTCTCTCATATTTAAATGATAGCTTTGCTGGATATGATATTCTTGCTTGGAAGTTTTTTTTTCTTTTAGGTAGAGGTAGAGTTTGAGAGGTAGAGTTACAGACAAAGAGAAGGAAAGACAGAGAAAGGCCTTCCATCCACTAGTTCACTCCCCAAATAGCTGAAACAGCCAGAGCTGGGAAGCCAGGAGCTTCTTCCTGCAGGAACCCAAGCACTTGGGCCATCTTCTACTGCTTTCCCAGGACATTAGCAGAGAGCTGGATCAGAAGAGGAACAGCTGGGACATGAACTGGTACCCATATGGTATGCTGGTGCTACAGGTAAAGGCTTGGCCTATTATGTCATGGACTGGCCCCTCCTCATTCTTTTTTAATTCTTTTTTTCTTAGTTTTATCTGGATCACTTCAAATGTCTTGTGATCAGGGTTTGAATTTCTTTCCTCCACTTGGTCTATCTGCTGTTTAAGCTCTCAATATTATTTTTATTTAACTGATTGAATATTTCATCTCCAAAATTTCTATTTGGTTCTTAATGAGTTCTATCTCCTATTTTCATTCATGTCATTCATCAATTTCCTCATTTCTTTAATCTATCTGTATTCTCTTGCATCTCATTGAGTTTCCATACAATCATTATTTTGAATTCCATATCTGTCATTTCATAGATTTCCTTCAGTTCATGATCTAATGATAAAGGATTATTGTGTTCTTTTGGAGGCATCATGCATTGCTTCTTCATGTCTCCTGTGTCTCTAAGTTAATGTCTGTGCATCTGGTGTAATCTTTCCTTCTTTTTCATGGACTAGGTTTTATTGGAAAAGAATTTATGGTTTAGCCAGAATTCAAAGAATCACTTAGGTTGTTGCTTTGGCTTGAGTTGTAGGTGAACCCAGGTGTGTAGCCTCTGAATAATTTCTTTTGTTTTAATCAATGTCAGTTGTGTCTATAAGTGACACAGTGGTCTGGTGTGCTGCAGTTCATAGGGATAGAAGAGTGGCTTTGAGATGAATGTGCGTTTCCTAGGGTGTGTGTCTGATCCACAGAGAGTTTGGTGTCAGTCTCCCTGGTGAATGTGATAGCCAGGGCTTTATTCTTGGTGCTGAGGGAGACAAAGGTGGCTGCCCTCTTGTCCTAGTTGCAAGCCTAAGTGACACCAGGGTTTGTGGCACCAATTTCTATGGCTATAGGACTTTTTGATGTGGAGGGACCCTTCCTCAGGTCTTGCTGGGAGAGTCCAACTTGTGCTGTGGCTTATGACATCAACTGCTCTAATTCTGGGCCTAGGGGATGTGAACTAAACCCTGATACAATCCTACAGAGTGACTGCATTTATGAGATTTTGCTCTGCAGGTAGATTCTTTCCTACATCCACCACATAAATTCCAGTGGCAGGGAGAAATTTATAGCTAATTGTTACAGTGTTTGTGTTGCAGGGTATACTGAGATCATTACCCAGATCTCCCAGGGAGGGAGTGGATTTTTTATTGCCTGCCTCTGCTGTTAGGCCCCAGAAGCTATGGTGAATCTTCCTGGCTCACATAGAGTGCATAAGTGCAGCTCTGTGGCTAATGCCCCAAACTCCCACAGTCCTGCTACACTTTGTAAACTGAATCATTCTTCCATTCCTGGGATGGAACTTACTTTGTTTTATTATTCTTTTAATACATTGCTAAATTGGCTTTGCTTATATGTATGAATCAAGTTCTGTACTTTTTAAAAAGATTTATTTATTTACTTGGAAGTCAGAGTTACACAGAGAGAGGAGAGGCAGATACAGAGAGAGAGAGAGAGAGAGAGAGAGAGAGGGCGGGCTTCTATCTACTGGTTCACTCCCCAGATGGCCAAAATGGCTGGAGCTGTATTGATCTGAATCCAGGAGCCAGGAGCTTCTTCCAGGTCTCCTATGTGGGTGCAGGGGCCTGAAGGACTTGGGACATCTTCTACTGCTTTCCCAGGCAATAGCAGAGAGCTGGATTGGAAGTAGTGCAACTGGGACTCGAACTGCTGCCCATATGGGATGCTGGCACTGTAGATGGTGGCCTTACCCGCTACGCCACTGTGCAGGCCCCAAAGTGTTTTAATATTAAGGTTATGCTAGTCTGAGAGCAAATTCCTCTTTTGGGTTATCCTAGAAATGTTTATGTAAGTACATAAAAAATGATATTGATGTTTGTCGAGGATAATATGGGAAATATGACTATTCATCAATTCAGAGGATGATTGAAAATGTTTACATATAAATATATATGTAATTTATATATTTTATGTAATAAGTATATACAATATATAAATTAATATATAAAAAATATAACCATGCTTTGTTGACTACTATGTAGTCATCAAGGCAGAGTAAGGCCCATTCATATGAAGTCATGTGTTGCATAATAAGCATAATGATGTTTCCATCAAGGATGGATCACATATTTGATTGAGTTCCCATAAAATTATGATGGAATTGAAAAATTCCTATCATCTAGTAATGGACAGAACAATGTGTGGCTCACATGCTTGCAGTGATACTGCTATAAACAAACCTACTGCTCTGTAGAAAAGGGCTAGCATAGACAATTATGTACAGTACACAATACTTGATAGTTATTAAAAACAACCGTGAAGCTTTTATGTTTTACTTGTACTATAGTAGACTTTTTAATTATTAATCAGAGTATATCTTTTCTACTTATAAAAACAGTTCCCTGTAAAGCTCTCTGCCTTGTTAGATCAGTAGCAGCCTCATGCATCTCATATTCACAGTGTCTCTTGATTGCCTCAAGGGGCCATGTGGAGTCATTAACTTGTACAACTTGTGTTTGTGTTACATACACTCTATGGTATTTGCTCAACAATGAAATCAGCTTTCTTAAATCATTTACTCATAGTTGAGCCATATAATGACTTTATATTTCACACAGGGGCATATCCAAGGTAAGTTTTGAAGTGAAATGTCACAGAGTAGTGCAATAAGGGTAATATAAATTTTTAAATTAAAAACTTTTATTTATTTGAAAGGCAGAGTGAAAGAGGGGATAGAAGGAGAGATATTTGATCCTCTGGTTCACTCCCCAAATGGCCACAATAGCCAGGGCTAGGCCAGGCTGAAGCCATGAGCCTGAACCTCCATCTGGATCTCCCATGTGGGTGGCAGGGTACCAAGTACTTGACCCATCTTATGCTGCTTTCCCAGGCACATTAGCAGGGAGCTGGATTAGAAGTGGAGCAGCTGGGACCCCGGTTAGTAGTTTAGTCTACTGTGCCACAATGCCAGCCCCAAGAATAACATGAATTTAAAAATTATTTATTTATTTTATTTATTTGAAAAGCAGAGAGGGAGAAAGACAGACTGAGAGATATTCTGTTCACTGGTTCACTCCCCAGATGCCTTGAAGCCAGGAACTCAATCTGAGTCTACCACATGTGTAGCAGGAAACCAACTACTTGAGCCACCATCTGCTACATCTGTGGTTGTGCTTTAGTGGGAAGCTAGAATCGGGAGTGGAGCTCTGACTTTAACTTAGGCACTCTGAATGGGATGCAGGCATCCCACATGGTGTCTTAACCATGATTCCAAAAGCCTGCCCAAGAATAATCTGAAATTTTTAAAAAATCAAGTGAAGAAAAATCAATATAAGTGCACATATGTGTATGTTGCTACATACTTGGATAGGTGAGGGGAGGATAGACACCAAATAGTTAACATTGGTAATCCATTAGATGAAATTGTTTGGGAGTTAGAGATGATTGCTTTCTTTCTTTTTTTTTTTTTTTTTTTTTTTGCCTTTCCATTGTTTAACTTCTAACAGTAAGAACATACTACTTCAAATAATTGCAAGGGTAAAACAGCAAAATTTATACTTATTTGTAAAACAAATAGAAATGTAAAAATAAGATGTTAGGCCTCCTGAGAAGGTTAGAAACTCTTGGTAAAAGAATAAATGGTACAACCCCAAATGGTGAAGTAAAGGTGTTTCAGGAACCTAGAGAAGGAATAGAGCCAACCACTCAATGAGTTTTTGGAGTTCCTGGAATCCACAGCTCTGAGATTGTTATAATACCACATAATTATGGTTATTAAATGTTGTTATATATTTATTTATTTGTGGCCAGCTTGTGTTAGTATTTAGAAATGAGCAAACCACCTTGATGGGATTAACTTTAATCCCATCAAGGTGGCATGTACCAATGCCATCTCACTAGTCCAAGTGATCAATTTCAGTTCACGAATGATCATAATGAAAGGACTAAGAGTCAAAGGGAGCACATAAACAAGTCTAGTACCTGCTAATACTAACCGATGGAGTAAATAAAGAGGAGAGTGATCCAACATGGGAAGCGAGATACTCAGCAGACTCATAGAATGGCGGATGTCCTAAACAGCACTCTGGCCTCAGAATCAGCCCTAAAGGCATTCCGATCTGGCTGACAAGCCCATGAGAGTATTTCAGGCATGGAAAGCCAAGACACTCTGGCAAACAAACAAACAAACAAACAAACAAACAAAAACTAAATGAAAGATCTCTGTGAGTGAGATCCCAGTGGAAAGAACAGGTCTTCAAAGAAGGAGGTACCTTTCTCTGAAGGGAGGAGAGAACCTCCACTCTGACTATGACCTTATCTAAACAAGATAAGAGTTGGAGAACTCAGAGGGCTTTCATAGCCTTGGAAACTCATGACTGGTGCATAGGGAGATTACTGATGCCATAAACAGGAGTGTCAATTTGTAAAGTCAACAACAGGAGTCACTGTGCACTTACTCCTTATGTAGGATCTCTGTCCTTAATGTGCTGTACATTGAGACTTAATGCTATAACGAGTACTCAAACAGTATATTTCACTTTGTGTTTCTACGGGGGTGCAAACTGTTGAAATCTTTACTTAATGTATACTAAACTGATCTTCTGTAAAAAAAAAAAAAGAAAAAAAAAGGAGAAATTATCAACTCCCAACTTGACTCTCACTGGGATTAAACATGACAATAGGTCTGATCTGATTTCATCATCATTTAAAAAATCATCTATTATTTTTCACTTTATGTTTCTGTGTGGGAGCAAACTGTTGAAATCTTTACTTAATGTATGCTAAACTGATCTTCTGTATATAAAGAGAATCGAAAATGAATCCTCATGTGAATGGAAGGGGAGAGGAGTGGGAAAGGGGAGGGTTGCGGGTGGGAGGGATGTTATGGGGGGGAAGCAATTGTAATCCATAAGCTGTACTTTAAATTTATATTCATTAAATAAAAGTTAAAAAAAAAAGAAAAAAAAAGAAATGAGCAAACCAAAGGCAGTGAGATATGAAGACTGATTTTTTATGACTTTCTAATTGTAGGGATCTGGAATTAGCCCTGAACTGTGTAGTAAATATGTCTGCTTCCCATACCTGAGTGTCTCTTCAATCCTAGATTCGGCTCCTGCCTCCAGACTCCTGCTGATGCAGATCCTGGGAGGTAGCAGTGAGGACTCAAGTGATTGGGTTCCTGCCACTCACATGGGAGACATTGATTCAGTTCTCTACTCCCAGCTTTAGCTCCAGCTCGGGGCCACTGTGGGCATTTGGGAGTGAACCAAAGGATAGGCACACCTTCTCTGTCTCTCTGTTGAATGAATGAATGAATGAATGAATAAAAATTTTTAAAAAGACACACAAACTCTGGTCAATGGGTCTGTTTTTTCCTCTTGGCTTTCTTTCTTTCCTTTCCTTTTTTTTTAATATTTATTTACTTATTTTTTTAACTTTCATTTAGCAAATATAAATTTCCAAAGTACAGCTTATGGATTACAATGGCTCCCACCCCCCCATAACTTCCCTCCCGCCCGCAACCCTCCCACCTCCCGCTCCCTCTCCCATTCTATTTACATCAAGATTCATTTTCAATTATCTTTATATGCAGAAGATCAATTTAGTATATATTAAGTAAAGATTTCAACAGTTTACATTTATTTATTTATTTGAAAGGCAGAGATACAGAAAGAGAAAGAGAGAGGAGAGAGAGAGAGATTGATTTGATTTTCCATCTGTTGGTTCACTCTACAAATGGCAGGAAAACTGGGGCTAGGTCAGGCCAAAACAAGGAGCCAGGAACTTCTTCCAGGTCTCCCACATGGATTCAGGGGCCCAAGCTCTTGGACCACCTTCTGCTGCTTTTCCCAAGTGCATTAACAGGGAGCTGGATCAGAAGTGGAGCATCCGGGACTCAGATCAGGAGGAGGCTTAACCTTGTATGCCACAGTGCTTGCCTATCTTGGCTTTCATCCAGCTTTTCTGTCATTATTAAGATGTGGCCTTAAAGGATTTTCTGAATCATCAGCACAGAACCAAAAAAAAATTTTATGAGGACTTAACAAGAGGAAACTGACTCAGGAGAGTCTACCTTGCCAAAGTTCAGGTGAGTCAGTGGCGACGTTGAGATGGGCTCCAGATAGTCATTTTCATTAGAATTCTACCTCTCCTTGTATACTTTAGATACTATGATGAGCTCTTGCAAGTTTGTGCTCTTTCTCCCTGCAAGTCATAAATAACACTACTTTAAGATATAAATGAACACATGTGATAAGACTGTATTTGTTTGATTTTTAAAATATACCTAGAGATTATATCATTCATAGTTTTGATTATAGTTTAAATTCAATCACCAACATTATAGACTGACTAGATTAGCAGAGATTTAAATCTCACAGATATCCTATTCCTGTTTTTTCCTGTATTGACATTTTACAGGAGACAGCCAGAGATAACCGAAATGCTTTATAAATATCAATGTGGATGCTTATCTGAACTCTGTAAACATATATGGTTTATTCATATAGATTCTGTGCATGAGTTTAAAATGAGCAAAAACATATAATAAAGTTTAGTCTTTCCCAGGAAGATCCTAATGTAGAGTTAATGACCCTTATATTCTTGGAATAACCATTGATTTTCCAATAAAATATCATGCAGAGGAAGGAAGGCTTAAGTCCAGGGGAATAGATCTATTAACAGAGTACATTTTCCTAATTATATTTATGGTAAAGACTCTGGTGCTTATAGCATGATGCAAGCATATCAGATTAATCATAAGATATTGAAAACTAGAATATGGTTACAATTGTATATATTTTGAATTTAGTTAAATGTAAAAAAAGATTGGGGAACTTTAGAGGAATGACTGGATTCGGTACTTAAGGAAATCATTGGAAGTGCCTTATATGGAAGCCTTCACTGATGCTTGTAGCATGGACTGGAGCATTGGGGTTGGCGAACTGCAAGCTACCTCTTTTTGTATTAACTGTGAACTAAGAATGGTTTTTCTTTTTTTAAATGGTGGAAGAATATAAAATGAAGTATTTTTTTTTGGCAAATGAAAAATATATGAAATTCATATTTCAGTGTCCATAAACAGACTCATTCATTTATTTTTGTATTTTCTATGGCTGCTTTCCTGCTAATAACAAAGCTGAGTACATGTGACAGAGACTGTATGACCATGAAAACCCAAAATATTTACCATCTGACTCTTCCCCAAAAAGTTTACTTATTCCCAGGTCAGAAAATCTTCCAGAATTTTGTTATCAACTTGTTTATGCTATGTTTCTTTTGTGGTAGACTGGATGACCTTAATTAAGTCATTATTTCATCCTTTTAGTCATGTTCAATAAAACCTTTGCTCAGTACTGACATTGAATTGGCATTAGAGATATAGAGAGATAGGCATGACAAGATCTTTATCCTGGGGCCAGCACTATGGTTTAGCAGGTAAAGCCACTGCCTGCAGTGCTGGCATCCCATATGTGCACCAGTTCAAGTCCCAGCTGCTCCACTTTTGATCCAACTCTCTGTTATGGCATAGGAAAACAGTAAAAGATGGCCCAAGTCCTTGGGCCCCTGCACCCATGTGGGAGACCCGGAAGAAGCTCCTGGCTCCTGGCTTCAGATCAATGCAGCTCCGGCCATTGAGGCCAATTGGAGAGTGAACAGAGGATGAAAGGCTTCTCTCTCTCTGTGCCTCTCCTTTCTTTGTGTAACTCTGACTTTCACATAAATAAATAAATCTTAAAAAATCTTTATCCTGAGAGATGATATGAAATAATTGCATGTCAAACTAAGAACTTTTATAAAGAAATGCCTTATTTGGGTAGGGAACCATAATAATTCTAGGTGTTATAGATTCTTTCCTAAGATTAGCTCTAGCACAAGGTTTGGTGCAATTCCTGAGGACCAAACTTTTCCCTTCCCACTCTGCACCAGGGTCCTGAGCTTCCTTTTTCCTGCCCACTAAGGGCTCCCTGCTCTAGTGAGATGAATTTCCCTATTATGATAGTCTTGGAGGTTCAACTTAACAGCCACCATACCTGAGCACTTTAAGTGTGATAAGCTCCATGCTGAGGGCTTTATCTGAAATGATGTCATTCTAATCCCCACACTATGCAAGGTAGACGTTATCATCTCCATTTTTACGTATGAGAAAACTGGACTTCAGAAAGGTCAAGTAAACTGCTCATAAATGGCAGATACAGGACCCCAAAGACAAGGCTACTGTTTCCAAAGACAAACTCTCCAACACTGTTTTTTGGTTTCTCTTGAGATGCTAAGTCTGGTCGTCTGTGGCTATGTGACAGCAAACAAATATTTATCAGGAAATATGTTGTTTTCATCTTTGTGGGTGGCAGTGTCTTTATACTAGTTCCACCCTGTGTTTTGGTTTTGGTTCTACCTTTGTTTGTAAAACATTTGTGTTTAATAGAATGAGAAGCATTTCCAGGCAGGCAGTGACTCACACTGGCTTGTAGCCAGCCACAGGGTAGGTAGTGTGGAATAGTGAAAAGAGCCTTGATTCAGTGTAGGGCAAAACAGAGGTTCAAATGTTGACCATGCTGCTTTCTTGATGTGGACCTTTGTTAACCTAACTTCACTCTCTTGGCATTAGTTTTCTCATCCATAAAATCACTTGTGGTGGAATTGAAGGTCAGTATGCAGCTGTTCCCTATGTGTGTAAGACTGCCTTTAAAATCAGTGTCAGGATGGGTGTTGTGGCACAGTGAGTTAAGCTGCCTCTTGGGAAACCTGCATCGCATATCACAGTGCCTGGGGGTCCTACCTGTTTTAGATCCTGCTTCCTACTAATGCACCTGGAGGCAGCAGGTGGTAGCTCTAGTATTGACTTCCTGCCCCAGATGTGGGAGACCAGGCTGGAGTTTCCCAGCTCTTGGCTTCTACCTAGACCTGTCCTGCCTATTGCAGGCATTTGGAGAGTGAACCAGTAGATGGATGATTTCTCTCTCCTCTCCTCTCACCTCCTCCTCTGTCATTCTGCCTTTCAGATAAATAAAAATGAATAGATAAACTTAAAAAAAAAACAGTTTCAATTAAACCCTGCCAATAGTAATCTTTGGCTGATAGGATCATGGAATCACAGTTGAGAGGGACAGTTAATGTATAATTTCTGAAGCCAGACAAGGCTGGGGTCATTGCTAGCTGAGGGATCTGATTGATTTTTCTTGAACTTCAGTTCTCTTCAATGTAAAATAGGGCAGCTGTAGTACTACCTCACAATAATGGTAATATTGACAACTTACTGTGTGCCAGGCATTGCGTTGTTCTAGGCACTTTGCTTGAATTCACCCATCAGTCCTTTAACCACTCTATGAGGCCATTATTGATATGAACCACATTTTACAGAAAGAGAAATTGAGACTCAGGCCAGGATTTGCACCTTGGCAGACTGGTTCTTTCTCTCTCCTTTTCCCTCCCTCCCTTTCTTTCTTTCTTTCTTTCTTTCTTTCTTTCTTTCTTTCTTTCTTTCTTTCTTTCTTTCTTTCTTTCTTTCTTTCTTCATTCCTTCTTTTTTTTCCCTCTCTCTTGGTAGATTTATTTATTTGAAAGCAAGAATGACAGAGAGAGGACAGACAGAAATCTTCCATCCCCAAGTTTGCTCCCCAAATACCCACAGCAGTTGGGGTTTGGCCAGGCCAAAGCCAGGAGCCAGGAATTCATTTGTAGTTCCTTCATGAGTAGCAGGGACTCAAGTACTTGAGCCACCATTTGCAGCCTCCCAGGCGCAATAGCAGGAAGCTTATTCAGAAGTGGAGTAGCTGGGACTCTACAGGACGTGGGCATCACAGGCAGCAGCTTAATCTGCTGCACTACAGTGCTTACCCTGGCAACCTGGTTCTTGAGCCCAATTCTCAATAATTATGCTTTGGCTCCCACAGAATTATGTTAAAAATTAGTGAAGAAAGAACATGTAATGTCCTTAATACAGAGTAGGTTTTCAGAAAATGCTGTTTGGCTTTCTGTGAAGAGTGTTTTTGAAAGAAATGTTTTAAAATTGATAGATAATATTGTGTTTATTCATCATGTGCAGCAAGATGTTTTGAAATATATATATAGTGTATATATATATCATAATGGTTATATCTAGCATATATATTACATGCATATATTATATATATGTATGTGTGTATATAGGATGGTTAGATTTGACTACAAATTTATCACCTAAATTTAGCTATAGCACAAAGATAGAGGGAGGGAGGAAGGGGGGGAGGGAGAGAGAGAGAGAGAGAGAGAGAGAGAAAGTCTTCTATCCGGTGATTCATTTCCCAGATGGTTGCAATGGCCAGAACTGCACCAATTTGAAGCCAGGAGCAAGGAGTTTCTTCCAGGTCTCCCATGTGGGTGCAGGGGCCCAAGGACTTGGACCATCTTCCACTGCCTTCTCAGGCCATAGCAGAGAGCTAGATCAAATATGGAGCAGCCTGGATTCAAACCGGTACCCATATGGGATGCTGGCACTGCAGGCAGCGGCTTTACCCACTATGCCACAGTGCCAGCCCCAAGTATGTTTTTAAAGTATGACCCATATTCATAGGCATTAGAATCACTTTGAGTGGAGGGTGGGAGGTGGATTTGACAGAGATGCTGATTCTTGGACTCCAACCTGGATTTTACAATTATTGCAAATTCTGAAATTTTTTTAAACTAAAAAGCTTCCTGGTTGACTTCCAGTACACTGAAGACTGAGAGACTACCTTAGAATCAATCCGGTCTAGTTTGCCAACAATGCAGAAATCCTTATATGATATTGCTGACATTATTGTCAGGGTCCAGACATATTCCTGATGATGGTGAAATTCCTGTCTCACAGAAACTTGGAATTATTTGAATCATCTTCCTTGTAAATGAATAAAAACCATCTTCTTCAACTTATCTCCCAATGACCTGTTCAGCTTTCTGAGTCACAGCTTATCAGCATAGGGAGTGCATAAGCCTGGAGATTAGATATGTTCATGAACCTGCCAGGTGGAACCCAGTCTCCAGGGTCAACAGTGAGCTAAGGGGGAGGTTCTCAAGGTAATGTCTATCCCAGATCAGTGACAGGGAGGCTACAAAGGGATAAGACACAGAAATCAGAGCAGGAGACAAGCACATGACAGCATCATGGAGATGATCAAAAGATAGACAATACACAAGGACTTGGATGCTTAAAGGGTGATTGATCACAGGGATAAGAAACCCTGAAGTCAGTGTGGGGTCACCAACAATTTCAGTTAACACTGAGGAAATTCAGTTACTACTCTAAGTTTTCCCTTAGTAGGGACAGGGTGTATGTCTGTATATAATGCAAGTAGAGCTCTTTAATGAGTCAATTTTTTTTTTTTTTGGCAGGCAGATTAGACAGTGAGACAGAGAGACAGAGAGAAAGGTCTTCCTTTTGCCGTTGGTTCACCCCTCAATGGCCGCTGTGGCCAGCACGCTGTGGCTGTTGCACCGCGCTGATCCAATGGCAGGAGCCAGGTGCTTCTCCTGGTCTCCCATGGGGTGCAGGGCCCAAGGACTTGGGCCATCCTCCACTGCACTCCCGGGCCACAGCAGAGAGCTGGCCTGGAAGAGGGGCAACTGGGACAGAATTGGGCGCTCCGACTGGGACTAGAACCCAGTGTGCTGGCGCTGCAAGGTGGAGGATTAGCTTAGTGAGCCGCGGCGCCGGCCTAATGAGTCAATTTAAATGGTGGTCAGGTGGGCCTACTCATGGAGATTGCAAGACAGCAAACGGGTACATTTTCTTCATCCAGTCATCAAAATAGTCAAAGCTTTTCCTTCTCTAACTTATAAATTCCAAGTTTTTTTTTTTTTTTTTTTTTTTTTTTTTTTTTTTTTTTTTTTTTTTTTTAGCCTAACAGCGTAGGAACCCAGGCTCTGGTTTTTGGAGCTTTCTCCCATCAGCAGACAACTTCATCAGATGCTCTGGTTTGTTCTTATTCCTCTCACATGTGGGACTCTGAGCTGAACACACCTTGTTGATGTAGCATGACTGTTGAGTGTAGCCGGCCTTGTGCTTTTCTTGTTCTATATGTTACGCTACCACTAATAGCCACCACAGACTGCTTCATAATTAGGCAGGATGTGTATTATGAATAAGTCACTTCAGTGAAGGCAGCCTAAAATCACATTCGCTCTTCTAGCAACCATATCGTGTACTTGGCTCATATTAAAATTTCTGTCAGTGAAATCCCTGAAGCTTTGTCACATAAAGTACTGCTACCTCAAACAAATTTGGCTTGTATTTGTGCAATGAGCCTTTGATCCTAAGTACAGGGTTTTACATTTATCTCTGTTTAATTGCTTCTTGTTAGTTTTGGCCCAGTAGTCAAGCCTATGGAGATATTTAAAAAAATTCTATTTCTGTCAACCAACATATTTAGTTAATTCTTCATCCTTATGCCATTTGAAAATATTCCCAAACCTTCTGTACACTCCTTTAAGTCACTAATCAAACATATTTCACAATAATGTACTTGTTGCATTTCCCTAAGATTTCTCTTCAAGATGCCATTACCACATTTTTCAATATTCTCTTAGGTATCTATGGTGTTCCAAATGCCATGTTATGTTCTGGGGATAAATATATAAAGATGGTCTAGTCTTTAACAAAGAAGACTAAAAATTATTAGACAAATGAACTTTTATGATGAGAGCTATAATAGTTGACTATATAAGGGATAATGGTGGAATCGGGACTCTGGAAGAATAATCGTAGAATGATAAAAATCTGGTTGGAGCCAGACATAGTTTAGAAACACTTGTCTCATGTAGTTCCAAATTTTATGAGCTTCCCCTTCACCCCCCTGTTTTATCACTCTTATGTAACACTTTTTTTTCACATTTTTCATAATTTTCATTGAAGTTAAATATAGATAATGTAAAATGTTTAATTTCAGTTATTTTAAGTACAATTCACTGGCATTTAGTGCATTCATATTGCTGTACACCAATCATTACCATCCATCTCCAGAACTTGTTCATTTTCCCCAACTGCAACTCTGTACCAAATAAACACTAATGCCCCATTACCCTCCTCCCCAGGCCACAGAAATCAGCATTATACTTCCTGTCTCTGTTAATTCACAGCTCCAACTACCTCATATAACAAGAATCATAAGATTTGTGGCTGGCTCACATCATGTAACATAAAGTCTTTAAGTTTCATCCTTATAGTAGGATGAAATACAATGACACAGGTTTTTGAATGACAGAATTCAAAACTTTAATTCTGCATCCACCACTTAA
Source organism: Oryctolagus cuniculus (assembly GCF_051225735.1). Taxonomy (NCBI): domain Eukaryota; kingdom Metazoa; phylum Chordata; class Mammalia; order Lagomorpha; family Leporidae; genus Oryctolagus; species Oryctolagus cuniculus. The sequence continues at coordinate 73,837,095 of NC_142877.1, read as the reverse complement.
TAGTTTAGTGGAAAAACTGTAAGTGGTATAGGGGCTTCCATAGCCTTGGCAGCTCATGACAAGAGCCTAGGGTGATTACTGATGCTATAAACAAGAGTGTCGATTTGTTAAGTCAACAACAGGAGTCACTGTGCACTTACTCCTCATGTAGGATCTTTGTCCTTAGTGTGCTGTACATTGAGATTTAATGCTATAACTAGTACTCAAACAGTATTTTTCACTTTATGTTTCTGTGTGGGAGCAAACTGTTGAAATCTTTACTTAATGTATGCTAAACTGATCTTCTGTATATAAAGAGAATCGAAAATGAATCTTGATGTGAATGGAAGGGGAGAGGGAGTGGATAAGGGGAGGGTTGCGGGTTGGAGGGACGTTATGGGGGGAAGCCATTGTAATCCATATTCGGTACTTTGGAAGTTTATATCCATTAAATAAAAGTTAAAAAAAAAACCATTAATGTCCCAGAATCCTATATTTAGCATACTTAAATTGAGCAGTATGCATTCTGCTTATGGTAACTTTGAAATAAATATGTCATTGAAATACAGAATTGAAAATTTGATTGCTAACGAGTTTAGTTAGTTATGATAATATGTGTGTGTGCATATGTATTTTTTAAGAATCAAGTATTTGTATGGCTTAGCCAAATTATTTATTTAACAATCTTATGTAACACTTTAAAAGTTACTGGTGCTGTGATTTTATTGACCAGTAAGTTGAAGGCCCAGCTGTGGTTATGGAACTGTTAACTCTACTCTTTGTGTTGTCTGGAACTCTTATCAACTAGTTGAGAACCAACAGTAATTGGCCTCCCATGAAGAACATTTTTGGCCCCTTTCCTTTTATGTAATTTATTTATGCCTCTCCCACTCCCTCAGTTCTTCTCCTGTACCCATGACTGAGGATAGTTCATTCAATCACAGATGGCAACAATTAGTTCTGTTTCCATTTCAAATTGTAGTTATGTTTGTGTGTGTTCTTTAAATGCTAGTGGCTCTAGAGTCCCACCCTACTGTCTTGTTTAGCCTAAGTTCTGTTACAATGCCAAAGTTAGTTTAGAGTACTTCTAATTGTGTCTCTCACACAGAGCAAAATACTCAGAGAAATAGCCTGGTGCCCTCCACCCATTCAAGATCATTCAGGCCAAAAACTTTGCCTCAAGATTCCATGGAAAATATTAGTTATTTTTATATATACAAGTCAGTTCAGAATTAATTTAGAACTGGATTTGTTTTTAACCATAAAATGAAAATAGAGAGATTTTAAGAGATGGAAATTGGACTAATTCAGTATAAGCAAATTGGGTTGTTTCTATGTGTTAAAAAAAAAAAAAAAAGAGACTGACTTCTTTCTGAGCACTGAGAACTGCGATTGGGGGGTGGCAAAGTCTATTCTCCCTACTATTTTTTGCTCACTTTTCAGGTTTCTATTTATCTTGCTAATTTGAGGTTAGTGGATTAAGGATTAAGATGAACCAGGGTTTGCATCACGCTCTTTGTAGTTGGGGCACGACTTCCTAGGCATCCTATTTTTGGATTGTAAAATGTTAACAACCAAGTTTCCTCCTTATTGGGCTACTGGGAGGATTAAATGGTATATGAAATATGCTTAGAGTAGTATACCATGTAAAGAAAGTGCTTAAGTTGTGTGAGAAATTTTGTTGTTGATGTTAAGATAATGCGTTCAGTGTTCAGATGCTGCTGCTAACATCATCAGAATAGGAAAGGGACCATTGCATTCCCATAAATGTAGCACTATATAGCTCTAGAATATTTCTTTTTTTTTTTTTTTTTTTGACAGGCAGAGTGGACAGTGAGAGAGAGAGACAAAGGCCTTCCTTTTCCGTTGGTTCACCCCTCAATGGCCGCTGTGGCCAGCACGCTGCGGCTGGTGCACCGCGCTGATCCGAAGGCAGGAGCCAGGTGCTTCTCCTGGTCTCCCATGGGGTGCAGGGCCCAAGAACTTGGGCCATCCTCCACTGCACTCCCTGGCCACAGCAGAGAGCTGGCCTGGAAGAGGAGCAATCGGGACAGAATCCAGCACCCTGACCGGGACTAGAACCCGGTGTGCCGGTGCTGCAGGTGGAGGATTAGCCTATTGAGCCATGGCGCTGGCCAACTCTAGAATATTTCTAACAAGGGCTCAGGGTTGTTTTTCTCTGAGCTATTAACATATTGGATCAGACGATGTTTTTGTTTGCTTGTTTGTTCCTTTACATTGGTAGTGGTGCCATGCTTTACATGTTCATCAGCATTCCTTGTCCTACCCACTAGGTGCTGGGAGTATTTTTTACCTCCCAGTTGTGAAAACCAAAAATAGCTTCCGATACTGCCAGATGGCTATAGGGGAGGGGGCAAATAGCCCTTGACTGAGAACCGCTATTCAAGGCAAAGATTGAGAGTATGTCACTTTCTCAGCCTTTGAGCCAGACAGTTCTTTTATCTTTCTGGAGAACTGTGAAAATGAGTTTTAAGGGATCCCCTTGGCTTGGTAGGCTGGATGCCTGTAACATTTAAGTACATGTGTTCTTTGAAATTAATGAGTGTTTTCGTGTTGCTGACAACATACCCATCAGAAAAAAATGTAGTGCTCCAGAAGGCGCCCTGAAGTAATTCTAGAGTGGGGAATAGGGTGCATTGCATTTGCATGCTATTCCACTTGCTCGTTTTGACTCAGCACTAAATTCTTCAGTGGAAGCAAGGAATTTTCATTAACAATAAATGCCATTTTCAATAACCATTCTTTGGGCTCATTAAAGGCAAAACACTAAACTAGAGAAAAATAAATGGCAGAAAATGATATTCACATAAAATAAATGTGCTAATTGGCAAGAGTAGTTCAAGAGGACTTCTCTGCTCTGCAGACACTTTGAACTTTCCCCACTTTTTCCTTTGCAGTGGGGTGTAAAAATTGGTTCTTTGAGCCTTTTGATGACATCTTTTTGGATCATAAGAAATATTGGATTTAGATTTGTGATCTGTCAGAATTCCACTTTGTACCAATTATGGGAGATTGTGCCGCTGATGATGATTGCACATGGTCTGTGCTTATTATTTACCTGGTTAGTGAGAACACGCTAAACTGAAAGAACAATCTAACTTGTTTTGGAGAATTTGGTCAGTAATTTCATTGCTCAGGATGGTTTGTGAGACAAAAATTGGTGTACATTTTCTATAAAGACAATTAAGATTTTTCCTTTGTAAATGGACATCAGAAATTTGGAAAGAAACCGCTTTCAAAGACTCACTTTGCAAGTGAGTGCTAGAGGCAAATAGCATAATAAAATCCACAATTCTTTTTAAATCATTACTGTTTGTCTTCTTCCCAACCCAAGTAAATAGTGTCTATGAATTTAATAAGTTCCCATTGTACCATTTTCTAGATGCTTTTTTTGGTGTTTTTTTGTTTTTGCGGGAATGGTCCCATGAGAATGAAACAGGAGTTGCTGGTTCAAACTTACATGGCCAGTTATGTAGCTTCAGTTGGCAGCTACTGTCATGGCCACTTTAGTGTCAAGGCTTTTGCTATCCATTTGTAACCATAACCTGACATTTAAAAATACTGCTACTTTCTTTGGCAGCCGTCCTAACCTAATTAGGAACTAAGGCAGACTTGTAGGTTTCTTGTAAACACATCAGCAGACCAGCCAGGGCTAGAGCATGCTTTGAGCTTGATTGAGAGAGTTATCTTTTTCCTCCTTTCTATAATGCATTTATGGATCTGGATTATATTGACCAGGGCTGCTTTTCCTTTTATTTCCAAGTTTTGACATTTTAAATTGATTTACTTTCTTGCTCTCATTCTTTCCAGCATAGGTGTTCTCTTTCCCTTTATTTTGCCACGATGGTTATTATTATTATTATTTTATTTTTACAGCTTTATCACTTAAACACAATAGGTCTAGTCTTATGTTTTTAGACAGGAAGGAGCATGATTTAATGACGACATAAGAGACAGTCATTATTTTAAAAGTAAATTGTGTATTACCAGTATGATTTTTTTTAAACCTCTTTTGAGAAAAGGGTTGCTTCATTTTCTGCATGGCTCTAGTGGTTGGCCTGTTGCTCAGGTGAACATGCAGAATCAGTTTCCTTTCTAAACGTAAGCTGTGGAGAAATGGGCACTTCCAAGTGCCCATCAGCGTGTGTTAAGACATGCACAGTTTACCACAGAGACGAACTGCAGTAGATTTTGTGCTTTAGATTTTGTATGTCAGTAGTGATAAGGACCAAATTATTCTTTGGGCTATAAAAGAAGTAATAATACTAATAGCTCATTTTAAATGTCTAAGCTCTATGTACTTGACATATTAGTCATATAGTTTCACAAATAATCTTAAGGAGATGAAAATCATTTTGATTTCCATGTTAGGTGAAATTCAGTGTACTCACTTAAGTCACACAAATGTAAGCTTGATCCTAAAACCTATATTATTAACCATCACTTTTTTACTAGCTTCCCATTAATTTGAATTTGTCTTTTTATAATGTCTTAGAAAAAGAGTATGAAAAACTGTATTTAATAATAAAATTGCTTCTGGTAGCTGTCCAGCTAGGCTAAGAAAAAACTTGTTGTGTGTTAGCATTTTCTATGCCTTGTATTAATCCCTGGGTATATTCATACTCACAGGTTTTAACCACTGATGATGAGTGACATTGCTTTTATTTTAATTTTTTTTGTTCATTTTATCTGCAAAACTTGTACTTTGAAGTGAATTCTATCAACTTTATCGAAGTACTCTTCAGCAAAGATATGAGCATAGCATGCAATAATATATTTCCAAAAATAATATATTTCCATTCAGCCTTAAGTCTTGGGATTAGGTTTTTACCTAATGGCAATTGATAAATAATTAATGGAGATAGCCTAAAAACACAGTTAATGAGCTTCAAATGGTCAACTAGATAGCATTGCTATTTGCCAAAAGAACTTCCAACTTTTAGATTTTAAGATAAAAGTGTTTATCGTTGAATTGTTGTTGAGAGGCTTGATGTGAAAATAATAAATATAGGAATGAAAGTTGAAATCAGAGTTTTTGTGGTGTTTTGTTACTGTTTTTTGGTCCATTGGAATCTATAGGATAAGAATCTCTAGTACAGATAACCAGAAATTGAGACCTGTGTGCTGCATGATATAGGAATGCCTGTGGGTACAAGAGACAGGTGGTTGCAAAGGAGAAACAGGAAAGACAGATCTTAAGAAGAAAGAAAATAAAGCTGAAAAGTGGAGAATGGAAAGAAGAAAGCGGAGCTGGAAGGACATGAGATTGAAGGAATGAGGTGATAATGATAGAGAAAGCTCTCTTCATGGTGGGAATAACTAGTTGTTCTCTTGGACATATGCCAGTGCTATAGTTGAAGTGGTAATGTAGACTTATTTGGCCATTAAATATTTGTGTTGCTATAGCAAAATACTACAGAGTAGGTCATTTATTTTATTTTATTTTTTTTGACAGGCAGAGTTAGACAGTGAGAGAGAGAGACAGAGAGAAAGGTCTTCCTTTCCCGTTGGTTCACCCCCCAAATGGCCGCTGTGGCCAGCACGCTGCGCCGATACGAAGCCAGGAGCCAGGTGCTTCCTCTGGTCTCTTATAAGGTAAAGAAATTTATTGCTCATGGTTCTGGAGGCTGGGTAGGCTAGTCAAGGTAATGACCAGTAGACTGCTGTTTTCTTCCTAGATGCTTCCTTCTTGTTACATCCTCAGGAGGAGAGGAATGTTGTGATTTTATGTGGTGGACAGGAGGGTAGAATAAGAGGAGATGAATGCTGTGACCTCACATGACAGAAGTGTGGAAGAACAAAAAAAGTCTAAGTTATTTTCCCCCAGGCCTTTTAGAAAGCACAAATCACCTTCCCCAAACCACTCCTCTTAATAGTGTTGCATTGCAAATTAAGTTTCAACCTGAATTTTGGAGGAACATCATCATTCAAACCATATCAAATAATATCCACGAAGGGGTATAAAACACATAAGAATCCATTCCTTTTTTTCTTTGTTTATCATGAAACAAAAAGGTAAAATATAGTTTTCTGTCCCTTGCTTTTATAATGGATAGACTTTAGTTTTTTGGAGTTATTTTAATTTCACAGCAAAATTGAGCAGAAGATAAAGGTTTCCTGACATATGCATTGCTTTCTCTATTATCAACATCCCTCACAAGAATGGCACATTTGTTATAATAGATGAACCTACATTGAAACATCATTTCCTCCCATGTCCATAGTTTATCTTAGGGACTACTCTTGGTGTTATACATTTTACGGTTTTGAACAAATGCGTAATGACTTAATTCTACCATGATAGTATCAAAGAGTAGTTTCACTACCCTAAAAATACTTTGTGTTCCTATTTAAACTTCTTTTCTCCAAAACTCCTGGCAACCACTGACCTTTTTAGTATATTCATTTTATTACCTCTTTCAAATGTCATATAATTAGAATCATACAGTATGTAACCTTTCAGATTGGCTTCCATTAGTTGGTCATATTCATTTAATTTTTCTCTATGTCTTTTCACGGACTGATAGCTCAATTCTTTTTAGTGATGAATACTTTTCCATTGTTTGGATGTACCAGTTTGTTTATCCATTCACATACTGATGGATGTCTTAGTTGCTTCCAACTTTTGACAGCATGAATAAAACTGCTGTAAGCATCCATACATGGGTCTTTGTGTCGATATAAATTTTCAGCTCCTTAGGTAAATACTGGTCAGTGTGATTGCTGAATCATATGGTAAGAGCACATCAAATTTTCTAAGATTTCCAAACTGTCTTATAGTGTAGCTGTACCACTGCATTCCCACCAGAAATGAGAGTTAATATTGTTCCACATTCTTGACAGCACTTACTGTTATCAATTTTCTGAATTTAGGTTATTCTAGTAGGTATGTAGTGATAACTTAGTGTTATTTTAATTTGAATTTCCTTGGTATGATATGGAGCATATTTTCACATGCTAACTTGCCATTTATAGATATTTTTTGGTGAGGTGCTTCTTAATGTCTTTGATTAATTTTTTAATTGGATTGCTTACTTTCTTGTTGAGAATTTTTGGTCTATGTTGGATATCAGTCCTTTGTCAGATACTTTTTTGTGAATATTTTCTTCCAGTCTATGTCTTGTGTTTTCCTCCTCTTGACAATGTCTTTCACAGATAAGTTTTTAGTTTTAATTTTTTTTTTTGACAGGCAGAGTGGACAGTGAGAGAGAGAGATAGAGAGAAAGGTCTTCCTTTGCCATTGGTTCACCCTCCAATGGCCGCCGGGGCCGGCAAGCTGCAGCCTGCGCACCTCGCTGATCCGAAGCCAGGAGCCAGGTGCTTATCCTGGTTTCCCATGGGGTGCAGGGCCCAAGCACTTGGGCCATCCTCCACTGTACTCCCGGGCCATAGCAGAGAGCTGGCCTGGAAGAGGGGCGACCAGGACAGAATCGGGCACCCGGACCGGGACTAGAACCTAGTGTGCCGGCGCCTCAGGCGGAGAATTAGCCTATTGAGCCGTGGCACCGGCCTTTAGTTTTAATTTTAATGAAGTTCAGTTTATCAATTTTGTTTGAAAGGCAGAATAATAGACCGAAAGGGAGGGCCAGGGTTTTTCATTGTTGCCGTTGTTGCAATAATAAGGTCAGGGGCCAGGCCGAATCAGGAGCTAGGATTCAGGAGCCAGGAACTCCATTCTGGTCTCCCATATGGGTGGCAGGGTGACAGGGTGGCAACAGTCCACATATTTAGGTCATCTTCTGCCTTCCCAAGCACATTAGCAGTAGCTGGATCAGAAGTGGTTCAGCCAGTATTCAAACTGGCATCAGATATGGGATGCCTACATTGCAAGCAGCAGCTTGACCTGCTGTGCTACAACAAACCTTGAGCTCATCAATTTTTTTTTTTTTTTAATTCATGAAATGTGTCTTTGGTGTTGTATCTAAACCAGGGTCACCTATAGTTTCTCCTATGTAATATTCTGGACATCTTACAGTTTTGTACTTTAGATTTATGATCAATTTTGAGTTTATTTTTTGGGAATAATTTAAGGCATGTGTTTAGATTTTTTTTGCACATGGTTTTCCAGTTGTTTTTAAATTATTTGTGAAAAAGAATATCCTCTCTCGATTACATTATCTTTCCTCCTTTGTCAAAGATTAGTTGGCTGTATTTATGTGGGTCTATCTCTGAGCTATCTATTCTGTTCAATTTGTTTATTCTTTTATTGATACCACTCGGTCTTGTATGTTTTGAAGCAGAGTTATATCAGTCTGGCAAATTTGCTCTTTCCTAATATTGGCTGTGCTTCCACTTCTCACTTATTTGTCTAGCTACATGAATTTTATAAATAGTTTGTCGATATCCACAAAATAACTTGCTGAGATTTTAATTAAAATTGTATTAAATTTATAGATCAATTTGGAAGAACTGACATCTTGACAATAAAATGTCTTCCTTTCTACTTACTTATTTATTTGATTTCTTCCATCTGAGTTTTATAATTTTCCTCATGACAATCTTGGACATATTTTGTTAGATTCATTTTCATGGGTACTAATGTAAGTAGTGTTCTATTTTTAATTTCATATTGCACTTCTTCTTTGCTGGTATATAGTATATGACATTTTTGTTTAATAGTAAATCCTACAATATTGCCATAATTTTTTGTTAGTCCCAGGGTTTTTTTTGTTGTTGTTGATTCCTGTGAATTTTCTCTATAGAAAATCATGTCATATGAGATTAATGACAGCTTGAGTTCTTCCTGGTCTGTAAACCTTTCCTTTTCTTCCCTTACTGAATTTGTTAGTACATACAATGTGATGTTGTAAAACAGGATTGAGAGGGAACATCTTTGCCTGTTTCTTATCATAGTGGAATGGTTTTGAGTTTATCATAATTAATTATGATGTTAGCAACAGTTTTTTTTTTAAATAAATAATCTTTTTCAAGTAGAGGAGCTTCACCACTATCCCTAGTTCACTAAATGTATTTTTCTCTAATATACATTTACATAAACTTTTTGAAGACTTTTCATATGCATGAATTTCATTTTTTATACCAAAATAAACATCTTTTAACTCCATTTCTCAAAAACTTTTTTTGTAAATGTGAAGATTTTTATAAACTTTATGAAAGAGAGAGAGAAAATGAACTCCTATCTCTGGGTTCATCCTTCAATGCCTACAATAACCAAAGCTGTTATGAGGCCAAAGCTGGGAGCTGAGAACACTATTCAGGCCTCCTAAATGGGTGGCAAGAATCCAAGTATTTGAACCATAGATATTGTATCCCAGGCTGCATACTAACAGGAAGCTGAGTCAGAAGACATAGCCAAGAACTGAACCCGGATACTCTGATGGGAGATGTGGGCATCTTAACTGGTAGGCTAAATGCCCAGTCTATCCACAAACTTTTTTTTTAACTTTTATTTAATGAATATAAACTTCCAAAGTATAGAATATGGATTACAATGGCTTCCCCCCATAACGTCCCTCCAACCTGCAACCCTCCCCTTATCCACTCCCTCTCCCCTTCCATTCACATCAAGATTCATTTTCGATTCTCTTTATATACAGAAGATCAGTTTAGCATACATTAAGTAAAGATTTCAACAGTTTGCTCCCACACAGAAACATAAAGTGAAAAATACTGTTTGAGTACTAGTTATAGCATTAAATCTCAATGTACAGCACACTAAGGACAAAGATCCTACATGAGGAGTAAGTGCACAGTGACTCCTGTTGTTGACTTAACAAATTGACACTCTTGTTTATGGCCTCAGTAATCAACCTAGGCTCTTGTCATGAGCTGCCAAGGCTATGGAAGCCCCCTGAGTTCACTGACTCTGATCATATTTAGACAAGGCCATGGTCAAAGTGGAAGTTCTCTCCTCCCTTCAGAGAAAGGTACCTCCTTCTTTGATGACCCATTCTTTCCACTGGGATCTCACTCGTGGAGATCTTTCATTTAGGTTTTTTTTTCCCCCCAGAGTGTCTTGGCTTTCCATGCCTGAAATACTCTCATGGGCATTTCAGCCGGATCCGCATGCCTTAAGGGCTGATTATGAGGCCAGAGTGCTGTTAGGACATTTGCCATTCTATGGGTCTTCTGTGTATCTCACTTCCCATGTTGGATCATTCTCTCCCTTTTTGATTATATCAGCTAGTATTTGCAGACACTATTCTTGTTTATATGATCCCTTTGGTTCTTAGTCCTATCATTACGATCAATTGTGAACAGAAATTGATCACTGGGACTAGTGAGATGGCATTGGTACATGCCACCTCAATGGGATTGAATTCGAATCCCCTGGTATGTTTCTAACTCTACCGTTTGAGGTAAGTCAGCTTGAGCATGTCCTGAATTGCACATCTCTTCCCTCTCTTATATTTAACAGTGATCACTTTCCAGTTAAGTTTCAGCAAATGCAAATCAAAACCACAATAAGGTTCCACCTCACCCCAGTTAGAATGGCTCACATTCAGAAATCTACCAACAATAGATGCTGGAGAGGATGTGGGGAAAAAGGGACACTAACCCACTGTTGGTGGGAATGCAAACTGGTTAAGCCATATGGAAGTCAGTCTGGAGATTCCTCAGAAACCTGAATATAACCCTACCATTCAACCCAGCCATCCCACTCCTTGGAATTTACCCAAAGGAAATTAAATTGGCAAACAAAAAGGCTGTCTGCACATTAATGTTTATTGCAGCTCAATTCACAATAGCTAAGACCTGGAACCAACCCAAATGCCCATCAACAGTAGACTGGATAACGAAATTATGGGACATGTACTCTATAGAATACTATACAGCAGTCAAAAACAACGAAACCCAGTCATTTGCAACAAGATGGAGGAATATGGAAAACATCATGCTGAGTGAATTAAGCCAGTCCCAAAGGGACAAATATCATATGTTCTCCCTGATTGGTGACAACTACCTGAGCACCAAAGGGGAAACTTGTTGAAATGAAATGGACACTATGAGAAACAATGACTTGATCAGCTCTTGTCCTGATGGTTGATGTACAATGTAATACTTTATCCATTTTATTATTTTTTTTTGTTCTAGTACCATTGGTTGAACTCTGTAATTAACACACAATTATTCTTAGGTGTTTAAATTTTAACTGAAAAGTGATCCTGGTTAGGAATTTGGAAAACATTATGCTGAGTGAAATAAGCCAATCCCAAAGGGACAAATACCACTTGTTCTCCTTGATAGGTGACAACTAACTGAGCACCAAAAAGGAAACCTGTTAAAGTGAAATGAACACTATGAGAAACGGTGACTTGATCAGCCCTCACCCTGACTGTTGATGAGCAGCTTAATATGTTATCCCTCTTAGTATTTTTTTTTTGATTGTTCTACTTAATACTTTTGGTTGAATACTGTAATCAATACACAATTCTTCTTAAGTGCTGAAACTTAACTGAAACTTAACTGTATCCACAAACTTTTTGAAGTACCTTCATATGTATATTCATATTTAGGGTGAGTTAGTTGTAGACAGCATATTCTTGGGTTTTGTTTCTGGTTTACCTTGACAATCTCTGTCTATTAATTGCTGGATTTGCACCAGTGATGTTCAAAGTAATTATTTATGTAGTTAAGAGTAATATCCACGGAATTTGTTGCTGTTTTCTGTTTGTTGTTTCTTGTCTTTTGTCTTCCACTTTTTCTTTGCCTTTTATAATTTATTTGAACATTTTGATTCCTTGTGCTCTAATTTATTTTTATTCTTTTAAAAAATATTTATTTATTTGAAAGTCAAAGTTACTGAGAGAGAAGTCTTCCATCTGCTAGTTCATTCCTCAGGTGGCTGCAATGGCCAGGGCTGAGCCAGGCTGAAGCAAGGAGTCAGGAGCTCCATGCAGGCCTTCCTCATAGGTAGCAGGGGCCCAAACTCTTGAACCATTTTCTGCTGCTATTTCCAAACCATTAGCAGGGAGCTGGATGAGAATTGGAGCAGCAGGAACATGAACTGGTGCCCATACAAATCATTGACTTTGGAGGCAGTGGCTTTACCTGCTATGCCACAATGCTGATCCATAGTTATGCTGTGTGTGTGTGTGTGTGTGTGTGTGAGATTGCCCTCGGGTTGCATAAATACATTTTACAATTAACGTGAGTCTACTGTGTCACTTCATGCAAAGTGTATGTGCCTTTAGTAACAAATATTCTTGATGTCTTCCTCCTATACATGTGTCATTGCTGTAAAAAAAAAAAGGCTAAAAAGTAGTTGTTTCTTCAACTATGCAGGTATCTATTCAGGGAAACCAAAGACATTTAAGAATAAAAGGAAACATAATACAATCAAAGGAATAAGTTAAAACCCAGTAACAAACCCTAAAAAATGGTGATCTCTGAATTTTCTGGAAAAATAATTAAAAATAATAGTTTAGAGAACTTTAGTGAGTTACAACACAGCATAGACAGTGAAACAAAATCAGGAAAATGATACTTGAATAAAATGAGAATATCAACAAAGTGAAAAAATTTTAGAAAGTCAAAAATTACGGAGCTGAACATCGCAATGAGTGAACTGAAAATTTCACTAGACTGCTTTAGTTATAGACTTTATCAAGCATAAGAGAATCAGAAATTTGACAATCCATCATTTGAAATTATCCAATTATCCAGTCAGGAGCAAAAAGAAGAAAAAGAAAAAAAGAAAGAGTGAAGAAAGTGTAATGGACTTACAGGACATCTCCAAAGGAACCAACGTACATTATATATTCCAGAAAGAAATCTGAAATTTTTTTTTGAAAAGGGAAAAATGGTTACTTAAAGAAATAGTAATTAAAAACTTTCCAACTCTAGAATGGAAGAAAATTAACAACCATATTCATGAGCCTTAAAAGACCATGTATTTGTATTCACCAAAGGATGAATACAAAGAAATATACAATACACATTATGATCAACTTTTTCAAAGTCAAAAATTGAGGATTTTATTTTATTTTATTTTTAAAGGTTTATTTATTTGAAAGGCTGAGATACAGGTCAGGAGCTGGAAACTTCTTCTGGGTGCAGGGGACAAGTACTTGAGCCATCTTCTGCTGCCTTCCTGGGCACATTATCCAGGAGTTAGATTGGAAATGGAGCAGCCAGGACTTAAACGGTTGCTCATGCGGGATGCCAGTAATGCTGGTAGAGGCTTAAAACTTCTATGCCACAGTAGCTGTCCAAAAGACTGAGAATTTTATATCAGCAAGAGCAGAGTCACACACACACACACACACACACACACACACACACCATGTACAAGGAGGACCTCATAAAACTATCAGTAGATTTGGAAAAAATATTGCAGACCAGAGAGGGTAGTATGATTTATTCAGATTGCTAAAATAAAAAAAAAAAACTTACCAACAAATAATGCTTATGCAACAAAACTGTTCTTCAAAAATTAAAGAGAGGGGCCAGCGCTGTGGTGTAGTGTTCTAAGCCTCCACCTGTGGTGCTAGCATCCCTTATGGGTGCCAATTTATGTACCAGCTGCTTCTCTTCCAATCCAGCTCTCTTCTATGGGCTGGAAAAGCAGTAGAAGATGGTTCAAGTGCTTGGGCCCCTGCACCAGTGTGGAAGACCTGAAAGAAACTCCTGACTCTTGGCTTTGGATCTGCCCAGCTCTGGTCTTGGCAGCCATTTAGGGAGTGAAATTATACAAAAAAACTTAAAGAGAAAGAAACAATTTTTCCAGGCAAACAAAAGCCAAGGAAGTTTGTCACCATTGTACCTGCCTTACAAGAAACACTAAAGGAAATTCTTTAATGTTGAAACAAGAAGATGCTAAATGGAAACACAAAAGGGTATGAAATTACAAAACTCTCCAGTGGAGGTTAATGTGGAAACAAATATGCAATACTGTAATTTTATGATACTATGAGTAAATCACTTTTAATTCTAATATAAAAGTTAAAAGACAAAATCATTAAGAATAATATAACTACAAAAACTTGTCAGATCAACTCAAAATAGATCAGAGATCTAAGCTTAAGAACTGAAGCTGTCAAACTATTAGAAGAAAACCTAAGGGAAACACTGTAAGACATTGGCCTAGATAAAGATTTTTCAGTTAAGACCCAAAGGCATGGATCATACAAGGAAAAATAAGTACATAGGAATATATCTAGCTAAGAAACTTCTACACAGCAAAGGAAACAGTTAATAAAGTAAAGAGCCATGAAGAGACAGCCAAAAGAATGGGAGAAAATATTTGTACATTATGATATGATAAAGGATTAATTCCATAATGTTTAGGGAGCTCAGGAAATTTAACAACAACACAGAAGTGGCTCACAGTGGCATTAATCAGGTAAGTCTTCATCTTGGTTAAAAAATTCTAAGAGAGGGGCCAGCACTGTGGCACAGTGGGTTAATGCCCTGGCCTGAAGCGCCGGCATCCCATGTGGGCACCGGTTCAAGACCTAGCTGCTCCACTTCCAATCCAGCTCTCTGCTGTGGCCTGGGAAAGCAGTAGAAGATGGCCCAAGTTCTTCGGGCTGCTGCACCCACGTGGGAGACCCGGAGGAAGCTCCTGGCTCCTGGCTTTGGATTGGTGCACTTCTGGCCATTGCAGCCAATTGGAGAGTGAACCATCGGATGGAAGACCTCTCTCTCTTTCTCTGCCCCTCCTCTCTCTGTGTAACTCTGACTTTCAAATAAATAAATAAGTAAATCTTTAAAATAATTCCAAGAGAAGGGGAATTAATGCTTGAAAAAAGAGAAAAAGGGGGAAAAGTAGAATTCAGTGTAGACAAAGGAAACTACAATGTTTATCTGCCATTGAGATCTGAAGGTTTTTATATTCCTTCCCTCCTTGTACTTCTGAGATCTAAGTCAAGAAAAGAAGGCCCAAGTGGGAAAGAGAAAACCTGTTAGAAGCTATGACACGCAGACATCACAGAATTGTTTCAGCAATGTTTTGTTGTCAGAAAAAGATTCAAATGATAAATTAACATGAGTTGTCTGGGGATTATTCTATGGGGATTTTGATTATTAAATAACTAAGGATTACTCCTACAGGCATATTTGTAGTCATTCCTTGCTGGGATGAAAGAGTATGATGTAAGTTTCAAGAGTAAAGTCACATGTGATATATTTTGGAAGAAAGAGATGGAAAAAAATAACAAGAACTTCTGGCTTAATGTTCTAGGAATACAGTTAGGCAGGCCAAGATTTTATTAAAAGAAAAAATGCACATTACAGAAATGAGAATACAATGTTGCATAAAGAGGCACTGTGATGTCTTAAGCTGGTTGAATAAAATAGAATATGGCAATGGAAAATGAATAAGATGTGTAGAAAAGGGTGCTAGAAATAAAACCAGATATAGAAAATCCTTTTCTGGGAGTGGATAGAAATTAATGAAGAGAAATGAAACCACTAGGAGACTGCCTTTGTAAGTGAATTTGTGACTACTGAGAAATTGGTGATGTACATTCACATGGTTAGAATATTAGGAACATGGTATTTAATGCAGGGATAAAAATCTTAATTGTGGCAAGAAACATTTATTCTAAGCTTTTAACATATTTTAACAGAAAACATAAGACAAAGAAAAGATGGAAAAAATCAGAGGTAACCGAATTTGATCCTGTCTGTAGTTTTCAGAAGCAGATAATGTATCTCTTAAATAGAAAATACTTTTATTAATTAAATAGAGGATGATTAGTCAAAGAAATTGGAAAGCGTAAGATATGGGAAAAAGTTTCAAGTATGATATACCAATCTGTTCTTGTTTTGTAACTACATACTTACTTGAATATGTTATCCATTTTAACATGCTTTCAGTTTTTAAATTTATTTTTACCTGTAATTAAAAGGACATTGGTATCACTCAGTTATGCTAGCAACATTATGTTGTCACTTGGATTACAAGAACTGTATTGTATATATAAGAAGGGCAAGATTCCATGAGAGTAAGATGAAATATGAAAAGAAGAGAGAAATAACCAAAGAAAATGTACATTGCAACTATGTTCAGAACAGGACAACCAAAGAAAGGTAAGGCGGAGTGCTCTGGAAAGCTCTTTGAGTGGGGTCTGAATTGTCAGAGAAAGGCTAGAGAACGCTGGAAGGGTGAGACCAAGTGATGAAACAAATCTTATCTCATATCTGAGGTGTTTTGGTACAATGGTGGTAGAAAGTTTAAGCACATTTACTTTTAGATTTTTTCTGCTTTTAACAGTCATTTTCTAAGTCTGAATAAGCATGAGATATCTAATAATAATAGAGAATTTTTCTACTAATCTTTCTCATGTTTGTAGAATATTTATATGTATCATGGATACATTGGATTCCATATAGTATAAAGGTGAAATATGCTTGTTTGATGTGTTCAAATACACCTGTTAATTGTCTCGATATTTATATATAAGTGTATTGTGCATTTGCTATATTTCAAGCATCATGGCAAATGCCTTCTATAAACCAGCTGATCTAATCTTCATAGCAACTTGTGAGAATGAGTCTATAACTTTCACCAATTTACAAATAGATACAGAGAAAGAGTAACTTTGTCACATCACTCAGGTGGTAAGTGACAAAACCAAAGTTTAGATCCAGGAAGTTTCGTTTGCAGCTTGTGCCCTTGAGCTTGTTAAACCCATTTCATCTTTGCTTTTTGTTATATCACATATTTAATGTATTGAATGCTCTGAGAAATTATTCTGGCAAGAAAGAGATGTTGTTGTATTAGGCACATTGGAGCAGAAGATTTACCTTTGCTTGTTAATCTTTTATGTCTGTATATGTTGAAGTAGCAGTGGTCAGTAGAGAACAAGCAGAAGCTACTCTGGATAAGTCTATTCTGATAGCATTTGTTGGAACCCAAATAAAAACCAAGAACAGTAATCCTAGCACTTGCAATGGCTCAAATGATACGTGTTGTATGATGATTTTTATATCAAGTTATGAAACAGGGAGCTCTAATTTATGGTAAGAAGAGTCAGAGTAGTGTTTGCTTCTTTTAACTTATTTTTAAGAATTATTTATTGGGGCCAGTGAGTTACAGAGGGAGGGAGAGACATAGAGAAATCTTCCATCTGCTGATTCACTCCCCAAAAAGACACAACAGCCAGGGGTGGGCTAGGTTGGACCAGGTCAAAATCAGGAGTCAGAAGCTTCTTGTGGGTTTCTCTCATGAGTGGTGTGGCTGAAGCCCTTGGGCCAGCTTACATTGCTTTCCCAGGTGCATTAGAAGGGAGCTTGATTAGGAGTGGAGCAGCCAGGACTTGAACTGATGTCCATATGGGATGCCGGCATTGCAGGTGGCCCCTGTGCCACAATACAGGCCGCAGAATAGTGCTTGCTTCTAAAGGAGGAGGGCTACCTGCAAAGTGCCGCAAGAAAACGTCTTGGATAAAGGAAATGCTCCACAGCTTGTGAGTATGACTGCTTGGCTGCATGGATTTGTCTAAATGAATCAAATTGAACCCTGGAAGTTTGTGCATTTTATCATATGTAAATTATACCTCAATACATGAAATACTGGGGTTGGTGCTGTGGCGTAGCAGGTAAAGCTGCCACCTGCAGTGCTGGCATCTCATATGGGCACTGATTGGAGTCCTGGCTGCTCTGCTTGCAATCCAGCTCTCTGCTATGGCCTGGGAAAGCAGTAGAAGATGGCCCAAGTCCTTGGGCCCCTGCACTCATGTAGGAGTTCTAGAAGAAATTCCTGTCTCCTGGCTTTGAATCGGCCAAGCTCCTGCAATTGGCCGTTTGTGGAATGAAACAGTGAATAGAAGACCTCTCTCTCTCCCCCCCCCCTCTCTCTGCTTCTGCCTCTCTTTAATTTGGCTTTTCAAATAAATAAATACAATTTTCTTAAAAATATGAATATCATTATTTATTTTATTATAGGAAGTCCATTATTTTAGTTATTTTTAGCAATAAAAAATAAAAGTTACAGTTGTAGAGATTTTTTTTTAAACTTTTATTTAATGAATATAAATTTCCAAAGTATAGAATATGGATTACAATGGCTTCCCCCCATAACGTCCCTCCAACCTGCAACCCTCCCCTTATCCACTCCCTCTCCCCTTCCATTCACATCAAGATTCATTTTCGATTCTCTTTATATACAGAAGATCAGTTTAGCATACATTAAGTAAAGATTTCAACAGTTTGCTCCCACACAGAAACATAAAGTGAAAAATACTGTTTGAGTACTAGTTATAGCATTAAATCTCAATGTACAGCACACTAAGGACAAAGATCCTACATGAGGAGTAAGTGCACAGTGACTCCTGTTGTTGACTTAACAAATTGACACTCTTGTTTATGGCCTCAGTAATCAACCTAGGCTCTTGTCATGAGCTGCCAAGGCTATGGAAGCCCCCTGAGTTCACTGACTCTGATCATTTTTAGACAAGGCCATGGTCAAAGTGAAAGTTCTTTCCTCCCTTCAAAGAAAGGTACCTCCTTCTTTGATGACCCATTCTTTCCACTGGGATCTCACTCGTGGAGATCTTTCATTTAGGTTCCCCCCCCCCCCCCCAGAGTGTCTTGGTTTTCCATGCCTGAAATACTCTCATGGGCTTTTCTGCCGGATCCGCATGCCTTAAGGCCTGATTCTGAGGCCAGAGTGCTGTTTAGGACATTTGCCATTCTATGGGTCTGCTGTGTATCTCACTTCCCATGTTGGTTCATTCAGTTGTAGAGATAATTTTGGGCCAGCGCTGCGGCTCACTAGGCTAATCCTCCGCCTTGCGGCACCTGTACACCAAGGTTCTAGTCCCGGTCAGGGCGCCGGATTCTGTCCCAGTTGCCCCTCTTCCAGGCCAGCTCTCTGCTGTGGCCAGGGAGTGCAGAGGAGGATGGCCCAAGTGCTTGGGCCCTGCACCCCATGGGAGACCAGGATAAGTACCTGGCTCCTGCCATTGGATCAGCGTGGTGCGCCGGCCGCAGTGCACCGGCTGCGGCATCCATTGGAGGGTGAACCAACGGCAAAGGAAGACCTTCCTCTCTGTTTCTCTCTCTCGCTGTCCACTCTGCCTGTCCAAAAAAAAAAAGCTAATTTTGGACATTTTAGATATTAAACTTCATGCGAAAAGCTTGTCAATATGAGCATTGTTTTTGAGTAGGAAGCAGCTTGGGCTAGGGTACCCTGTAGTATTTTGTTTTTATGTTATAAACACTTGTTTTGTATCATAAACTCATGTCATGTAGGAATAGCTGTTCCACAGTTCTGGTTTGTATTTTCTCAAGGATAGACCTGCAAGGATTAATAGTGTGAATCTTAGCTGTCACTCTTGAAGCTAGTCTCAGGATCACTACAGTGTTATTCATCTCCCTCTTTTTTAATCATTCTATATCTCTTTCCCCTTGGCTGGCCTTTCTACTGATTTAGATGAGATAACTTAGATACTCATTCTTGGGAGGGCTGAGCCCCTGGTCACCACATCCTTTCTAGGTTCTGGTTGCTGTACCTATCCATTTACCACAAATTAGGCAGGGAATTTCCAGCAGACACTCCACTAGACTACCTGGGAACTGATCATATCGTTCATGCCCCCATGGTGTAACAGTAACTCTACCTCTTTCTTTTAATTAAGGTGTGCTACTTTTGCCAGAATTGTGACTCCTTTCATTGCCTGCTGGTGTCTTTTCACAAGTTGCCCAAAGTGCCTGGGCATAACTCAGAATCATTAGAATTTAGCCCACGAGACCACTTCTGAGAAAAGTCAGGTATTAAATATTTTGACTTTTTTTTTTTTTGACAGGCAGAGTGGACAGTGAGAGAGAGACAGAGAGAAAGGTCTTCCTTTGCCGTTGGTTCACCCTCCAATGGCCGCCGCGGCCGGCGCGCTGCGGCCGGCGCACCGCGCTGATCCGATGGCAGGAGCCAGGAGCCAGGTGCTTTTCCTGGTCTCCCATGGGGTGCAGGGCCCAAGCACCTGGGCCATCCTCCACTGCACTCCCTGGCCACAGCAGAGAGCTGGCCTGGAAGAGGGGCAACTGGGACAGAATCTGGCGCCCCGACCGGGACTAGAACCCGGTGTGCCGGCGCCGCTAGGCGGAGGATTAGCCTAGTGAGCCGCGGCGCCGGCTTAAATATTTTGACTTTTGCAGACTATTTAAGCTTTCTCCTTTCTCTCTTCCTCCTCCTCCTTTATCATCTCCTACTCCTCTATCATCCTACTTCTTCTTTTCCCATCTCTTTAAAAATGTAAATATCGCGGCTCACTAGGCTAATCCTCCGCCTTGCAGCGCTGGCACACGGGGTTCTAGCCCCGGTCGGGGCGCCAGATTCTGTCCCGGTTGCCCCTCTTCCAGGCCAGCTCTCTGCTGTGGCCAGGGAGTGCAGTGGAGGATGGCCCAAGTCCTTGGGCCCTGCACCCCATGGGAGACCAGGATAAGTACCTGGCTCCTGCCATCTGATCAGCGTGGTGCGCCGGCCGCAGCGCGCCAGCCGCGGCGGCCATTGGAGGGTGAACCAACGGCAAAAGGAAGACCTTTCTCTCTGTCTCTCTCTCTCACTGTCCACTCTGCCTGTCAAAAAAAAAAAAGTAAATATCGAGGCTGACAATGTGGTGCAGTGGGTTAAAGCCCTGGCCTGAGGTGCCGGCATCCCATACGGGCGCTGGTTCTAGCTCCGGCCGCTCCTCTTCCTATCCAGCTCTCTGCTATGGCCTGGGAAAGCAGTAGAAGATGGCCCAAATCCTTGGGCTCCTGCACCAGCGTGGGAGATGCAGAAGAAGCTTCTGGCTCCTGGTTTCGGATTGGCGCAGCTCCAGCCATTGCAGCCATCTGGGGAGTGAACTAGCAGATGGAAGACCTCTCTCTCTGTCTCTACCTCTCTCTGTAACTCTGTCTTTCAAATAAGTAAAATAAATCTTTAAAAAAATAAAAAATAAAAATGTAAATATCATTCTTAGGTCATGGGCCATACAAAAACAGATCATAGCACAGATTAGAGGTGCCATGGTTTGCTAACCACTGCTCTAGTCCTTCTGGCCCTAGACTTATTGAGACAGGAAGCATAGATTACCACATGCTTTACTGAGACTGTTGATAAATAGCACCATGCCATTTCGCACTGTGATTCTGAGATCCGTATTTTCTATCTAATGGGGCATAGCACCATGTAATAGTCATTGGTTTAGTGTTATTAACACCTTTTGAGGATGGCACTCATTCTTGCAAAGCATATCTTCAAGCTCTTGACTCTACTGTTCCTTGGGAAGACCATTCTGTTTATCTATTAGGAGAATAGCTTTTGACATATGACCGAATCAGAAGATCCCATGATCATGTACACACTGACTACTTCCTTTGCTTTTAAGAGTGTTGTTTTATTGCCTGTGATAGTATGTGAGATCCCAATTTAGTAGAATAAGTTTCTTTAACCACATGGATAACAGCACTGGCTGATGCCCCACAGGCAAGAAAAACAAACTTGTATTGGGAATATGTGTTGATTCTAATTAATGTTAATTAGTGCATTTTCAAGGGTAAAAGAACTGTAATGCAATTAACTTGCCACCAAGTTCATCCCTTTGAGAAGTGGTACATACTGAAGGCTCGGTGTTGGTATTTTTTGCTGGATGGTTTGATCATCAGTTACAAACAATGTGTACATCAGTGTTGATGAATGGGAATCCATGCAGGCAGGTACATGTCTCCATCCCTGACACCACAGCTATCTTTTTCACGTGCACATTACAGCAAAACAGCAATGGTAAGACAGAGGCTACTGGTGTCCACTGGTGTAACCACTCTGCTTTATTCTTTGATAATTATCTTCTTGTGGTAGATGTTAACATGCAACACTTTGTTCTTATTTCTGTGGGTTCATCTGCCTACCTCTTCCAAGATGTCTTAAGTCTTATCTTTCATTCTTTATATCTTACCTGTTCTTGCTTCAAGCTGCCTGACTTCCCACATACAATGAATGCCCATAGTATTCACCTGAAGCCTTTTCAGTTGGGGGTGGTGGATTTCCCTCAGCACTATCTTTCAGAATCGCCTTGGGTAGAGCTGTGGAGCTGAAGCCATCTATTTTTGGTTTATGTTCATATAGTGAGCCATCAAGCCGTGCAGTTTCCTCCTGTACGGTTGTTCTCCCTGGAGCCATAGGTGTGGGCTGAGGGTGGAAGTGTTGATATGATAGTGGTGGATGACGAGAGGCTAGTGTGGCCCTTTACTCACATCCCTGGTACTTTATCTCAGGTGTCCATTTGCACTTGTTCAGGAATGTTGATTTAATATTGAAATGTAGGCCTCTGATACTGACTTGAGCTCCTTAGACGTCTTCTTTTAAGTGATCTTTTAACTGCATCAATATCCCAGTATTGGAAAGCACTGAATAAATTATTACACATGATTTGGTTTCACAGACTTTTGTAATCAAAACAGTGCCTTTTATTTTATTTATTTCAAAGCAGAATAAAAATATTCCAGAGTGTGCTTCTTAGTATTTCCATGACCTGACAGTAAACTTCACTTGACAGCAAAGCAACTGTTTTGCACATGGACTCCATTCCAATTTCAGAAATCATGTCACTCCCTACGCCTCACTTACCTCATATGTGTATGATATGCTAAAAACCTTTAGATAGTAATTCACAGGCATTTTCTTATCTGAAAAAAAAAAAATAAAAGCACCATGGCAAATCATCATGAACCACAAATAAAGTGGTCATATACTTTGATTGTCCAAATGAAGATACCTTTGTAAATAAAAAAGGGTACTACTAATAATTATGTCAGAATGAAAGCATAAAATGAGGCCACATCAGGCAAACTGGGATGATCACTGTAGGCACAAATGAAAAGACTATACTGGTGTGCAGTGGTTGAATAAACTAGATGGTTTGGTTTGATGTCTGCATTACTATATATTTTAGTTGTTATTTTTTGAGAGGTAGATAGATAGATAGATAGATAACATATTGCCATCTAATTGTTCGTTCTCCAAACTCCCACAAGAACTAGGGATGGCTGCAATGCCCAGGGCTAGGCCAAGCTGAAACAAGGAGCCACAGGCTTCTTCCAAGTCTCCTACGTGGGTGCAGGGGCCCAAGCCCTTGGGCCATCTTTTGCTGCCTCCCAGGCACATTAGCAGGGAGCTGGATCTGAAGTGGAGCAGCTGGAACTCAACCTGGATGCCAGCTCTGCAGTTGGTACCTTAACATGCTACATCACAACACTGGCCCCCATATATTTCTTTATTAACAGATTTATTTATTTATTTGAAAGGCAGAATGAGGGGAGATAGAGAAGAGGGAGAGAGAGAGAGAGAGAGAGAGAGAGAGAGAACACTTCCATGTTCCGGTTCACTCCTCAAATGCTGCACCAGCCAGGGCTGGGCCAGGCTAAAGCCAAAGGCCAGTTCCTTCATCTAAGTCACCAGAGGGTGGCAGGGACTCAAATACTTGAGCTATCATCTGCCGCTTACTGCTTCCTAGGTGCATTGGTAAGGAGCTGGTTGAGCTGAGACTCAAATCTCCAACATGAAATGTAGATATCCCAAGTGGCCATTTAACTTGCCAAACTACATACTTTTTTTTTTTTTTTTTTTTGACAGGCAGAGTTAGACAGTGAGAGAGAGAGAGACAGAGAGAAAGGTCCTCCTTTTCTGTTGGTTCACCCCCCAAATGGCCGTCACGGCCGGCGCGCTGCGGCCGGCGCACTGTGCTGATCTGAAGCCAGGAGCCAGGTGACTCCTCCCGGTCTCCCATGTGAGTGCAGGGCCCAAGCACTTGGGCCACCCTCCGCCGCCTTTCTGGGCCACAGCAGAGAGCTGGACTGGAAGAGGAGCAACCGGGACAGAATCTAACGCCCCAACCGAGACTAGAACCCGGGATGCTGGCGCCACAGCAGGAGGATAAGCAAAGTGAGCTGCGGCGCCGGCCTACATATTTTTCATATAGTGCATATTATGGGTGGTATATGAGAAAGTGGCTTTGATTTTAAATATGCCACTTACAAAGGTTTATTGTTATTTTAAATGTAATTTTATATGTCATATAGTGGAAAAATTTTCTGTAGGATATATTTGTATACGTGTTCTGTAATTACATAAGCAAATAGAATTTAAAAATGCTTTACACTCATTTTTTTTAGGGATGAATTTAGAATAATGTAGCAGAACTAGACAGAATTTTGAGGAGGTAATGAGGGATTGAAAAAATTAGCTATGATGGAAATCAAAGAAAGAGAAGAATTGAGTAAGGAAGGAAGAGAGAAAATGTAAGACTTAGAAAGTGATGAGGAAGCAGCAGTTTTACATGTACATTTGTATCTGTGTTTTTCTAATAATGAGATTGGAATTTTTCTGTGTGGTTCAATTTATTCTAATAATGAAATGTGATGATTTAAGGCATTAGAATAGGGAGTGGAAAATTTTAATATTTTCTCAGCCAAACCAAACTCACCCTTTAACTGTTATTTTCTGAGTTTGGCCCCCTGTAGGCATCACTTTTGCCAACAGTTTGTGTCACAGAAACCCCTAAAACCTCAGGGTTCAGGGAGGGAGAGAAGAGAGGGAGAGAGAGGGAGAGAGAGAGAGAGAGAGCTCAAGATTTAAATTAATACAATTTTGAATTTGAATTGTTATCTTTTTGAGTTATAAATTGGTAAAGAGTACATTTCCAACTTTTCCTCTCACTACAGTTTTAGGATAACATTTGCTGAAACAAAATAAACTCTATGTGTTAAAAGAGCGAACAAAGCAAAAATTCTAAGGAAAAAAAATAAACCCCATAATATAAGCACATCTCTTCCTCTAAGTTTTACACTTCAAAGACAATGCCCTAAAGTGGAAATAAGGTATGAAGCATTTTTTCATGCCTGACTCAAAATTTTTAGTATGAGATTCTTTTGTATGAGGTTTCTAAAGAATAGATATATTCATAAAACAGCTTATGCAATTACCTTATAACTAACCCATGAACAATTTAGTTCCACTCAGGCATTGAGAAGGTAAATGTTATCAATTTTCATATATTTAAAGTTTCCAGCCAAAAATATTTTAACCATATAACTTTACAACATAGAGGAAAAAAAATACACATAAAAGCGAGAAATGCATTTTGCAATGAACCTGCCAGGGATACGATATGAGTGTGCAATGAAATGGGCCGTGCTGGAGAAAGGACTGGCTACTGGGCGGTTGCCAGTGATATCTTTTGACACTTCCTGGCCTCATGTGTTATTGATCAGGCAGCCAGGGCTCTGGCAAATCCAAGTCAGGAAGGTGGAAAACAGAACAGATCTTACCTCAATTATGGGGTTTGGAGGGAATGGGACATAGAACACACACTTAATCGGCTGTCAAATATTTCATTTCAAAGTGGAACACTAAATTATAGCACAAAATTAGATTACTTGTAATGAATTTTTTTTCTCATTTGCTTATTCTGAGCTTCACAGTGACATTTTACATTGTGTAGTGTAAGAAGTATTGAATTGAAAGAAAAAGTATCTGGCCAGATGTGGCTAGCTCTGTGAACATGAGCTCGTCACTCGACTATTCTCAGTCCATTTCCTGGTCAAGAGAATGAATGATGCATCTGGAAAACTATCGGCTCTATTGGGTGACACTTAAGTAAATCTGGCCTGTAGATGTGCTTTTGCTTTTGTGACATTACAAGATTTTTAATCAATAACAAATTTGAAAAAAGCAGAGTTCACTAAACTACAGATTTCTGACTTCTCTTGAAAAAATGGGAAGTCTGGGGATTTATGGCTGAGAGTTCTGTGAGGCAACAGTGCACTGGTACAAAGTGCAGTAGACACTTAGTGCCCAAGTGGAGAACTCTCAACAGGTTGTCCTGTTGCCAGCTACGGGTCCCACACAGCTTGTTCCATTTCTTTACTTTATCTGCCTGACATTTTTATTTTTCACCCTAGGTCTTTTTCTTTTTAGCTGAGTTTCTTTTTTAAAGTTATATTTATTTATTAAGGCTTGATAATTTTAACATTTTGCCATATTCACTTCATATGCAGATCTTATATATACATGTACAATTTTTTCTTTAAGTCAAGGGTATAAGTGTCACAGAATGTGGGATTTATGACAATGATGATGAAATGAAGAAAGGGTTTTATTACTATGTAGATGAAATGACCCCACAAAGACAATATATATAACTATATACCAAATAATATGACACCCACATATTTTCTAATAATGTATTTACATTAACTTCCACATGTGAGAGAAAACATTAGTATTTGTCTTTCTGTGCCTGGCTTTGTCACTTAGCATAAGGATTTCACTCTTTTTTATGGCTAAATTATATTACATTGTGTATTTATAACATGTTTTCTTTGGTCATCAGGTGATGGACATCTACATTTATTCTATATCTTTACTATTGTAAATTGGGCTGCAACAAATAGGGGTGCACAGGTATCTCTTTCACTTCCTGACTTCATGTCCTTCTGTTATGGGCATAAGGTTATGTTATGTTCCCAGAAGTAAGATACCTGGGTCATACCATACATCCGTTTTTAGTTTTTTTTTTTTTTTTGAGGAATTTTCTCCATACTGTTCTCCTATAATGTTGTACTGATTTACATTTCAATAACCCTGACAGCATTTATTTTTTGACTTTTGGACAGTGGCTGCTAAATGTGTTTTACAGAATGCTAGTCCTTAGAGAAACCCAATGGGAAATGAAGAGATCATGAATGGATATCCACGCCTTTACTGTATCTCCTCTTCAATTAATAAGTTTAATTTTTATTTATTTTATATATCCAGATCTAAAATTACCTCTGGAATTCAGAATTCTCATTATCCTCTAAAATCTTTCATGCCCCTTTTCAGAATAATTGAATTTTATCTAGATAATTACTGATTATGATAAATACAATTCCCAGGCTCCTTTGCACGGGACGTGAACAGAAATGATAGGTCTAATATTTCGGGTATACCTGAATCAGGAATGAGGTGATGAGCAACATTAGATCAGGTGGGCAAAGTGATGGCAGAGAACTATGATAGAGTCTTGGTTCCTTGGATGACTGCATGAAACAGAGTATGCCTATTATGAATGTTTGCCTACGTCTGCAGTTCTACATGAAAAACAAAACAAAACAAAAAACCCACTCACATTGCCTAAGCCAATGTCAATTTGGGCCTTTATTACACACATCTAAAACTACATGTGAGTTGAAACAGCTTCTTGACTTTTTTGAAAGTCCAAGATTATCTCTTTGATTTTGTATTCGAATATGTTTAAATAATTTTGACTGAAAACGGGAAAATTACTATTTTAAACTTTTTGAATTATTCCCTTGGATGCTTTTCTACTGAGTGGAACTTAAATAAATTTATTTTCAGTCATGCACATGGTTACATTGTTATGAAATCATTATACAAAAATGCCAGTGACCTAATGTATATTGAACAGAGAAAGCATGTTCTGTTTCCTTCTAAATGATCAAGTGTCACAGACACCCATTTCAGTCCCATTTCATTCAGAAAATGAATTTGCCCCAAGGGACTGGAGTCAAATGTGCAAAAGAAATGATGTGAGTGTTTTCTGCTTAACTATGTAGATGTCCTGAGTAGGAAAAGATAAAGTTACCAAGCCACCCAAGAGAGGTCTTTGAGGTAGGCTGTTTCAGGCTCAATTTAAAATCTGGCAATGATGACCCCTAAAGCTTGGACTGTTATAAATGTTGTTATAAATAGAGGATTTCATTTTTCTAAATCTAATAAGACAGCAACTTTTTATGCTAACAAATTTAATTTTTTAAAATTAATGTACCTGAGTGGAGATTACTAATGTAGCTCATCATTTTGAATACATGAAGCTGGCTCACAAGATTTATGGATTATTCAAGAAAATAAAAAAATTAAACAAGGCCAACCAATCTTGGACATCATTCAAAGGATGCCTTGGGAATGTTTTTAGTAAGTTTAGCATCCACCTCCTTCCCTCCCTCAAATCAGTTATATAATATTCACAAGATACTAGGAAATTGTTTAATTGAGAACCCAGAGCAACCCCCGGTAGAGATGATAAGGTTAGAGTTGTTATATTAGAAGAACAGGCTATCATGAAACTAGACAAATTATTTTAGACAAATAGACCATCACAGTGAAAGTTATACCTATTTTGTATGAACAACTTTATTCAGCTTTTGAATGTTACCAATTTGTTCAATCAAAAGTTGGCTTACAAGACACTCTGTCAAAAAAAAAAAAAAAATGACCCAAATGAAAGATCTCCGCGAGTGAGATCCCAGTGGGAAGAACGGGTCATCAAAGAAGGAGATACCTTTCTCTGAAGGGAGGACAGAACTTCCACTTTGACTATGACCTTGTCTAAATATGATCAGAGTCGGTGAACTCAAAAGGCTTCCATAGCCTTGGCAACTCACGACAAGAGCCTCGGGTGATTACTGATGCCATAGACAGGAGTGTCAATTGGTAAAGTCAACAACAGGAGTCACTGTGCACTTACTTCTCATGTAGGATCTCTGTCCTTAATGTGCTGTACATTGTGATTTAATGCTATAACTAGTACTCAAACAGTATTTTCCACTTTATGTTTCTATGTGGGTGCAAACTGTTGAAATCTTTACTTAATATATGCTAAACTGATCTTCTGTATATAAAGAGAATTGAAAATGAATCTTGATGTGAATGGAAGGGGAGAGGGAGCGGGAAGGGGAGGGTTGCGGGTCGGAGGAATGTTATGGGGGGGGGGAAGCCATTGTAATCCATAAGCTGTACTTTGGAAATTTATATTCATTAAATAAAAGTTAAAAAAATAAAAAAGTTGGCTTATAAAGTACAAGGGACTGTTAGAATAGTTGGTCAAAGCAAAATGTTCATTTTAAAGGTATAAATTATATAAAAACCACATCATTACATGCGTAGATTTAAATAGAGAAACCAATTTTCTTTGAGGGCCAGTACAGGATATTTTGGGCTATGAATTATTTTAAAGGCATTAATTATCTTCTTTGGGCATGCTGGCCCAAGGACATGTTTGGTTGTTGTTCCTTGGTTAAATACAAGAATTGAACATATACTCTCAAGATTTATTGGGGAAAACTGTAATATTCTCATCTAACTGGCAGAGTCATAAAGTAAAATAATTTATGAAAACCTCAATTTTTCTCATAGAAACTTAATAGCTAGACAGTTGAGTCTTTTAATCTTAGTCTGAAGTAAATGCATTTAATTGTGCAATCTTCTTTCTTCATTCTAATAATGTCCAAAAGTGGTCCAGGGAACCAATTTGTCTTAGATGTTTGCATGTTATCCATGTTAACATCCTGGAATTTAAATTATAGTTCTATATATGAATACAAAAGAGGAGGGGCCTTGTTACACTGAAATAAGAATGATCTGGTCTCAATTACTTATCATTAACTTTGATAATTCTTTTAGCTTCTCTATTCCGTGACTACCCACCAAACCCGTGGAGATGTTTCCTAGTTATTGTGTGGAGGTATTGTCTTGAGATGTTCCTCCTACATCCTTTCTACGTTAGTGAGAAGTGACATGTACCTCTTAAAATTTTAAATGATAAATTAAAAATTACATCAAACAACAGTGACTACTTTGAGCAAACATTGAAATGGATTCTCAGCTGTAAAATGCCATACACTTAATTATCAATACCTGCCATGGCCATGAAAAGGGCTTCCTAGAGCTCCGGTGGCAGAGATCATAAGTAACTGCTGGTCCCAACTGCTGCCTTCCGAACCCAACGCTGCATTCACACACTTACCACCACCTCCCAAGTCTGTGATGGAGCATGTTGTAAACACGTTGGCGGATAGTAGGGCTATTTCCGGGAGAACAAAGACTCCTCTGGTGGAACACCTTGGTTTAGGGATTCTCCAGCAAACTGGAAGAACTTCCTTAGAATTATAGTGTAGCCTAAGACAGTTCTTACTCAACCTACTCTGTCTCTCATCTCTATAATGGATTAGAGCTGTACACGGTCTGACTGCTCTCCAAACCACTGCTGAACCTGTCTTTATTTTCTCTCGCAGGTTCTTCCCCTATCAGTCTCATGTGTGATTATTCCTACCTCGACATTTGTTTTTCGACAGTCTGTCCCTTTGAAATTGCACAGTGGAATTTTTTTCTATGATTTTGTAATTTGGTAGCTAAATATCCTGTCAGCCTGAAGTATCCACTTACTTGGAGATAAGAAATAGTTTATTTTATTCCATGGATCAAAACATAGATTTCTTCATCTATTACATTTTTCTTTAAGAATAATAGGAATGGTTTATAAGAAACATATTGAATGCTTTTTATGATTCTGACTATTCCAAGAGAATATGACTTAGTATCCTCTTGAGAATAATAAGGGTAACAGGCGAACAAAGGAAACATGCATCCCTGGCATGATTTCGAGTCGTTGTGACTATTGCTTTCTTTAATTCCTCCCAAAACGCCTATCAAAATAGCAAAAGGAAATTCAATGGGAAATATTTTTGTTTCCTTATAACAGAAGTCTAATGACTAGACCAATTCACATAAACAAAGTAAAATAGAAA
Organism: Oryctolagus cuniculus; assembly: GCF_051225735.1. NCBI lineage: Eukaryota > Metazoa > Chordata > Mammalia > Lagomorpha > Leporidae > Oryctolagus > Oryctolagus cuniculus. Next base: position 73,806,621 of record NC_142877.1, on the reverse strand, counting down.
TTTAAGGATAATTCAGGGTTAGACTCTATTTTCACTGAATTAACTGAATAATTGTGACCACTAATTAAACAAAAAAAATTCAGTCTTTTTACCTTTTAATAGTTTTTTAAAAAATTATTTGAAAGGCAGAGTTACAGAGAGGCAGAGGCATAAAGAGAGAGAGACAGAGAGACAGAGAGAGCAAGAGTGAGAGAAAGTCTTCCATATACTAGTCCATTCCTCAAATGGCTGCAACAGCTGGAGCTGAGCCGATCCAAAGCCAAGAGCCAGGAGCTTCTTTTAGGTCTCCTGCACAGATGCAGGGGCCCAAGAAGTTGGGCCGTCTTTTGCTTTCCCAGGCCATAACAGAGAGCAGGATGGGAAGTGGAGTAGCTGGAACTGGTGCTCATATGGGATGCCAGCACTGCTGGCGGTAACTTCACCCAGCACCAGCACCTTAATAGATTTTTATATACTTAATCATATTGTACTTTAAATTATATATATATATAATCATTTATATAGTAAGCATATTTTATAGTGCTTCTTATTTACCCTCATAAAAATTATATAATAATGTCACTAGAAGATATATCATGTCTGCATAATCTCATTTTATTCAATATTTAGATTGCTTCTAATTTTTTGCTGCTGAAAATAACATTGATTTTTGTTTAGAATTATTTAAAATGAATTCTAAGAGTGTAACTCTGCCTTTTATTAGAAGACAAAATTAAAATTTCCAACTTATTTTACATGGAGACAAGGGCATTTGATGTGGGCTAAATAGTTTAGTAGCAAATCCTTTCTCCACTTTGTAAACTATTTTTCCTTGTCCTTTGCACATTTATCATTTGATGTTTTCCTTATTTGAAGGAGTCTTTAATAAATTATTCTTGGTCAATTGTATTGGCAGCAAATATTTCCTCCTAATTGGCTATAAACTCATTTTTTGTTTATTTGGTTTATTCATTCATTGAATTAGCATCTACAGAGCACTCTTCTCTGATGATTAGTGTTGTTGATCATCCTGTCATATACTTGTTGGCCATTTGCTTGTCTTCTTTGGAGAAATGTCTGTTCAAGTCTTTCACACATTTTAAAATCAGGCTATTAGTTTTTTGTTATTGGCTTGTTAAAGTTTCTTACATATCTGGAATATTAAATATTAAATATCTTGAATATTTAGTCCACGCCATGAGATATCTTTTCTATACAGATGCCTTATAAAAACTAAAGTTCAATGTAATCCCACTTGTCTATTCTTTAAAATGATTTTATTTACTGATTGATTTGAGAGGCAGAATTACAGACAGAGAGAGGGAGAGACAGAGGGAAAGGGCTTCCTTCTGCTAGTTCACTTCCCAAATGGCTGTAGTGGCCACAGCTGGGCTGATCCAAAGCCAGGAGCTGGGAGCTTCTTCTAGGTCTCCCATGTGAGTACAGGAGCCCAAGCACTTGTACCATCTTCCACTGCATTCCCAGGCCATTACCAGAGAGCTGGATTAGGAGAGGAGCAACTGGCACCTGAACTGGCACCCATATGGGATGCTGGCACTGCAGGCAGAAGTTTAGCCTGCTGCGCCACAGTGCTGCCCTTCTATATTTTTGTTTTTGTTGACTGTACTTTTAGTGTCATATTCATGAAATAATTGCCACCACCAATGTCATGAAACTTTCTCTCTGTGTTTTCTTCGGGGATTTTTACTGTCTCATGTTTTAACATTTATATCTTTGGATAAAAGAGTTAAATTTTGGGCATAAGTGCAATACAATGTCCAATACATTTCATTCTTCTCCATAAGAATATCCAGTTCCTATGGTTTGATTATGGTTTTTCCTCACCAAAAATTAATATGATGCTTTAGTTTTCAATGTGGTGTTGTTGCAAGTGGGGACCTCAGGGAAGGTGTCTTCTTTATGGAGTGGAACTCTCATGCATAGATTAATATTGTCTTGCAGGAGTGAGTGAGTCCTTGCTTTTGTGGGACTAAATAAGCTACCATGAGAGCAGGTTGTTATAAAGTGAGTCATCCCCTGTGTTTTGTCTCTTCTGTATGTGCTTGCTTGCTCCTTGGCTTTTCCACCAATACTATGAAGAAGCTCAAGGCCCTACCTAGAGACCAGATGCCAGGGCCACGCTCTGGAACTTCTAACACCATGAGCCAAAATGGATTTCTTTGTAAGTTATCCAGCCTCAGATATTATGTTACAGGAATAAACAAACAGTTTTGTAGCACCATTTGTTGAAGAGTTTAGCCTTTCTCCATTGTATGTTCTTAGCATCTTTGTTGAAAAATCAGTTAACCACTGATCCATGAACTTATTTTTGGGCTTTTTAGTCCATTGGTTTTGTATGTCTGTTTTTATGCCAGTACCACGGTGTAGCTTTGTAGTGTATTTTAAAATCAGGAAATGTAATGTCTCTAGCTTTGCTCTTCTTTGTCAAGATTGTTTTGGGTATTAGAGCTCTTACTATTTTGGATTTGTTTGTTTGTTTGTTTGTTTGTTTCAGTTTATTATTTTCTTGGCTGTGCACCAGAAGGTGAAGTTCTTCTATTCCTGGTCTTGTATTTATTTCAGTTTGTTATGTTATGGCTATGCACCAGTTCTGGAACCCTTGGATTCCCCCCCTTTTTTTATGCTATGGCTCCACACTAGTCCCTTCTTGGTTTCCTGTTTTCCCCGTTTTCTTATGTTATGACTACCTGCTGGAATTTGTGGACCCCCTGGGGTTCAGTACCCAGGAGTGGCATTTTCTCTTTGGTTTCCTGAGGTTTGGTATCTCAGGATGGTGGGCCTTCTGAGATTTCATTTTGGCCTCCTGAGATTCGATACCCCAGGAGTGATGTGGCAGTCTGGAATGGCATTTCTCAGACTAAGTTTCTTAAGACCAGTTGCAGCCTAAATGAAAGGGACCTTAATAGGTGCTTCTGAACATACCTACCTCATTGAAATTACAAGGCGTCCCAAGCTGGGTACATTTGTCAAGGATGGAACTTCTACCTCTTGAGTCTTCACAGGTGAACTTGAAAGATAGGTTTGCCTACTCCTGTGAGCCCAAGATCTTTAATACCTCTTCAGGAAGCAGAAAGATAAGTAAAGCCTTTGCTTTTGTCACATCAAGACTGCTGCACTTTAAGGCAGACATGTTGTACCTATCTTTTCTTTTGATTCTCTCTGGGAGCTGTTATTGGCAAGAAAACTCCTTAGTGGATTCTTCTATTATAAATCTCTATGCTCAGGCTAAGTGGTTTTATAATCTGCATAAGGATAGCCTATCACCACCCACTCCCATCTGGGAGTCTATAAAATATGTTCTTTCCTTCTTAAGGGGCACTCCACTTGCAATTTTTTGTGGTCCAGTTTTGCTTATGCTGATTGATAAGCTTGTATATTTAAGAACTCAATGACTTCTGGAAGTAATGATGGCCATGCAGGGGACAAAGCCATTGGCGGTGACTGAGAGTACGCCAGCTCATGAAATGAATTCATTAGATGAGCTAGGAAGAGATTTCCAGACCCAGGACAGGTAGGGCCTGTGTTCCTGATCAACAGAAGGAGCTGTAGAAGATAGGATGAACCTATGTCCTTCAGCCTCCCCTTTAGATGAAGGGTTTGGAATCTCTGAGTGGGGAATGATATGGGCAGGCAGATAGGATTCGATTGATTAGATTCATGAGCTGGAGACCACACCTTCCTGTCCCTACTTGATCCCTCCTGTATATACCCACCTGCCAATCAGACTACATAACCACTCCCCTTTTGGAAGTGAATAAGAGGTGAGGAGTGCCCTGGGCCCATCCTGTTTGCCCATGCATCCCCCAAACCCCGTATTTGCGGCCAGTCCTGCCCCTGTGGCTGTTCCACGTGCGTCTGGCCTGTGATTCACACGTGTGGCCCTTGATCTACTCTCTGCCTGGTATAGAACTCCCAGTTCATCTTTCTGACCCATCTCTCCCTTAAAGAAAGCCCGCATGTCTCTGTATATTTCTCCCACTTCCCCAGATAAATTCTGGGCTTTACTATGTTGCCTGTCTTATCTATGTCCAAGTTTAGAATGCTTCTTTAAGCTTGAGACAAGAACCTGAAATATCAATTTTAAAATATGCTCCCTGGTAACAATATGAGTTTTAGAATTCTTTTTCTGTGTCTGTAAAAATGCCATTGGGATTTTATTAGGGATTATATGCAATCTGTAGGTTGTTATGAGTAGTATGGACATTTTAACAGTATTAAATCTTCCAAACCATGAACGCAAGATGTCTTTCTATTTGTGCATGCCTTGTTGAATTTCTTTTATTAGTATCTTATAGTTTAAAATATACAGATATTTTCCCTGCTTGCTTTATTCCTAAGTGTTTTATTCTTTTGGTTCCATTGGATATGAGATTGTTTTCCTGATTTCCATTTCAGATGTTTTGTTTTTAGTGTAGGGAAAATCAACTGATTTTGTATGTTGATTTGTTGATTTTGTCTCCTATGACTTTATTGATTTTTTTAAATGTTTCTTTTTTTTTTTAATGCAGTTCTAGGGTTTTCTATAGATCAGACAGCCATGATATGAATGTATCGCTTCAGAATTTATATGCTGAAACCCTATCTCCCAAGGTAGGTGATGTATTAAGTGGTGGGGGTTTAGGAGAGGGTGCAGGCTTAGAGCTGTGATTAGATCACAAAGGTGGAGCCCTCAGGAATGGAATTCATGCTGTTTTAAAGAGACTGGGAGAAGCTTGTCTGCCCTTCCATTGTGTTAGGACCCAGAGAAGGCGCCATCTATAAGAAAGCAGGCATTCACCACAGATAGTTCCTGGTGCTCAATCTCTAGAACTGTGGAAAATCATTTTTGTTGTTTATAGCTCCTGGTTTCTGGTATTTTGTTATAGCAGTCTGCGTGAACTAAGACAAAAACCATGTTATCTGTATAGAAAGACAGTTTTATTTCTTCTTTTCTGACATAGATTTTTATTTATAATTTTTTCTTGCCTAATTGCTGTGACTGGGACTACTAGTACTATTGTAAAACAGCAGTGATGAGAGTAGACATACTTGTCTTGTTCCTAATCTTAGAGAAAAAACTTTTTTTTTAAACATTTCTGTCTTTCTTTTCATTTTATTTATTTATTTTTTAAATATTTATTTTATTTATTTGAAAGACAGAGTTGCAGAGAGAGGTAGAGACAGATAGAGAGGTCTTCCATCTGCTGGTTCACTCCCCAGATGGCCGCAATGGCCAGAGCTGCGTCCATCTGAAGCCAGGAGCCAAGAGCTTCTTCCAGGTCTCCCACGTGTGTGCAGGGGTCCAAAGCCTTGGGCCATCCTCCACTGCCCTCCAGGGCCACAGCAGAGAGCTGGATAGAACAGGAGCAGCTGGGACTAGAACCGACACTCATATGGGATGCCAGTGCCTCAGGCCAGGGCCTTAACCCACTGAACCACAGCCCCCAGTGCCACCCCAAAACTTTAAGTTTATACCAATGAGTATGATGTTAGTTGTGGGATTTCCATATATGGCCTTTGTTATGATTAGGTAATTTCCTTGTATTTCTAGTTTGTAAAGTTTTTAATGTTAAAGGGTTCTGAATTTTTCAGATGCCTTTGTTTGCATCTAACGAGACAATGATGATTTTTTTGATTCTTCATTCAATTATTTTGGTGTGTCACATCCTTGTACCCCAGGGATGAAGCACACAATAATAATGTGTAGTACTCTTAATGTGCTGTTGAACTCAGGTTTGAGTATTTTGTTGAGGATTATTGCATCTGTATTCATTAAGGATACTGGGCTGTAATTTTCTTTGCTAATGGTGTCATTGTTTGGTTTTGGTATCGGACTAATGCTGGCCTCATAAAATGAGATTCGAAGTGCTTTTCTCTTCAATTTTCTGGAAGAGTTTGACGAATCTTTTTAAGGGGATTTTTGCTTGTCAATTCAATCTTCATTCTAATTATAGGTCTGTTCAGAATTTCTGTTTATTCATGGCTTGATGTTAGTGGATTGCATGTTTTGGGGAATTTATTAATTTCTTTTCGATTATCCAGTTTGTTTGGTACATAATTGCTCATAGTAATCTCTTAGGATTCATTTCTTTCTGTGACTTCAGTTGAAATATAACTTCTTTCATTTAATTTTATTTGAATCTTATTTCTATTTTTCTTGGTTGGTCTAACTAACAGTTTGCCAATTTTGTTTATCTTTAAAAAAACCTCAATTCTATTGTTTTCTATTGTTTTTCTATCCTCTATTTTGTTTATTTCTGTCTGATCTCTATTATTTTTTTCCTCCTGAGAATTTTTGGCTTAGTTTGTTCTTTCTCTAGTATAGGTTATGTTGTTTCTTTTGAATCTTTTTTTTAAACATATGCATTTATCACTATGAACTTTCTTTTTACTAATGCTTTTGCTCTGTAGGTTTTGGTATATTGTGTTTTTATTTTTATACCTTTTAACTTATTTTAAAATTTTTTCTTTGACAAAATGGATATACCAGAATGTATTTTGAAATTTCCACATAGTTGTGACTTTTCCAGTTTTCCTGTTGATATCTACTTTCACTTAATTGTGTTCTGAAAAGATACTTGGTATAAATTTAATTTTCTCAAATTTGTTAAGATTTTTTTTTGACCTAACATATGATGTATCCTGGAGAAAGACTGTTGTGCTCTTGAGAAGAATGTCTATTTTGTTCATGTTCAGTGTAATATTCCACATGTGTCTGTTAGGTCATTTGGTTTATATGTTATTCACATCCTCTGTTTCCATACTCATCTTCTGTCTAGATATTCTGTCTACTATTTAAAATAGAATGTTGAAGTCTCATTATATTATTGCACCTATTTCTCTGTTCTGTCAGTGTTTCCTTTATGTATGAGGTGTCTTCAAAAAGTTCAAGGAAAATGGATTTAAAAGATAAGCTTACTTTGGTGCAGAAAACTTTTGTAATGAATAGTTTTTAATAATATCCGTTTTCAAGAGCTTTGTGAAATACCCTCATAGTTAGGCGCTCTGACATTGGATACATGCAAATTATAATGATTAACTCTTTGTGGCAGTTCCAACACTACCCACCAGGAAGCGGGCTGAAAACAAACAAATAAACAAGCAAAACAAAGTTCAGGCAAAGAACATGGTTCAGATCAGTTGGATCCAACATGGCATCCAGATTAACTGTTCCCCAACCTCCTGCTTCATTATACTCTCATGATAATGCATTAGCACAGTAAAAATTACTCCCCTTCACGCCATGACAATTTACAATTCCTTTGGCAACTTAGAGAAGTGACTATACAAGGAGAGAAAAGAAGTGGATCTCTAATTCCTGGAAGTCATCACCCATTCCTAGAAATAAGTAAATATTTCATCTAGATATTAACATAAATTTCCTATACCCTGTAAATGCAGAACTCAAACAGCACATGATGCTCTTCTGTGGATTGAGTAGACTACCTTTGCCACTTTCTTTAATGAAACTCTCTTGCTTTCACTTGGCTGGCTCATGATTGATTTCTATTTCTCTCCAAAGGTAAGGACCCTCTGGAGAACATGGGGGCCCACTCAAGAGATTCCAGCTGTCCAGTGTCAAATTGACCCATTTATCATTATATAATGACCTCGTTTATTTCTGTAGTCATTTTTGAGGTGAAGTCTATTTTTTCTGATAAAAGTATAACCATTTATACTCTTGTTTATCATTTGCTTAGAGTATCTTTTTATATCCCTTCACCTTCAGTCAAAGCATGTTGTTATATCTAAAGTGAGTTTCTTAAAGACTATGCATAGTTGGATTTTTTAAAAATTCCTTCAGCTACTTTATGTCTTCTGATTGAAGTGTTTAATTCATGGACTTTTAAGATGATTATCAGTAGGGAGGATTTTTTTATAGTCATTTTGCTATGTACTTTCTGTTATTCTTACAGTTCTGCTTTCTTTAAATGTTATCTTCCTTTGTGTTTTGTTGATTTTTTTTTGGTATTGACACACTTAGATTCCTTTTTTTTTCGTTTGTGTAACTTTTATGGGTATTTTTTGTGTGGTTGCCATGACACATAATTTTTTAAAAGTCTGTGTTACTCTGATAACAAATTCAGCTACATAAAAAAATTCCACACTTTAACTTCTCACTCTGATTTATATTGTTTTTATCTGAACTTATACATATATATATTTACATTGTATATTTTAAACATATTCCTTAGTTATAGTTATTGTGGTTTTGTGATAAAGTATTAAATAAGTGTTTTGAGCTTTGTCCATGGTCCCTAGATCACAGCTTCCAAAATTCTTATCATTTCCTAAGTGATACAGTGGTAAAGTATATTTTTTGTTATAATAATTTGATTTTGTTCATAAAATAGCTCTAAGAGCAATTAGATGAAAGAAGTGTCTTTTCTTATTGCAACCATGTTGAAGCTTATGTTAACTAGGTAATTTTAGGCAAGCCCTTATATAACCATAGTGTGGACACAAGTTACTGGACAAATCAACCATGTGATTAGAGGGTAGAAATTTTGATCCCCACCCTGGCCTCTGGAGAGGGGAAAGGAACTGTATGTTGACTTTTTTTTTTTTTTTTTTTTTTTTGGACAGGCAGAGTGGACAGTGAGAGAGAGACAGAGAGAAAGGTCTTCCTTTTTGCCGTTGGTTCACCCTCCAATGGCCGCCACGGCCGGCGCGCTGCGGCGGGCGCACCGCGCTGATCCGATGGCAGGAGCCAGGAGCCAGGTGCTTTTTCCTGGTCTCCCATGGGGTGCGGGGCCCAAGCACCTGGGCCATCCTCCACTGCACTCCCTGGCCACAGCAGAGGGCTGGCCTGGAAGAGGGGCAACCGGGACAGAATCCGGCGCCCCGACCGGGACTAGAACCCGGTGTGCCGGCGCCGCTAGGCGGAGGATTAGCCTAGTGAGCCGCGGCGCCGGCTGTATGTTGACTTAATCATCAATGGCCAGTGTTTAATCAATGCCTTTGTATTTGAACCTATATAAATCCCAAAAGTTGGGGATCAGAGAGATTCCAGATTGGGGAACAAAAATACATTCATTTGGCTGGCGCCGCGGCTTAATAGGCTAATCCTCTGCCTGCGGCACCAGCACACCGGGTTCTAGTCCCAGTTGGGGCGCCGGATTCTGTCCCGGTCGCCCCCCTTCCAGGCCAGCTCTCTGCTGTGGCCCGGGAGTGCAGTGGAGGATGGCCCAAGTGCTTGGGCCTTGCACCCCATGGGAAACCAGGATAAGCACCTGGCTCCTGCCTTAGGATCAGCGTGGTGGGCCGGCTGCAGCGCGCCAGCCGTGGCAGCCATTGGAGGGTGAACCAACGGCAAAGGAAGACCTTTCTCTCTGTCTCTGTCTCTCTCTCTCACTGTACACTCTGCCTGTCAAAAATAAATAAATAAATAAATAAAAAATAAAAATACAAAAATAAAAATGAAAAAAAAAAATTCATTTGCCAGAAGGGTGGCACACTCCAAAACTGATATAGTGTTTTGTATTTGCTTATATATTTACTTTTATCAATAACTTTTATGTTTCCATATGTTTCATGTTATTGTTTAGCATCCTTTTGTTTCAAATTGAAGAACTCATTTTATCACTTCCTATAAGGCAAGTCTGGAGGTAATGACCTCCCTGAGATTTACTTACCTGGGAAATGCATCAGTTATCCTTTATTTTCTAAGGGCAGTTTTGCTTGGCAGAATATTCTTGCTTGGTAACATTTTCCCCCCAGCACTGTGAATATATAATCCTACTTCCTTAAGGCCATCACAGTTTCTGCTGAAAATCCACTGTTATTCTTAGGATAGTTCCCTTGTATGTGACAAATTGCCTTTCTCTTGTTGCTTTCAAAATGCTGCCTGATATTTTTTTACAGTTTTATTATAATGTATCTTAATTTGAATCCATTTTATTTTGTGTATTGTTTTAAAGATTTATTTATTTATTTGAAAGGCAGAGCTACAGAGAGGCGGGGTGGGGGTGGAGAGGGGGAGAGAGAGAAAGAGGTATCTTCCATCCGCTGGTTCACTCCTCAGATGGCTTCAATGGCGGGAGCCAGGAGTTTCTTCTGGGTCTCCCACATGGGAGCAAGGGTCCAAGGACTTGGGCCATCTTCTACTGCTTTCCCAGGCCATAGTAGAGAGCTTGATTGGAGGTATAGCAGCTGGGACTTGAACCGGTGCCCATATAGGATGCCAAGTCTGCAGGTGGCAGCTTTACCTGCTGTACCACAGCACTGGCTCCTATTTTGTGTATTTTTGACTTCTTGGATCTGGATGTCGATTTTGTTCTTCAAATCTGAGAATTTGTCTGCTCTTATTTCTTTGAATAAGCTTTCTGATCCTTTTTCACTCTCTCACTGATTCTTAGACACAATACTGCATGATTGTGTCCCATAGGTTACTTAAGATTTATTCACCTTTTTTTCTTTTTGCTCCTATGACTGAATTATTTCTAATAATTATTATTTATTATTATTTCTAATAATCTGTCTTCAAGCTCACTGATCCTTTCATCTATTTGGTGTAGTCTGCTATTGAGCCCGTCTATGCATTTTCTGTTCAGTTATGTTCTTCAGCTCCATGATTTCTGTTTGGTTCTTTTTATATTTTACATCTGTTTTTTGAAATTTTCTTGCATTGTTGTGTTAACCTTAGTAAGTATCATTATAATGGTTATTTTTTTAAAATTTCAGGTTATTCATATAATTCCATTTCATTAGAGTTAGTTTCTGTAACTTATCATATCCTTTGTTTTGAACATCCTTGCCCAAGTCTTCATTTTCCTTGACTCTCTGTTGGTGTGTGTTCATTAGGCAAGGTGAACACCTCTCTCAGTCTTTATATGTTGGCCTCATTTGGAAAATTCCAACTAATCAGCCTGACCAGACATTCTTGGGTCTTCTTCTTCATCTTCTTTTTTTTTTTTCTTCTTCCCAAAAAACCTTTTATTTAAGGAATACAAACTTGAGGCATTTCATAAATATAACTTTAGGAACATAGTGATTCTATCAACTTTTACTCACCAGGGAGAAGGAAGAAGGTGAGCATTTTGTCCACTTTGTCTTTTTTCAGGAGCATGGAGCTATGGCATCTATAAGTTTAAACCACATCTCTGTTCCCCTTGTGTAGCTATACTGTCCTAGATCCACTAGGACTCTAAGACTGGCAATTTAGTACCAGTTCTGTTGGAGGTTTTGCAGAAGATGGGGTGTTTAAAACATTTATCAACTCCTTTCTCAGGGGGAATTTGTTAGATGAGATTCTTGTTGTGTTCTCACTCTATGCTGAGCAGCAGGCTGGGGCTGTAATCTGTAAGTATCTAACATCTCAAGCTGAGGTTTCCATTGCCCCTTAAACCATGTGAAGTAATTTAGCTTTTATCACAAGAATTATAGATAATTTAATGTTTTTTTTGAAATTTTTTTAACTTTTATTTAATGAATATAAATTTCCAAAGTACAGCTTATGGATTACAATGGCTTCCCCCCCATAACGTCCCTCCCACCCGTAACCCTCCCCTTTCCCACTCCCTCTCCCCTTCCATTCACATCAAGATTCATTTTCGTTTCTCTTTATATACAGAAGATCAGTTTAGCATATATTAAGTAAAGATTTCAACAGTTTGCTCCCATACAGAAACATAAAGTGAAAAATACTGTTTGAGTACTAGTTATAGCACTAAATCTCAATGTACAGCACACTGAGGACAAAGATCCTACATGAGGAGTAAGTGCACAGTGACTCCTGTTGTTGACTTAACAAATTGACATGAAGAGAGAACTATGATGAGAGATCATTCTATCTTCCATGTGGAGAACGACTGTGAGGAGGCAAGCCTGGAGGTAGAGTGAACTGGAGTACTAAACCAGGTGAGAGTCAGTGAGAGGCATCATGTTAGTAGACTTGTAGGACCTGGGGATGGGATATGGGCATCAACAAAAATGGCAGATTCCTAGGATTCTCAATTGAGTAGCGTTGGTGAGTGTGTCATCTGCTGAGACAGGGAATGGAGGAGGAGGAGGAACAAGTTGGCAGGAAGGTGCTGGCTGTAGATTTTTAAAATCCTTTGTATATAATAACATTCTTGGCGATGCCTTATCATGCAAAACTAATTCATTCTTTCTTATCCTTAAGTCAATAGTTTTGAAATTATTTTGGCCTTAGTTAAATGGAAATTTGTGACTTGCTTTAGGAGGGAATTTCCAGTCATTCTAAAAATTTTTTTAAAAAAATATGAAGTAGTTAATCCATTGGGATTCCCCAGATGGATGAGCAAACGTCAAATTACAAAATTTTCACAACCTTGTAGTAACATTGAAGATTTAGTTTATAGTAAAGACAAAGAGTTGTAACAGAATATATAATTTCTTATTGTCTCCAAATAGTTTGCATAAATAAATGATCCGAAGATGATTAAAAATGTTGTCAGTTTGAAATATATGTATTCATAATGCGTCCCAGTAAGCAAATGAATTTACAGAATATCCTTAGAATTAGATAAAAGGAAACATATAGATACCTAAGATATTAGCTTCTTTCTTGACAAGGGGAAAGTAAGTGCACAAAGCAAAGGACTTGGTTTATTTTCAGAATTATGATGAACAGAGTAATATATAAGTAATGTTGATATGGATCCTGAGATTCAAAAGTTAATTATAATTATACACTTGTCTCTTCTGGGCTCACAAACACATACTGAAAAGTTTTTATTTTGCTAAACAGAAGTTGGGTACGTTGCTTGTACTTACTTTCTTAATTGTAAGTTAAATAAATAAATTCTTATTGGCATTATTATGTCATGTTCTCAGGTATATGATATTTGAGCATATTGTGTGGTTCTGAAACTGCTATGGTAGTTTTAAACCTCAAAATTATTAAAATAGCTCTCTCTGTTATATATTTGTATACATACACATGCATGTATGTGAATGAAAGAGTATACAGGGGCCAGTGCTGTGGCCCTGGCCTGAAGCGCCAGCATCTCATATGGGTGCCAGTTCTAGTCCCGGCTGTTCCTCTTTCGAGCCGGCTCTCTGCTATGGCCTGGGATAGCAGTGGAAGATGGCCCAAGTCCTTGGACCCATGCACCCACATGGGAGACCCGGAAGAAGCTCCTGGCTCTGGACCGGCGCAGCTCCGGCCATTGCAGCCATCTGGGGAGTGAACCAGCGGATGGAAGACCTCTCTGTCTGTCTCTACCTCTCCCTGTAACTCTGTCTTTCAAATAAAATAAAATAAAGTCTTAAAAAAAGGGTATGCAATGTATGTGTATTGTATGAGGGGATTGTAATCATGAATTCTAGCAAACTAGCATGATTTTAATATGTGTATTGAAAATGTCAAGTACTATTACTTGGTTTTAGTATTTAGGCTATGCTTTCATAAAAAGGGAGCAAATGGCTTTGAAAAGGACACAAAGCATGCCAGTGAATGTAGGTGTATGGTAGGGTCCTGATTGCGTAAGGAGATCCCACAATGAGACATCTCTTAGGAAAAATTATTTGATTTATCCTGTCAAAAATAGAGGAGACTCACATATGCAGCATTTGTTTCCCATCACAAGGACACCCTGAATGGCCAGCTAGCTGAAGTAATTATGTGAATTGTATATTGAATTTAATGACTGCTTGTCTAGAAATCAATCTCCAAAAGAGGGAATTCAATTTATTTGCTGGTATTATTTCATACTTTGTGTGTGTGTGTGTGTGTGTGTGTGTGTGTGTGTGAGCCAGAATGGTTTTTCTCTTTTGCTTTCAATTTAACTGTAGTCAATAGGTAATAAGGCATTGGCAAGACATTCTTCAGATTGTGGTCTAATAATTCAACATGGATCAAGATGGTCTTCTGATCTTTTGAAGAATCAGTTTTATACGTAGTTCCTCCCTGACATTAAGTCAATTTTAAATAATATAATCATCCCTAGATGCAAATCATTTGTTCATTACATTTCAGGAATGAGAGTGGGGTCCAGTAATAGGAAGGGGATTTGTTTCATATACTTGGTTTCCTGTTGAATTAATTTTTCAGTTCAGCAATTCAACAATGCATCTTAGTTTAATATTTCTTGAGGTTTTGCAACTGAATACAACTTCCAAGATTAATCTGAAAACATCACATTATTTCAGTGACTTTTTGGGAAAAGATGGAAAACTCATAACAGAGTCCAGTCTCACAAACTTTGTGATTCCATGTTTATTTGTAGAATTCTGATAGATATTTTTGAAGATTTAAGTTCCCAAATTAAATATACATATCCAAACAATTAACTGTCCTAATATTCATATATGCTTGAAATTGCATGATTCCACGATGTACAAGTAATGTGGAAAGAACATCTTTTGCATTTATCATAATTTATTTTTTAATAAAAAACTTTTATTTAATAAATATAAATTTCGAAAGTACAGCTTTTGGGTTATAGCGGTTCTTTCCCCCATAACCACTCTCCTACCTGCAAACCATCCCATCTCCTACTCCCTCTCCCTTCCGATTCTTCATTAAGATTCATTTTTAATTATCTTTATATACAGAAGATCAACTCTATACTAAGTAAAGATTTCAACAGTTTGCCCCCACACAGGCACACAAAGTACAGAATACTGTTCGAAGACTAGTTTTACCGTTAATTCTCATAGTACAACACATTAAGGACAGAGGTCCTACATGGGGATTAAGTACACAGTGACTCCTATTGTTGATTTAATAATTAACACTCTTATGTATGACGTCAGTGATCACTCGAGGCTCTTGAGTTCACAAACTCCGACCTTATTTAGACAAGGCCATAATCAAAGTGGAAGTTCTCTCCTCTCTTCAGAGAAAGGTACCTCCTTCTTTGGTGGCTCGTTCTTTTCGCTGGGATCTCACTCACAGAGATCTTTCATTTAGGTCATTTTTTGCCACAGTGTCTTGGCTTTCCACGCCCGAAATATTCTCATGGGCTTTTTAGCCAGATCGGTGTGCCTTAAGGGCTGATTCTGAGGCCAGAGTTTTTAGTGTATTTTAAATAAGGATGAATGTGGTGTTGAGAAATACAAGTCTGGGATGACTGAGTACTTTAAAAGCTTACCAACCAAAGATAGGTATGATAAAAAAAAATCTCTGTTTTATAAATACCAACCAGAGTTCTGGACCCCGCCCCCCCCCAAAAAAAAAAGGGTCATTAGAGTAGGTGAAGAAAGACAAAAAAGTTAATTTACCTCTATTTTGTAGTAAAACAATGAAACATTTGAAATTTTGTCATTGGCTTATCTTGCTTTCTACAATTTTCTCCTGCCTTCTAGTCTCAATCTTTAGTACTTCTAAGTACTTCATGGCGACATACTATTAGTATCTTATTCCCATGGCCACACTGGCTCCGTTTTCCACTGTTGCCTGCTTCTCCTAATGCAGCCGACAGTCCCCTACCAAATGCAATTCACTTCAACCATCACCAAGATAAAAACAATTTTGTCAAAGAAGCCATACTAATGTGTAATTAGCAAATACTCACATTACCTTAACAGTGGCATTTATATTTTAAAAACATGTTTTTCCAACATACATGTACTTAGAATTAATGACACATGATGAGAAAAACAGCTATCTGCCCTTATTTTATTTTCCACAGCTTTTTTCCCCTTCATCTTTGTCCTATAAGGTATTTAACAATATCTCATTTTTCTCATAATGGTTCCCACAACAATAAAAATGGGATATTCTGGTTCAAAATATAGAGTATGGGCAGGATAAGTATTTTTTATGTATGGGCCATTTATATGGCAGGTGTTTGTCAGTACGAAAAATGTCTCATTATAACAGTAAGGAGGAAAGCTGTTTACTCAATCAAATATCCCTACCAAGGCTAGACATTTGGCACAGCTGTTAAGACATCACTTGGGATGCCCACATCCCGTTTTTGAGTGCTTGTGTTTGAGTCATCAACACTTCTGATTTCAGCATTCTGCTAACGCTTATGTGGGAGGCAGCAAATAATGGCTCAAGTAGTTGGGACCCTGCCATCTATGTGGGAGACTCAAACTGGGTTCTAGCTTCCAGTTTTGGCTTTGGCCTGGTGTAGCCCTCGCTGTCTTAGGCATTTGTAGAGTGGACTAGAAAGTGGAAGATCTTTTTCCGTCTGACTGGTGTATTCTCTCTCTTTGAAAGAAAAGTTCTACATAGAGAGTTAAGTTTAATTGAATTTTAAAATGGGTTGTTTGTATTTTATGACATATTATTAAAACAATAAAACATAATATGTATGAGTGGAGCTCAGACATATAAAGCAGCTCTTTGAAACTGTTTGATTCATCCATCATATGTCAATGGGAAACATGTGGTGATTACCTCTTCCTTCTACGCTCTCTATGTTCTAAGTTAGATGACATGTATGGCATTTTTTAGTTTTTTTTTGAATGACCCACATATAATGTCATGTCACATCACATTACAATCAAAGTCATTAAATTTTACCTTAAATTAAAAGGATTAGTTTAACAGGAAGGGAACATACTGACCTGACACTGACTTTATTTTGTTTTAGAAGAATTCTTCTTGTGTTTGTAGTAGTAAAGCAAGCCCAACATTGTGACTATTAATTTGTGTCTATTAAACTGTGTCTGGACTCTAAAGAGAAAGACTGGAAATCAAGAGATGTGATAGACCATTATAGAAGAATTGGTGAGATATCATGCTTCTCTCTGTAAAAATTCAGTGTATAAGTTTTTCTCGATGCTCAGTGGCACTGAGCATCGTTTATAATGATAATGGGAAAGTAATAAAGCACAACTTATTTTTAAAAGGGTTCTGAATGTATTTAAGGTTGCTAACAGCTTTTCTCCCAAGAAAACATATGACAAATATTAAAATTAAAAACAACGAATAAATGTATATGGAGTTTCCGGCTGGCGCCGTGGCTCACTAGGCTAATCCTCCGCCTTGCGGCGCCGGCACACCGGGTTCTAGTCCTGGTCGGGGCGCCAGATTCTGTCCCGGTTGCCCCTCTTCCAGGCCAGCTCTCTGCTGTGGCCAGGGAGTGCAGTGGAGGATGGCCCAAGTGCTTGGGCCCTGCACCCCATGGGAGACCAGGATAAGCACCTGGCTCCTGCCATTGGATCAGCGTGGTGCGCAGGCCGCAGCTTGCCGGCCCCGGCGGCCATTGGAGGGTGAACCAACGGCAAAGGAAGACCTCTCTCTCTGTCTCTCTCTCTCACTGTCTACTCTGCCTGTCAAAAAAAAAAAAAAAAGTATATGGAGTTTCCTATATAGTAGCTTCATTCATAAGTAGTGTAGTGAGTTAAATGTCTTCTACCAAAAGTATTTTTCTTCTGTCTTCTTTTGAAAATTTATAGTTTTGCATCAAACTTTTTGGCTATGTCTGTTTTCTTCTCTCAAAGACTACATGCATCTGAGAAAATCCATGAAGAGTCATAGCTTTAGATATGTCACCTAAATTTATTTATTGATTATGGCTGACAAAAGCCATATTATTGGAGAGAGAAGGGTGAACAAGGCAAGATTCATGGCCTCAAGGTGCTTTTGTTCTCTTAATCTTTAAATTTAACTAGGATCATGTATTTCTAGCCATTCATGGCTTGAATTTTCTTCAGTGGGCTGTCATCCTCTGTTCACAGTGTATCTGTGATGAAATGCATCTTCTTTACTTAAAAATTTGCCATACTTTCTACTTTTCTCAATCCCTTCAATGGTACTACCATTTTCCCAAGCAATGAAACTGTTTCTGACAACTTGGCTCCACATTCATCTTTCCCTTCTCAAAACTCCTCTGCATTACAATCAAAGTCACACAGATTAGCACTTGGTTGTTCTATAATTATTAAATGTGTCATAAATTTACTTCCAGACATATTATAAAATTTGACAAAGGTCACATTTGAGCTGGTACAGATCTCCAGGTGAATCTGATGAAGTTAAGGTTTGAGAATCACTGTGGCAGACCACTGTGACTTATAAATGTGCTTACAAGTTACCCAGAGATTTGTTAAAATGAAGACTCAGTTTGGTTGGTATGGAGGATAGACTGAATATAAAAATAGCAAGCTTCAAGATCCAGGCACAGGTTTAGGTCCATGGGGAGATGATTTTAATCAAAAACATTTTTATGTGAATTAATTTGTGCAAGTACACACGAGTGCACCACCAGCAGAGAGAAAATGATATTAAGAAAAATGTGGAGAGCAAATTAAGATAAAATTTTTACATGTGACATTTTTAATCAAAGGTTTACCTAAAGACCCAATATGTCAGATTATTTTAACATCTTATTTTGGCTTCTAATGCTCCATTTTTTAAGTACAAGCCAATAAACGAATATTATCTTAGAAAAATATCTACAGAATTTTCACAAGGCAAGTCTCTTATTTGACATGTTCTGCTAAATTGAGTTGCATTAAGGAGACCCCTTTTTACTTGTTTATGTATAATTTTTATAGTAATAAAATTACAGAATTATAAATACATTTTAAACAATTAAAATATTCTAAATACTTCTTTTAGTGGAATGTAGCAATTGAATGACAAATGAATTGATGAAAATATATAATCTGAAAGAACCAACTGGAATAAAGAAGTACATGATTAGTCAAAAGCTATTTCAGCAATTCTGTGAATGAAATTATAAGCATTAATGTCCTGGCTTTGATGAGTTCTGTATTGAACTATGACAATATTTTCTCCACTGTGTCTGAACTGCATTTTCTTAATACAAAACACTGTCATGTCTGGTACACGGTGCATCCAGCAAGCAATCAAAAGCAATTAAATGAATGATTTGGACAAAGTCAGTTTTTGTACACTCCATGCATATTGAAAAACAAGATCAAATAAACCTCAAATAAGACAAATTTAATAGTGAATGGGTTTTATATTTCATGAGACTCTTAAGTACAGAAAGTAACACCTACAACGTGTTACCCTACATCTGTCTCAAAGTTGGAATAAGTAATTACTTAAGTGAAGCACATTTGCCAAGATCCATAAACATTATAACCTGCTTTGAACTTATGGCACAAACAATACTTTTATTATAATTTCTTTTTTAATCACAAAGAGGAGGAAAGGACAAAAATAATGTGATTTTCAGTGACTCAGATTTCTGAATGCTTTCCAAAAATTTCACCTCTAACTGTGGTGGAAGTTGTTCACATGGGCACAGACGAACATTCAGGAACCAGCTGTATGTTTCAGAGAAAAAAAAAGTCAGTTAATTTATATACCTGATAGAAAAAGAATTGAATGCTTCCCAGTGTTTTAAAGCATCTGGAAAATATTTTAAATATTGTCTCTTCTTTTGATCCTATCTTTTCCCTTAGTCTACATAGAGGGAAAATAAGACTGAAATGTTCCGAGAAAGTTACAGTCAGCTGAAGTTTATGTAAAAAGAACCAATGCTTTTTCCTACTTGACTTCCATTCCAGTGTTGCATACTTAAGGGTTGGTCTTCTAAGACTGCCAGCATTCCCTTGAACCAAAATAAGCAAACATCCAAGTACTTTGAATTCTCTTCCTCAGAATTATACCTCATTATCCTGGGATCTTGACAGAATAAAAGAACACTTCTAAATTTTAAAATATCTTCACATTTATCAGGATATGCAGTAATATGGAGAAAATTATCCACTGGATCACCTTTTTCCAATTAAATCTCACCCTGTAGAATTTCTGACACATCTGAATTTCATGTGTAAAAAGAAAAGGCAATCAAGAGAAATCTTTCTTCTGTTTTCTCAGAGGTGTCCAATCCAAAGCCTGGTGTAATAGCCTAACAGAAGTTAGTCAAGGGAGTTCTGCTACAAGACATTGCTGGTACCAACATTGCCCCTTTGAAATTATTATGAATGATGGCATTGGAGTCTCCTGTGAAAACACAGGTTTTACTGTTATTGTATATGAGAGACCCCAAGTGACTTAAGACCTGAGAATTTTCCACTGTGACATTTACAAGTTCTTGTACCCCAATCCCCATCCTTTCTTGCAAGTGACAGTAGCCCCTAATTCTTCCTACTTATCTCTTTCAGTAAAATTCAGAATGGTCAAACAATGGCTCCTATTCCACAAGAACAATCCCTATATTTCCATTTTTGAAACTACCTGGCCTTCTCCCAATCTCCTTCCTACTAAGTCTAGCTGAACTTTGGCCAACCCCCTCCTGCTAAAATCATGCAAAAATTTTCTGTCATCCTTCTCCAACTTAGGGTGCTCCTTTGGAGTTTTCTGAGTCTTGTGCTAATAACCTTTTGGATGATTCTTTTCCATAGTAGAGATTCCGGGATTCAAGCAAAATTGGCCTTTTTTTATTTTTTAAGATTTATTTTATTTATTTGAGACAGAGTTACAGAGAGAGGTAGATCCAGAGAGAGAGAGACAGAGAGGTCTTCCATCCACTGGTTCACTCCCCAAATGACTGCAATGGCCAGAGCTGAGCTGATCCGAAGCCAGGAGCCAGGAGCTTATTTTGGGTCTCCCACATGGGTGCAGGAGCCCAAGGACTTGAACCATCTTACACTGCTTTCCCAGGCCATAGCAGAGAGCTGGATTGGAAGTGGAGCAGCCGGGATATGAACCAGTGCCCATACGAGATGCCGGCACTGAAGGCGGGGGCTTTAACCTGCTGTACCACAGCGCTGGCCCCAAGATTGGTCTTTCTGCTGTTCAGCCTGAACTACTTCAAGAGGAGCAAATCATTCTATGGACAAGGCCAGGGCCTGGCTATCTTGGTCTTGAAACATCACCCAGGCCTTCCTTATTTTCTTTATTGGCCTTGGTATGTACCATGTGATTAGGTTTATTCTAGTAATTAAAGACTTCTCATGGTTAAGATGAGGTCATATTGCCAAGGACAGTTCATTAGTCTGTCAGGTCATTTGAATAAGGGTTTATTATTACAATGCCAATGACAATAAACAGTGGAAGCTCTCGCAGGATTTTACTGGTGACAATTTAAAGCTTCAGTGGCCACTTGAGAAGCTTGGGACATGAATAAGATAATCATTTTGCATGACATCTTAGACTGAAAGGGTTCAAAGATCTGAAATAATCAATGGCCCATGTTTTTAATTGCCATGATTTACAATCTGAACAAAAACCAAAACAACAGCAAAAAAACCAAAACCAAACAAGCAAAAAAACAAAACCCACAAACACAAGGAGAGCAAAATTGAAAAAATACCTCTCTTGAGAACTCCTTGGGAATAGCTGATAGACATTTGGATAACCTAAAATCCAAACTTAAACTTTCTTTTCCCTCTGCTGACCCCTCTTTACTTGACACCCTTGGTGAGGCCCCTGCCTCCCTTATTTCAACTTGCTTCATTCCTTGTACCATTTCTCATTCCCTTTTCTATTCTCCACGGCTCCTTCCTAATACAGACTTCTCAGTGGAGATGCTCTCTTTAATATATTTATTTATATTATATTTTACTGCAGATGGAATATGGTATTACAGCTCAAGCCTTGGTCAAGGTTTCCATAATGTAGTTAAGGAACTTTCCAATCTCTTCCAAGGCAACATAGAGTTTAAGTGTTCTCCTAGCAGTTTATTATCTGAGACTCCCTGGAACAAAGTTCATCTCTTTGTGGGAACTGGAGAAGTCCGACCTTAGATTGAACACTAAAATTATATAAAAAATGATAAAAATTTAACTGCAGTTGAATATAAAAAGTATTAAAATAACACAAGATCTCATGGTAGCTATTCCTGAGATCCTTCTGATCAGTTAATTAATTAAAAATCTTTGTATGTAAGGAGAGCAAAAATAGATCTGTCTCAGCTTAACTGCTGCCTTCCAGAATACTATGTTTGCAATAAAGTTATCACCTCTGTCCTAACCCCCATCTTTGCTCATGATCTCAAACCTGAGGTGACAGACTGACTTAGAAAACAGAAGCTAGGATGAAAAGCTGGTACCTTTCTGAATTAGGAAGTTGATGAACACTTTGAAGGTATAGAAGGCTCAGAAAAAAACTACAAAATAAATTAATAGGTCTTTAAGCCAAGAACAAGAACATCTCCATGTTAGACTAGAAAAAGACACCTGTGTATATTAAAAAGAGAGGAAACACTGGGAAAACACTTTCTCTGCCTTAATTGGACAGAATTTAAAAAGACACAGGAAAGATTTTGTGTATCAGAACAGCTCCCTTTGAGAAAGAAGATAATCTGCCTTTTTTCACAATTGCTCTTAAAATTGAAGAGAGAAATTTCCAAGAAAATGATAAAACAAAACAAACAATAAATAAACCTCAGTATGTCCCCTTTTCCATTAAATTCCCCTAGGCATCACTGCCTCCATACCACCACACTGGAGACCATGCTTCCACTATACGAACTTCTGGGAGACACACTCAAATCATATCCAAATCACAGCAAAGGCTAGAGAGATGGCTAGAAATATGTGTGGGTAAAAAGAGAAAGATTTCATAGGTCAGCACAGAAGCAGAAAAACACTAGATGTTTCAGTCCAGAATAAAATCTTGATGCCATGAGGGATCATAAAGTTAAATAGGGAGCCTACGATTAAGTTACGCTCTCTCATTAACCCTGCCACCTTTCCTTTGTTTCTTCCTTGAAGTAACTGAAACATTTCAGTGGTAGAAATCTCAAATACTCTTCTCATTAGTCAAATAAATTTTCTGTTTTGTTATTCCATTTTAATGAACTTATTGGCATAAGATCTACTTTTTAAATGTACATGCCTCTCTTAAATGTGGGCTGGAATGACTCTTTCCAGAAGTTCATGGAAAAGATTTATTTGATGTGGTGTGGATTGGTTTTTCAGTGCCTGGGACAGATTTTGTAACTTAAAAAATTCTTTCAAAAACCACTATGATTATTATTTTTATTTTTATAATAAACTAGTTATTTAAAATCATTAATCAGTTAACTAAAATAATTTAATTTATTTGAGAGGCAGAGAGACAAAGTGGGGAAGGGAGAGGTAGAGGGAGGGAGAGAGAGAGAGAGCCAGAGAGAGAGGGAGAGAGATCTCCTATCTTTTAGTTCGCTCCCTAAATGCCTGCGAAGTGGGAGCCAGGAGCTCAATCCAGGTCTCCCCTGTGGGTAGCAATGACTCAACCACTTGATCCACTTGACCTGCTGTCACCCATGGTGCATATTAGCAGGAAGCTGAAATTGGGACAGAGTTGAGTCAAGGCACTCTGATATGGAAAACAGGAGTTCCAAGCCACATTTTAATTTCTAGACCAAACACCTGCTTCCAAAGCTCCTGCATCTCCAATTACCAGGGATCTTTGATTTGTATGTAAAATATCCAGACAACTTTGGCAGGGGTGGGGGGTTAGGGGTGGTGGTGGTGGTGGTGGTGTGCCTATCCTAATTTAACAGCACAATGAGTATCACACACTCAGTGCTTATAACAGATTCTCACTTTACTCCATACCAAAAGACAGCTATGTTTGTTAGGACTTCCATTTAAATTTAAGGTTTGTTTGTTTGTTTATCTCTATCAAGATTTTATTCTTAACTGAAACATCCAGTGTTTCTCTGCTTTTTACCCACACATATTTCTATCCATCCCTCTAGCATCTTGGTGTGGTTTGGATATGATTTGAGTGTGTCCCCCAAAAGATTATATACTGGAAGCTTGGTCTGCAGTGTGGTAGTGTGAAGGCAGTGATGCCCAGGTGCATTTAAGTAAGCCAGGAGGGCACCACTCTCATGAATGGCCCAATGCTGTTTCATGGGAGCTCAAGCTCTCATGGGGCTGGATTAGCACTGTGAGACCAGGGTGTTGTAAAGTGAGGCTACCTCACTTGCTTGGCTTCTTCTGTATGTGGTTAATTGCCATCCTGCTCTTCCATCATGTGGTGATGCAGCCAGGCAGTCCTTATCAAAGGCCTAACAGATGGGGCTACCTGTCCTTGAACTTTAAGCCTCCCAAACTGTGAGTTAAATTAGCCTCTTTTCTTTATAAAGTACCCAAGATCAGGTACTCTGTTATAAAAACACAAAATGGACTAACAGATTCCTAAATCCCTGCTTCAGCTTTCTTCCTCTCCTGGAGGAAGGAGGATGTCAGCTGTCATGCTCTTATGTAGGATTTTTCCATCTTGCTCTGATCTTTAGTTAACTCAGATTTGGAACTGTTTGTGGATGAAGCCCTATCCAAAAACCAGTGTAGGAGACTATCAAAGTTGTTATTTGATCAAACTCTATTCAGAATTACTTGAACATTATCCTTTTTGATGACAAATCTACACAAATTGCTGAGATGTAATACAACAGTCTGCCAGCTAGGCAGAGATAAGAGCACAACTGTCTATGCAGATAGCAAATATGAGGGTTCTTCAAAAGGTGGTGGAAAAAATGGAACTAAAATATGTTTACTTTGGTACAACATATTTGAAATTCATGCGTAGTTCTTTTCATAATAATGTATTTCATGAGCATTTTGAAGACTTCTTGTATGCTTTTAGGTTGGGTCATGATGGCAGAAACAATGAGGTTTCTGAATTGTATCTGGTATTCCAATTAAACATTGTAGTCAAATAAAAGTCCCACTAGTTGCCTTATTTATTCCAAAGGAATGAGCTGTTTTAAGGTTGAGCCCCATAGTCAAAGGCAGACTCAAGAAACAAAGGGTAATGCTGTGTAGATAATTATACTAGATGAGGTGCTTGAACACTTCAGGCTGTAGAAGAAATAAAAGAGTCAAAGCCAAAACTAACTCCTAACTGTTGGCATCTAGTCTTGAATTAACTGCAGTATCAAACACTTGATTTTGGAAATGTGTATTGGAAAAGATAAAACTCTTTTCTTGCCCCAGATAGCTTTGGTGGCACCAAGATGATCTTTTGGTTTGCCCTAGGATGCCGAAACTCTCAAAAAGTGTTTCATGGTGTGATCCACCAAGGAAAGGAAAAATTTAAAACCATCATAAGAAAGCATTCATGGGAACATTCCAGTAAGGTTGTAGAGGATGTCTCTGGTAAATTTCCCATCTGCCAAAGCCACCATTTGGGGAAAATTTTAAAGCTGGGAGACATACATAGGCTAAAACTTTTAAGTACTGTTTAACGTGTATCTATAAATGGATTTCATTGAGTTACTCACTGTATGTGTAATGAATATGGCTTACTACTCTGTCTCTGCTTTTGGTCAGCTAGAAGCTTTTCACTGTCGTAAAACAAGTCCTTTGATAGTGGTAAACAATGTTTTAGACTTAGTGTTTTACACTTAGCAGTCCTTCAATTTATTTGGTGACTCAGGCACAAACTGAAAGTTGTTAAAAACTATCTGAAGCCCTTTTGCTGCCATGGTCAAAATCTTTCCCCTCGCCTCTCATGGCTATTAGGGCAGTAATTTATAAACTATCACCATATGAACTGATCATTGAATATTCAAAACCGTTTTATTTTATTTTATTTTATTATTTTTTATTTTTTGACAGGCAGAGTGGACAGTGAGAGAGAGAGACAGAAAGAAAGGTCTTCCTTTGTCATTGGTACACCCTCCAATGGCCGCTGCGGCCGGTGTGCTGCGGCCGGCGCACCGCGCTGATCTGATGGCAGGAGCCAGGTGTTTATCCTGGTCTCCCATAGGGTGCAGGGCCCAAGCACTTGGGCCATCCTCCACTGCACTCCCTGGCCACAGCAGAGAGCTGGCCTGGAAGAGGGGCAACTGGGACAGAATCCGGCGCCCCGACTGGGACTAGAACCCGGTGTGCTGGCGCCACAAGGCGGAGGATTAGCCTAGTGAGCCTTGGCGCTGGCCTGAATATTCAAAACTGTTAAGGATCTCGCCTCTTACCTTAACAGCTATTTTGCAGTCCAATAGGGGAAACTATTTTAGGGGATTAATGCAGTATGTTCAACTTATTATTAACATGTCAAAGCCATTTTCCGTAATAATAAACCACAGGAAATCGGCATGAACTTTGGCTTCCAGTCTTGGTTTGTAGGAAAGAACACCAATAGAAGAATGTTCTTAAGCTTCATTGGAAAGGATCATCAAATTCTTGTTAAGCAGAAATACAACAATAAAACATGTAATAAACCATTAAATTCTTGCTTCCCATTTGAAAAGATACCATATATCCATTTTATGGATGTCAATGGAAGATAAAAAACTGAGATTTCCTTGGAATCTTCCAGAAGATGGCACCATGGTGATATATTCCCAAAATCTGGCCAAGCAGCAGGATCGTGGCAAGGGATAATGTCTGGCTAAGACCTCAAGTTCGTGACACCTGAACCCCAAGAGTCACTGATTACCATGTCCTTTGTCCTTTTCTCCTCTTTTTTCATAACCATAGTTGAGTGTGGGGAGCAACCCGGACTGGACTGAGTTACTGGAATTAAGACTTATTCTATGCATCTGCTCTCCCACAATATGGCGCTGGGAGAGGAGAAAACAGCTTCTACGCAGCTGCCTCTTGCCAACTTGAGTGATGACCTCCAGGAGCTGATCCTGCTCCTGATTGGAGGAGAGCAGCATACTCGGCGTGTGGGCAGCCAAGTTAGGATTGGTGGAGGAGGACTATAAAGGAGGAGAGAGACAACATGCACCAGGAACATCTAAGGGGAACATCTATCTGAAGGAACACCTGTGCAGCCCCCGAGAGAGCCGGCCGGCGGTGTGCCGCTCCCCCGCGGAAGTGGGGAAAGTGGCAGGGGGAACCGCCCTTCCACGGAGGTGGAAGTGTCGGTAGCCAACCAGGGAAGAACCAGCAGCAAACCCGGGGAGGGCCGAGCAGACAAAAGAACAGCGCAGGGTCCTGTGTCGTTCCTCCACGAAGAGGGGGAGCGACATAATGGTGCCGTGACTCGGATAGGAAGCCTAGGCAGGGTTTAGTGTCGTTCCTCCACGAAGAGGGGGAGCGACAGTTGAGATTCTTTAAGGCTCTTTCCATAGTTTTGTTTCTTTGTCTTTGGATATATTTGGAGGATGATCAAGTATTACACAGAGTTCCCTTCCTTGCAGTCTCAGAATAGAGATGAGACTTATTTTCTGGGGTAATCTCAGGTGGACAGGGTATTGGTCAAAAAGCATTGTTGAAGACATTCTGAATATTCTGTCAAAACTTGTCTTTGGAGTCATTTTCTGTGTTTTGTCAAAATTTTAAATACTTCTGATTACTTGAAAAATTAAAATTCAAATAGACAAAATTCATCAGAACATCAAAGAGAAGTATAAGTTTTTAAAAAGCTCTGATGGCAGTCATCACCAGAGTATGACAGTATACTATTTTGAGTGGTGTAGATGGAAGGAACTGAAAAAACTGTTCAAAAACGGAGATTCAGTTTCCCATAGATTTAGAGCTGAGACGATGAAAATTTTTCACTGTGGTCTTCACTTAATCCAATCTTTAGTGAATCCTCCATATTTCTCTTGCAAATGACGTTAGCTCTTATTTATTCATCTTTATCATTGTTGAGTATCTGTCCCCCACCCCCAATTGCCTAAACAATGGCACTAATCCACAGGAAGAATTCCTTTATTTTCAATTGAACTTGGTGGATGGCTGGGAGGGATGAAATCAGTGCTTGGAGAATGGAGAAAACCCTGGAAAATAGATAATGCTGAGAAATCACAGGAGGTAAAAGTCCAACCACTGACTTTATGGAGCGTGGGGAAAAAACCCAGACATATCTTTTCATAAGGCTGTTAATATCCTGGAGAATCATATTTAGAGCAGAGGCTGTATTATGTAGGATAAAAGATGTAACAAAGATGTCCCAAAAGGCATTAGCTTGCAGAATAAAGAATTATTATATCTTTATTATACCAGTCTGGTTTTAGCAGTATAAGATTGGACATGTTTCCAACCCTTGAGGATTTTTAGACATATGTTGTCTTGTTTATTGATTATTTCCTAAGGCATAAAAAAAGCTTGTCATAGGAACTACCTTTCAGATTGTAAGAGGGGGTAGAATACATATGGCAGTGATGTGTATTTTCTTTTTTTTTTTTTTCTTTTTTTTGACAGGCAGAGTGGACAGTGAGAGAGAGAGACAGAGAGTAAGGTCTTCCTTTGCCGTTGGTTCACCCTCCAATGGCCACTGCACTGCGGCCAGCGCACCACTCTGATCTGAAGCCAGGAGCCAGGTACTTATCCTGGTCTCCCATGGGGTGCAGGGCCTAAGCACTTGGGTCATCCTCCACTGCACTCCCTGGCCACAGCAGAGAGCTGGCCTGGAAGAGGGGCAACCGGGACAGAATCTGGCGCCCCGACCGGGACTAGAACCCGGTGCGCTGGTGCTGCAAGGCAGAGGATTAGCCTAGTGAGCCACGGCGCCAGCAGTGATGTGTATTTTCTAAAAGGGCCAGAGCTAAGGCACATACTGTTTACTTATCTAATCTGTTGGTAGGAGTACGGTCACATTGACAGATAGAAGAAGGTCTGAGAAATGCGGACTAGTCGCGCAGTCTCATGTGCTTAACTCTATATCTGTGTTTTATACATGACACAGAGTATCTGTAAGTCTCTGCTTGCATTTGACTTTCAAAAGCCTAGAGGACTTCTGCTGTAGATAAAATAGTATGAGAGCCTGGTAAATGCCTACCTAACATATATTTCCTTCATCCTTTCAATGAAAATTTAAGTTCTCCCAGCTACAGATAACTTACTGGGCACAGAGTCTTCAAGTCCTGGGTGGTTTTGTGACATAATCTGGTCGATGAACTAATATTGCTGCTTTTCTGGGAAGGTGTTTGATTTTTATAATCCAAGCCTTTTTCTATTTCTTTTTTTATCCCTCTTTCTGCATATTACAAAGATGCACAAATACGATGCTTAAAGAAGGAGCACCCATCTTGTATCCATGATACAAACAGCATGAGGATGGAAGCCAAAATTTTAAGGATGGTAGAACTGAAAGAAAAGGGTTCAGTTCCCAGTGACCCAACAGACTATAAAACTCTTTAGGTGATTACATAAAGTTTTTAGTGTTTCAGCCAACAAGTTAACAATAATCTAGTATTTTAGTTGAATGGGTTCATATCAAATGGGCAAGAGTGGAAAAATAGGAGTGGAACAGGGAGAGAAAGAAAAGAGAGGGGGGAAGGAAGGAAGAAGGGAGGGAGAGAGCACAAGCTCACTCTCTGATCCTATCAGTCCTATGCAAATATGTGTGTATATGTGGTATGTGTATTATTTTTATTTGTCTAGGATGAGAAAAGAAGAGAAGAAAGGAAAGAAGAGGGGTAAAAGCATAGATATTGGTAAGTGTATGGTGGACATTTTCCATTTAACCTCATAAAACCCACCATTTATCCTGCCTGATGCCCTGGGGAAGTGACCCGTATGAACTGCATCAACATTTGCCTTGCCTCCATCCTTGCCTTGAGTTTGATCGGTAGAAGGAGCTGGCAAGAGATCTAGAGAGCAGGAAGAAAGTACTGTTAGGATATTGATTCCTAACATTCCTATTGCATTCCTCGTTGTGCTTCTTAAATAAAGGCTATAGCTACTGAGATTGTCCTTTCCACCACTTTTTGGTATCCAGTAAGTATTGATTTGCCTTATCCATTTGGGTTGGCATGATGGCTCCCATCCCATTTCTTGTTGTTTTTCTTAAACTCAGCCCCCACTGGGAACCCAACCCTTTCAGTTCTACCATCCTTAAAATTTTGGCTTCCATCCTCATGCTGGTTGTATCATGGATACAAGATGGGTGTTCTTTCTTTAAGCATCATATTTGTACATCTTTGTAGTATGCAGAAAGAGGGATAAAGAAAAAAGAAATGGGAGAGAGATAGAGAGATAGAGAGAGAGGGCTAGTTAATCTGTTTGTTCATCCCCCTAGTTGCCCACAACGAATGGGGCTGGGCTGAGATTGAAGCCAAGAGCAAAGAACTCAGTCCAGATCTCCCATGCTGGCAGGAATACAACTACTTCAGACATCAGTTGCTGTCTCTCAGGGTTTGCATTAGCTTGGAGGTGGAGTTAGGAGCCAGAACCAGATATCAAACCCAAGTCCTCTGATATGGGATGCCAGTGTCCTAACCAGCAATTTAACCACCAGGCTAAATGCCCACAAAATCAGCCCACATTTTTATAAACAGTTCCTTTTTGAAATCTCTTTAAATTTTCTGATTTGAAAGTGCCATTTGATTTCTTCCAGGATGCTGGCCAATTCATTTCTGGAGAGTGAGGCACTGAGCCTTGCTTCTAGACTTATAGTCCAGTGGAAACAGCAAGCCTATTAGGTAGAGAGTTTCATAGAACGTTCCATGCACAAAAGCAGCTCAGATCTATCATGTAGTAACAGGATGAGAAAGAACAGGAGGCTAGAAAAGAGGTGTAATCCAGAGGTTATAGCACAGACTTGGGAGCAGACAGCCTGAGCTGGAATCCTGGTTCTGTCTCTCACCAGCTAGGATGGATGTTTTTACCTCTCTGCCTCAATTTCATTGTCTATAAAATGGGATAAAAATAATACCTATCCCAGGAATGAGCATTGTGCCTCGTGGTTAAGATGATCAGAGTGCCTGGATGGCATTCGTGGCTCCTGGCTCTCCCCTTAGTCCAGACATGGCTGTTGCAAGCATTTGCAGCAGATAGGAGTGCTTTTGTGTGTGTGTGCTTGCTCGCTGTCTCTCTTCCTCCTCTCTGTCCCTTGCCTCTCAAATTAAAAAAAAAAAACATGATAATTGTTAAAGAATAATAGTTACTCTCTCATAAAATTGTAATCATGATTAAATAAAATATACAAGTAAAATTCAATAGTTTGGAGACATTATAATTAATCCAAAGTATAACCATAATAATAATGACTGATAATGACCAAGGATCAGACAAGGTGCTGGTTGCTACAGAGAATTTCTATGCAGACAAATGAAATCAAGGAGAAATGCC
Source organism: Oryctolagus cuniculus (assembly GCF_051225735.1). Taxonomy (NCBI): domain Eukaryota; kingdom Metazoa; phylum Chordata; class Mammalia; order Lagomorpha; family Leporidae; genus Oryctolagus; species Oryctolagus cuniculus. Next base: position 73,775,838 of record NC_142877.1, on the reverse strand, counting down.
CCTATTATGCAGTCTAAATCTACATATTTTATTTATTTATTTATTTATATTTTATTTTTTTTTAATTTTTTGACAGGAAGAGTGGACAGTGAGAGAGAGACAGAGAGAAAGGTCTTCCTTTTGCTGTTGGTTCACCCTCCAATGGCTGCCGTGGCCGGCGCACCGCGCTGATCTGATGGCAGGAGCCAGGTACTTATGCTGGTCTCCCATGGGGTGCAGGGCCCAAGCACTTGGGCCATCCTCCCCTGCACTCCCTGGCCACAGCAGAGAGCTGGCCTGGAAGAGGGGCAACCGGGACAGAATCCGGCGCCCCGACCGGAACTAGGACCTGGTGTGCCGGCGCCGCAAGGTGGAGGATTAGCCTAGTGAGCTGCGGTGCCGGCCTATATCTACATATTTAAAAAAAATATTTATTTATTTATTTTTAATAGGCAGAAAGACAAACAGAGAAATAGTCCATCTGGTGATTCACTCTCCAAATGCTTACAGTAGCTGAGATGGGTTCAGCCCAAAGCTGAGAGCTGGGGATCCAGTCTGGGTCTCCCACATGGGTAGCAGGGACCCAAGTACTTGAGTCATCACTGCTGCTTTCCAGAGTATGAATTTGCTGGACACAGGAACTGGTAGGGAAGCTAGGACTCAAACCCAGGCACTCTGTGAGATCCAGGCATCACAAGAGGCATCTTAACTGCTGTGCCCAGCGCTTGCCACTGAATCCACATTTTGTTATTCAACTGCTCACTGCTTTTAAGCCTCATATCTTTCCCTTCCTCTCCTACCGCACTCCTGGATAAGTGGATAAGAAAGCCTCATGCTCCTATTTTAGCTCTGCAGAACAGAAACTCTTATCCTGGGCCCCATTCCTAAACCATAATAAAAACCCAACCTTTTCTCCTTTCATTGTTCTTTCATTTCATATTCACTTGAGTGACCTGCCCTTCTCTCCCCAGACACCTCACCACCTTTGAGAGTGTGAGTGGTGTTATCAGTATTGACTTCAAAACCACATGCCGGGTGGCGGTGGTGGGGTGTCCATCCACTCTGAGGGTGACATAACAGCCTCTCTTCTTGAAACCCTTAGTGGTAACACTGCCTATGATCCTGCATCAAACTTTTTCTGAGGCAAAAGAAGCAAAACCTTGGACTGGCTGAACTTTTTTTCCTTTCTTTAGTGGATAGACATCTCTAAAATAGAAGTCGAACTACATAAAATAATGTTCTGTTTCCTGTCTTGAGTTGTAGGCTGAGACTCATTCATGTTCCATTATATTACCTGCTGATTTAGTCATATGCTTGGCCCATGTGGACAGCACCTTATGAGTATGGCTTACCCTGGGGGGCTCCCAAAGCTTCTTGAATAGACATCAGAATCACTAGAGGAACTTAAAATTACAGATGCTGCTAAGTGAGAACTTGTTGACTAGGGACAGATAGTTATGGGAAGAGATACTCAGGAACCTATAAGCTTATTGCTTCCTCCACTGATTTCACTGAGAAGTCAAGGAATAGAATGTATTGACCAGGGTAATTTTGTGACATTAGATTATTTTAATACCTAGAATATATTGACCCAATAAAATTTGACACTAAGAGTATTTTGACTCCACTGTTTGCTCTGTGCTATGCTCTCAGCATAGGTAGTTAGTACAAAATACAAAAATTGTTTGGAAACATATTGAAGAATTGGGTTGTTAACACAGAGGAGTTTTAGACAGCATAACCTTGGCATAGCTGAGGAAAATTGCTCTTGTTTGTTTTCATGAATTATCTTAAAAATTAACTATTAGCTCTTTTTACCACTGATACTAAATATTATTGGAGGAAATGATCAGCACAAATGAAAATGACAACAGTTAAGACTGTTAGAGATGGAAATCTGACAGAAAAGTATGACTTGATGCTCACATTGAGACTTGCAAATATTGAAGAGGGAAAACTCAGACTTGGCAGGAATAATCAACACTAAATAAAACTGCCAAGAATTAAATTGGCACATGTACACATTTGCTGTTGCTTAAAACTGACAGAAAAACCAATCTTTTTATTAAGTCTAGTGTGAGTAATTAGACCTGAGATCACTGGATATGAAACAAATAATGGCTATCAATGATGAATTGCAATTGCAGAAGCTATTGTCAGTAGAAATTTCATATGAGCAACAAAAACAAAATACTCACATTTAATAACATTTTCAGTTAAACCTTACAAGGATAATAATTGCATCCAATGAAAAGACTTCAGTAAAAATGGAAAATTTTAAGAAATATGTTTGTTAATGCCTTGAAATTAAAATTTTACTAAGCATATTGACCTCATAGAAATTAACTCTAAAATAGCTTTTATTTTTAATGGTTATTTATTGATTTTCTTAAAGATTTATTTTCACCTATTTGAAAGGTAGAAGGAAGAGGAAGAGGAAGGGAGGGAGAGTGAGAGGAAAAGAGAGAAAGAGAGAGAGAGATCTTCCATCTGCTGGTTCACTCCCAAATGCCTGTAATAGCCAGAGCTGGATCAGACTGAAGCCAGGAGCTGGAACTCCATCCATGTTTCCCATGTGGTGGCAGAGACCCAAGCACTTGAGCCCTCCAGCCATTGCTGGATCAGAAACCAGGTGCCAGGACTCCAACTGGCACTGTAGTACAGAATACGGGCATTCTGAGTGTTGGCTTAAACTAGTGATACACAATGTCCACTCTTAAAAAATGCTTTTTAAATGAATATTTGTCTATGCAATTATAATTCTGATATAATGGTTTATATTCCTAAGCACAGGAATCTAAAAATTCTCAGGTCAGAATGCTCAGAGGATAAGAATTGTTGGTTGATAATGGTCAGCTGGTGCAGCAGCTTAGATGCCTGTAGCCCATTTTAGAGTGTCTGGGTTTGAGTCCTGGATCCCCTGAAAATTCCAGCTTCCCACTAATGCATACCTTAGGATGCAGCAGGTGATGGTTCAGTTACTTGGGTCCCTGTCACTCACATGGGATACTGGAATTGGGTTCCAGGCTCCTAGTTTTGGCTTGTCCCATCCCAGATTGTTGTGGACATTTGGGGAATGAATCAGTAGATGTAAGATCTCTCTCTGTCTGCCTCTCTCTGCCTTTCAAATAAATTAAGCATAAATAAGTAAAACTTTTAAGAAATTGTTAGATCAAAACAAAGCACTCAAAATTCTTTGCAAATAATTATTTATTGTGGAATAGCAAGGAAAGAATAATCAGGAAAGTTTGGAACATGGAATAACATCAGAGAGAGAGAGAGAGTGGAAATTCATGGAGTGCATTATTTCAGTCCTTGGGTATCCAGATCACAAATTTGGACATTGTGTATGCAAATGGATGGTGAGTGGCTGCTGCTAACTCCATATCATTAAAAATTCTGATTTTTAAAGAGATTTATTTATTTATTTATTTATAAGACAGAGTAATGGAGAGAGGGACAAAGGGAGGGAAGGAGTTGGGGGGAAGGTCAGCAGGAGAGAGAGCGAGAGAGAGAGAGAGAGACAGAGAGAGAGAGAGAGAGACAGAGAGAATTTTCCATCTTCTAATTCACTCCTTAAATGCCTGCGACAGCCAGAGCTGGGCTAAGCTGAAGCCAAGAGCCCAGAACTTCACCCAGGTTTCTCTTATGTGTGGAGGTACCCAAGTACTTGGGCTATCCTCCATAGCCTTCCTAAATGCACTAGCAAGAACCTGGACTGGAAGTGGAGCAGCTGGATGCAAATCAGTGTCACAAGTGATGGTTTAACATGCTGCGTCACAAAGCTGGCCTCCAGAATATTAATGTTTTTTGTACCATTAATTGCTTGATCTTATTTCAGGAATTGATGTGCATAATTCAGCTATGAGGTCATGGAGCAAATACCATATTAATTCTATGTTTCTCCACCTTTTGCCAGTCCTAACCTCTATAGTCAGTCTACTTTATCCAGAGAGAGGAATAGACAATAAAAAATAAAGCATATGATATAGTAGATGTTGGTAAGTGCCATGAAGCAAACAAAGCAAGGAAAAGAATGATGCTATGGTGGTGGTGTTCAGTTTTAAATAAGGTGGTCAGAGAATGTGTCACAGAGAAGATAGCATTGGAGCAAAGATTCCAATACAGCATGATTTCCAGACAGAGGGAATACTAGTACAAAGGCCTTGCGATAAGAGCATTCCAGGTATGTTCAAAGAACAGCAAGGAAGTCGATGTAGCCCAAGCAGGGTAAGGAAGAAGAGGAATGACAGGGAAGAGATCAAAGAGTTAAGGTAGCATTAGATGGCACAGAGGTTTTGGGGACTAGAGAGAGTACAGTGAAGTATCCAAAAGAGTTCAAAATCTAAAAGAATTGGCTACTAACACAATGCCCTCAAAGAAAGACAGGTCCAGTTTCACTAGAACCAATGTCATTTTAGGAACTGGACAACAGTTCCACAGATGGAACTAGTCAGAACTCAGTTGGTGAATATTATACAAGATGCACCACACACAAGATGCCACCATGAAGTTGCATCAGTGCCCATGTACACCAAGATGGCATATTTGGTAGGATGAAGGGAGAAGGTGGGAGTTTGAAAGACTGAGTACTTCACAGAGGGAGATTGTCTAATCTGGAAGAAGCTGAAATTATTGAGATCAGAAAATAATTTTATTATTTCTTTTTAGATTTTAGTGTTATTGGATTAGCTTTTGATTCTTGCTGTAACTTTATAAATTGACTTTGTTTCAATGAAATTAAAATATTATTCTAACAATTTTCTATTTAAGATTCTATAAGTATAAATTAAAATTTGCATCTTGTTTATTTCACTGAGCATAATCGATGTGTATGTCATTGAATTCTAATTTTTTGACTTTAAGGGAAATATATCAACATTGTACTTAAATTTCTGAAAAAAATTTTAAACAGCTGTCATAAAATTTAAACATTCATTTTCTATGAATAAATAAACTAAAGAAAAATTACCTTGTACTAAACAAAAGAATAATAAATAATGGTCATAGCATGGATTTAAATACATTTGATTGACTTAAGCACATGATGAAAGAAAATGCTTCTAATATGTGCCTTATGGGACAAATTTATAATTCTTTGTATATGAAAAGATACACTAATTTTTTAAAGTTCTGGGTTTTCTTAGGAAGACAACTAAACATATATACTTAAATACATATTCTCAGCTCATATTGTTCCATGTAGTATAATTATTACATGTAGTACGTATTGTTAAATCTAATATAATTATTCAGAGATCAACATAAGTAAAGCTAGGGAACAATTATAAATTCAAGCTCTGTATAATTGTGCACTATAATTCCCAAGTGATTGGTAATACTAGAAAGGATAGTAAAACTTTGCCCACTAATTTTTAGTGAAGATATAAAAATAGGATTTTTCCCATAGTAACCCAATCTGCTATGTATGGCCATTCAAAACCTATACATAGATGTTGAACTCATATCTTGAGCTATACCTGTTATGTGCTGTCATTTATTTGGCATCACAGTATTCTATAAGATGGAGACAAATATTTATTGAAAGTTTTCCTTTAGATTAAATTATAAAGGTGAATGAGACTCTAGTGCTATGCATGAAGACTTTATCATCTGAGAGGGAGAAGGAGAAGTAAACCCATGGTAATAGTTAGTGATAAGAGATCTGAGATAAAAATCAACACTGCTACCTTCCTTTGTATAGATGGAGTGCTGTGGCCAGATCTGTCATCCCTGATGTGTGTACAAACTGCTGCAGTATACGCGGGATTAATCTTGAGGGAGCCAGTGAAGTCGGTGACTTTCAGGGAGCTCTTGAAGAATAAAGCAGCATCCATAGCCTGAGTGAAGAAGAAAGGCTGAGGCTCAAGTGTTTGCCAAGGTTTGGCTGAAGATAGTATTTGTGGAGGGAGGTGGAACTTAGAGTCTATGGATGAAATAAATTGTGAGAAGTGGGGCAGCACAGGAGGATTGGTGTCCTAGATAATTAATTCTGGCAAGACAGATTGAAGTGGAGACCAGAAGTGAGTGATTTGGTAGAGGTGGCTTCAGCAGTGACCCAGCCTGAGCATCAACTTCATATTTGTAGCCTTCATCCCTGTAGACTTCGTAGCAACATCTGGTATTGTTGACCATTCCCTCTTTGAAACATTTGTTTCTCTTGTCTTTTGTGACACAACACTTGTTGATTTTTCTTCTGTTTCTCTGGATGTTCTTTGAAGATTGCCTTCAATGTTAACACCTCTCAGGATTCTGACATAGACCCTCTGCCTTCTTGTTTCACACATTTGCTTTCCTATTGTTTTCACTTAGGTGCCCACAATTTCCAGCTCCACATCTCAAGTAGATTGTTCTGCTAAGTACTGGACTGATTTATTTTTGAAAGTCTGACCGAAGTCTATGGAGTCAAAACATCCAAAATGAATTTATGAGTTTGCAAAATACCTTTAAGAGGCATGGAGCTGAACTGCTTTTATATATGCATTCATCTTTAATTCTGTGCTGAGAAAAAAATGTAGTGGCTCTAACACTATTGGTTTTATTTAGTCCTTTGCTCAAAAGGTGTCCTTAGAATTCTGCAATTAGGAAAGATCTATAGGAATACAAAAATATTTAAAACTAGGTTACAGCCTGCCCAGAATTTATAGCTCAAATACAGAAGGAAAAGAAATGAGGCTGTTTTTCTGGAGTTTCTTGTGTGCCAGAAACTAGTGCATGCACATCATTTAGTCCTCATAATTTTTGGGCGGGCATTACCATGATCAGTGTCCAAGTGAGGGCATGATATTGGATATCACACAGCGTGAATAATGGCAGAACACTATTCAACACCAGCTTAATCTGTCACTAAAATCTATATTTTTTTCTCTACACCATGTGACTCTGAATTTTCTGATCAGTAGGGATATCCAAGGCAGGGGCATTCCAGTCACTCTCAATATTGAATCCACAAGGTATCTAACTTCTCTCACCTGAAATTTAATTTCACCCTACTCCACCCTACTCTCTGGAATCTACAGCCAGTTTCCTAATCTTCCCTGACTATACTGACAGTAACCATGAACAGATTTACTAAATGATTTCAATGAATTAAATATTATTTATTGAAATTCTTATGTTAGTCAAGGCTCTCCAAAGAAGTAGAACCAATAGAATCTCTCCCCTGCCTTTATCTATCATCTATTTTTTTCTATGTAGAAAAAAATTATATGGAGGTGGTCCACATGATTACAGAGGCTGGTAAGTCCCAAACTCTACAGGTGATTCAGCAAGCACGAGACCCCAGGAAAGTGTAAAAACATCAGTTCCAGTTCAAGTGTGAAGTGAATAGAGTAGTTCTGGTTCAAAGACTGGTAGGCTCAAGACCCATCAAGACCCTTTGTTTCAGTATGAGTCCAAAAGCAGGAAAAAAATCCAGTGTCCCAATTAAAAGCCTTCAGGCAGGAATATTTCTCTTTTTTCCTAGGAAGAAGATGAGTATTTTTATTGCACTCAGGCCTTCAAATGATTGGGTTGAACCCATCACATGATGGTGGTGGATCTGCTTTACCCAGTCTTCTCATTCATGCATTTATCTCATCCAGAAACACCCTCACATAAATAATGTTTAGCTGCATATCTGGGTAGCTTATGACCCAGTCAAGTTGACATATAAGATTAACCATCACATTTATGATACAGAAATTATAACTGGAGATAACTGCATCGTGGTCCATTTAGAGAAGGTGGATAAAAACCTAGCAGCCCCACTTTTCAATGTGTTACTCAAATGTCTGTTGAATCCACTGAGTACATTATGATCCCAGCCCTGGACAGAAAGGGCACTTTATGGTTTTGGTGATCATGATGATGAAGTGCAAGTCACTTAAATACCTGACAGTTATATTTATGGAGCGAGACATTTCCTTTAATGTTATTTTATAGGCAAGAGGGAAAAATCTGCAAACATATTTTGGATAGCATACAAGTTTGTCAGGGTCTTGAGTTACTCCACATTCAGGACGCAGCAGTGTCTGATGTTAACATAGGACATTTACACTTTATACAAGCAGGGTTTGAGGAAGTTTCAAAATATCTGGAAAACAGACTTTGTATGGAGATGTGTGTACTAGAATAATGAATGTATCACAGTTTCCCCAGCAAAGAGTCTAGTAGACAAGGCTGATTCAGAGGCAGCCTTTGACAAAGTGAAAATTTTCCAAGTGCCCACACTGTTGAGGAGTGTGGGACAGTTGAATCAAGGGTAGACAGCATCCCGTGTTCTTGCTAACTTGCTTAAAGCTCAAACATTTCTTCCAAGGTCAGAACAGAGAAGAAAACCTGGACCTGAGAGGAGCTATAGTTAGAAACACTAATCCATTTACTGTGACGAGTAACAGTAATCAATGTTCTTTGAGGAAAGTTATTCACCCAGGGATTTGGAGAACAAGAAAGTGAGCAAGAGAGCAGCTCACTTTAGTGATCATTTAGTAATCACCCAGGGATTTTGTCTTGAGCCATTCTGGTTGGCAAATTCAAGGTCAAGGTGCTTGTGATATGCATCATATGCCAGTTAAGTCCTTTCTCCCTTCTCCTAATCTAAGTCATGGGGTCATATCTTACACCTAGAAGCACATTTAGAGATTGGCGCCTTTGTCCATTCAATTAAGACTTTGGAAGTTCATTACATCTGGCTGGCCCACCTATCTCACTGTGATAGAGCCAGTTTTGAGATGCTGTGAGTATACATCTTGGGGGATGTTTCTATTTGATCCTTTGAGTAGAGCAGGCCATTCCTCATTCAAACTATGATATTGGTAAAAGTTGTTTCATTTTTTCTTCTGCACTAGCAGTTTAAAAAGTGAAGATTCATTCATTTCATTTACTTCTTCATTTAACAAATAATTGTTGAAGTCTGTGCACTGCAGCTGGCATTAGAGACAAAAGGTGATCAAAAACAGGCCATGACCCTGTACTTTGGAGGAGTTTACAGTCTAGTGATCACATTAGTAATTTTCATGATTTAATTATTATTTAGATGTTTTTACATAATAAGATATATTACCAAAAAGCAAAACAGAAGAAATGAAATTAGAAATTTTCTCTGTGCTATCCTATTTTGACTGCTTTCTGTTAAATTTTTTTTCATATCATTGTTCTATGTCTAGCTTTGTTAACTTAGTATTAATTGTGGTGCACATTTAACATCAACTTTTCATGTGTAGTTGGTCTCAAACTCCTCTCTATATGCATTACATCATAAGCATTTTTGCTGTTACTGTTTTCGGAATGGTCATCTTTACAATTAGAGGTAGCTTGCCATATGATGTTCTTATTTATTCTTTTTTTTTTTGACAGGCAGAGTGGACAGTGAGAGAGAGAGACAGAGAGAAAGGTCTTCCTTTTGCCGTTGGTTCACCCTCCAATGGCCACCGCGGCTGGCGCGCTGCAGCAGGTGCACCACACTGATCCGATGGCAGGAGCCAGGTACTTCTCCTGTTCACCCATGGGGTGAAGGGCCCAAGGACTTGGGCCATCCTCTTCTGCACTCCCTGGCCACAGCAGAGAGCTGGCCTGGAAGAGGGGCAACCAGGACAGAATCCGGTGCCCTGACCGGGACTAGAACCTGGTGTGCCGGCGCCGCAAGGCGGAGGATTAGCCTAGTGAGCCGCGGCGCCGGCCCTTATTTATTCTTTTTCTGAGGGGGGCATTTAGTTGTGTATATTTCAGCAATAAATAACCTTGGCTTGCATTTCTTTTTTCTTCTCTTGAACTGTGTCTTTCAAATACAAGTGAATTGGAATTCTCTACTTAGGAATAGTGAGATGCTTTTCTCCTGTGTTGAGCAAGAGGAGAAGTGAATGGATATGCTTCTGGACTTCTCTGATTTATCCTATAATCCCAGGTAAATGGAATAACTAGGGTGAAACACCAAGGCAACCCAAACACATTTAGTCACCAAATGCCTTATATGAAGATGCCTTTTCTTATTATTAAAAAGAAAAAACACAGGGAAATATTTATATGTATATGAATTTATATGATTTCATATATATATATACATATAAAACAAAAAGGAAACATTGAAACCATCAACAGGATTTTAAAGTATATTTTTCCAAATTTTAATTATACTGAGGTTTCCATAAGCTTATGTTGATTTGCTGAAATTCTAAAATGGGGTTTGCCATGAACATGGCAGTGATGTCTTGTTAAACAGAACAATTATTTTTCTCATTTTGTGATAGTTCCATTGTTGATTAATATTCCTTTTCTTTCAACTGTAGACTTTATCCTTCTTTAAAAATTAGGTACAAATTTATTAGAAGAAGTCTGGACTGTATTACCTCTGTGGGGTTGCTGCCACAAGGGCTTATGGATGAGGAAGGGGGGTGGCAGATCTTCCTGCAGGAATGCCTTATGTAGCTATCCTGGGAATGTCTCTAATGAAAGACAAGTGGGATCTAATGAAGATCAGGATACAGTAAAGCAGTTAAGTAGAGCCCTGCATGCTTCTCCTGGATTTCAATTATTCCGGGCGGCCCACTAGATTCAGAATTATCAGCAGCTGCTCTCTTGCTCACTCTCTTGTTCTCCACAGCTGCCAGCAGCTGTTCTCTCTCTTACCCCACGTCCAGATGTAAACAGCTGTTCTCCTTTCTTCACAACTGTCATCAGTGGCTCATTTTTGCCTCAAATGCATGGACACCTGCAGCAATAGGAATTTTATTTTTAAGTTGTGAGGAAGTATTCAACAGCTTCAGGAAGGTAGACTGGGGTAAGGGAAAGAGGAAATGAGAAGTGATTAGATGTAGAAGGAGCCCGTTTGGCAAGCTGGAAGGTGACTAAGACACCTAGTTGTTTGGGTCGGTGAGGGGAGCTTCATAAATCTATGACAACAGATACTTTACTACAGTACTCAACTTGGAAAGTAAGGAGTCTTCCCTACCAAACAGGAAACTGACCACTTTGGAAGAAATTATCATGGTGCTCTAAGAAACTTATTTTCTTAAATGTTAATTTATTTTCATCTACGTGAAGAATGACAGAGAGAGAGAGAGAGAGAGAGAGAGAGACAGAGAGAGAGAGACAGAGAGACACAGAGAGATCTTAAACCCACTGGGTCATCCCTCAAATACCCACAATAGCCAGGGCTGGGCCAGCTTCCCCAAATGGGTGGCAGTGGCCCAGGCACTTGGGCTGTCATGTGCTTCCTTCCCAGGCACATTATCAGGAAGCTGGACTGGAAGCCAGTGGCTGGGACTCAAACTGGCACTTTGGTATGGGATGCTGGTGTCACAATGATAGCTTAACCTGCTATGCCACAATACTAACTCCAGGATTTAGTTTTAATTTGTGTATGTGACACATACTTCTGGATATATGCTCTAAGCTAAGCACTGAGCTATACACAGAACAAGTGCTAAACAAATTAGTAATCATTTATAATTATATTTACATATGGAAGTCCTGGCTGTGTTAATGATATCAAAAGGAAACACTGTAATAAATATTCTCTGCTGAATTCAGAGAATTTCCCCCATTGAGATTGGGGTTTGGGATTATCACCTCAACCAGTAAGTATTCTTATTTCTAATCACTCTCTGATTTGTAGGAACTAGGGAGAGGAGGGTAAAAATAAGGAGGAAGGAAACTTAAATTTGCCTAGTGCTTACTGTGTCTCTGGTACTGTGCGCTGTTCTTTATATAGGTTAACTTGCTTCATTTTCAGCAGAAACTTGGGAAGTCAGCATTGCTGTTCCCATCTACATCTAGTTGATGAGTAAATGGAAGTTGCAGGTGTGGAGCTGCTGACCTAAGGTGACACAGTATGGGACTGATGGAGCCAGGTCTGTACACAGGCTTCCTCACTCCAAAGTCCAATCACACTACAGCCTGCATGGCTACATTTTTTCCCCCTCTTATTATGCAGGCATCAAATAGTAATAATTGGACTTAATACATGATTGTGAACACAGACACGTGATTGGCCCAAAGCTTCATCTTTCCTTGGAAATTGGTGCAAAGTTCACTTCATCATTTTAATCTGCAGGGAACTGTCACAAAAAGTGAAACAACAGAAGGTTCACAGCTGAAGTTGCTATCAGATAGGATCTCTACATTCCACCCTTACACTCTCCTCTGTTATCAGAGGGTGCGGAAAGAGTGTTTGATCAAAGTATGGGAGGACTTGATGCCTTCATTTTGCATCCGGACTCCATCCATTAGTATCCAAACAAAGTTAGTGGTTATTCTTTGGAATATTGATTGGGAAAGAACTGGCTAAAGCTCTAAGAAAACTTCCTATGGTTTAGAGAGCCGTTAGGGAAAAGCTCCTTATTCTTGTAAAAATTTCCCAAACTTTCAGGGCGGGGTTTCTGTGGCTGGCCAAAAGTCAGCCTCGGTTAGAATCCTGCCAAATTGAGCATCAACAGCTCATTTGGCTTGGAAGAAAAAGAAATGAGAAACAACTGACGTTTGTATACTTGAAATTATGAGCTGTTTCTCTAACAAAGCGGCCAAACACTTTCAGCTTGTTTTACAGTAAACATACACATTGAACAATCTAGTTGGCTAGCAGCTGGCTATGCGTATGTAGGGCATATGTGAACACATATGGATGCATAAAATTCACACATGTTCACATAAAAGGACACTGTCAAGTCATTTTATGGCTTTTTTTGTTCTCTGGGCTCCATTGTTTGTAAAATCTTTTTAGAAGCTTAAAAATACAATCTCCCTCTACTGATTTTTTGTTCTTTTTTCAAAAACAAAAACAAAACTCAAAAAACAAGTATTTTGAATGGCACTCAAATAAATGGGGCTGATTCTATTCAATATCTAATCCCACTTAAATGTGTTCACCAAAGCACATTGTCCAGTCAGAAATACAGCACTAAGATGGAGACAATTCCTTGTGAAGAGGAGAACAACTGTAGTCTCTTCGGAGTATAGATTTTGGAATTGAGTAATATTTGTAAGATTATTTCCTGTTACCAGTTTACTCCCAGCCAACTGGTATAAAGCAAAAACCAAAACTACACATTGCTAGTGAAGGTATAAAGAAAAGGATACTTTAATACATTGCCAAGGGACACAGGAATTTCACTCAACTTTTTGGAAGTAAATCTAGCAGCATTTCTTAAAATTAAAAAATTTACTTTTCAGTCCAGCATTCCATCTTACTACTCTTACCTATATAATTAAGTGCCAATAAATAAAGGAATACACACTATTTTCTTTAAAAAATTATCTGCTTATTTGTTTGAAAGTCAGAGTGACAGAGGGAATGAGAAGGATCTTCCATCTGCTGGTTTGCTTCCCAGATGGAAGCAACAGCCAGCACTGGGTTGGACTGAAGCTAGGAACCTTGAATTCCATCCTGGTCTCTCACATGGGTGGTACTTTGGCCACCATCGACTACCTTCCCAGATGCATTATCAAGAAGCTGAATTGGAAGTCGAGCAGCTCAGACTCGAATCATCACGGCAATGTGCTGTGCCAACATAGCAAGTGGTGGCTTAACCTGCTGCACCACAACACAGGCCCCTAGACACAATAGTTCTACAGCAGACATATTTACTCTGGCAAAAAAATAGAGAAAAACAGAAAATGAATGTTCCTCAGTAGGGACTTTCGTTGGAGAAATCAACTTATTTGTAAATTAACTTATGAATAAATCAACTTATGCTAACTATGAAATATTATGTTGCCTGTCAAAAGAGTGAAGTGGGACAATATAAGGTGACTTACAAGGATTGTTACCTAGTATTGTTGAGAGAGGAGAGCAGGATGTGTAGCAGAGTGTACATTACGAATTCATTTTATAAATCAGTGACCAAAAGAACTTTCATATGTATTCATTTGTATCTCTATAATCTACCTACCCATTTGAATAAAATTATATGATAGAAAAAATGTGGATGTATACATACTAGTTTGTTAAAATGGGATTTCTGGAAGAAGTGGAGAGATTATATTTGTGTTAGGGAAGGGAGATAAACAAAAATGAAAGAGTCTAGTATAGGAAAGACCTGATATGAAAGATATGATCACATTTATGCAAAATCATGTGTTTCTATACAAAAGAATTTTTGAAATAATGAGATTACAGAAATAAAGCATTCTTATCTTAGCATTTAGGATCTCTATGGATGAAGTAGGATGTGAATTTTTCTGGAAGAAATCAGCTAATAATGTAAAAAATGGAAATCGAAAGTTGGCTAAAAATCCAGATGAGTTTCCAGTTTAATATCAAGAGAAGCAGGTTACATTCAATCATTTCAGGGTACTGGTGCCACCAAGTGGTGTCAGTAGCAATTGTTGGTGGCATTTTATGACCGGACCAGTGACAGAACCTGGTGACTCACCTCTGCCCTCCATGGCACCAAGCAGAGTGTGGAAGGCTTCAGTTCTCCCTGGATGAGGCACATGCCTATGATCCTAACACTCACATGAGCAGGAAGTGGGAAATGGATAAGAAGCATCGACTTTTGCCCTGGAGACTGAACTCCCCTCAGTTTCTCCTTCAGGCAAGCGCTCTGCTGTGCTTGATCTTTCCCTGTCATATCCCTTGAGAGGTGTTCAGTAATTTCTAACTAGTTGGACTAGTTTTACAGCTTGTATGACTTTAACTGCCTGATCTCATATGGGTTTTCTGTTTTTATTGCCGCCATCCTGAAGTGGTCTCTCATTATTTCTTTCTCAGTGCTGTAAGAATGTTCATGGGCTTTCATGGCTTCAATCTCTCTGCTCCAATTCAACCATAACCCACTCCTATACTAAGCTTCCTGAAGTTCTGGGTGTTTAACAACACTACTCAAAAGTCTTCAATGGTTTTTCCAGTCTGTCAGCAAAGTCTAACCTTAGAGCACACCCTTTTAATGGGCTGAACACATGTCTCAGTTGGCCCAGGATGGTCCTTGTTTATCTATGTTGTTCCTGTGTGATTACTGTGACATTAGTCCCTCTCATAAAGTGGAGAGTGTGTCACATGGATACTCAAGTTCATATCTACTTCCTTATCCTTCCTCTAATACATAAAAAGTAAGGTAACAGAATAATGTGTGAAGTTTGTAGTGGATAGAAGGATTGGACCCAGGTAGAGCAGACTCATGTTTGAGTGATAATATCTCTGTGTAACTTTTTTGTTAATGTTCAAAAGCTAAATATAAATTATCTGGGATTCATTACCCTATTTAAAACCCATTTTCTTTTGTCATTTAAGGG
Organism: Oryctolagus cuniculus; assembly: GCF_051225735.1. Classification (NCBI taxonomy): domain Eukaryota; kingdom Metazoa; phylum Chordata; class Mammalia; order Lagomorpha; family Leporidae; genus Oryctolagus; species Oryctolagus cuniculus. The sequence goes on along the minus strand of NC_142877.1, from coordinate 73,760,652 downwards.
ATAACTGGTCACTTTTTTAACTCTAGAAAGAAAATCTACCATTGTATTTTTAATGTAGCTCTTATGTTTTTCACAGATACAGGGAATCCTATTTTAGCTAGATGAACCTCATTTATAACTCATCAATAAATCTAAAAATATCTGATTAAATTAAAATAAAAAGTATTAGGGGTTTTGAGGCAGTAGAAACAGTGAGACATGAGCTTCTTTAATATGAGGTTCATGTATTATTTACCTAGCAATTAGTACAATGAGTGGTGTATAAAGTGATGTTGAGTAGGTATTAGAGTAAAGTTTCTGTCAGTTTGTGGAAATGAAATTTGGAAATTGCATTCTGGCTTAACTATTTTTTATTTCTACTTGCTGATGTCAAGCACCTGTTAATCATTGAATATATATTATTTAAAGAGATGCTTTGTTCTCAGTTCACCACTAATAGGAAGGTACTGTGAATTTTTTTCTATAACAGAAAAGAATTGGAGCTCTGCCATTCCATTTTATCTTACTCAGTCCATTTCCTAACTAGTTAAATTCATATTTCAAGACAATAATGAATCTGTGTTCTTGAAAAGGATTTTGTGAGAGAAGTAGTTGACCTGTAGAGGCTGAGGCGTAGGGCTTGGCCTCATTAACACCAGATGCTCACCAAATGACTAGTCATTCAGTGCTGGCACACCTCAGGCATCATATGCAGTTCCTTTCCTTTTTTATGGTCTAGATGTGAGCCAATCTAAAGTACAGGAAGTTGGAATTCAACTTAGGCTATACTTTCACTAGTTGTGAGTCACTCATTCATCATCATCCATTTATCTCCTGTGTATCTTGCCAGGTGCTGGGCACACAATGTTGAACCAGTAGGACTTTCTGGAGAAGGAATTTCCAGCAGAAATAGCTACATTCGTGCTCTCACGTGCACACAAAAGGTAACAGTAGCTTGTCGTGTTACTGGGCAGTGGGTGGATACCTTCTTTCAGCTCAAGGACTGCATAGTATTTAATTTGCAGACTCTGAGTTTGAGTGCCTATATTTGAATCTCATCTCTGTCACTTACCAGCTTTGTAATCTTGGACAAAGGAACGTAATCTCTCTCTGCCTAGGGTTACTTACCTGCATTATTGAGCCAATGATCTACCCCCTTTATTTTAACTTTAGTAACAACTTTACTCATATGTAACTCATATCTCACACAGTTTCTCATTGTAAGAATTCAAGGGATTTGGCATTTGGTGTAGTGGTTGATGATGCTTCAGGCACATGTATTCCATATTGGAGTGCCTGGGTTCAAGTCTTGTCTGTATTCTCAATTTCAGCTTCCTGTTAATACATACTCTGGGAGTGGAGTAGGTGATGGATCAGGTAATTGAGTCCCTGCTACTCATGTGGAAGATCTAGATTGAGTTCCTATCTCCCAGCTTTGGCCTGATCCAGCCCTGGACATTATAGGCATTTAGGGAATAGGACAGCAGATGGCTCTCTCTGTTTCTCTTTATCTATTCTCCATCTCCCCACCTATTTTTAAAATAAGGAAAAATGAATGAATATATGAATGGAACACAGAATATTACCTGGCATATAGTAAGTATTATATAATTGTTTTCTGTTTTGTTGATGTTATATTTATCAGTATCATTCCTATATCTTTGTACCCTTAGCATAATGTCTTACAGTAAGTCCTTGCTGAGTAAATGAGATGATGAGAGATACTGGAAGATACTATTATTGCTTCAGTATTCCAAGTACTAGCCAGAGTCATGCCATATAATATGTATGCTGCAGATATAATTCAAGTAAGTCTCACAACACCCATGTTAGAGTACAATATATTACTGAAGAAAGATATTTTAGAATGGGCTCGTATCCCAGTGGTTTGATCTGATAGTGTTGTATGATGACCACGAAAAAGTAGTCCCAAGTCCTGAAGGTCAACAAGTAGATTTGTGACCTAGAGAAAACAACAGACCTGAGCCACCATTTAATTACCTATTTAATTCAATTGAAATTCACAAAATGGCTTTGAAATTTTTAACATCCTTGATTTATTATTATTATTTATTGCTCACCAATAAACATGAAATTGGCATATTTTAACATCTTGTACTCTAGAGATAAAACCACATAATACTCATTTTATGATCCTATTTGTTTGAGTTTTCAGACTAAATGATATTTCCAAAGAGAAGTATGGATCATCTCTATCCCTCAATCCTCTATTGGCTTCCCTCTGCCTATAGGATAAAGTCCAAGCTCCTTGGCACAGCATCCAGTGTTCTTGTGTGTCTCTCTTTGCCTGTGAAATATCCATCCTCAGTTCTCCTGGCAGCTGTAAAACTGGTATTACTTTGAGGCACTATCCAGAATCTAATGCCTGTAGACTTCACAGGCATTATTTAACATGCCCTCCTATCCCTTGGTCAAGGTATTACAATTCTCTTCTGGAAATTTCCAGTTGCGAATGAAGAGAAGAAAGGATGGAAAATATCTGCACATGATTTATTTCAGTCACATACTGTAGATTCTGTGGCTGACATATTTTAGATTCAGTCTCTCCTAGAAAATTATCCATTTGCTCCTATTCCTTAGGTGCCCTGGATTCTTTCAAAGATAGCTTATTCAGTGTATCCTTTGCTACTGTATCTCTTTACACCTTTTTCATAAATTGTCTTCTTTTCCCTCTTCTCTTTAGAAGAAATTGGCAAGAATCTGATTCTACAACAAAACAATTCTGATACAAAAATTCTTTCAAGATCTGACCCCAAGTTAGATTTTTGCCAGAAGCTGTCTTCTTACTTAGATTCCTAAGATATGACATGCTTTTTCTGGCTTCCTGACAGAAATGTCTTTCTCACTTCCATCTGTCAAATAATTCCTATGACATCAATGATTGGCTTAGTTCCTCTTTGGTGAGGCCTTCCTCAGCCTTTTTCCATACACCCTTTTGAACCTTAATCCTATTGCTTCCTATACATAGTGATATCAAAAGCCAACCTGAATTATGTGCCAAAACTGTTTCAAGCATTTTTATACACAAGTTTAATCCTCCCTACCACCTTATAAGGGGAAGTATAGTGATTGTCATTCCATTTTACAGATGACAAAAAAAATTACAGAAAAAGTAAAGTAATGCCCTAAAGCCCCAATTAGTAAGTGGCACACCTGGAACTGAACCTGGCCAGTCAGGATGTGAACCACTGGTTTGTAGTGCCTCTCAGAAGTTCTTTAGGATGACCTTTAGAATAAAATGTCTCCACCTCTAGGCTGAGAAATTTTTGCTTTGTTCAACTTTGTAATTCTAGAACACAGCATGCTCTCTCTTAAGCACCCCTAATTTGTAAGAAAGTGATCCAGTGAAAAAGTTGCCCCTTGGTGCTTGGACTTAATCACTTCAATTAATTTATTTCCTCATTCCAAGGTGAATTTTTTCTTAAAAATGATTTATTTATATTTATTCATTTGCAAGGCAGAATTACATAGAGGGAGAGAAAGAGAGAGAGGGAGAGAGAGAGAGAGAGAGAACACAAACAAGAGCCTTCTATTTACTTATTTACTCCTCGAATGGCCATAATGAAACCAGGAAGCTGGGACTCCATCTGGATGGCAGGGCTCCTAGTAATTGATCCATCTTCTGCTTTCCCAGATGTGTTATCAGGGAGCTGAGTTGGAAATGTAGCAGCCAGGACTCAAACCAGTGTGGGTTTCAGCATCACAGGTGGTGGCTTAACCTGCTATGCCACAATACCAGCCCTGAAGGTGCACTTTTTAAAAAATGCCTCTGGAATGAGAAATTATTCTATAAATGTGGATATATTTAAGAATGTCTGTCCCCCTAACTTTCCTACTCTGAAAAGCTGATATTAAAGTGATGCAACCCTCAATCCTCCTAGAATCAAGGGGGCATGGGGGTCTTTGTGTTTACTATATGTTGTCACACTATTGCGTTTGAACTCCTTTTTGTTGGCATCTCCCTCCTGAGATGTCATATCTAGCTGTCTGTTTCACTCTCACTGAACTGTCTTTCTCCCCAAGAAGCAGAGCTATGACCATGGGTGGATAATCTTTTGTCAGCATCGGGAATTGATGTGGCCCAGAAGGGAGTCTAGACAGCTTCAGATATCAGTGAAAACTTCCTGGAAGGACTAGGTTGAATAAGTGCCTGAACATTGGTTGTTGAGGGTTCAAGCACATAAAAAAGGGCCCTGCTTTGACCACTTCATCTACCTGATTGAAGTTTGATCATATTACAATCATGTTTCTTTCTTTTCATTATAGTTTTCCCACCCTTGAATCTGAGCAACTTTGGGAGACTATACTAAGGAAGTGCAATCATTCTTTCCTAGTTCTAAGACTGAATGACAGGGTCAATGAGGTGTCCACCACTTGCATGTCCCTTTCCTCTCCATCATGGTCTATAGCAGAATGATAACCGCATATTGTAGATTCTGTTCTGAAGTATCTCTTGGATATGTTCCGATTTGTTCTGTTTCTGAAAACAAGCCCGTATGTTGTTAACTTCACTTTGTTGACTGCTGCTACTCTCTCAAAGCCTTCCTCTGTACTAGCTTTGTCCAGTTGCCATGGTGAAAGCAATCCAATCTACTTTCTGGCTCATAACACCAGTGATACCTCTCATTACTTTCCAGATGAAGTCTTACACGTAAATGAATATTCACAGCCTGGTTTCTGTTGAGACTTTAGAGACAGATTCTACACTTTGACTTCTCACTCTTAGGATGTCATGGATATTAAGTTACCCTATTGATTTAATGCAAGCTTTTCAAGAAGAAACAAAAACTGAGAAGGCAGTTCTTTTTAAATTTTGTTTTTGAAACTATAGTTAGTATGTGGTTAGTAATTTCCCCAAGTTGAAATCTTCCAGGCATGCCAGTGACCCCCTTTAGTGAATGAGTGTCTAATCAGAGGGGCTTTTCCAGAGAATCTTCACCCCATCCTCCACGCCCCCCCGCAGCTAGGTTGATTCTTATTTGCTGGAAAGAAAAGGAAGCCATTTCCTCTTTCAGTAGAACACATTTAATTGGTTTGCTTCAGTCTGTTTTTGCAGGAAAGAAGACAAGCTTAACTTCCTACTTAGGTAGAGCACATTTAATTGGTTTACCTCAACCAAGTAAGTGTGAGAAGTGAGAATCATTTTCCTGATGGGAAGGCGATAATCAGGTCTTTCACATGTAGACAGATTCAAGCCATAGTCCAATCAAGTGTCCCTCAAATGGAGAGAATCATTGTGGGGTAGTTCTTGGATGTTCTATGTGGTGAAGGAAAAGACCAGTCCTCAGGGATGTAGCCATGCACACGACCAGAGGGAAGGTCTCTGTGACTGGGGAGCACTAGGAACCCCTTGCAGGAGCTGCTTCCACAAGGCAGGTTGGAATGAAGACATCCTGCAGCAGGGGCACCCCAGAAGACGTGGTTCTTACAGTCCCCAGGGTCTCATAGCCAAAGGATTCCAAATCCAAAGGGTTTTATTATTAGGAAATCAATAGTTATCTTAACTCCAAAACTCTTATTTCATGTTTTAGACACACCTGGAAAAAGATAGTTTTAGTTTGGAGTACTGATTTAGGTCAGACATAGCACAGCTTCCCTCATCTCCACCTCTTCCAGGTCATAAAAAGCGACAGAATGACAGCTTCTCTAACAACTTAGTCTTACGTAGTATAAAGTGCAGATTACACTCCCATCATTCTGGTTTGCTGTAGTAGGTTAGGTTTGGGGTTTTAAGAACTGTTTCAGTTTCTTCTTGGCCCATAGTTACCTCTTAGCTTACACAGAAGTTTCAGAGGATTCATTTAAGTGCAGTGTCCTCCTGCAGCGGCTCATTTATTGGCCGTGTCTCATATGAAATAGCAAGTGTGGTGTGACCTCTATCCAAAATCAGAGTTGAGAGATGACAGATGAGAAGACTCCTACAGAACTCCCCAAAAGAACATATCTAGAGTAGACCACAGGTAAGAAAAGAATCCCAATGGACTACGAGTTTCTTCTTGGCCTTTAGATTTTAGGAGAACATGGCAAATGGTTACAGTACAAATTTAAAAGAGAAACTTATCAAATACTCAAAAATCAAGCAAATAATTTCAAAGGCACCTGGGTAGTCTCTCTCTCTCTCACTCTTTTACACACACAAAAACAGTGCCTAGAGCACTGTGAAATTTAATATTGATTTCATAAGTGAGTAAATTATAATAGCTAACACTTAATATTTGCACAGGATTGTTACCATTATGAAGTTACAGATAGAGATATGTAGATATTTCTACACGATAACTCTAAGAGTTTTAAGAGTGAGGTGCTACTACTATTCTGATTTTAAAGACAAGACTGGAGCATAGGCTGTGTCAAAAAAAATCTATGAGGGCATAGAGGTGGCAGAGGACAGCATTCAAATATGCAATCATTGCTAGGATCTTAGTTACCAAAAAAAGTCCTTAAATCAGTGCCTCTAGGTCTTCTTACTTGAAGCTGCAGAAAGTGGATTCGTCTATAAACTCAGTTAACTAGAAAACTGATATCTATGAGTTCTGTTCCTACTTTTCAGGGCTTCCTTATAGAAAAATAACCCTTTGGAAAAATAATTCTCTTAAAAATGATTGACATGATTGGAATCTTGCTCTGTGCTAGACACTGTCCTCTTACAGACAGCATGTCAGGAAATACTCACCACAGGCTTGAGGTAAGAGTTCCTACCCTTGTTTTGCACATGAAGAAGTTGAGACTTAGGGAGTGGGTATCATCTAACTGGGGTCATTCTGTTATGTGATGGCTAAGCTGGGATTCAACTGTGACTCCTTTGACTCTAATTGCATCCCTTAGGTCACCTCTAAGTTTTCAGACATTCCCAATTAATCTGTTTTCAACATTGTTAGTGGCATAGGGTAATCAAAATGCATTTGAATGAGTTCAGATAACAACAGTGAATTTCTGAAGCTTTGTTTTTACCAAAAAATATTGTTGAGAAAATACTAGAACTTCTTGCTGAACTCAAATTGCAGTTATTCCTCTAATGTAGTTTGCTTGTACCTGGGTTGATTAACCCTTACAACCATTACATTAGTATTGAAGAACCAACGTACTTGGGTTACAAATATGGAAAAAGTATAAGCAGAAGAAACTGTTAGGCAGGGAACACAACATGTCATTATACTACAGGTTTCATTTTGAGCCATTTTGCATAAAAATGAACATTTCGTGAATTCCCCATTAACTTTGACTTTCTTACCAGAGTACATTAACCCTCTTATTCAGTGTTAGCTATTATTAACAAAGAACAATGCTTTGATCATGTTTCTGTGTTTATAAGCATTGTGAAGGTAATGGTTGCCAAACACTTTGAATGGAGCAAAGGGCCAGTAAATGCTATGGAATGAGTCACAGGGATGCACTCAGCGTGAACTTTGAAATTAGTACAGTTTGGGTGCTTCCACCCTGTTGTTGACTTTCTTTCTGCTCCTTGACTGCCTGCTCACCCCTAACTCCTACTTGCTGTTCCTGTTTGTTCCAAGCACTGTGTGAAATAAATAACCTGGTCAAATCAACATTGGTGACTCATGGAATTATTTCCTTGAGAAGTACTGGCATTGTACCAAGGGAGTCAGAGGCAAGACCAAGGAAACATGCTGTGATTTACTGTCATCAGTAGGCAGGGGGCCTCCAAGGTCTTCAAGTCAGTTTGGGAAGAGCTGACTATTGGCACATTAGACAGCTCTGTAAGATGGAGAACTCTGTGCTTTATCTGCAGATGGGGTGGCATTGTCTTTCTTGTGTCCGTGTGCCTGCCTGTGTCTTTCTTTTGATCTCATGTAGTTCTGGGCCAAAGATAGGGTTAGAGATCACAGCTCCTGACTCAGTGCTCTCCACTGCTCCACACGGGAGTTCTCTTCCTCTCCATGTATTCACTTCGTTCATTGCTCCTCATCCACAAGTACAACCACCACATGGTATACAGGCTTATCAGTGCTGGGAACAATTAGCAATCACAGAATATAACTCCAACAGAAATTTCAACAAAGCCTCAAAAGTCCCTAACATTCACACAGGAGTTGGCAAATTAAGACCCTTGGGCTAAATCCCAACCAGTGTGTGCTTTTGTATTGCCCAAGAGCTAAGAATGGTTCTTACATTTCTAATTATCAAAACTAATAAAAATAAGGCCACTATTTTATGAAAAGCATATGAAATTCAAGTATCAATGTTGATAAAATTTTATTAGAACACAGGCATCTTATTATTTACTTATTATTATTACAAAAGTATTGTCTTTGGCTTCTTATGTACTATAATGACACAGTTGAGTAGCTGAGGCCGGCGCCGTGGCTCACTTGGCTAATCCTCTGCCTGTGGTGCTGGCACCCCAGGTTCTAGTCCCGGTTGGGGTGCCAGGTACTAGTCCCGGTTGCTCCTCTTCCAGTCCAGCTCTCTGGTGTGGCCCGGGAGGGCAGAGGAGGATGGCCCAAGTGCTTGGGCCCTGCACCCACATGGGAGAACGGGAGGAAACACCCGGCTCCTGGCTTCGGATCGGCGAAGCACTGGCCGTAGCAGCCATTAGGGGAGTGAACCAACGGACGGAAGACTTTCCTCTCTGTCTCTCATTGTCTATAACTCTCTCTCTGTCTCCCTCTCCCACTGTCTAACTCTGCCTGGCAAAAACAAAAACAAAAACAAAAACAAAAATAAGAAACAGTTGAGTAGCTGAAGAAAGTCCTTGCGAAGTTCAAAATACTTATTATTTGTTTTGTTTCATGAAAAGTTGTTGAACCTTGATTTAGTCACTCAACTGGCACCAACTAGCAGGGCTGCCTGGAAATCATTGTGAAGCAGATCCATGCCGCCTTATTTTCGTGGGCATTTGTTGTCCCGAAAGCTCTGCTAGCTTGATTAATTGCATCAGTGGATGTTAACACTGGACAGTGAAGCCCACATTTTCCTGTGCTGCTACCAAGCTGTCTATGCTGCCTAGTCATGAAGTGTGTCCATAATACCCTTATGAAAACAATGAAATAGAAATAGAAGGATATGTGACTGGAAGTTGATAGCATTATTAGTTTGCTAATATAATTTATGTGCCCTTCATACATTTCAGTAACTGAGTTTAAAAACCATTATAAATAATGCAAAACAGAATAAAGGCAAGCAGGCATAGTCCCTATCATTAGCATAATGTGAATAAATGAAGACCCAGAGAAATTAAATTTTATATAGCTACTGAATGGAAACACCAGGACTAGGTAGTCCCATACCTTACTCAGTGATGCTGTTTCTTGGAATGAAACTGCCATCCATATACTGTTATGAAGTCTATACATATAGATTTTAGACTAGAGTTCTTCTTCCTCATTGTCCTGGAAAGGCACATAAGGGTATTTAGCTAATTGAATTAGGTCTAATCTATTCACTTTCTTCATTAGAAGATAATGAAATTAACAGGATCTTGGGGGGAGGTTTTTCTAGTTCATTTGGGAGGATAGCAGCATTATTAGATAAAGCTAAGAAATAATATTAAATGCATTTAATGTCCTAGATTCCCATCCACAAGGAGTGGATCACAGATGCAAACCCTGTACATATATTTTTTTTCAAGAGACAAGACCCTCTTACCAGTTGAAATGTGCTTAGATGGTCACATACCTGTGGTCAAGGTGACATGCTTACAGCCTTTGTTGCCAGCGGTTTGGCAGTGGGTTGAGTTAATGGCTTTTGATATTAAAGATTTTGCCCTCCTTGATTTTCATAACCATGCTTTCTGAATATGTTGGCCCAACAAGGAGGCTTTTGTTTCCAAAGTTGCATCCTAGTTAATTCTGGAAGAATCATACTGCTTTTGAGAACAATGCAAAGCTCATATCCTTCATATTTCTTTATTTATGGAAATAGAAATGTATAATAAAAAAGAGTCCCAGATGTGTAAAATTAAAGCAAATTAGAGGGTTAATGCTATATACATACAAAATCTGTGTAAATTTAATGTCATCATTTCCTTTAATTAATTTCTAAAATTCAGTCTTGGCAGTTCTACCATATTGATGGTGATCCTGTGTACATTGTATGGATATGCATCTAATTAGTTTAATAAAGCAATATATATTTATGTTCATCTTAGCAGCTTAGATTTTTTTTTATCTTTGACTTTTGTCCATACATCTTTGTTTCTTATTGGAAAGGGTTCGTTCAACTGTAATCAGTTTGAAATATAGTGCAGTGAAGTCAGATTATAAAAATAATGGCAGCAGGGTTAGGGGTAGGGTTTATTTAACACATTCATATTTGAGGAGTATACCCTCCTTGGTCAAATGACATCATGATAGATGTGTAAGATTCACCAACATGTTTTATATATTGAAGCTGGGGGTGCAAAAGAATACACCTTCTCTCTCCCCTCTCCCTCCCTGCCTTCTTCATTTCCTTCCTAACCACTTGTTGGTTCTTCTTATAACAAGCTGTCGTTTGCCTGCTCTTTCTGCTCACCTGAGGGAAACAGTTCATTTTGGATATGGAGACAGGTGGCTGAGTAGGATTTTTGCAAATATGGTTAATCAAGTTTAGAGTGGAAATGGAACAAAAGGATACTCAGTAGTATCAGTGTGAGAGAAGAGACCTGCATGGCAGCTGTTCGCATTAAGCTCACTGAAGGGATTTTAAATGAAACAAACTGTTTGCTTTGATGGAGCAGTAACACATGATGTAGCATGAAATGGGAGAAGAGAACAAGTCTCTGAAAGTCACACAAGTGATGAGATTTTTTAATTTGTGTATTTCCCTTGGGTGTGACAGTCTCATATTTGGAATGTTTTGCATAATTATGAATGTGGAACTATTTTGTATTTTAAAGTCTGCTGTTGGTTATAGCCAACATCTGTGTGCAAGTCCATTCTTATTTTCTAACAGAATAACCTTAGTTTCTAGAATCTTCCTTATGAAAAAAATTGAAGTAGAGTGCTCTAAAATTAGTGAATATAGCAAAAATTATACATAGGAACATGTACATGGACTATTTTTTGATTCTTTAATGTATCTGGCTTCCTTAGAAGGAAAACTTGATTTTCTGTGAAATTTAAGAATAGGAATGCAGAACAGGAGTATAGAGGATTCTTAGAGCAGTGAAAATACTCTGTTTTATACTGCAATGGTAGATACATGTTATTATATATTTGTCCAAATCAATGTACAGCACCAAGAGTAAATCCCCATGTAAGCTATGGCCTTTAGTTGGCAATTACTTGTCAAAGTAGGTGCATCACCTGTAAAAAAATATGGCACTCTGATGGGGTGATGTTGATAATGAGGGAGACTGTGCTCATATGGGAGCAGGACATATACGGGAAGACTTAGTACTTTTCCCATAATTTTGCTGTGAACCTAAAACAGCTCTAAAAAAATTAAAGTCTGAAAAAAATAGAATGTAGTTACCTTTTCTAACTCTTGAGGACATGGTGGTTAATATGGTTGTTATTAAAATGGCCCTGGGCTATGCCAATCCTTGTCAGTTCCAAATGAAATAAACAAACTAGGGCTCTTTCAATAGCCAAAGGAAAAGATGTAAAGCAAGTAGAAGTCATGATTACATAGTTCAGGTAGTGGAAATTTCTCAGGTACCATTTGAGAGGTGCCCAAGTACAGTTTTGACACTGATTCAACTTTTAAAATATATCAAGGACAGGAAAATTTCATGAGGCAAATTTTCCATATAGAACAGAATATTGTTTTCTAGTTTTATCATGAGAAATGGTTGTCCTTTGAATATTGCAAGGCAATGGAACTCATAATTAGCATGACAGCTTTAGCAGGAAAGCAATGAGGTCCTTCAGGGAAATGCCTTTGTCTTTAAAAAAGGACCAGGCACATCTGTTTGCAGAATCCACATGGGATTCTTAAACCTTGAATTGTACAACATAAACCCTAGGAAGGAATAATTGGAGCATGACCTTATATTTATGTGCAGTGGACATCCTTGGTCTTTTCCTATATCATAAAAAATAATGAGTTAGGTTTAAAGCCTATCAATTTCTGCACTTAACACATGGGAACTAGGATGTATTTTTTGGTTTTTCTTTATATAACTACAAAGTAGGATTTCTTAATCATATTAATACAATACAATTATATCAATGTATGCAATAATATATTAATACATCAGGTTTCATAAAACTTTTTAGTGGTTATCTGCTTTATTGACTTGTATAAAATGTGCTGAAGACTGAAAAGAAGGCATTCATATCATTTCCAAGTCCATTGCCTGGGTTTTAACTCACTGTTTTGCCACTGGACCATGGCAAGCAGACAGATAGTCAGATAGTAAGACTGCTATTCTAAGACCCTGGAAAAGAAAGACCTGGTTTTTTTTCTAAAGAATATTTGTTATTTTTTTAATTTTCATTTCTTTGGAAAGGTATAGAGACACAGAGACCTTCATTTCTTGGTTCATCCCCTAAATGTCTTTTACATCCAGAGCTGGGACAGGTCAAAATCAGGAGCCTAGAACACAATCTGGGTCTTCCATTTGGTGGCAGGGACCAAGTAGTTGGGTCATCACCTGCTACCTCCCAGGAGGTGAATTTTCAGGAAGCTGGATTGGAAATAGAGGGGCTAGAAAATGAACCAGGCACTCCAATATGGAATACAGGATTCCAAAGTGGTGACTTCACTACTACACTGACCCCCCTGCCCCAGACCTAAGTTTTAATGCTATCCCATTCAGCTCAAATTCCTTAGAGTGAGGGCAGGATCATATTTATGCTCTAGGGTGGCTGTTAGCAGACTAACATAAATTAGTGAATGTAAAAACTCAGCACAGGGATCGGCATTGTGACATAATGGGTTAAGCCGCCACCCGTGACACCAGCGTCTCATATGGGTGCTGGTTCTTGTCCTGGCTGCTCCACTTGTGATCCAGCTCCCTGCTAATGTACCTGAGAAAGCAGCGGAAGATGAGCCAAATACTTGGACAACCCCTGCACCCACGTGGGAGACCCAGAAGAAGCTCCTGGCTCCTGGCTTTGGCCTGGCCCAGCCCCAGCCATTGTGGCCATTTGAGGAGTGAATCAGCAAATGGAAGATCTTAGTGTGTGTGTGTGTGTGTGTGTGTGTCCCTCTCTTTCTGTAATTCTGCCTTTCAAATAAATAAATCATTTTTAAGAAATTTAGTGTAGGGACTGACACTAAGTTCTCTATTCAGGTTAGAAATTTGAGTTTGACATGTAACCAGAAGTGACTTATAATAATAGGTACATTCTTAGGAAATAAAGACTAAAATTGAAAGCTCTACACCTTTGCAGAGGTAACTAATTACGTATTGCTCAGCACTATAATTTAGCATTTGGAAGACCTGACCTTAAAAGACAGTATTGGTAGGGCTGGCGCCGTGGCTCATTTGGATAATCCTCCACCTGCAGTGCCAGCATCCCATATGGGCACCGGGTTTTAGTCCCAGCTGCTCCTCTTCCAATCCAGCTCCACTGTGGCCCGGGAGGGTAGTGTAGGATGGCCCAAGTGCTTGGGCCCCTGTACTCGCTGGGAGACCAGGAAGAAGCACCTGGCTCCTGGCTTCAGTCTCTCTCTCTCTCTCTCAATGTCTATAACTCTACCTCTCAAAAAAAAAAAAATGATAGTATTGGTGGCACTAGAAATGCATAGAAAATGTAATTTGATTAACCTATTGTTTAACTGTATTCCCTAAATTAAGTTTAGAATCTACGAGAGCTAAACTGGTAGCCATCACAGAAAATTGCTTTTGCTGTAGTCTTCCTGAGAGATGGAAATAGGAAAAAAAAAGTCTTTCAATACCTAATTCCTCTTTGTGCTGTTCTCAGCATAATTTGTCCAGAAGGGATATTCTCAGCAACAGATGACTGTCAGTGTGTATATATATATATATATGTGTGTGTGTGTGTGTACATGTATGTGTGTGCATGTGTCTGTGCATTTGTGTACACATGCACATTTACTATCACAAGAGTTACTTCAATAGGAGTGTAGGAGGCAAGTGGGTCCCCAGCTCAGCTTATTATGGGTTCTTCCCTTGATGCATGAAAGAATTCAAATTAAAGGCATAAGAAAAGCAGGATTTTTCTGAAGCAAAGCAAAAATACACATTTAAGAAATAAGACAGGCCAGCTTGAGAGAGAACAAGAGAGAATAAACAAAAAGCCAAAACACAAGAAGACCCCAACAAAGAAACCCAAAATAACTCTCCTTCCCAAGAAGGTTCAGATCTATACTATTCAGAGGCATAGGGAGTGGTGGCTGGGGTTGGGCTTAACTCAGTCTTAAAAGGGGGCAGAAGCTTGCATATCACGCATTTCTGTCTTTTTTTTTTTTTTTGGAAATATTAGAAGTGTTTTGGTGTCAGGTACGTGATGAGAATGAGGATGCTGGCCATGGATTTTATTATAATGACTTGAAAGTCATCACAGGGATACATCCTGCAGCCATACTGAGTACTTCCAGCTGGCAATGGTTCTGTTGACAACATTGTAGGTCTTGTAGTTTCTGCCACACAGAAAAGTAGGGAGAGGGCCTTGGTGGTGCAGGGAAGGTGAGTTTGGATGGTGCACAGAAAGGGAGTGCTGGGTGCTACACACTGGGCTGTCATTGTGGCTGGAGCAGGTTGTCATAAGGGATCTGCCAAAGCTGCTGTCACTTGTTGGGTCTCACTTCCAAAACCATCCCTTGGCAGGTTGTGCCACTTAAGTTGTCCATGACAGGTCAGTTTGGAGCTGTCATAGAACAAATGGGCTACTGATGTCAACCTGCAGTTCAGCTGGGGTTGTCAGACCTCAGCCCCCTTTTTAAGTGCTATCTGCCTGCCCATATAAGGAGCTAGAACACAAACCAGGGATCAGTGAATATATTTATTGTAAAAAAACTTTTTTAAATAAGGAAGGCTGATTTTGGAAACTAGGAAGACTACTTAAACTGTCTGGTGAAGATTCACATCCTGTAATTCACTGGATTTTGAGAATTCAGATTAGACTCCTATATATTACCTTTTCCTCCCTGTCAACACCATCTTGCTTCTGTCTGCAACCACACACATTTCCCTTCCTTTCCTCATATTTCATAAGAGATGTCCCTTTTGTTATTCAAGGGTATGCACCCTGTTCAGTTTTCCCCACTGCAGTAGGGCCATGAGCCTGCTCCTTCATTAATTCCCATATCACATATATTTTTAACCTTTCAATTTTATGACTCTGTTGCAATTTGCATACATGCTCCAGCAACCCTCATAATTGTATTATTAAAATCATTATATATTTATTAAATATAAATTCTTGAATTCTTCTTTACCTATCTCCCATCACTGGCCTTTTTTTTTCCCCATGAAATTCATCCAAAAATGATGTGTACTTCTCTCTACATCTTTAATTCCCATTCAGTTTTTAAAAGTGCTGTGGTGTAGTGGGTAAAGCAGCTGCCTGCAATGCTGGCATCCCATATGGGCGCCAGTGCCTGTGCCAGCTGCTCTACTTCCAATCCAGCTCCATGCTAATGACCTGAGAAAATCAGCGCAAGATGGCCCAAGTATTTGGCCCCTCCACCTCATGGGAGACCCAGACGAAGCTCCTGGCTTCAGCCTAGCCCAGCCCCAGCAGTTGTGGCCATGTGGTCATAAACCAGTGGAAGGATGATATTTTCTCTGTGTCTCTCCCACTCTCTAACTCTGATTTTCAAGTAAATTCTAAAAACTTTTGAAAAACATAGTGTAAATAATTTTCAAAATGCAAAATTTGTTTAAAAAATCTTATTTTTAAAGTTCAATAGTTCTCCAAGGCTTGTAACACCAAAACAGCCATTTCCCAACTTTTGCCTCTCTTGCAGCCTGTAGGTCATAGGCCTTTATTTCTGCTGTCTTTTTGTGTTCTTTATAGCTCTACAAAGCATATGACTCCTTGATTTCTTCACTTTAACTAATATTAATTGTCCACTTCTATTCTACAAAAGATAAGGGCTTGTCTCTTGTCAATACCCCTCCATTCACACATGCTTCTCAGAAGTGTCCTTGAAATATAGCTGCATATTAATTTTGATGTCACATGACTAGGACTTAAATGCAGTAATGGGTGAATCCCATGACTCTATGTCCATTTCTGCATGCTTCCTTATATTCCTCAGAGTTAACATTTTTTCTTTCTCTCCTGCTCAGTTTTTCTATGCTTTTATTTAACCTTCCCTCACTTGTCTAAATATGCTCTCATTGTGCTTAAAGACACCAGGATTCTATCAATTCCACCTTTTGCAGTTTAGACTCCTTCTTGCTCACACCTGGCATACAGCTGTCATCCTGGGATCTCTTCATTCCTCAGGATTTCCTTTGCCTCACTTGTAAAGTGGATTCCCTGTTTTCAGACCCTCTTTCTGGTGGAGCAGCCCTTTCAGTAATTTCTAGAGAAAGGCTGTAAGGGTATGTGTGCATAAATAGTTTGGTTCTTTGCATGCATATTACCACTGCATGCAGCCTGTATCACCATGTGCAGTCTATCATCACACTTAATTGATAATGTGACTGTATATAGAATTCTGAGTTGGAAGTCACTTTTTCTCAGAATTCTGAAGCCATTATGCCATCGTTACAGTGTTGTTAATAAATGCAGGCCAGCGAGATGGCAGAATATGAGTTCCCTGGCTCATAGCCCCCAAGCAAAAAAGAAGCTGGTGGGAATTCAGATGCAAGAGGCGTTGTGAGATCTTTGGGATCCAGATGGGAGGTTGCAAAATCTCAGTGAAGCTCAAGACTGAGAGATGCATTGAGACGGCAGGCTTACACCCCAGTGGCAGGTTTGCGAAAACATGTTCCTAGCTGCAGACCTACAAGTGGCCTTTCTTTTGCGCACTGGATTCTGTTGATCTGGTTCTGGGCTGTACTTGTCTTTGGTTCTGAAGTCAGGCTATCCACCAAGGGATCTTGGAGGAGTCTTACCCATCTGTATTCTTGCTGACCTTAATCCTGGCTGTGGTTCTTTAAATAAATGGTCCTTTGAGACCTAGTCATGCTCTGTCATGCCTGGGGTCAGTCCTGCCTTCCCAGAAATGGAAGGAGACACACCTTCCCCCACTCCCAGTAAAAGACCTATAGATTTCCACTTGACTGCAGTACCTGAAGCAGCCCTGTGACTGAAGCCTCAGCTCAAGCCTTGCTCTACCATTGTTTCAGAGGCAGTTCTGTGCAGGGAGATGGCAATGGCCTCTTTCATTAGTGCCCTTTATTTGTGAAAGATTTATTTTTATTTTTTGAAAGGCAGAGCTACAGAGGAAGAGGTCGAGACAGAGACAGAGATCTTTCAAATTTGGCTCACTCCCCAAATGGCTGCAATAGAGCCAGTAGCCTGGAGCTTTACCTGAGCCTCCTATGTGGGTGACAGAGGCCCAAGGACTTGGGCTATCTTATGCTGCTTTCCCAGGAATATTAACAGGGAGCCAGATTGTAAGTGGAGCAGCCAAGACTTGAACCAGTGCCCATATGGGATGCCAGTGTTGTAGGCAGCAGCTTAACCCACAATGTCACAATGCCAACCCCCCATCAATACCCATGATACCAGGCCCACTGTCTTTGGTCCTGGTATAGAACCAGAAGCTGGGTCTTGACATGACTCTGTCCTTTCTCCACCATTTTCTTAGATTTAGTCCCGCCCACCTAGATACCTAGTTGGAATTTTGCTTCCCCATACCCAGTAATAGACCTGCCAAAAAGAGTGGGTCTGACTGTGAGCCCAAAGGCACATTACCCAGTTTCTGACCCACTCAACTACATTCATGGAGACAATCACATCAGTCCAGGAAACTAACAGGAAAAAGGTTGTGTTTGCAAATATAGTCTGAAAAGACAGGCAGAGGTGTTTTCTTCTCAAAATGAAGAGACAACAATGCAACGTTACACAGATCCTGAAAAATCATGCAAACGTGACCCTGCCAAAGATGCTCCAAAATATGGAGAATTACATATTTTCAGGCAAAAGCTTTAAAATAGGTGTTTTAAAAAAGCTCAGTTTCTCCAAGAGAACACAGATAGACAATGCAGTGAATCAGGAAAAATAATACATCAACAAAATGAGAAGCTAGACAGAGATAGAAATTACTAAAAAAGGACCAGAAAGAAATCTCAGACCTGAATACAATGAATGAATGACAAATGCAGTGGCAAGCTTTAAATACTAGATCTAAGCAGAAGAAATACACAACTTGATGAGAGATCATATGAAATTATCCAGTTTGAAAAATTAAAAGAAAAATAGTGAAAAAAGCCTACAGGATTTATGGGATGTCAAGCAGTGAGCCAATATATACACTATGCAAAATATGCTTACAAGTTATATACAGTAAGAGGAAAATTGACAAATTCATGAATATATGGAAATTTAGCAACACACTGCTGAAAAACCAATGTGTCAAAAAATTAAAATTTAAAAGTACCCAGAGACAAATTAAAATGGCTATGTAACATACCAAAATTTATGGAATGCAGCAAATCAGCTCTTAGAGTGATGTTTATAGTGATAAATTCCTCATTAAGACAAAAGAAATATTTAAGTAGATGATCTACCTTTACACTTCAAGGAACTAGTAAAAATAAGAACAAAGTAACCCCCTAAAAAGCAGAAGGAAAGTTATAAAGAAATAAAGAATATAAAAATAGTAGAAAAATTCAACAGAATGGAATTTTTATAATATATAAAATTGAAATTTTATAATATAGAAGAAATGGATAAAATCAATGTTAAGAAAAATAGAAATGTTAAATTAACTAATAATAAATAATAGATTGAATCTGATATCAAAAAACACTATCAAAAAACACCCAACAAAGAAAAGCTCATGATCAGATGGCTTCATAGTAGAAATTTACCAATTATGCAAGGAAGAATTAGGAGCAATCCTTTTTTAAAAATTTAATTTTTTATTTATATAGGGGGAAAATTTCATATATTCCATATATCCAGTTTTTTTAAAAAATTATTTATTTTTTAAATTTTGTAAGTGCAACTTTATTCTTCTTTTTATTCTTCCCACCATCCTGCCCTCCCACCCACACTCCCACTCCTCTCCCCCTCGCTCTCTCCTAGCAAGTACCATTCTCCATTAAGATTCGTTTTCAGTTAACTTTGTACACAAAGATCAACACTATATCAAGTAAAGATTTCAACAATTTGCACACACACAAAACTGCTTGAAAACTAGTTTTCCAGTTAACTCTCATAATACAACTCATTGAGGACAGAGGTCCTATGTGGGGAGTGAGTGCACAGTGACTCCTGTTGTTAATTTAACAATTAACACTCCTATGTACGATGTCAGTGATCACCTGAGGCTCTTGACACGAGCTGCCTAGGCTATGGAAGCCTTTTGAGTCCACAAACTCTGTCAATATTTAGACAGGGACATAAGCAAAGTGGAAGTTCTCTCCTCCCTTTAGAGAAAAGTACATCCTTTGATAGCTACTTCTTTTCACTGGGGTCCAACTCACAGAGATCCTTCATGTAGAACATTTATTGCCACAGTGTCTTGGATTTCCATGCCTGAAATGCTCTCATGGGCTTTTCAGCCAGACCAGGAAGCCTTAAGGACTGATTCTGAGGTCAAAGGGTTACTTAAAGTGAGTATCATTTTTAGAGTCTGCTGTGTTGGAACATTCTCTGCTTTTTAATTCTATCTATTATCATTACCAGACACTTGATCCTATCTGTATGATCACTTTAACACTTAATCCTATCTATATGTTCAGTTTAACACTTAATATGATTACTTTTAACACTTCAGATGGCATTTTACAACCCAGCTTAATGGGATTTGTGGTCCCAAGACAAGGTTTTAAACTTTATCCTTAGAAGTAAGTCTATAGGAATGTATGCAAACTATACAGCTTTACAGTTACAAACATCCTCCTCCTTCTCTTATTCCCATTCTTATTTTTTACTGAGATCAATCATCAATTGATTTATATACGTATGATTAACTCTATGTTAAGTAAAGAGTTCAACAAATGGTATGAATAAAAAAAAAAAAACTGACGGGCCGGCGCCGCGGCTCACTAGGCTAATCCTCCGCCTTGCGGCGCCGGCACACCGGGTTCTAGTCCCGGTCGGGGCGCCGGATTCTGTCCCGGTTGCCCCTCTTCCAGGCCAGCCCTCTGCTGTGGCCCGGGAGTGCAGTGGAGGATGGCCCAGGTGCTTGGGCCCTGCACCCCATGGGAGACCAGGAAAAGCACCTGGCTCCTGGCTCCTGCCATCGGATCAGCGCGGTGCGCCGGCCGCAGCGCGCCGGCCGCGGCGGCCATTGGAGGGTGAACCAACGGCAAAGGAAGACCTTTCTCTCTGTCTCTCTCTCTCACTGTCCACTCAGCCTGTCAAAAAAAAAAAAAAACAACAAAAAAAAAAACTGACAATTAAAAAAACCCAAAAGTGTTCCTTGACAGTCAAGATAAGGGCAGCTCCAGTCATCCTTCTCGAAGTGTCAATTTTACTTCTACAGGTTTCCTTTTAGGTACTCTATTTTTTTTTTTTTTAAGATTTATTTATTTACTTGAAAGTCAGAGTTACACAGAGAGATAAAGTGAGGCAGAGAGAGAGAGAGAGGTCTTCCATCCACTGGTTCACTCCCCAAATGGCCACAGTGGCCAGTGCTGTGCCATTCCAAAGCCAAGAGCCAGTAGCTTCTTCTGGGTCTCCCATGCTGGTGCAGGGGCCCAAGGACTTGGACCATCTTCTACTGCTTTCCCAGGACATAGCAGAGAGGTGGATCCAAAGTGGAGCAGCCGGGACTAGAACAGGTGCCCATATGGGATGCCAGCACTGTAGACAGCAGCTTTACACGCCACGCCAGAGTGCCAGCCCCAAGTGCTCTATTAGTTCTCACAGATCAGGGAGAACATATGATATTTGTCCCTTTGGGACTACCTTATTTCACTACGTATGTTGTTTTCCAGATTCATCCATTTTGTTACAAATGACCAGGTTTCATTTTTTTTTTTACTACTGTGTAGTATTCCATAGTATACATATCTCATAATTTCTTTATCTAGTCTTCAGTTGACAGGCATTTAGGTTGATTCCATGTCTTAGCTATTGTGAATTGAGCTGCAATGAACATGGGGGTGCAAATAACTCTTTTGTTTACTGATTTCTTTTCGTTTGAGTAAATTCCCAGGACTGGGATGGCTGGTTCATATGATAGATCTATATTCAGATTTTTGAGGTATCTCCATACGGTCTTCCATTGTGGCTTTACCAGTTTACATTTCCACCAACAGTGGATTAGGGTACCTCTTTCCCTACATCCTCTCCAGCATTTGTTGTTTGTTGATTTCTGTATAAGAGCCACTCTAACTGGGGTGAGGTGAAACCTCATTTTGTTTTTGATTTGCATCTCCCTGACAGCTAGTGATCCTGAGCATTTTTTCATGTGTCTGTTGACCATTTGGATTTCCTCTTTTGAAAAATGTCTGTTTAAGACCTTGGCTCACATCTTAACTAGTTTGTTTGTTTAGATGTTGTGGAATTTCTTGATCTCTTTGTGTATTCTGGTTATTAATCCTTTATCAGTTGCATAGTTTGCAAATAATTTCTCCCATTCTGTTGGTTGCCTCTTCACTTTCCTGAATGTTTATTTTGCCATACAGAAACTTCACAATTTGATGCAATCCCATTTAATTGTGGCCTTGACTTCCTGTGTCTCTGGGGTCTTTTCCAAGAACTCTTTGCCTATGCCAATGTCTTGCAGGATTTTCCCAATGTTTTATAATAATTTGATGTCGTTGGGTCATAGACTTAGATCTTTAATCCATGTTGAGTGGATTTTTGTGTAAGGTGTAAGGTAGGGTACTTGCTTCATACTTTTGCATGTAGAAATCCAGTTTTCCCAGCACTATTGTTGAAGAGACTGTCCTTATTCCAGGGATTGGTTTTAGCATCTTGGTCAATATAAGTTGGTTACAGATGCTTGGGTTGATTTCTGGCATTTCTAATCTGTTCCATTGGTCTGCTCATCTGCTTTTGTACCAGTACCAGGCTGTTTTGATTATAACTGCCTTGTATTAATTCTTGAAATCTGGTATTGTGATGCCTCTGGCTTTGTTTTTGTTGTATAAGATTGATTTAGCTATTCGAGGTCTTCTGTGCCTCCCTGTGATTTCTGCATCATTTTTTTCTATATCTAAGAGGAATATATTTGGTATATTGATTGGTATCGCATCAAATCTGTAAATTGCTTTTGGGAGAAAGGACATTTTGATGATATTGATTCTTTCAACCCAGGAGCATCGAAGATTTTTCCATTTTTTGTATCTTCTTCTATTTCTTTAATGTTTTGTAATTCTCATCTTAGAGATCTTTGATATCCTTGGTTAAATTTATTCTAAGGTATCTGATTGTTTTTGTAGCTATTGTGAATGGGATTGATCTTAGAAGGTCAGTCTCAGCCATGGCATTATCCTTGTATAAAAAGGCTGTTGATTTTTGTGCATTGACTTTATATCCTGCTATTTTACTGAACTCTTCTATGAGTTTCCATAGTCTCTTAGTGAAGTCTTTTGGATCCCCTATATATAGAATCATATCATCTGCAAATAGGGATAGCTTGACTTCCTCCTTCCCAATTTGTATCCCTTTGATTTCTTTTCCTTGCCTAATGGCTTTGGCTAAAACTTTCAAAACTATATTGAATAGCAGTGGTGAGAGTGTCTATCCTTGTCTGGTATTGGATCTCAGTAGAAGTGCTTCCAACTTTTCCCTATCAATAGGATGCTGGTAGTGGATTTGTCATAAATTGCCTTGATTGTGTTGAGGAATGTTCTTTCTATACCCAGTTTTCTTAGAGTTTTTATCATGAAAGTGCGTCGTATTTTGTCAAATTCTTTCTCTGCATCTATCTATCTATCCATCTATCATCTATCTATCTATCTATCTATCTATATATATATATGATATGTCTTGGCAAAGGTGTGAGGAAAAGAGAAATCTTATATACTTCCTACATGGTATGCATGTGCATGTGCATGTGAGTGTGTGTGTGTGTGTGTGTGTATTTTCCTCTAACTCTCTGCTATTGCTGCTTTTATTAAATCTTTTCTATTGCATACTGTACTCCTGTAATTTCTTAATGATTATCCCAATCTGTAATCCATTCTCCATATTGTTATCAAGATAATAACGGCCATAGTTTTTTCTAAAAAGTACATTAGAACACAGCTTTCCCCATCTTTGAACTCTTTGTCACTTCTTCTTTGTCACTTCTCCATTCAGTATCTATATAAACATTTTTAGTTGGCTAGGAAGTGCTCTACAGCCTGACTTGTTCCTGGAAATACAGGGCTTGGTACTCTCGTATAGTTCTCTTTCTTCTTGGAAAGTACCTGCTACAGTCTGTAGATGCACCCAGCCATTTTCTTTTTTTTCTTTTTTGACAGGCATAGTGGACATTGAGAGAGAGAGACAGAGAGAAAGGTCTTCCTTTTCCGTTGGTTCACCCCTCAATGGCTGCTGCAGCCAGCACACTGCAACCAGTGCACTGCACTGATCCGAAGCCAGGAGCCAGGTGCTTCTCCTGGTCTCCCATGCGGGTGCAGGGCCCAGGGACTTGGGCCATCTCCACTGCACAGCCGGGCCACAGCAGAGAGCTGGACTGGAAGAGGAGAAACTTGGACAGAATCTGGCACCCCAACTGGGACTAGAACCCAGGTTGCCGGCACCGCAGGCAGAGGATTAGCCTATTGAGCCGTGGTGCCGGCCCCAACCATTTTCGATCTTCAGCCCATTCCCATTGTAAAGTTTCACTCAATGTGGAATTTAGAACACTGTCCTTTGTGGGAAAATTGTATTGTAGAGACCTTAGAGTATAAATACTAGACTCACACTTAGGTTGAAATTCTGGCTCTGCTACTTACAATCTATGAGAACTTGGGTAAATTTCTTTAATTTCTCTGTGCCTCAATTTCCCAATCTATAAGATGAAGTTTAGTAATTGTACCTAGCACATGGAGATATGAGATTTAAAGCAAACAATCATGTATAGGCATTTAGACAAAAAAAGCACATAATGACACCTAGTTATTATATCTGTACCCACTGTGTTCTCTGTAAATATTGATTATAATCTTTCTGGCACTTTGCCCTCATTTGTTTGCACAGATGTCTCTCCCTGTGATATTTTAGCTCCCTTTTAGGACAGGGACTATGTATGATTCACTTCTGGATCCCCAGAGAGTAGCCTTCTGTCTGGCATACAGGAATATTTTAATACACATTTGTGGATGAACGAGTTTGAGGATGACAGTGCCAAATAAATACCATGTATGATGTAGGCAAAAATATATTTTTTAAAGATTTATTTATTTGAAAGTCAGAATTACACAGAGAAAGAAGGAGAGGCAGAGAGAGAGGTCTTCCATCCAATGGTTCACTCCCTAATTGGCCGCAATGGCTGGAGCTGTGCTGATCTGAAGCCAGGAGTCAGGAGCTTCCTCCCGGTCTCCCACACAGGTGCAGGGGCCCAAATATTTGGACCGTCTTCCACTGCTTTCCCAGGCCACAGCAGAGAGCTGGATCTGAAGTGGAACAGCTGAGACTTGAACCGGTGCATATATGGGATGCTGGTACTGCAGGCGGCGGCTTTATGCGCTTCGCCACAGCACCAGACCCAAATTTATTTTTTGATAGAAAATTCTGCATGAATTAGAATACCACCTTTTGGGTTATCTGATTCCAGTTTTGTAAGCTTTCATTGACTGAACTATTTCACAACTTTGTAAATTATAGATAACTGATAGCCATGCACAATAATTATTGATTTGGACATGTGAACAGATTCAGCCAAATGGAGATTTAATTTAATTCTCTCCCCTATGGAAGTAATGAGAGTTTTGCACCTTCATTTAAATATTCTTGACCTAGAAATTGTTTGCCTTTGAATTCTCCTTTTAACTGAAATGTAATGTTACCATGTCCCTTATCAATAACAAATCAAATACAATCTTTAATATCTTCTCACTTGATATCTGTATGAGAATCATATTATCTTTTTTCCTAAAATGTAATTTTGAATTTTACAACTTTTATGCTCTTGTTTAATGCACTACTCTTTGTTTAATGCACTACTCTTTTAGGTTCTCAATAAAATTGGTTCAAAGGTACAGAGATTTTCCACTCACTCCTGTGTCCACTCCTGCATAGCTTCACTCTAGAGGTGACATTTGCTACTGTAGATGAACCTACATGATAACATCATTATCACCCAAAGCCATAGTTACAGAGCTGGACTCCATGAGCATGGACGAATGTAGAACAATGCATGCTCACCATTATAAGACCACACAGAGCTGTTTCACTGCTCTGAAAATCCTCTGTACTCCACCAACTTATCCCTCCCTTCCCTCAAACCCCCAGCCAACTCTGGTCTAGTCACTGACTCCATAGCTTTGCTTTTTCTGGAACATTGTACATTGGGATCACACAGTTTGTAGCCTTTTCAGATTGGCTTCATTTATTAATAATATGCATTTGAGATTCTTCTATGTATTTTCTTGACTTGATAGCCCATTTCTTTTTGGAACTAAATAATATTCCCTTGTCTGGATGGACCACACATATTAGCTACTGCAAATCAGAGAACACATGTAATATTTGTCTTTTTGCATCTGGCTTATTTTATTAAGCATAATGGTCTCCAGTTGTATCCATATTGCTGTAAAAGACAGGATTTCATTGTTTTTATGGCCAAATAGTAGAATTCCATTGTTTATTCATTCTTTTTTAAAATTAGTTTTTACATTGGTTGATCTACTTAATTAAAATGTAAGTACATTCATAGCAACCAATAGCTAAAACAACCCAGATATCTATCAATAGAAAGATATATAAACTAACTGAAGTATGCTCATATCCATATATGAAATACATTTCAACATCAAAATAATAACTGATACAACCATGTAGATGACTCTTAATACATTGTACTGAATGAAAGAAGTCAGATACAAAAGAGGACATACTCTGAATCCATATTTGTGGATCTTTTGAATAAGTAAACAAAGTTAAGCTTATCTATTAGAAAATGTGGGAGAATATTAGGGTGATATATTAATGTCTTTCTGATAAACTTGAGGACACACATGTAGATGTATTTATTGAAAATCATTTAATGGTACACTTAAGATTTGGGTATACCTTAGGATGAAATTTTTCTCAAAAAGGAAAAAACAAAAAGAGATGTAAGGGACAAGTATTTGGCCTAGTACTTAGGATGCTGATTTAAGACATCCACATCCTGTATTTTAGTGTCTGGGTTTGAGTCATATCTCTGGCTCCTTACTCCAGCTTACTGCTAATGTGGACCTTTTGAAGCAGTGGTGGTAACTCAAGTAGTTGGGTTCCTGCTCCTCTCATAGGAAACGTGAGTCAAGTTTCCAACTTCTTAATCATTTAATGTTGCCTGGATTTTTCCTAAAGATACTCTCGTACATTTAAAAATATTTTATGAGGTATTCTGGAAAGTATATACACTAGAGATGAGCTGAAATCATTCTTCCTATGGGATATCAAGATTATCATTCAAAATTAATAAAACACAAATTATATAAGGCCAACTTTGGGACCCTTTTCTAATGGGAGGCCTGACTTTGGAGCCTCTGAGCTAAAACTTACAAACTTCTTCTTCTTTTTTTTTTTAATAAAGATTTTATTTATTTATTCGACAGATAGAGTTATAGGCAATGTGAGAGAGAGAAACAGAGAAAGGTCTTCCTTCTGTTGGTTCACTCCCCAAATGGCCGCAACAGCCGGAGCTGTGTGGATCCGAAGCCAGGAGCCAGGAGCTTCCTCCTGGTCTCCCATGCGGGTGCAGGGGCCCAGGGACCTGGGCCATCCTCCACTGCTATCCCAGGCCACAGCAGAGAGCTGGACAGGAAGAGGAGCAGCCAGGACTAGAACTCAGCGCCCATATGGGAAGCTGGCACAGCAGGTGGAGGATCAACCTACTGCACCACCACGCTGGCCCCTACAAACTTCTTCTAACAACTCATCTCCATATGACAGAGAACAAAGACCATTTTTTTTTTAAGTATGTAGAGAATCATATGGGGCCCTTATGGGGCTTTGGGTATATGGAATCAGAGTTATGAGACTATAGAAGGGAAGATTTGGCAGAGTAATAAAGGAAGGAAAATTACATCTTGAACATCCTTTCAATCTTTATCAAATTATAATTATTATAAGATCATTTAGCCGTAGAAAAGTCTACCTTAATTGGATCTACTAACTTCTGGAAAATGACAAAGCATAGATTAGCAAGAGCTTCTAAAGGAAAGCGGATCAGGATCAGCCACACAGAAACTCCTATGTGGACTAATGGGACAAAAAAAGTCTGTGTTGGCGGCACAACTTACTTTGGCAAACTTTGTCAAGGATTCGAGTTTATGAATTTCACATTATAGAGTAAGATCTTACTTACCTTGCTATAATGAGAATATCGTGGTCATTTGTAATCAACACATTAATTGTATGTAAATGTATGTGATTAAAGCTGCTCAGAAAAAAGTTTTTATTAACTAAATTAAGTATTCTGCCTCCTTACATTTTGATTACATTATTCACTGAATTCACAAAACAAATGTAAAATCCTTAATTATCAGCATATGATTAGTAAGGATTTCTCATAATACAGAAATCCAGGTGAAAGTTTAATACAGAAAATAGAAGAAAAAGCATGCTGAATTTCTTAAGAAATTTTCTCTGTGTTTTGTGAAATGTTCTTTGTATTTCCCTTTTTTAAGATGTAACTGCTGGCACTTATTATTTAAGAGTCTGTTAGGGTTGCAAAGATTGTTCAGTGATTTGTAAGCTTTGACAGCCTTTTTGCAAGGTATACTAGTCCTAGCAGTAACAAGAATGATCACTTGCTGAATATTCTTTTTTTTTCCTTTTCCTTTTTTTTTTTTTTTGACAGGCAGTTAGACAGTGAGAGAGAGAGAGAGAGAGAGAGAGAGAGAGAGAGACAGAGAGAAAGGTCTTCCTTCCGTTGGTTTACCCCCCAAATGGCTGCTACGGCAGGTGTGCTGCGCCAATCCGAAGCCAGAAGCCAGGTGCTTCCTCCTGGTCTCCCATGCGGGTGCAGGGACCCAAGCACTTGAGCCATCCTCCACTGCCTTCCTAGACCACAGCAGAGAGCTGGACTGGAAGAGGAGCAACTGGGACAGAATCTGGCACCCCAACCAGGACTAGAACCCGGGGTGCCAGCACCGCAGGCGGAAGATTAGCCAAGTAAACCACGGCACCAATCTACTTGCTGAATATTTAGTGAGTTCCAATCCCGTGCCAAACTCTCTCTGTTAACACTCATAAGAATACCCCTTTTGTAGATGAGGTAAAATAGCTCACCACTCCCTGATTAATTATGCGCTCCACACTTTTTGTATGACTGACTCCTTGTTTTTCCTATCAAGTAAAATATTATTTCCCAACAGGAGCCCTCTGGATCAGAGCAGCATTTAAAACCAAGGACTATTTGGACACCTTGTGTTTTTCCTTCACAGCGCTTAACGTAACTTGTAAATATGAATTGATCTGTTAGTTTATTTGCCTCTGTCTAGTCCCTGCTAGGCTGCAAAATATAACAGGGCTGAGATTACATTTGCTCTATTGACTGTTAGATATTCAGGACTTGTTGGGTGCTGCAAAATGTTCGTTGACTAGAGAAAAAAGCAAAGTTCTCTAGTCAATAAGAAGCAGATTCTTAATATCAAACCCATAACTTTGTGAAGACAAAGCCATGTTTTGGCCAAGCGATTTTAGTTTATTCCTCTCAGTCTCCCATGTTTTATGCTTCACCACACAGTATCTCTGATCTGTTTTGTGTCCTGCAAACTGAAATGCTTTTCTGGAAAAAAAGCTGTGAACCTTTCCGCCTTGAAATTCATTGGACACTGTTATCACCCTGCTCTCTGTGGGCTTAATTGGACTCTGCACTTCTCTTGGGAGGAGTGGGTTGTGCAAGGTGACTTCATGGCAAGCAATGCTAACATGAAAGCATTCAAAGGTGGCCAGTTTTGTGGCACAGTGGGTTAAGCTGCTGCCTGTCTTGCTCTCATCCCATATAGGCTCTGTTTCTAGTCCCAGCTACTCTGTTTCCAATCCAGCTCCCTGCCACTGCACGTAGGAGAACAGCGGAGAATGGCCCAAGTAGTTGGGCTCCTGCCAGCCACATGGGAGACCCAGATGAAATTCCAGACTTCTGGCTTCAGCCTGGATCAGCCCAGGCCCTTGCAGTCATCTGGGTAATGAACCAGAAAATGAAAGATCTTTCTCTCTCTTTCCTTTTCTCTCTCACTAATTCCGACTTCCAAGTAAGTAAATAAATCTTTTAAATAAAAGTGTTCAAAGGATTTCAAGTAGGAGAGTTGGAGAAGGATTTTAGTGAAGAGAGGAGAGAGAGAGACATTTTTTTAAAAAGCACTGTTGATAAACTAGAGTGCAATATCTGGTTCTGTTTTGCTCCTTTCACTTTAGGTAACAATATTACAGCACATTTAATAAAAGGAAGCACTGGTTTTTGTGCAAAATACTAAGAAAATCTACAATATATCTATAATTTTGGTAATGATGAAAAGAAGCTGTTAAGTTGGTTAACAGTTGTTATCTGATAAAAGATGACAGTTATTCAAAAGCATATTCTCTTCATTATAAATATTTTTTGGAAAATATAAATTTTTAAAATTTTATTCATTTGATACTTGCTATATGTAGTTCTTAGTATGACACATAGAAGAAGAAATGTAGACCCTACTTGTTTGCTTGCTACTAGAGAGAAAATACAAATAAAAAGCTAACTAATATAACTAATAGAGAGTTCATTTTTAAATTTTATTTAAGGTATACAAATTTCATGTGTTTCATATATGTTTATAGGTACAGATTCAGGAACATAGTGATACTTTCCACCCTACTGTCCCTCCACACTTCCATCCTTCTTCTTCCTCCTCCTATTCCCAGTCGTATTTTCTATAAAGATCTATTTTCAGTTAGCCTTATACTCATAAGATTACTACACTAAGAAAAGAGTTCAACAAATAGTGTGAAACAAAAATCACTCTTTCTCAACAGTCAAGACAAGGGCTGTTAAAAATAATCAAATCTCAATAAAATCAGAGATGAAAAAGGAAACATAACAACAGAAACCACAGAAATAAAAAGAATCATCAGAAATTACTACAAGGACTTGTATGCTAGCAAACAGGGAAACCTATCAGAAATGGATAGATTCCTGGACACATGCAACCTACCTAAATTGAACCAGGAAGACATAGAAAACCTAAACAGACCCATAACTGGTACAGAAACAGATGGATAGACCAATGGAACAGAATTGAAACACCAGAAATCAATCCAAACATCCACAGCCACTTATATTTGATCAAGGATCCAAAACCAATCCCTGGAGTAATGACAGTCTATTCAATAAATGGTGCTGGGAAAATTGGATTTCCACATGCAGAAGCATGAAGCAAGACCCCTACCTTTCACCTTACACAAAAATTCACTCAAAATGGATTAAAAATTTAAATCTACGACCCGACACCATCAAATTATTAGAGAACATTGGAGAAACCCTGCAAGATATAGGTACTGGCAAAGACTTCTTGGAAAAGACCCCAGACACACAGGCAGTCAAAGCCAAAATTAACATTTGGGATTGCATCAAATTGAGAAGTTTCTGTACTGCAAAAGAAACAGTCAGGAGAGTTAAGAGACAACCGACAGAATGGGAAAAAATATTTGCAAACTATGCAACAGATAAAGGGTTGATAACAAGAATCTACAAAGAACTCAAGAAACTCCACAACATCAAAACAAACAACCCACTTAAGTGATGGGCCAAGGACCTCAATAGACATTTTTCAGAAGAGGAAATCCAAATGGCCAACAGACACATGAAAAAATGTTCAAGGTCATTAGCAATCAGGGAAATGCAAATCAAAACCACAATGAGGTTTCACCTCACCCCGGTTAGAATGGCTCACATTCAGAAATCTACCAACAACAGATGCTGGCGAGGATGTGGGGAAAAAGGGACACTAACCCACTGTTGGTGGGAATGCAAACTGGTTAAGCCACTATGGAAGTCAGTCTGGAGATTCCCCACTCCTTGGAATTTACCCAAAGGAAACTAAATTGGCAAACAAAAATGCTGTCTGCACCTTAATGTTTATTGCAGTTCAATTCACAATAGCTAAGACCTGGAACCAACCCAAATGCCCATCAACAGTAGACTGGATAAAGAAATTATGGGACATGTACTCTATCAAATACTATACAGCAGTCAAAAACAATGAAACCCGGTCATTTGCAACAGATGGAGGAATCTGGAAAATATTATGCTGAGTAAATTAAGCCAGTCCCAAAGGGACAAATATCATATGTTCTCCCTGATTGGTGACAACTAACTGAGCACCAAAGAGGAAACCTGTTGAAGTAACATGGACACTATGAGAAACAGTGACTTGATCACCTCTTGTCCTGACTGTTGATGTACAATGTAATACTTTATCCATTTTAGTATATTTTTTTGTTCTAGAACTATTGGTTGAACTCTGTAATTAACACACAATTATTCTTAGGTGTTTAAATTTTAACTGAAAAATGATCCCTGTTAAATATAAGAGTGGGAATAAGAGAGAGAGGAGATGTACAATTTGGGACATGCTCAATCGGACTTGCCCCAAATGGTGGAGTTAGAAATGTGCCAGGGGATTCCAATACAATTCTATCAAGGTGGCATGTACCAATGCCATCTCACTAGTCCAAGTGATCATTTTCAGTTCACAATTGATCACACTGATAGGTCTCAGAGTCAAAGGGATCACACAAACAAGACTAGTGTCTGCTAATACTAACTGATAGAATCAAAAAGAGAGAGAACGATCCAACATGGGAAGCTGGATACACAGCAGACTCTAGAATGGTAGATGTCCTAAATAGCACTCTGGCCTCAGAATCAGCCCTTAAGGCATTCGGATCTGGCTGAAGAGCCCATGAGAGTATTTTAGGCATGGAAAGCGAAGACACTCTGGCAAAAACAAACAAACAAACAAAAAAACAAAAAAACAACCACCTAATTGAAAGATCTCTGCGAGTGAGATCCCAGTGGAAAGAATGGGGCCATCACAGAAGGAGGTACCTTTCTCTGAAGGGAGGAGGGAACTTCCAGTTTGACTAAGACCCTGTCTGAATAAGATTGAAGTCAGCGAACTCAAAAGGCTTCCATAGGCTTGGTAACTCATGACTAGAGCCTAGGGAGATTACTGACGCCATAAACAAGAGTGTCAAATTGTTAAGTCAACAACAGGAGTCACTGTGTACCTACTCCTCATGTGGGATCTGTCCTTAGTGTGTTGTCCAGTGTGAAGTAATGCTATAACTAGTACTGAAACAGTATTTTACACTCTGTGTTTCTGTGTGGGTGCAAACTGATGAAATCTTTACTTAATATATACTGAATCGATCTTGTGTATATAAAGATAATTGAAAATGAATCTTGATGTGAATGGAATGGGAGAGGGAGCGGGAGATGGGAGGGGTGCGAGTGGGAGGGAAGTTATTGGGGGGAAAGCCATTGTAATCCATAAACTGTACTTTGGAAATTTATATTTACTAAATAAAAGTTAAAAAAATAATCAAATCTCAAAATGCAATTTTACTCCTATAGGTTACCTTTTAGGTACACTATTAGTTAGCAAAGATCAGAGAGAATGTATGGTATTTTTTTGGAGTGGTGGCACTGGCTTGTTTACTAAGTATAATGGTTTCCAGTTCCATCCATTTTGTTGCAAAAATTTCAGTTTTTACTGCTGTGTAGTATTTCATAGTGTATATATATCATAATTTCTTTATCCAGTCTTCAGTTGATGGACATATTGGTTGATCCCATATCTTAGCTATTGTGAATTGATCTGCAATAAGCATGGGGGGGTACAGATGACTCTTTCATATGCTGTTTTTTTTTGGTTTGGGTAAATTCCCTAGAATGGATGGCTGGGTCACATGGTAGGTCTATATTCAGATTTCTGAGTTATCTCCATACTGCCTTCCATAGTGGCTGCAATAATTTACATCCCCATCAACAGTGGATTTGGGTACCTTTTCCCTCCATATCCTTGCCAGCTTTTGTTAGTTGTTGATTTCTATATGAGAACTATTCTAACTGGGGTGAGGTGAAACCTCATTGTGGTTTTGATTTGCATTTGACTGATGGCTAGGATCCAAAAGAGTTCACTAAGAGAGTACTGGAAGTCATAAAAGTGTTTGGTAAAGTAGCAAGATGTGAAATTAACATGTAAAAATCAGTAGCCTTTGTAATACACAGACAATGCCATGGCTGAGAAAGAACTTCTAAGATTAATCCCATTCACAACATCTACCAAAAATTTATATACGTTGGAATAAATTTAAGCAAGGATGTTAAAGATATCTACAATGAAAATTAGAAAACAAAGAACAGAAGCCAACACAAAAAAGTGGAAAAATCTGCCATGTTCATGGATTGGAAAAATCAATATCATCAAAATTTCCATACTACCAAAAACAATCTACAGATTCAATGTGATCCCAATCAAAATACTGATGACATTCTTCTCGGATCTAGAAAAAGACCAATGTCAAAATTCATATGGATACACAAGGGACCCCAACAGCTAAAGCAATCTTATACAACAAAAACAAAGCCAAAGGCATCACAATACCACATTTTAAGACATACTACAGGGGAGGTACAATCAAAACAGCCTGGTACTAGCACAAAAACAGATGTGTAGACCAATGGAACAGAATAGAAACTCCGGAAATCAATCCACACCTCTACAATCAACTTATCTTTGACTAAGGAGCTGAAATCAATCCCTGGAGCAAGGAGTCTCTTAAAAGGTGCTGGGAAAACTGTATGTCCACATTCAGAAGTATGAAACAAGGCCACTGCCTTATGCCTTGCACAAAATTCCACTCAAAATGGATCAAAGACCTAAATCTATGACTTGATACCATCAAATTATAAAAGAACATGAGGGAAAATCTGAAAGACATTAGCATATGCAAAGACTTCTTAGAAAAGACCCCAGAAGCACAGGCAATGAAAGCCAAAATTGACAAATGTGATTACATGAAGTTGAGATGCTTCTGCAGTGTAAAAGAAACACTCAGCAAGTGAAGAGGCAACCGACAGAATGGGAGAAAATATTTGCAAACTATGCAACTGACAAAGGGTTTATATTCAGAGTCTATCAAGAATTCAACAACAAAACAATCCATCTAATTAAGAAATGGACAAAGGACTTGAACGTGCATTTTTCAAGAGAGGAAATTCAAATGACCAGCAGACACTTGTAATAGTTTTTAAACCAAGTTATGTGGGGGTATTTTTTTAAAAGATTTATTTACTTATTTGAAAGTCAGAATTACACAGAGAGAAAGAGAGGCAGGGAGAGAGAGGTCTTCCATCTGCTGGTTTCTCCCCAACTGGCTGCAATGGCCACTGCTGAGCCAATCCAAAGCCAGGAGCCAGGAGCCAGGAGCTTCTTCCGAGTCTCCCATGTGCTTTCCCAGGTCATAGCAGAGAGTTGGATAGGAAATGGAGCAGCCGGAACTTAAACTGGCAATGTGGGGGTATTATAAGTGTTTAGGAGAGGAAGAAATCCATTTAAAAATGACTTAAATGAGAACTACCTTTTGATTTAATGCTTCAACAATAGATATGATGATATCAATGAAGTTGTTAATGTGGGAAGAACATTTGGGACAGGGAGAATGGAAAGATATTGTTAAGTTGGAAAAAATGATTTAAAAAAGTCAACATTAGCTGTTATGGTTGATAGATTTGGGGAGTTTTAGAAATTGTGATTATAAGTGGTAATTGGGATACTGGTGTTGAACAAACTTGATGCTTTGCTCATGATTTTATATTTGGTTTAGGTGTTAGAAAGCTATATTACAGCTGCTTTTATTAAATATTAGGAGCTTTTAAAAATGGAATACTTAGTCTGGCCATTCTCTGTGAACGGTACAAATGAATGATCATATTAGGGGAAAGTTCTTTCTTGTATTTCTGTGCATCTTCTGAGCAGAAGCATTAACACTTTCGTTTTAGACAATCTTATTTTTCTTTTTTTTAATAGAAAACTTTTATTTAATAAATTTTCAAAAGTACAACTTTTGGATTATAGCAGTTCTTCCCCCCATAACCACCCTCCCGCCCACAAAGTATCCCATCTCCTACTCCCTCTCCCATCCCATTCTTCATTAAGATTCATTTTTAATTATCTTTATAAATAGAAGATCA
This sequence comes from Oryctolagus cuniculus, assembly GCF_051225735.1. Lineage (NCBI taxonomy): Eukaryota > Metazoa > Chordata > Mammalia > Lagomorpha > Leporidae > Oryctolagus > Oryctolagus cuniculus. Next base: position 73,725,345 of record NC_142877.1, on the reverse strand, counting down.
ATTTTATACTTAGTAAAGATTTCAACAGTTTGTACCCACACAGACACACAAAGTATAAAGTACTGTTTAAAGACTAGTTTTACTGTTAATTCACATAGTACAACAAATTAAGGACAGAGATCCTATATGGGGAGCAAGTGCACAGTGACTCCTATTGTTGATTTAACAATTGACACTCTTATTTATGACATCAGTAATCACCCGAGGCTCTTGTGATTAGCTGCCCAACATTGACCCAAATTCCCACAATACAATAATAGACAGGACCTACATAGCAACCGTCTCCTTTACACTAGATGCTCTCTGACATATGACAGTCTCCCATCATTATTACTCCCAAACTTCTCTCCTCCTAAATTAACTGCCAGATTCCCACGGGCATTTGAATTTGCTACTTCAGAGTTACAAAATGACTCAAATATTGCCTCAATATTTGCTTCAAATCTTAAAGATACTCTCCCATTTCCTCCTGTTTTAACCAGAACTTAAGACTATTTCTTAGATAGTAATATTTCATAGCCTTCTTATGGACATTTTTCCTTTTATTTTTAGCTTTTTTTTCCCTCTTAAAATACAGTGTTCTCTGTGCCATTGGACTCCAAATCCCATTAAGTTGGCAGGTACCAATGCCATCTTACTAGTTAAGGTGATCAGTTTAAGTTCATAACTAATAATAAAGGATTAAGTATCAAAGGGATCACGTAAATAAGACCAATGTCTGCTAATAATAATTGACAATCTTAGTTTTCAAGAATGCTTGGGTAGCAGACAGCTTCAGCAGGCAAATACAATGTTTTTCTTTTGGCAAAGGAAAAGGAGCCCATTTAAAGATGGATTTTTCCTAAACTCAGAGCCCCTTAGTTAATACAAAGTTACTGTGTACTCAGCGTCTCCTTGGGATGCTGAGCATCTTCCCAGTGCAACATTGGGATAAAGAGAACTCACAAAACTAGAGGCTCCTAGACTTTGCCATGCTATGAATTATAAAGTCATTTGTTTCTTTCCCTGGAGTCTCATGTCTTGTGACAACAACCATTAAACTGTGGTAGTCTACCTTGTTAGTTTGCAAGTAAAAACTTTACAGTTTTTTAAAAAAAATATTAGTTTATTTATTTGAAAGTAAGAGTTACAGAGGAGAGATAGAGATAGAATCTTTAATCTGCTGCTTCACTCCTTATTGGATCAGAATGACCAGCACTGGGCTAGCCCAAAGCCAGGAGCCAGGAGCTTCTTCCAGGTCTTCCATGTGGGTAGCAGTGGCCTAAGACGTTGGGTCATCTTGAGCTGGATTGGAATTGGAACTGGAGTAGCTGGAACATAAACTGGTGTCCATATGGGATGCCAGCTATGCAGGTGGTAGCTTTACCTGTTAGGCCACAACACTAACCCTGGACCTTTACAGATCTTGATAGACAGAAACCTTGTAGCCCAAGAAAATAGTTACTGTAGTAATTCAGTGATTAAGCATTGGCAGTGGACATGAAACTAGAGTTTGTCAGAGATAACAAAATATGTCTATAAACTGGGAAAATAATTAGATAAGAGTAATGGTTTTTGAGACTTATTTCACATGGGATGATGTGTCTTACTAAAAAAATAGGATTAAGAAGATGAAAAGACAGGCCAAAAATGGGAAAAACATTTTAAAAATACATATTTTGATGGAATAGCAATACCCCAAATATACTGCTATGCAATTCACCCTGAAAGCACCTGGTAGCAGAAGATGCAGGGAAAGGTCTTCCCTGTAGCTCCCTTGACTTGCTGACAAACAGATCCACCGAATGGAAACCCACTGCCTTCAGTCTGGGACTTCTTTTTTGAAAGGCACATTTATTTGAACGGGAGAGCATGGTGGGGGAAGTGTATAGGGTGGAGACAGAGAGAGAGAGAGTTTCCCATCCATTGGTTCACTCTCCAGATGGCTGCCACAGCAAAGGCTAGCCCAGTCTGAAGCCAGGAGCCAGGAAGTCCATTCAGGTCTCCTACATGACCTTTCCAAGCACTTGGACCATCATCCATTGCCTTTCCAGGAGCATTAACAGGAAGCTTGATCAGCAGCAGAGCATCCTGGACTCAAGGAAGCATTCTGATATGCGATGCTGGCACTGCCAGTAGCAGTTTAACCTGTTGCCCCACAACAACGGCCCCCTCCTACTGACATTTCATTACCCAGGGAAGATTAAATTAACATCACAGCGGTAGAAGAAATTGAAAATTAAATATTATGCCCACAGCACAAAGGAATTTTGTCCCAGTCCATTATATATTCTTTGGGCCCTTTCATCTCTAAAAATCATTTACTATTCCTCTGAAGTTGCCTATATCCCTCACTTTACTCTTTTTTATAAAGAAGGCATTTAAGCCTCAACCATGTGATATTTCATTGAGTTTCATATTCTATGTGGCCCCTATGCACATTGAATAAAAATGTATGCCTTTTTTCCTGTTGATCTATTGTTTGTTCATTTCAACAGACTTGAACTTTCAGAGGGGAAGGGAGAAATTCCTTTGCCCCTGTACACATATCTGATAAAGGACTTATCTACAAAATGATAAAAAGAACTCTTAAAACTCAGCAATAATAAAATCAATAACTCAAAATCTGTACAAAAGGTTTTTTAAAAGATTTATTTATTTATCTGAAAGGTGGAGTTAGACAGGAGAGAGTACGAGCACGCATGAGAGGGAGATCTTCCATCCGCTGCTTCACTCCCCAAATGGCCACAATGGCCAGAGCTGGGCCAGCCCTGGCCATTGTGACCATTTGGGGAGTAGACCATAGATGAAAGATTTCTCTCTCTGTCTCTCTCTCTCTCTATCTATCCATGACTCTGTCTTTCAAATAAATAAATATCTTTAAAAAAACTAATAAAAATAATAAACTGATAAAAATAAAATTAGTACAAATTGTCTAAATTTTCATACTTCTCATTTCTTCTTCAACTATTGCCATTCGGGCTCTGTCCCTACTATGTGACAAAGACTGGATTTCTGTTAAAGACAGCAATAATTCCCACACTGTGAAAACCAGCAGGCTTGGGAGCTGTTATCTTAAGAGGTTTCTAGACAGTATTGGCAACTGCCCCAACTCTCTCCTTATTTTCTTTTTCTCACTTCCAGAAAACCACATTGCTTTTTTGATTCTCCTCATAACACACTGCTAATTGCTTTTCAATTTTGTATATTTCCTCCTTTTCCCTTTTTCAGTTTTACATGTTGGTATGCTCCAGAGATAGCGTTGAGTTTTGATGTTATCTATACACACCTTCTCCTTAGATAATTTTGTCCAGTACTTTTTTTCTTCTAAATATCTTCCATAAATCAAAGATGCCCAAATCTTATGTTTTCCTTGAATTCCACATTCATATGGCCTACTTAATTATCTCTACTTTGGCATCTCAAAGCTAAGATGTTCAGAACAGTCTTTGCTCTTTCTCCAGTTTTCTATTGTAGTGGTATCACTATCAACCAAGGTGTTCAAGTCAAAATCTGGGTGGCATCTATGTTCCTCCCTTCCCTTCACTTCAGTGTTGATTTCACCTCTGAAGAATATTTATTTATGTACTCCCCTTCCTATGCACTCCTCTAGACCAGCCATTACAATTTCCTGAACTGCGTCATGTTACTTCATTCCTTAAAACCAGCCTGTACTTCCGCAAGTACTTACACTTCAGTCTCTTTTTTTCTTGCTTACAACTCTCTATAAAATCTGGCTTAAAGAGCTCTTTCTCTGAGCTCATCTCCTACCATGCCTCCCGTGCCATTATAATGCTTATAATTATTTGTTTATTTTCTTTTCATTTAACAATTGGGAGATAGAGGTAGAAATAGAAATAGAGAGGGAGGGGGAGAGAATGAGAGTGAGAGTGAGAGTGAGAAAGTGAGAGAGAGAGAAATCTTCCATCCATGATTCACTCCCCAAATGCTTGCAACAACCAAGGCTGAGCTCAGAATTCAATCCAGGTCTCCTGGATCCAAGTACATAAACCATTGTCTGCTGCCTCCCAGGGTGTGCATTAACAAAACTGGAATGGGATGTGGGTCCAGGATTTGTAATCCAGGCACTCTGAGGTGGGTTGCAGTCATCCTCAAGCAGCATCTTAACCACTGCATCAAGCACCTGCTCCACCAATAACTCTTGTCCTTCCTCCAGCTTGCCAAAACTCTGCCTGCCTTAGTTCTAAGTATGTATGCTGTTTATTCTGTCCACAATGCTATTTTTCTATATCTTGGCTTGTGCCTTCTTATCAGGCATGACTCAGTTTAAACTCCACCTCTTCAGAGTTCCATGTAATGTGAAGTAGTCCGTCACTTATTTTTTTTTAAAGAATTATTTTATCTATTTGAAATTCAGAGTTACACAGAGAGAGGAGAGGCAGAGAGAGAGAGAGAGAGAGAGAGAGAGAGAGAGAGAAGTCTTCCATCTGCTGGTTTACTCCCCCAGATGGCCACAACGGCTGGAGCTGCGCCAATCCGAAGCCAGGAACCAGGAGCCTCTTCTGGATCTCCCACGCGGGTGCAGGGGCCCGCGGGTGCAGGGCCCAAGGACTTGGGCCATTTTCTACTGCTTTCCCAGAGCATAGCACAGAGCTGAATTGGAAGAGGAGCAGCCGGGACTTGAACCGGCGCCCATTTGGGATGCCGGCACTGCAGGCTGGAGCTTTAACCTGCTATGCCACAGTGCCGGTCCCAGCCTCACTTACTTTTAAAGACAGGATGCTGTTATTTCTCTCTTATTGGTGGTTACTTGTGTAATTATGTGAGTTTGGTTCTTTGCTGTCTACGGTGGGTAGAATATAAGGTCTGTTTGAGAGCTGTGGGCTTTATCTTCCTTTCACCAGGACGTGTGCCAGCACATAGTGCTGACGACAGTCCACCAGTCATTATACTGGACTGCAGAAATGAAAAGGTGAAGAGAAACACATGAAAACATTCTATTACTAAAACATTAATAAAAGTATTTAGACAACTTGCTATTTGGTCATTCATCCAGAAAATATTAAGTGCCTAGCCTATTATGGGACCTGGGGAGTGCACAGCACAGAAACTACTCATGACCTCTTGAAGTTTACATTTCAGAAAGGAAGCATAAAAGAGAACAACAGATGAAAAAATATGCAAAACCTTGAGTGGGAGGTGAAACATCAAGTTCTGCAGATGAAGAGGATTCCAGAGGGATAAAACAATGGGAAAGTCCTGAGTTAAGAACATGTCTCGCCAAGTCCAAGGAGCAGCAAGGAGTCCATGGTGGCCAAGGCAGCATGAGTGAGGGAGAGTGTGGGTGGAAATGAGGTCGGCTCGGCAGCTCAGGGCCCATCTTGTGTGGCTTTGGATTTGTTTCTAATTGTGATGGGAATCCATTAGAGTTCAAAGCTGGGGAATGGCATCATCTGCTACTGCACAGAGAATTGCTTTATGGACGATTTCCTTCTCAGAAATTTCATTAGGGGATTGGGTGAGAAGGCAGTGAATCTCAATAAACTTGAAATTTCTGGCTGATATTCCTTATACATCAGATCCTGTTCTGGTAGCTGGAAATCCTGGAGTGTGTTCCCAGATTCGCACATTCCTTCTTCAGGGGCCTTGGCTAGACCTATCTAGCTGGCCTAATAATACCTCTTCACACTCGTGTATTCAAGGAAGCACGAAGAGTGAGAAGGAAAGAGAGGAGAGGCTTACAGGAATTCCCTGGCACTCCGCAGCCTCAAGTAGGAATATGGTCTAAATAAATTAGTGGGCAGAAAGAGTTTGGATTATTTTCACAGTAAAAACAAAACAGTAAGACCTCTTGTGGAATATTTTCTGAAGGTTTAATAATTAGTGTAGGAAAAAATGGGGATCAACACATCTCTGTAAAACAAAACAATTCTTGCACTTTCCTCTCCCCATAGGCAGTTGAATGACTCCCAAGAGTAGCTTATTTTTTTTTAAAAATTCTGCTTCCTCACATAGTTGCCCTATATGTAAGGCACTTTCTGGATTAACTTTCTGTTAATAAGTAAGAAAAATATTGGGAAGGTCAGGGAAGGACACTTTAATGCCTGACCATAAATGGAGAAGGGAACCAAAAGAGAATTCCAGGAGACATGATGCATTCTGTGTCTAGTTTCTGGCAAAGCTACATCTGGAATTTGTATTCTTAAAGGCATGCACTTTTGTTTGATTTGATCAAAATTAGGTGCTTCATTCTTATGGGATGATAGTGAGGCAGATGCAGCCATTGCCCTCTCGTTTTGGAAGTGATGGGCTAGATGTGCAGACACAGGTTTCCTGGCTCTTTCTTTTGACTTCTCACATTAAGAGAAAAGCAGGTATTCCAGTTCCTCGAGAAAAACTCAGATAGAACTCTCTATAGTATTTTTTTAATCTGTTCTAATCAGAGCGTGAGGTATTTTCTTCTGAGCTTATTTGGGATACATTTTCTTGTTATAAAAGTGTATGAGGTTTGGGATTTCCTCATAAATAACCTTTTACAATGACTTCCTGTTGTTTTATTGCTCCCTGGGAACCAGAATATCCATGCAATGCCTTTCCACTGTGTGAGGTTGAATAAATCGTTCTAATTTAGAATTAGTCACTTGTAGATCCTAATTAGTAGTATGAGTAAAATGTCTATGTTTATTTCTGACCAGTCATGGGATAAACCTGTACTAAATTCAGTGTCACATTTTGTTGGCTGTGTCAGCTTGAGAAGCTGATGTCTGATAAAAGAATCAAACATCTCTTATACTATTTTTTCCTTTCCCTTCTTTCTTTTTCTTTTTTATTTTACTCTTAGAATTCTATGTTGGTGGCCTCCACTCATGTCCCTACCTCTTAATCACTGTTAACTCAGAACTTAATCATGTCCAGCAGCTAATGTGTGCTTTGTGAACTTACCAAACAAAGGACTGATTCAGAGAGAACTCATGGAAAAGCAGGTTGGCATTTTAACTTTTAACCTAAAAAGCAAACAGCTAGGCAAATATTTGACAGAAAAATGGACTACTCAATGATCCTGGAATGGTGAGTTTAAGTCTTGTTTTGTATGCTTATTCTCTGTAGAGTATTACAGTGTGTAATACTCCCAATTTGGAGAGAAGGAAAAGAAGATTGAGAAATTATCTAGTAAAATTTATAAATTTGAACCAAGAGATGAATTGTGTGTAAGTGAAGACTTTTTTATTTTTTTATTTTTTTGACAGGCAAAGTTAGACAGTGAGAGAGAGAGAGAGACAAAGAGAGAAAGGTCTTCCTTCCGTTGGTTCACTTCCCAAATGGCTGCTGTGGCCGGCGCACTGCGCCTATCCGAAGCCAAGAGCCAGGTGCTTCCTCCTGGTCTCCTCTGTGGGTGCAGGGCCCAAGCATTTGGGCCATCCTCCACTGCTTTCCCGAGCCACAGCAGAGAGCTGGACTGGAAGAGGAGCAACCGGGACAGAACTGGCACCCCAACCGGGACTAGAACCCGGGGTGTTGGCGCTGCAGGCAGAGGATTAGCCCAGTGAGCCGCGGCACCGGCCGTAAGTGAAGACTTTTATAAATATCTAAAATGCAATTAAAATGAGATCTTGGAAGCAGGACTGAACTGAATTTATAGTCCAGTAAAAGGAAACCCACTCAGCTATCGTGTATCCTTGTCTGAAGACACACTGAGATCCCAGAGTGGGCAGGGGTTGATAGAGCACAAAGAAGGCAATCTAGTGAAGAAAGGGTTTGGAGGAGTCTCATGCTAACATTCAGGGATAGGAGGCTAACACCACAGAGAACTTCATCTGGAGGGTGTGACTCTTGGATCCCTGCGGGATTTCTAGAGTCATCAGACAATCAAATCTTGGCAACACATCCACTGATTCCTTTCCTGAGTTCATCATACTGGATATGTTCTGCGCATGCTCTGGTTTCTGGGCTGCTTTTTTTTTTTTTTTTTTTTTTTTTTTAACAGAAAGAGGAATTTCTGATCAGCCTCTCTCTTCTGCCTCTGGATGGACTAATGGGTGCATTTCTGTTGATAAAAATATTAACATTTTGGCTCTTTCCTAAGTGGATTTTTCCTAAGAAGCAGATCACTCCAGCAAAGGCTGGCGAAGCTAAGCTGTCAGGGTTGCTATTCCAATCACCTGACTCTGGATCCGACATTTCACTGGTCTCCTTCTCAGCTTGTTGTGACTATTGAAAGTATTAAAGGAGGTAAACCCTATAGAGAAGCCTAAAGAGAGTTCATGGGCATCTCTTTCCACCATGATCAGAAAGTGTATTTTTCATTACTGTAACATTTTGCTTCAGTTTTTACTTATAAACATATAAGAACAGATTTGGGAGATGTAAAGTCTATTTTTCTCATGCATATTTTCATATTTTTTCTTAAATGACCTATATGGTTAGTAATCAGATGTCCCAAAACCATGAATATTTTAGAATAAAAATATATTACGGAGCAGGAATAAAATTGGATATTGGAGATCCATTCTTCATGAACACTGGATTCCCACTTCACAATGGTAATGCTAACCCTCCCCTTTTTTTTCTGAGCTGGAATGAACACTATAAGTAGAGATTGTTGGTTTAAATGTACTGCAAAGGATAAAGCGGGTTCATTCTCATACCGGATGCTTCCCACTCTCAGTGGGAATAACTAAACGATTTTATGAGCCAGACTCGGGAAGGACACAAGGAAGGCAAGAGGCTCACATAAAAGCAAAGAAGAATGTTGGTCTCAGGAGACCTAGAATTGGACTACAAAACAAGAGCCAAGGCTCTTGTCCTGTGAAAGTGACCATAAAACACATAAGTGAGTAACTTTAACTTTCCTAACAAAAGAAGGTAGTTTTTCAAATGAGAAATTCTAGCGATAACTGGAATTTTCTTTTTAATAGTTCAGAATGCATGATCTAATGCCCTTACAGAACTACCCCTAAATATAGTAATATGAAAATAAATTTCAGCATCATTTTCTTATGCTGCTAAAAGCCATTGAGAAAATAAATTGATTGTCCACTATGTTATGAAAAGAATACAGTATAGAGTGAGTGACCACAAAGGAATAAACAATAGAGTAAGTAATGCTTCCTCTAAAACATAATTTATTTTCTACACTACTCTGTTAGCAAATGTATTAGGTTAGTAGATTTTGGAAACCAAAATGTAAAAACATTAGATTTCATCTTGATTTGTAAAGTGCTATGTCTCTTGTACCTAGTAAAGTGACTGGAATATATTAGATAGTCAACACACTTGTTAAATGGATTTTTCAAGAAGGCTTTTATTTAATGAATACACATTTTATATGTACTGCTTTTAGAAATATAGTGGTTGTTCCTCCCATTCCCACCTTCCCATCCCACCTCCTACTTCCTCTCCCATCCCATTCTTCATTAAGATTCGTTTTTAATTAATTTTATATACAGAATACCAACTCTATACTAAGATTTCAGCAGTTTGTACCCCCCCACACCACCCCCCCAATATCCTAAAGTACAGATTCAGAGCAAGTTTTACAGTTATTTCTCATAGTACAATTCATTAAGGACAGAGGTCCTACATGGGGAGTAATTGTACAGTGACTCCTGTTGTTGATCTAACAATTAACACTCTTATTTTTTATGTCAGTGACCACCCAAGGCTCTTGACATGAGCTGCCAAGGCTATGGAAGCCTTTTGAGTCCACAGACTCTGTTGGTATATAGACAGGGCCATATGCAAAGTGGAAGTTCTCTCCTCCCTTCAGTACATCCTTCTTTGTTGGCCCCTTCTTTTTTAATAGAAAGCTTTTATTTAATAAATATAAATTTCTTAGATACAACTTCTGGATTATAGCGGTTCTTCCTCCCATACCTGCCCTCCCACCCACAGACCATCCCACCACCTACTCCCTCTCCCATCCCATTCTTCATTAAGATTCATTTTTAATTATCTTTATATACAGAAGATCAACTCTCTACTAAGTAAAAATTTCAACAGTTTACATCCACACAGACACACAAAGTATAAAGTACTGTTTGAGTACTAGGTTTTTTTTTTTAATTTATTTGACAGGTAGAGTTATAGACAGTGAGAGAGACAGAGAGAAAGGTCTTCCTTCTGTTGGTTCACTTCCCAAATGGCCGCTATGGCCGGAACTGCGCCGATCTGAAGCCAGGAGTCAGGTGCTTCTTCCTGGTCTTCCATGAGGGTGCAGGGGCCCAAGCACTTGGGCCATCCTCCACTGCCTTCCCGGGCCACAGCAGTGAGCTGGACTGGAAGAGGTGTAGCCAGGACAAGAACCTGCACACATATGGGATGCTGGCACCGCAGGCAGAGGATTAACCAAGTGAGGCACAGCGCCGGCCGCAAGTACTAGTTTTACCATTAATTCTGGTAGCACAACTCATTAAGGACAGAGGTCCTACATGTGGAGCAAGTGTACAGTGACTCCTGTTGTTGATTTAACAATTGACATTCTTATTTATGACATCAGTGATCACCCGAGGCTCTTGTCATGAGCTGCCAAGGCTACGGAAGCCTCTTGAGTCCACAAACTCTGACATTATTTAGACAGGGCCATAATCAAAGTGGAAGTTCTCTCCTGCCTTCAGAGAAATATACCTCCTTCTATGATAGCCTGTTCTTTCCATTGGGATCTCACTCAGATATTTCATTTAGGTGTTTGTGTTTTTTTTTTTTTTTTTTTTTTTTTTTTTTTTTTTTTTTTGCCACAGTGTCTTGGCTTTCCATGCCCATGCCTGCGAAACTCTCATGGGATGATCTGAATGCCTTAAGGGCTGATTCTGAGGCCAGAGTGCTGTTTAGGGCATTTGTCATTCTATGGGTCTGCTGTGTGGTTGATGGCCCCTTCTTTCCACTGGAGTCTCAGTCACAGAGATCCTTCATGCAGAACATTTTTTGCCACTGTGTCTTGGCTTTCCATGCCTGAAATGCTCTCGTGGGCTTTTCAGCTAGATACGAATGCCTTAGGGGCAGATTCTGAGGTCAGAGTTCTGTTTAGGGTGTTTGTCATTCTATGAATCTGCTATGTGGACTGCTTCCCATGTTGGAACTTTCTCTCCTTTTTAATTCTATCTATTGTTATTACCAGACACTTGGTCTTATTTATGTGATCCCTTTGACACTTAATTCTATCTATATGATCAATTCCACACTTAATATGATCACTTTAACACATAAGATGGGTTTAGTACCACCCAGCTTAATGGGATCTGGAGTCCATGGCAAGTTTTTAGCTTTGCTTTTAGGGGTAAGTCCATGGTAATGTGTCCTGAATTGTACAGCTTTTCCTTCTCTCATTCCCACTCTTATTTTTAACTGAGATCTATTTTCAATTGACTTAATATGCCTATGATTAATTCTATGCTAAATAAAGAGTTCAACCAATAGTATTGAGTAGAAAAAAAAGAATAAATTAAAAAAAAATGAAATAATGAAGTGTTCCTCGACAGTCAAGACAAGGGTTGTTCAAGTAATTGCTTCTTGTAGTGTCAGTTTCACTTCTACAGGTCACCTTTTAGGTGCTCTCTTAGTTATCACAGATCATGGAGAATATATGGTACTTGCTCCTTTGGGACTGGCTTATTTCCTTAGGTATGATTTTTTTCAGATTCATCCATTTTGTTGAAAATTACTGGATTTAGTTTTTTTTAAACCACTGTGTAGTATTCCATAGAGTACACATCCCGTAGTTTCTTTATCCAGTATTACATTGATTGGCATTTAGGTTGATTCCATGTCTTAGCTATTGTGAATTGAGCTGCAGTAAATATGGAGGTGTAGATGACTTTATTTGATGTTTTAATTTCCTTTGGGTAAATTCGGAGAGTGGAATGGCTAGGTCGTGTGGTAGGACTATATTCATATTTCTGAGGGATCTCCAAACTGTCTTCCATAGTGGTTTTACCAGTTTGCGTTCCCACCAAAAGTTGATTAGGGTACCTTTTTCCCCACATCCTCTCCAGCATTTGTTGTTTGTTGATTTCTGTATGAAAGCCATTCTAACTGGGGTGAGGTGAAACCTCATTGTGGTTTTGATTTGCATTTCCCAGACAGCTAGTGATCTTGAGCACTTTTTCATGTGTCTGTTGGCCATTTGGATTTCCCCTTTTGAGAAATGTCTGTTTAAGTCCTTTGCCCATTTCTTGCCTGGATTCTTTGTTTTGCTGCTGTTGAGTTTTTTGATTACTTTATGTATTCTGGTTATTAAACCTTTATCAGTTGCATGGTTTGCAAATAATTTCTCCCATTCTGTTGGTTGCCTCTTTACTTTCCTGACCATTTCTTTTGCTGTACAGAATCTTCTCAATTTGATGTATCATACTTGTTAATTTTGGCTTTTATTGCCTGTGCTTCTGGGATCTTTTCCAAGTACTTTTTGCCTATACCAATGTCTTGCAGAGTTTCCCCAATGCTGTCTAGTAATTTGATAGTATTGGGTCATAGATTGTCTTTAATCCATTTTGAATGGATTTTTGTGTTAGGTGTAAGGTAGGGTTTCTGCTTTATACTTCTGCATGTGGAAATCCCAGCACCATTTTTTGAAGAGACTGTCCTTGCTCCAGGGAATGGTTTTAGCTCCTTGGTTGAATAGAAGTTATTGTACATGCGTTAAATAGATTTTTGTGTATATTCCAGAGAAGACAATACTATAATGAAAATATGAACTGTCTGTAAATTTCTGCTTTCTGGTTCAAGTCCTATCTTAGTGGGATTTGTGCTGCTGTGAAATGATACCTGAGGCTGGGTAATTTATAAAGCACAGATATTTATTTCCCAAAGTTCTGGAGACTGGGAAGTCTAAGGCTAAGGCACTCATACCTAGTGAGACCCTTCTTGCTGCATCACCCCGTTGCAGAAGGCAGAAATGCAAAGCAGCACCTGCACACAAGTAAGAGACAGAGTTGGAAGGGGGTTGGAGAGAGGGGTGGTTGCTGAAGGGAGAGGCTGAACTTGCTTTTATAACAAACCTGCTCTGGACATAATGAAGTCACTCCCACAATTATGCCATCTATACATTCATGAAGGCAAAGCCTTCATGACTTAATCATCTTTTAAAGGTCCCACCTCTCAATACTGTTGCATTGGGAATTAAGTTTCCATTACATGTATTTCATAGGACACATTCAAACCATAGCAAGTACGTAATGTAGGCCTGATTTGCTTGATGACCTAGAGAAAAGGCTATATTTTACACAAGGCATCTGATGATCTTATATAGGCTGTTTCCTCTGACCTGATAATGAAGAATCTCTTTCTCTTTTTTCCCAGTCAGGAGTCTCATATTGTTATCAAAACCTAGCTTAATAGTGATTACCTTATGGGGAGTTAGAGGGATTAATGAGATTTGAATTTGTATCCTGCTTTCTTCTGTGCATTCACTATGAGTAATAATAATTAGCATGATGAGAACATTAGGAAAGTTGTTCTACATCTGTTGAGACTTTCTCTCTGCTCTTTCTCTCCACTGTCATTTCTTGCTTTGATACCTCATATCCCACTACCTCTCCTTCCTGGTCTGGTCTTTCATGAGGTCTGATATGTATTGCTGACATTTTCCAACCCTTCCCCAAACCATTATTAAAAAGTCTGTTATATGACAACTTATCAACATTGAAGGTGGTAAATGACTCATCCTTCATAATTTAAGACAGAGCAGATAGCAGTGAGCAGAACAGTGATCAACTAATCACATGACCTCATTTATACAAGGAGCTCTACCACTAGGTGATTTTTGTGAACTAGTAATTTTCCTGGACTGTACTTTTCTCATGTATAAAATGTGGGGCTTTCTCTGGATTAATGTTTCTGTAGGTATGTATGTACATTCTGTATTGCTGGTCCTGAATATATTGCATTCATTTGAGAATTACTGTATATTACCTTCTTGAATATTATAAGGATTTCTCTGACATATCTTGAGACAAAGGAACAGTTTTTCTTTACTGGAAATTGTTTAGGGGGGAAACCATGGCATGTGGGTGGTTCTCCAGACAGTTCTCTGAGGGTATCTATAGTTTACCTTTCTTGGGGGCTTGGCTTCAATTACATGTCCCTTTACCTCTAGTGATAACAACCATGGGTATAAAGTAGGTCAAGAGCTTCACCTCTCAGGCAGTAAGGATGGAATAAGGGAGAGGTATGAATAACTGTAGTATAGGATGACATTTGAGACTAAATGTATGATCAAATTCTAATGGGTACGAGAAAGAAGTAAGTTCTTCCCAGAGTTTGGAGAGAGGATGAGGAAGGAAGACTCCACAGGGGCAGCACTGTTTGAGCTCCGTGTTGAGGGGAGTTAGCAATAATTCACCAGGCCAAGAGACTCAGCAAGGATAGTCTAAGCAAAAGGAACAACACGGCACAACGGTGTAAAACTTCAAGGTATGCTCTGTGGTGGGTTTGTGAAAGAATTCTGTGGCTATGAAACCTAGGAGTAGACGCTGCCTAGGAAGAAAGGAACAGGAAAAAGTCTTGGAGGTGGGTGCCATGTGTTTTAAGTGTCTTAATAAGAAGCCTGAAATTTAAGATATAGTTAAAAAGACACCATTCTTAGGACAGTTTTTAATCAGGGGGCTTTCTTGATCAATAGGTGTTTTATAAAAAGAATTATGGAGAACTGAGGCAGATTGGGAGTGGTGAGTGGAGAGGCTGGCAGGGAAATTAATTATGATTCTATTGAAATGGCGCTAGTAAGAGATGATAAAGGACTGAATCATGACAGGGGCAAATGGATGAGATAAAGGAAACAGAAATAAAGGAAATTTAAAAGCTTTTTAGACCATGGGGGAATGGTTAGATAATGAGGAAAGAAAGAAAGAAAGAGGAGTATAAAATGGCTCTATAGTGTATAGCTTGGGCAAGTATTGTATGATTATATAACTTACTGGGATAGGAACTCAAAGGAATGAACTTTTTCACATAGATTTTGAGTTGGGTTGGGAGCTGTATTGCATAGGGTCATTTTCCTATAAAACACACCCATGGTTGTTGTGTTTCAGAGTTCAAGAATGATTTAACTAAAGACTGTATTATTTTCAAGAAGATTTATTTTCTACTAGAAAATATATTCCAAACTGAAATTTAGTAGTCACAAGATACATTCTTGTCAGTAGAACAGTATTTAAGTCTATGTTTTTCTTTTATATTTATGTATATGTGATAAATCTTTATTTTTTGAATTATAAATCCATTTGGCTTTTCACTTAATATAAAATTCTTTTTCCTTTCATCTGTGGTTTGTACTACATATACTAATATCTCAGTAGACATTTATGCCTCCATTTTCTAGGATAAAATTGCACAGAACACTGACAATATTAGTGATAACTGAAATATTAAGCTATTATTTTTGGGACTAATCCCAAGTTTGGCTTTTAGCATGAAATTTTATCATTGACAATGCATTAAAATATATTGTTTATACTGAGGGAGTAGGATTGTACCTCTGTGAAAATTAGAAATAAATATTCTTTTGGAAGAACTCTATCTTTGCTTATTGTGTGGAATTTTTCACAAATTTTAAAGAAATATTTTCTAATAGCCTTTTGAGGTAGAGAGCTTTCTTAAAATTATTATTTAGAGGAATAAGAGATCCTTTTGAGAGGTAAAATGTGGAACCTAGCATGCTCCAGGTTATTTACATGAAGTAGTCCATAGCTTCCTCATTAGGTCCAAGACTTTTGCTTTTACCTGGGACAGCTGCCTTCTATTAGCACTGGAAGCAAATTGTACAATCTGTGTCCAATGATCCATGACCACCTTCTCATTTAGGATTTTCTTTTCTGTCCAGAAGGGCCTAGAATTCAGAAACTGAGTTGGTGGAGATGTATTGTTGCTAGAAATAATTTATCAGAGGAAAGAAAAGACTGTGTTTATCTTTCAAACAAACCAAGCTATGAAACTTGCTACACTTTATGAAGTGAGCACAATAGTGGTAGTCAGAAAGACTCCTGAGAACACTTTTTTTTCTTGTATATCGTAAAGAAATAAAGATAAAAAAATAATGTTCTTATTGTGATAGGAAAAATCTCCATCCCTCTCCACTTGCCACAACTGTGGTGCATTTAAGGCAGCTCTGTGGAATTGTTTTGAAATAAATTGGAAGCCCAAAAAGGCCCGTGCATGTCATGGTTGATTCACTATTCTGAGGTTAATGATAAAAGGTTACTGTATCTACTCCTGGAGATTGGACTGATTTTTGAATGTATTTTTTTGCTGTTAGAAGAAATGTCACCTTCTTGAGAAAATACAGTGCAAAATGAATTGAGACAAAATGTGCCTTACCTCAGAGCAATACAACCTTATTTCCCTGCAGCAGATACAGAGGGCGGGGAAGTCGGGCTGTGCTTTCTGAAGTCCAACCACCCAGTATCTGGCTGTGCCATTCTCTCCCCTGATCCAGTGCCACTCCCTTAACTTGATATCTGTTTACTTTAGAGGAGGCCGTTTTTAAGAAAGGATCGTAAATATCCTGGCCAAGTGCCCCAAAAGCCATGACAAGCAAAAAGAACATACTTTCCTGCAGATAAGCATTGGTGCTATTTAAATGTGTGGGTTAATTTTTTATCCACTTCAGCTTCCCTGCTTTCTATTTCTTCTCTGAAGCCCTGGGCACAGGAACCTGTGCAGGCACATTATTGCAGAGCATATTGCAGGACAATCCTCTAACGAATAGCTGCATTCACGGCATCTGGATTCCTGATCCTTTTGTAACATGGCAGGTGTGAGTGGTTGTATAAAATATTCCATGTTTATCTTCAACTTCTTTTTCTGGGTAAGTGTTTTCCTTTTAATTATCAATTTTCTGCAAGAAAGGGGATCTTGATATCATAAACAAGAACAGATTCTGCACTAGAGAAATAGGAGGAGAAGGAAAATGTATCTTCCATTTACTTGTTTGGATTTGTTTGTTCTTGCTTTGGATATTTCAGTAATTGAAAATGAGCCAATGACTCAAAAAAGTACACTTAGATTCTGTGAGGATAAACATTTCATAAATGTTTTGATATAGTTGCAAAAACAATCATGGAGGAAAAACTACCCCTTAATTAAAGGACAATTATTCTTAGTTGTATATCAATCAGGCCTCCCTGGTTTAAGTCCCCTGTGGGAAAAACATGGTCTGATCCATCCCTTTATGTCTGGATTTGAAACAGGTGAATAGCATGGCATGGAATGATAAAGACATGAAAAGAGGATCATTTCCTGACGACCTCCCCCCCCCCCAAAAAAAGCAATAGATCATAAAAAACTTGAAGGGGAAGCAATTAAATTATTTTATCATAAAAGGATTGAATTAAACCAGTGGAATTATATTGGCATTTTTGGAGTTAGGACTTTTTTTTTGGTTAGGATTTTAATATCATCCCCTCTTTAATAAACTAATAAGTAACATCTAACATGTTGAAATGGGAAAAATGGAAAAGGCACATGGGACGTTGGGAAATTGACTATCATTTTTAGTGTATATGGTGCAATTAGAGACTGTTCAAAAGCAAATTATTGGAAATAACCCAGAACACTTAGATGAAAAAAGTTTTGAATGATGGATTATGCAGTACAAGGAGAAACAAAACCTCCTTTTTTTGGAATATGTTATCTGTATGTTTTATACCTGTTTGCCTATGGTAAGCAGATAGCTGGTATCTACACAGTGGTGATTTCTGTCCAATTAAAATAATTCTTTAAAAATACCTTTTTAAAAAGGTAGAATAAATACTTCTTACTTTTTCACATTTCAAATTGATGAGTTAGCTTTCTATTATCATTCGAAAGTGATAAGCTGGTACTTCTTTACCTATCCTTATGAAATGAGATTTTATTACAATTCTTATTCCTATTGATGTGTTTCTTGTTCCATATTTGGAATCACAACATAGAAGAAAAATAGTGGACTTAATTAAACTTAATTACATAAATACAGATTCATTGTACAGAATGACATTCCAAATGATCAGCAGTCCCAAAGTACACAGATGATATATTTAGGAATTAAATCACTGAAAATATAAACAAAATAAAGAAGGAAAAAGGTTTATCATCTTTTCTTTCTCCTTTTCCAAGAAAAAAAGATTGATTATATCAATTTCAAAAAATTTTTCCTGAGAAATTTCTTCCCTTGATTAAGCAGTGAGAGTATAATGCCTTGGCTTTATTTCTAATTTGATATTATGGAGAACTTCAAATGTTCATCAAAGAAGATAGAATAGGAGAATCATCTATCACCCAGCCCTAACAGCCATGGAAGCATGGCCAGTTTTCTTCCATTAATACTTTTGAAGCAATCTAGATAGGTCATTTTACCTATAAATATTTTAGTATATGTTTCCAAATGATAATTCTTTTAAAAGTATAAGCACACGCCAGCGCCATGGCTCACTAGGCTAATCCTCCACCTTGCGGCGCCGGCACACCGGGTTCTAGTCCCGGTCAGGGCGCCGGATTCTGTCCTGGTTGCCCCTCTTCCAGGCCAGCTCTCTGCTGTGGCCAGGGAGTGCAGTGGAGGATGGCCCAAGCACTTGGGCCCTGCACCCCATGGGAGACCAGGCGAAGTACCTGGCTCCTGCCATTGGATCAGCACGGTGCGCCGGCCGCAGCGCGCCAGCCGCGGCGGCCATTGGAGGGTGAACCAACGGCAAAAGGAAGACCTTTCTCTCTGTGTCTCTCTCTCACTGTCCACTCTGCCTGTCAACAAATTAAAAAAAAAGAAGTATAAGCGCAATATCCTTATAATGCTTTAAAATTTAGTAACAGTTCATGATCAGCGATCAAATAGCCATCCAGGGTTCAAATTTTCAGTTGGCTTATAAATGTTCCTGTGTGAGTCAGGATCCAGATGAAGTCCATACATTGTCATTGTTTGATACATCTTTCATGTTAATTTTATCTATAGAATCTCCCTCTAAGTTCATCTTTTTATTCCCTCTTCAAGTTTTAAGTGCTGACATGTGTGTTTGTCTTAACCACATTTTCCAGAATCTGGATTTTGCCGTTTGCAGAGGTGTAAGTTTAACATGCGCTCCCATCCTTTGTACTGTCTTTTATGTTAGTAATTGCATCTGGCTGCTTGATGATATTCAGAGTTTGTTTTGTTTTTTTGGCACAACTGCTTCATAAGTGATATTGTGTTCTTTCATCAGTAGGCACATCATGTTTGATTGTTTTACTTTTTGAGATGTAAGTAGCCATTGATGCTAAGTACTAAAGAAAGTATTGATTGATTAAGAGATTCAAATTGGTGATATTCTTCTTCTATCAACTTTTCTTAATATATAAGTATTAGCAATAATACTTTCAATAATAAGAAATTTTTCATTTACTGCTTGGTTACCAGTGATACGGAACTTTTATTTTTAAAAAAAGTAGCGTAAGAACTTCTTTCTCATTTTTCACTTGTTGAATTTCAAAATAATGAATCACACCGAAGTGATAAACTAATATTTTTAAGTACCCTTTATGAAATGACAGATAAATTAACTTTTTATTGATGTGCAATTTATCCATCTTTGCCTAGTGGAGATTCTTCAGGTTGACTCCTGAGACCTTGTGACATAATCCTGAACTTGCCTAGTTCCTGCCCAACCCTGGAATCAGCAATTTTTCCAAGATGTCTTTATACTTGTCTTTATAGCCATTGTCTTTATATGACACAATATATATCACCCATGTAAACCAACCAGGATGTTCATATACTAATAAATATATGGTTCCTATTATTAAGATGCCTTAAAGAATCTAAACTGGTAGCAATCTTTAGATTGTGAAATGGTTTAAATATATTTTTGTTGTATAAAGACAGCATGCAAAGAGCTGATGGCTGTTGTGAATATATCAAAGGTCAGTGTTTCATAAATAGTTAATCAGGAATTTGGAATATATCTGAATTTTATTTTTAAAAAATATTTACTTATTTTACTTGAAAGGTAGAGGGACAGAGAGAGGAGATACATGGTGAGGGAGATCTTCTTCCCTTATGTTTACTCCCCAAATGCTGGGCCAGGCTGAAGCCAGGAGCCAGGAACTCCACCTGGGTTTCTCACATGGGTGGCAGGAAACTAAATTCTGTTGCCTCCCACATACATAGCAGGATGCTAGGTTGGAAGCAGGGCAGCTGGGACCCAAAGCGGCACTCTGATGTTGGATGTGGACTCCCCGGTTGGCGGCTTAACCCATTGTACCATGACTCTCACCCTAGTCTAGTTAGGGGATGTTTTACAGATTCAGTATTGCACAAGAATACTTCAGAAATTTCATAGAAGACATTGTCTAAATAAGATCGGAGTTGGTGAACTCAAAAGGCTTCCATAGCCTTGGCAGCTCATGAAAAGAGCCTCGGGTGATTACTGATGTCATAAACAAGAGTGTCAATTGTTAAATCAACAACAGGAGTCACTGTGCACTTACTCCCTATGTAGGATCTCTGTCCTTAATGTGTTGTGCTATGTGAATTAACGGTATAACTAGTACTCAAACAGTACTTTATACTTTGTGTTTCTGTTTGGGTGCAAACTGTTGAAATCTTTACTTAGTATATACTAAATTGATCTTCTGTATATAAAGATAATTGAAAATGAATCTTGATGTGAATGGGATGGGAGAGGGAGTGGGAGATGGGATGGTTTGTGGGTGGGAGGGTGGTTACGGGGGGAAAAAGCTGCTGTAATTCAAAAGCTGTACTTTGGAAATTTATATTTATTAAATGAAAGTTAAAAAATTCATAGGAAAGTGGAATTAGTAATATGAGTTTGTTTTGATGAAAAAAATTCCACAATATGTGGTAAATGTGTATTATGGAAAAATTGTGCATGAATTTTCAAAAAAAAGATTTTAAACCAAAATAAATTCACCTTTTTAAATTTTTCCACAAGATTTTTGAAGTACTATTGCATATTCAGGAATCAGAGTGAGTTGTAGAGCTCTGTACCATGGTACACCAGAAATGATCACTGCTTTCCTGAGAAATTATGATTGATTTATCATAACCATTCTCTGTTGACAAAGACAAAGTCCTTCTGATGGTGTAGATCCTAATTAGATATTTCTGATTTTCCTGGGAGTTCCTTCCATTAGTATATGTGGTCAGGCCTACAAAGCCTGTGTAAGAAATCTTGAAATTGAATCACTCTTTCAGCGAGAGCAAGAGTTATAAAGGCTGCTAGTGACAATTTCTTAGCCTACAGGTGACATCAATATTTTAAACCAAAATGTAGATGATAGAATCCCTGCAGTTAAAGAATGTTCCTACTTCTACTCTCTTGTCTACCCCCAACCTAGAGTCTTCAGTTGGAGTTTTACAGTCCTTCACAAGAAATTAGCAAGTTGTCACATTCTCAATGTTTACTTAACCAAAAATTTTAACGGTCCCACTGATGTGGTTTTCTTGTAGATGTCCATAGCCTTATGTTTTCAAATGCATTCTTTCTGGTGTAACTTGCTAAGCTAAACCTTTGCAAAGTAGGGCCAGATGTAGAAATATCTCTAAGATGTGCATATGGTTATTTAATCTAAACATACTAGTTTCTTCTGGGGAAGAATTTGTGATGTGCCACATAAATATGCAGTAATATCCAAGTGTTAGAATTACTAATTGAAGAAAAACATGTGAAAGTAAAAATTACTCTAATCTCTTAATGCAAGCAGTTGATGCATGTTGGAGAATTGGATGCCCTGTTGTAATGTTATTGGTACAAAATCTGTTTTCCTGCCTTTTATGTTAAAAACAAATGCAATGCCCACATTTTCCTATGCCTCTCTTAGATACACCATGCTGATAGTATTGTAGCTGTTGAGGGTGTTTTAGGTGTCTGAGTAAGCATGCTACAGGGAGCATTTGCCTCGTGGATGCAGTGGAATAATGGCCAGCAATGGAGTGCTATGGAGAGGCCAGCTCTTAATGAAGGAGAGCAGAGTGAGGTAACATCCCCAATCCCAGAAGGGGTAAGGTGAGGAAAAGAGGCCAAGTTGTGGAGTCAGGTGTATCAGAAACTGAAGGAAGCCAATACATGTAGAAATATGAAGAGAAAGAAGGAAATCAGAATGTGGTGAGAGTTTCAAGAATCAGGATTTCAATGTTCATGGATGAATTCTTTGTGGTACCTTGGCTTGGTCTCTAGGTTAGATGTGCTGAGAGCAATTAGAAGACAGGAAGCAGAGCAGATATAACTCTGTGATAGGGGTACATTACAAAAAGAACATGACTTATTCTGTACATTGATGATATGTCCCAAGGTAGACTTATCTATGGCTGTAATGTATGAACTTTTTAAGTAGAGTCATTGGTTACCACCGTGCAATCATGTGACAGTGACAAAACACATTAGAACCCAGTGGTGGAGATCTCAGTCTGAATATCAGTTCTTTCATCACTAGCTGTGCTGCCTTCTGGAAATTAGCTACTCTCTCTCTGCATTACTATTCCTCATCAATAAAAAATGATGACAGTGGTAGTATCTATCTACATCATGGAGTTATGAAAATTAAGTGCATTGCTAGATGAGAAAAACTCATAATAATGCCATATAAATATTTAAAGAAGACAATTCAATGGCAATTGTATAAGCATTTTTATGACTCATAAATATGAAACTACTCTATATAGTGGCGAATAAATTTCAGTGTTGGATTTTGAAACAGGAAGAAATAAAACAGCAAAAAAAGGCAAGAATTTGTCTCTCATAAGTCGAGACAATGAGAAAAAAGTATATTTTTTAAACACAGTGACTGGGATCAAATCCTGAATTCATCCCTATTGCTCTGTGACTAGCACATGACTTTTCTGCCTCCAATAGTCAAGTCACCTCTGGTATCCTGGGATTATTGTAAAAATGAGTCTTGTAGTTGGCCCCTTAAACATTATTCATTTTCATCCCTCAAGGTGCCCCTTTGGGAACAATAATATTAAGTTCACAGTCTAGTCTGTATCCCAGCAGTTTCTTCCTTTCTCTACACTGCTGAAGCACACTTCCATAAACATTAAAATCAAAAGATACAGTTGGGAGAGAGGGAGTAGAGATGATTGGAGGACACATTATCAGAGAAGAGGACAAGTCAACATTCTACCAGTTGGGGAGGACATTTGACACAGTAGTTAAGTTGCTGCTTGGAATGTCTGCATCCCATATTGGAGGGCTTGGTTTGAGTCCTGGCACCTCTGATCCAAATTCAGCTTCCTTCTAATATTTACCCTGTGAGGCAGCAGATGACTGCTCAAGTATTTGGGTCCTGCCACCCTGTGGAAGACCTGGATGGAGTTTCTGGCTCCTAGATGAGGCCTAGACCAGCTCTGGCTGTTGCAGGCATTTGGAGAGTGAATCAGGAGATGGTAGATCTCTGGTAGGTTTTTGGTGAGGGCCCTCTTCCTGGCCACCTTCTTGCTTGGTCTTTCTTCCGTTGTGTGAGTGGGAGAGGGAGAGAGGGAAAGAGAGATTTTGATTACTTTTAAGGTCACCAATCTGAACAGATTAGGACCCCACTTTTATGACTTTATATAATCCTATCTTTTAAAATCCATATCTCCAAATACAGTCACATTGGAAGTTAGGATTTTCAACATATACATTTTTAGTCCATTGAATATACATAAGCAAATTTCACAATTGCCTAATTTGTTAGAATGCTGATTGAGACCAACTACATCCTAATTCCATAGAAAGAACGATGCTCTGTGAAAGCTGAGTAAAAACCACAGAGATTCTCTAGAAATAAGTGGAAGAGGTTGGGCCAAGGAAGTTCGGCAGGGTCACTGATAGCAGGCCTCGGCACTGAGTATACTGACCCCTTTCCTTTTCCAACTTTACCAAAAGAAACTGGGTTGGAGATAGACACATATTTCTTTTCTTTTAAAAAATTTTTAAAGATTTTATTGAAGGTACACAAATTTCATGAACATAGTGATACTTCCCACCCAACCCTCCCTCCCGCCTATGCCCCCAGCTTTCTTCCTTCTCCCTCTCCTACTCCCACTCTTTTTACAAAGATCTATTTTCAGCTTACTTTATACTTATTTCTTAATTTATACTTGTGTTGATGAAAACAGCATGAAAAGACTAAGGTAGAAATCCTTGAGGCAAACTGGAGAAAGGGCTCAGGGAACCAATATGGTAGTCAATCTAATAATCAAGATGAACTAGTTTAGTATTTTTTTTTTTTTTTGGACAGGCAGAGTTAGACAGTGAGAGAGAGGGACAAAGAGAGAAAGGTCTTCGTTCCATTGGTTCACCCCCCAAAATGGCTGCTACAGCTGGCACGCTATGCCGATCCAAAGCCAGGAGCCAGGTGCTTCCTCCCAGTCTCCCATGCGGGTGCAGGGCCCAAGCACTTGGGCGATCCTCCACTGCACTTCCAGGCCACAGCAGAAAGCTGGACTGGAAGAGGGGCAACCAGGACAGAATCCGGCACCCCAACCGGGACTAGATCCCAGAATACCGGCGCCGCAGGCAGAGGATTAGCCTAGTGAGCCGCAGTGCCAGCCGAACTAGGCTAGTATTAATCATCACTATAGAATGATCATCCTTGATAGAAAGGAAATTTACCTTCATCTTTATTTGTTTGTTTGAGAAGCAAAGAGAGACAGAGAGAAAGATAATGAAAGCTCTCATTTGGAGAGTAAATCAGTCAATGGGAATTCTATCAATCTGCCTCTCAAATGAAGTTTCAATTTTTAAATATAAACAGTTAAATAAAGAAAACTCATTTGTGGGACAGTTAGTGTTTATTTCATAAAGCTTATGAATGGTTTGTTTTCTAAGTATTTGGAAAAATGAAGGACTTATCATACACACAAAAAATTTAAACATCATGTTTACTCTCTAAAAATTATTAAAGATAAAAGAAATTATCAATTCCCAACTTGACTCTCACTGGGATTAAACATGACAATAGGTCTGCTCTGATTTCATCATCATTTTAAAAAATCATCTATTATTTTTCACTTTATGTTTCTGTGTGGGAGCAAACTGTTGAAATCCTTACTTAATGTATACTAAGCTGATCTTCTGTATATTAAGATAATCGAAAATGAATCTTGATGTGAAGGGAAGGGGAGAGGGAGTGGGAAAGGGGAGGGTTGTGGGTGGGAGGGACGGTATGGGGGGAAAACCATTGTAATCCATAAGTCGTACTTTGGAAATTTATATGCATTAAATAAAAGTTTAAAAAAAAAAAAAATTATTAAAGATTTTTCACTGATAGTTGAATAAATGTCAGATAACAATGATAAAACTGCCAGGATTGTATTTATATTTGAAGCTAAAGACCAATGTGAGCACTTAGATAATAAATATATGTCTACTTGTGAAAGGAGAATAAAAAGAAAGAAAATATTAGTGAACAAATCACATAACAAAAACCCAGTTGGTATAAAATTACTGAAAATTCCAGAAGGTTTTATTATCATTTGTATAAATTCTCACTTAGGGACTTATTGACAAAAAATTTCTAAAATGAGTATTTATCCCAATTTACAAATGAAGTTAGGATTTAGTGAAAGGAGGTAGGGGTATAAAAAAAGGAAGATTTTGAGACTCCAAAACTTTCTTTCATGGCTTATATTTTACTGTATGTATAGATGTGTAAGATAATTAAATTGCATAGGTTGTTTGGCATTTAAATAAAGAGCTTTTATTTTTAATTTTAATTACACTAATTTTTGGGGGGAGTTGAAGCATGTGATGCACTTGGATTGGGTAGGAGTTGCAGAGGATTTTCAGAATGAATACACACACACACACACACACATATATTTGAATTCCAACTTTTTTTCCAAGATGAAGAGTTAGGACCTGGGTTTTGAAGTTTTTTAGAGTATACAGAATCTCATTTTTCAGCTACTCATTACACTTGACAAAAATCTCTTGACTCTGTCTCCACTATAAACCTCATGAGGAGCCATTAAAAGTGCCATTGGGCATTTCTGCCTTGTGGCTCAACCATGCATGAAAGCAATGATGCTCTGAGGACACTGGATTTTGGAGGACTTGGACATTTTTCTGTCAGAGCATGGAAGCTTAGAATCTTCTAGAATGTCCATCCAGGCCTGCTGTGTCTGATATGTTACCAGCCCTGCTCTTAACATCTCCCTCTAATAATAGATCTTTGACTTTTTTTTGAGGTCATAATATGTATCTTTTTTTTTTTTTTAAAGAAAGCCTGAAAGACAAGAATTTTCCTTACACTAAAGTAAAATGTGTTTCACATTTTATGTGTTGGCCTTGGTCCAAATTAAATAATCTGGTAGAGTCATTAAAGGAATTTAAGACTTTAAGAACTGTTCTTCATTGTTCTTTTTCTCTGGATAAACTTCACTACCTACAAGAATTTATTTTTAAAAGAATTTATTTAGGTCCAATAAGTGTTGGTTAGTATATATCTCAGTTGCTTAACTGCAAATTTTGTCTAATGTCCTACTGTTCCCTGTTTACCCCAACTTCATTCTCCCTCTTGCATCCTGAGTGAATATTTCATGATTAGTCAGTTGTTTTCTTCTTTCTGGGCCCAAGATAGCTTCTGAGAGACAAACCCAGAGGCTTGATAAATATATTTTATCTCTAATCTATTGTGACTTGTCTTTTGGGTGTTACAATCTCCAAAAACACAGAGTTGGAATTGCAACATGGAAAATAATCTTTTCTTGCTTAGTGAAGATGACTTCTGGTCCACAGACCTATCAGTGCTTTGCAGACAACAAGCAGTTATTCTTATCAAACATATGGATTGCAATAGAACATTTCCACAATTATCTGTATATTTCATTTATACCTTTCAGGTAGTAATGGTGTATTTAATGAAAAACTACTGTGACCAGATGGATGAGAGTATGTGGAATTGGTTCATTTTGTCTTAATTGTAAACTCTAACCTTTTTTTTTTTTTTTTTGCAGCTATGTGGTGTCTTGATCCTGGCGATAGCAATATGGGTACGAGTAAGCAAAGATGATCAAGAGGTAAATAAACAAATATAAGCCACCTTGTCCCTAGTGTAGTTTATTTCTAATAACTATTATATCTATGAAAATGAAAGTAATGACAATCACAATAACAATAAGCACTTCTACAACATTTTTCTTGACTACTTTAACTCATCATTTGTGCTGATATGTATTTTATAATTTATTTAAGTTAATTGAATTGCTCTGTCCTTGGCACCATGCGAGGTGTGGAACAATGGTTCTGGAGCACGGAAGAGGTATTATTCTAAACATTGAAAAATTTCAGTGAAAATGGAGGTGGGAAGTGGCTGAAGTGGAAATGTTTTTCCTTCATCATTTGTTTAAAGCCAGCCTGATATACCACTTGAGAAAGTAGACCACCCCCTTCCTCACCAAGAGTAACAATTTTTGTACTAGAAGATTTTTCAGTAATTTAACTGATCTCAAAGTGGTTGATCCAAAAGGCAAAAAAAGGTGTGTGGGGGGAGTTATCTTAAGAAAATTTGAGTCTGTGCTTTAAAGGCATCAAGAAACAGTATAGTTAGTGTTATTCATGGCAACTAACATTGAAGGCAATCCCTTTAAACAGGAAAAGCTTGCCATGTGAACACAGCTCAGCAGTTCTCTGGGCATGCCCAGCTTCTTGCTACCTGTACAAGAAGAACATGTCCCTGTTTTGCCTACTACACATATTTTTTTGACCAGGGGCAAAGATCTTATGAAGATTTTCCCGAGTTTGGAAGAAGCTTTCTTCCTATGGATAAATTTTGATTCCAGCCTCTGGACTTCTCATATGCTCTCTGTTTCATACCACAGTGTCACAAATGTGGGAAGACTGGGCAGGGAAGGGACAGAAGCAAGAGCATGGGAGGAGGGTTCTTTGTTTTACTCAACACTGCGTCATCCTGGCAGCATTCTCCGGTTTCTTGCTCTCCTCTTTTCAGGGGTATCCCTCCTTCCCAAATTATTATTCTTACTCCTGTAGAATGGTTTCTTCATTTTTCTTTGTTGCCTGGGTTCTTACCACTGTGAGGAATCATGTCTTCTATTGTTAGTGCCATTTCAAGGTATTTGCCCAAATGAGGAGAATTTTTTCCTCCTTAGATTTTTTATTCCTATTTAATAGTTATTAAACTATTTTTAAGCCAGCAGTTAAGAGAATATCTGTGTGACAAAGATAGAGAGCAAGCTCTTATTTGCTGGTTCACTCCCAAAATGCCTTCAATGTGAGTAGGACTGGGGCTAGGCCAGGCTGAAGCTGGGAGCCAGAAACTCAATCCAGGTTTCCTGCATGAGTGACTGGGACTCAACTAGTTGAGCCATCACTTGCTGCCTCCCCGGGTATGCTTTAGCTGGAAGCTAAAATCAGGGGTTGGAACCAGGATTCAAATTCATTACTCTCTTCTGGGATACAGACATCTCAACTAGCTTCTTAACTATCAGGTCAAACATCTGCTTCAGATAGCACACATCCTAATAAAATTTATTTAATCATGGTGCAGTTAAAAGCCTCTGTTCACAGCCTGGTGGAAAGAGCAATTAAAGACAAATTTTTCTGTTCTGTTTCCTATCTTAAAGTGGGGGACACTTCTGGAAATTTCTCTCCCTCTTTCTCTTTTACAATTTGCTTTCTACTCCTGTGGAACCCATAGAATCAGAGCAACAATTAGTTACCTCAGCATTCTGTGCCTTACTTAGGTGAAAACCTTTGGTGGGGGACAGTTATGTTTTATACTCATAAATATGCCTTCCCGAAGGCTTGAGGATCTGCAGTGTAAGCCTATAAAAGGTATTTAAAGATGGACAGAATCTCTGTTGTCTAGAATGGGATGTCTGACATTGGGGCTCATAATCAAACACAGAGATTAACAGCAACCTATAGAGAGAGTACTTTGGCCTTTTCTAACATGGGTGCAAGGCCTGCATCTTATTTATTTTATTCTTTCACTTCTGGTTGATATTTTATTTCCCCTTAGTGTTTCTGGTAAACAAATTTGGTGTTTAGTCTGTTAAGAAGTTACCCACATTGAATAAATTAAGGGAATACTGTTGTCATTGAGGGTGTTACTCCACATGTGGGGAAAAGAATGAATTGATAGAACTAGACAGCATCTTAGTTACGTTTAGACTCTTGCGCTGTCAGCCTCTTACCATGAACAAAAGCAAGTTATTTGCCAGGACTACATTAACCAGCTTGATTTATCTACAGTTAGCATGATTTTTATTTGTCTGAGGCCTGTGACAAAGAATCATGACTGAGCAAAGAGCTGAACTTTATTAGTGGAGAAATAGAAGTAGCAGTTTTAGAAGGGAAAACATGGACACAAACAGAAAAGGAGAATGTTGAGGAGGAGGTAACATATCTTTCTGCTAGTGTTTCATAGGAATAATTTTCTTCCCCTGGGATAAACTCAGCACCATGAGGAGAAGCATATTGGCAGCCATCCTTGACCCAGGAGACCTCCTCTAATCCAAAGAGGAACTCTGGCACTTTGTTATCCAGGCCCAGCCATTCCTCTTCCTTTAGAAATTCTCCCCTTGTCCTATGACTCACTCAGACACAACATTCATCCAACATCTTTTAATACCCTGTGTTTTCTCTGTTGCACCAAACATCTGAACTGAGATTTCTATCCCATTCTTGAGTAAGACTAGCTGCGTTTTGTGCTGGACATGGCACAGTGACTGCTGGGCAGTCAACACACTGCTTTCTGGCCAGTCTCTGATGCTGGGTCACCCTTCCTAGGCCAGTCTCATAGAGGTTCCTCATGAACTGCTACACCAGTGCTGGCTGTAACACCCAGACCCCATAAGTAGATATTTGATCTATTATTCTATACCTGGGTGATCTGTCCTAAATTCTGATAGCCCTGCTAGTGAATCTTCAAACCTGTTTGACAGCTTAGGGTTTGCTTGTACTGGCTACACTATTCTAGTGAAGCATTTTTTGTGGTAAGTTGATAGAGATCATTTCTTTTCTTAGAAGAAATATTTACTTATTTGAAAGAGAGGGAGGGAGGGGGGAAGGAGAGAGAGAAGAAGGGAGAGAGAAGATAGAGAGAAAACCCAAGAGCTCCCATCAGCTGGTTCACCCCTCAAAAGGCAATGATAACTGGGAGCCAAGGTTAGGAGTTATGAACTGAATCTGGTTCTTTCACATGGATGACAGGATCCCATCTAATTGAGCTATCACCTGGTGCTGTGGATTCGTTCTGGGAAGAGGAGTGCGGTGCGGGCAAGGGGCACGGAGTCACCACTGGGAGTCAGATGAAAATGGGCCAGAGGCGAGCAGCCTGCAGACTCATTTATTTCAGTTGGTACAGCAGCTTATATAGTCGAGGCAGTCAATTGTGATTGCCCTAACCAATCACAGCCTGTTGCCAGGCAGGCTCCATTGCCAGGTGGTTTTCCAGGGGGTTTCCGAAGCCATTCCTGAGTAACTGATGCTAGCTTGCCAGCGGCCATCTTGGCATGGCCTTCTCATTCCACCACAATCACCCATTGCATTTTAGAGTCTGGAGGAAACTAGAGTCAGTACTGAAAGCTAAGGATAAAGCCCAGTGTGCTCCAGTGTGGGATTCAGGCATTCTTGCTGGCATCATAACCACCAGGCTAAATGCCCACTCCAGGCTGGTTTCTTAATACTACTTTTTTGTCACATCTAGTTTGACCCAGATATCATGACTGTTTATTAGCAAAACTGATTTCATGGCTTCAATCCTAACAAAAAAAACAACAAAGAAAGCCCCAAAACAAACAAAAATCTTTAGGCCTAACCAAGCTTTCAAAATATGTAAATTGAAACATTATCTGTAAATACTGACTTTAATAGACAAGAGGACTTAGATGTTAGAGGCTGGCCCAGAACCTCTTTATGGAATGGAAAACTGAAGCCCAAAGAGTTAGTTGAGTATCCCAGGGTTACAAATTTAGTTTTTGTTTTGTTGTTTTGTTTTACAAATTGAGTTCTTTATCAGGATCCTGACTGGGATCTAAATCTTTGTTTTAATGCTTTTCTAACTTCAGCACAATATTTCATACTGATTGCAGAATAAAGATTTCTTCTAGTTATGAAATGACATAAAAAGCCTTGAAAACAAAAAAAGGGCATCAAAAGTGGTAGCAGTAGTCAAATCATTTTTGCCTTTGACATTACCAGGGATCTGTACAGCAGATTCTGAGAGGCAAAGTATTTCAGGTAGACTAGTAACTAGTGTTCTACCTGGAGATAGCCCAGTAGAAGAGATTAGAGGTGATAGATGGACTATGTGTGAGAGTCATGTATGACACAGGCACACGATTTCACTCTTTCACTATGATTTGTTCCTGGCCCTAAATGAAGAACAAGATGTTGATCAAGGGTAGGTCTTCAGAGGATGTTGAAGAAAAGCATGTGGTGTGGTGTGGTGTGATGTTGTGTGGTGTGGTGTGGTGTGTGTTAATAGAAATGAATTATACCGAATGGAGAGCTCACCCACAGAAAGGGTCCTAGAATTTTTTCCTTAATATCCCATTTCTTACCAGTCAGAAAAATTAGAGTTGATATGAAATATTAGAAGTGGACATTCTTTTATAAAGATGAAAAGTATTCTTACTCAAAAGTACTCTCATGTCCTTTTTCAATCAATACCTATTTTCTCTCCTGCCTTCATCCAAGGAAAACACTGCTTTGATTTTTATCACCATAGTGTTACCTATTCTTGAATTTCATATTAGGGGACTCAGACATTATTTATGCCTTTACGCAGGGCTTCTTTAGCTCACTGTAATTCTGAGATTCTTTCATAGCATTGTGTCTATCCATTGTTTGAGAAATGTTGGACTTTTAAAATTTAGAACATTAAATTACCATAATGGTTTATAATGCTACTTTGTGCCTAAAATGCAGAATATGCAAACCAAAGATCACATCAGTAACAGTGAAAATACCTGCCTTCTAAACTTTTTGAAATCATTTTTAAAAGCCTATTACATCCTTTCCATCCATCCAACTTCCAATGTATCATTTTAGAAAAACAGGAGATTGGAAACATGATTCAGGTCCATGTCATCTCAACAGAACGTAAGGTCACGGTGGACTGGGATTCTCACTTGTTTAGATCATGTCAGTATTTCAAGGTCCCAGAACAGGGCCTGGCACATAGAAGGTACTCATTGGCTATATATTTTAACTTTCATTTAAAAACTTTAACAGACACATAAAAACTCTACATGTTTGTGGAGTACCAAGTGATGTTTTAATACATATCTACATTGTGTATAATGTCTACTCAGGGTGAACAGATCTATTTCCTCAAATATTGAAGATTTTTCAGTGGTAAAAGCATTCAAAATCCTATTCTTTAGCTCTTTTTTTTTTTTTTTGAGAGTGAGAGACATATAGATATAGTTGTTGAATGAAGGAAACATCAAGGAAATGGCTTTTTTTTGGTCATTAATCTCTTTTTATTTCCAGATTATCAGTTCTGGAGACGAAGTCACCAACTTCTATGTTGCTGCAGATATGTTGATTTCTGTGGGCGCCATCATCATGATCCTGGGCTTCCTGGGATGCTGTGGAGCCATTAAGGAAAGTCGCTGCATGCTTCTCTTGGTGAGCTCTTCAGACAAACCCCGACATTCAGCCTGCAGACTCCTGAGGATTATCTTCCATCCTCAGAGTCTGTCAAAAGTGTTTGCCAAGATTGATGTAATTCCAACTTCTGTTAGAGGGTTTAACTGTGGAAATTAATATGGCTTAGAGTTGACTATGTTTGGCTGTGACTGGAGAATACTTTGAGAAAAGACAAACTCTAGTCATTTACGTATCATTCATTTATTCAACAATACTACAGACCTCTGTGTGCCAGATTCTGTGCTAAACCATATATACAACTTAAGGCAATTCTAACCTGGTACGGAAGAGTAATAAGTAAATAGCCGGTTACACTGGGAGTGTTCCCAGGAGAAAAGGGCAAGGAGAGGGGCCACTTTTTGGCAGGGGCAGAGATGAATAAGGTGATTGTGTGGGCAAAGGTATAATGAGGTTTCTAGAAAGAGATCCTGGCTGTCCAGTTCTTGTATATTTGGGGAACTGAAAAGCCTTGGAAATGGCGGGAGAGTAGGCAAAAACTACGTTCAATAAATCATGGATCTGAACCTGTGGTCAAATCATAAAGTGTCCTATGTGCCACATAAGACAACATAAGCGATGAGAGAACCAGACTTGTCACTTGGAAAATTTTAAGGAGGATGAACTATGTCAGAATAATCCAATACGTTTACTTTTAACATATACAGTAGAAAATAATGAATGGATATGGTAAAAAAAAAAAAAAACAGGAAAAATCCAAGTGTTTGTCAGGTATAGAACTGACACTAGAGTTTATGAGAGCCAATCAAAACTTGTTTTTCTTTTTTTTTTTTTTTTTTTTTTTTTTTTTTTTTTTTTTGACAGGCAGAGTTAGACAGTGAGAGAGAGAGACAGAGAGAAAGGTCTTCCTTTTGCTGTTGGTTCACCCCACAATGGCTGCTGCGGCCGGCGCACCGCGCTGATCCGAAGGCAGGAGCCAAGTGCTTCTCCTGGTCTCCCATGGGGTGCAGGGCCCAAGGACTTGGGCCATCCTCCACTGCCTTCCCGGGCCACAGCAGAGAGCTGGATTGGAAGAGGGGCAACTGGGACAGAATCCGGCACCCCAACTGGGACTAGAACTCGGTGTGCTGGCGCCGCAAGGCGGAGGATTAGCCTATTGAGCCACGGCACTGGCCAAAACTTGTTTCTTAATAAAATAAGTGTTTTATGAGTCCTTGAAAAGAATTTCTTTTAACTGTTTCTTTGGTATGAGGGAGCTTTAACAGGACACTAACAGGATGCTAACAGCATCCTGAACTGTTACCTTTTCATTAAAAAGATCCTATTTGCAATGTGGGGGAGTTAATGACTTGAGAAGTTTATTAAACAAATAAGCAAGCAAAAAAAGAATCTGTGGGCTGCATCCTCCAAAATTATGATTCAGTAGATCTGAGGCATGTTTCAGGAATCTAAATCTATAACCAAATGCAGGATGGTCCTGATAATGATGGAAATGATGTTTCAAAACCATCTCTCTGTGTTTGATGAAGACAGGGAAGGAGAAAGATAATATTCAAATAAATTCATGTATGTCTTCAACTTCCCTCCATTCACTATCATAGATACCAATAGTCCTATCAATAAATTTTCATTTGCACTATTTTCCTTTGCCAGTCTTTGAAGCAAATGTTTCTGAGTGATAACAGACTCCAATTTGCAGGGTAGAGTAAGTGAAGGGTGTGGCTGCTACATGACTGTATTAGGATCCCGAGTGTCAAGAGAAGTGCTGTGCTAAAGTGTCCCCAGATGTTACTGAATGTGTAGAGGACAATAAATGTTCTTATTCCTTTTTTTTTTCTTTCAGTTTTTCATAGGCTTGCTTCTGATCCTGCTCCTGCAGTTGGCAACAGGAATCCTAGGGGTTGTTTTCAGATCAGAGGTGTGTATGTAGAGGATGTTTGGAAAATTTTGGAAAAGCATGAAAAGTTGGAATACTGCCCTCTGGCATAAATAATTTAATAATATTTTCCCATTTGCAGTCTGAGCGCGTTCTAAATTCAACTCTCTATGAAAACGTAAAGCTGTTGAGAGAAACAAGTGAGGAGGCAAAAGTGTTCCAGCAGGCCCTGATTGAATTTCAAGAAAAGGTAATTAGCATCTGCAGGTTATCTGGGGAGTTGGGCAGTTTTTCTACACTTACACTGGTGTATTCCTTGAAGACTGATAATGTTTGCATTTTGCAGATATTGACTGATTATTCTGTCACCATGCCATAAGAAATATACAGGAATATTTGTAGCTATTTTCCAGTTTCTGTAGGAAGTTCTTGAAGTAGATTAGAAGATAGAGATTAAGAAGTTAAGTTTTTTGATTGGGTCAAATCAGTAACTGCTTTAGCATCATCAAAAGGAAAATATAAGGAGTTTATCTCTCTCTCTCTCTCTCTCTCTCTCACCCTCTCACCCTCTTACCCTCTCACCATCTCACCTTCCCCCTCCCATAAAAATAAGCGTAGCTAACATTGGTAGTCATGATTACCAGGTTTTACATTCAGCAGCTCATTTATGCCTCTCAATAACCTTATGAAATGCTGTTTTAGTTGTTTGTGTTACTATAACAAAATACCCAAGGCTTGGAACTTTGTAAAGAAAAGTTTTATTGGGTTTATGGTTCTAGAGGACCGAGACCATGACATCAGCATCTGCTGTGCTCTGTCTGATGCAGGCTTCATGACAAGTGGCACCACATGACAACTACAAGTGTGTAGAGGGGAGAGACATCACATGGCAAGACAAGAAGACAGAGGCTGGGGAAGAGTGCAGGCTTGCTCTCTTTAGAACAACCTATTCTCCTAGCAGTTAATTCACTCCTGCAAGATCTACATACTCAAGAAGACGAGCGTTAATTTATCTATGAGAGTAGAGCTCTTGTGACTTAAATCCTTCCACTAAACCCCACCTCTTAAAGATTCTACCATCTTGAAACCACCCAACTGGGAACCAGCCTTCCAGCACATGTACCTTTGAGGGACACACTCAAATCATATAAAACCACAGCAGATGGTATATAAGTCAACCATTGCATTACTATGTCAAAATATCTGAAGCAGATAACTTTATGAAGAGAAAACATTTATTTGGCTTGCAGTTATGGGGCATGGGGCCAGCTATCAGCTCAGTTCTGGAGAGGAACACATGACGAGTAGTAGATATGCTGGCAGGAATGCATGTGTTGGAATAAGTGGTCATATCTCAAGCCAGGAGCAAAAAGTGATACCCATGTCCCTTAACCCTGCAAGGGTCACACACCCTCAGTTACCTAAGAATTTCCTACAAGGCTCCACTACCAAAGATCTCACCATTTCCCAATTGCTGTGCCCTGAGGACCATACTTTAAGCATGGATCTTTGGGGGGATATACAAACCATAAAAGATGGGTAATATCACTATTCTCATTATCACCATTTTATAGATGAAGAAAATGAGGTTTAGAATGCTCTGACTGCTGACAGGTTTTGGGTTGGAGTTTGAGTCCAGATCTGTGTTGCCAGTCTATTTATTATGTTTTAATTGATACACAGCCCCTCCTTTTTTTTTTCTTCTCTTTAAGGTAAAGTTAGAATTTGGTTAGGCATTGAAGGTACTCTACTGTCTGGCTCCCACCTGCTCTTTTTACACCATGGAGTGTATACCATTCCATAAAGACGCTTGAGTCCAGTTAGATTTGTCTCCTCAAGATCCCTTGAACAGTTTTGTCTTTCTGCCTTTGCATCATTCTCTACTGTTCCCCACTGTTGGAATATACTTACCACATTTTTCCCCTAGATATATGTACTGTAAAAATGAACTAAAACAATTAGTTCTCTGTGAAACTCATCCTCATAATAGCTTTTCATTCAGTATTCCCCTCATATTAACTACATATTGCATTCATTTCATGCAAGTCATGAAAATTCTCAGAATTTTAGGGGAGGCTTTTATAGATCATTTACCTTGACTTCTCATTGACTGAAGCATTTTGTATTTATGGTCTTCTACCTTTTAATTAAATATTGAACAGGTGAGCTTAGGCACAGAGGGTTAAGATACTACTCAAAATGCCCATATCAGAGTGTTTGAATTCAAGTCCCATCCCAGGTGTACTCTACTTCCAACCTTCAGTTAATACACAGCCTGTGAATGAGCAGATGATGGTTCAAGTACTTGGGCCCTGTGATCCATGTGGGAAACGTGGAATGAGTTCTGGATTCCAGGGTTTTGCCTGGCCCAGCCCTTGCTGTTGTGAGCATTTGGGGGTAGTGAATCAATTATGGGAGATTCTCTCTCTCTCTCTCTCTCTCTCTCTTTCTCTCTCTTTCTCTCTCTCTCTCTCTCTCCACATCTCTGTCTTTCTGCCTTTCAAGTAAATAAAATAAACAAATATTAAAAATAAGTATTAAGGAATTAGTTTTATCATTTTTGCCCATTCCAATTAGATACAAGATTATTTGTGTGTTTTTTTCTTAATTTGAAACAAATATGCTTCCCTAAAATTTACATCATTTAGTCCTAGTTACATTTCAGAAGACAAAGAAATTCTATGGATGCTTTCACAGAAGGCAACTTTTCTTTGAAAATGGATATTGTTTGGTTCCTAAAAGCTTTGCTTCTCTATTTGAAACATCCTTGGTTTCTTGAGCTATTTATCAGATGACTTTTCCCCCCCAGAACATTCTTAAATTCCTATTTGGAAAGGCTCCAGCTTGTAAAAATTCTGCTTAAAGCTTTGTTTCCAAGAACCGAAACCTGACATGGGTCATTCCCTGTTTAGCATCCTCTGTTTTGTGCATTGTTCCTAGCTCCCCTGTAGTTGCGTCCTCTGATTTTCTCTCCTCCTAGGTCAGTCCCTCTCTAGAGCACAAAATAATACAGGCTTACTGTAGGAAGAATTTAGACAGCCTCAGTCCCTCCACTGGGCAGGACTGAGCACCCTGGTTATTTCTGGTTATGTTGAATAGACCAAGTATACTGCAGATCACACTTGCTGCACTTTTCCCCTGAGATTCAAAGTCTCAATGCCAACCCCGAGTTTCTAAATAATCTGTTTATTTTGGCATATTCTCCTGAAGTGCCCTCAATCTTGTTATAGAAATCCTCTGTCTGCAGCTCCTTGTATTCATTGGGCTATCATTCCTTTCTGCTGTCTATCTGAGTTTGTTTATTTTTCTTCTTTTTATCTTTCATGGCTTTCTTGTTTTAGTTATGTTTCTTTGGGAAAAGAGTTTTACCCTAAATTCTGGCTGGGTAACCTGGGGTCCCACTACATATGGACAGAAATTGCAGCAAAGGCATAGCTTTCTTTCTGGATTTCAGTGAATTTCCACACAAATTCATGGTTGACATATGATGGAATGTTCCTCTCTTGGGTTCTTGGTAATGGCTATTTGTCTAGAGGGGCTGTGTCACCCATAGTATACTGCCCTTCTCATTTAGGGGTTATACAACTTTCAGCAAGTTCTGGCCCACATCTTCTCTCTCTGTGCCCACTTACAATCTAGTGATCAACTATTATGATAAGCTTTAGCTTTCCTACTTCCCACCCTATCCTTTTATAAGTATGTCTCTGTGCCTCCCTGAGGTATGTTGCATTGCAGGTACAGACTCTGAATGTGTATAGTGGGACTTACATTATGTTTAATTTGGAGTATTTGTATTAGTTAATGCTATTCAAGATTACATAATAAGAAAGAGTGGGAAATTAATCATGTCTCCCATGGGAACAGGAAAAGAAATTGTTTCAAGATTTCCCTTATTATTAATGTTGATCTTGGAACCACCTGAAATTTCCAGCTCTTTGTCACCTGTTGAGTCATATTCTTGTGCAATTCAGTCTTTGGGCCAATGTGCAAGACTATATGACTGCCTCAGTTGAACTTGTTAGTAAAAATCCATTCTTTGCACTGTCTTTGAAACTTGATTCTGTTCTCCAGTGTATTAATCACCACTTCCAGCTCCCCATCACTACATAGTTCACTTTTTTTTGAAAGACAGAGCAACGGGGATGGGGGCGGTGAGAAGGAGGGAGAGAGAGAGAGAGAGAGAGAGCGAGCTATGAAGCCAGGAGCCAGGGACTCCATCTGGGATCACTATATGAGCGGTCATGGCCCATACACTGAGCCATCTTTCACTGCCTTCCCAGCTGCATTAGCAGGAAATGGATCAGAAGTAGAGGTGTCAGAACGGAAACCAGCACTCTCATACGGGATGCCTACATCCTAAGCAGCTGCTTAACCTGCTACACCATAATGCCAGCCCCAACAGAGTTCAAAGATACTTTGTATGTTTTTACCCAAATCATTGATAACAATATTGAATAGATACATTCATGTTTGTGCATAACACTACCACCAACAATAAAAGCAGTGTACACATGCAATAAGATGCTTTCTACAAACCAGGCACTGGGCTAAGCACTTCATATATGCATATGGATTTGCTTATTTCCATCTTTACAAGTTGGCAAGTTAGATGCTATTGTTCATAACTATTTTCTGCATTGCAAAGATGAAGAAACTGAGAAACAGAGAAGTTTGAGTCATGTGAGTAACCTAACCACCTACCCAGTTCTTTGATTGTCCCAGCATTGCAATGCATTAGAGCCTGGAGAGGCATCCAGTGTTGGTTCTATATTTTCAGCAGTGTTTTCCCCACCGTTTCTGCATAAAGAGTGTTCTCACTAATAGAGCAGATAGGAGCACAATGAGAGATAATTACTTTTCTCTCTCTCATTTGATAATATTACATGCTATTCCCTCTGGGTCGCTGGGCATATCACTTCCTTGTTTTTCTTCACCAAGGAAAGCTATATATCCTCTTTTTCCTCTTCCTAGTGCTTCTCCATGCTTCAGTTTATTCTGGACCTTAATTTTCCCGACATTATTCTAAGAGTTTCATTCTTCATTTGTTTACCTTCCGTATTTTACAGAGGCTTATGAAAACTCAATCATGTGAGAGGCCCCTTGAGTATGCTCTTTGGTCCTTGGGAAGCCTCTCATCTTTCTCCTCCTCTCCCCCAAAATAATCAGAAATTGTGGGATGGAAACTTTATTTTTAAAACTTCTTATCTGTTTTGAGAAACAGTTCTTTAATGAGACCTTGACGCTCTCATGAATTCTTTGAAAACATACTTGCTAAAATCTAGGATATAGGGACCTGACACTCAACCCTTCTCTTGTCAATAGAATTTTAAGGTGAATTTTTAAAAATCTTCTTCCAAGTGCCTCAGATGCTTGACTCTTATCCTCATTTTTCCTCATTAATATTAAGACTAAAATGAAAGATTCTTTCATTTTTACTTCTGTGTTCAAAAGGTGAGTGAAGAGATTTACAAGATGGTGAAGTATGAGAAACTTCTTGGGGCCAGCGCTGTGGCACAGTGGGTTAATGCCCTGACCTGAAGCGCTGGCATCCCATATGGGTGCCAGTTCGAGACCTGGTTGCTCCACTTCCAATCCAGTTCTCTGCTTAACCTGGGAAAGCAGTAGAAAATGGCCCAAGTCCTTGGGGCCCTGCACCCACGTGAGAGACCCTGAGGAAGCTCCTGGCTCCTAGCTTTGGAATGGCACAGCTCCAGCTGTTGTGAGCAACTGGGGAGTGAACCATCGGATGGAAGACCTCTCTTTCTCTCTCTCTCTGTCTCTCTCCCTCCCTCTGCCTC
Organism: Oryctolagus cuniculus; assembly: GCF_051225735.1. Classification (NCBI taxonomy): domain Eukaryota; kingdom Metazoa; phylum Chordata; class Mammalia; order Lagomorpha; family Leporidae; genus Oryctolagus; species Oryctolagus cuniculus. The sequence goes on along the minus strand of NC_142877.1, from coordinate 73,685,212 downwards.
TCCTCTCTCTGTGTAACTGACTTTCAAATAAATAAATCTTAAAAAAAAGGAAACTTCTTAATAATGAGTTCAGAAGAGTATGATTTAGTGTATTGAGAATGTTTTTAATCTTCTTAATGACTTCTCATTCTTCTTTTCATGAAACAGTTTAAATGCTGTGGTGTGGTCAATGGAGCTATTGATTGGGGAAACAATTTTCAACAAAATTACAAATCATGTGAATGTCCAACTGTGTCAGATTCTTCTTGTATATATTATGAAGGGCATTTTGTGTACAAACAGGTAAGAACAAAATCAAATTTGGCACAAAAAAGGCGAATCTGTTACTTTCTTTTCACAATGAAATTCTGTGCAAAAAATTAAAGTACAGCAAGTACATTGGAAATCATGTTATTAAATTTACAGGAGTTTCCTAAATACAAAAGAATTCCTTATTTAAAGATAAAAGCATATATTAAAAATGAAAGTATTTTATTTCTTCTATGAGCTTGGTATTATTTAAAACCAACTTTTATATTTCAAAAAATATTCTATAAGGGAAGGCAAGTACATACTAAAAGTTTATTTTGTCCTGTTTTTAGTGACCTTAATCACTATTCTCCATTTTTTTATTTTAACGTAAATTCTAAAAATGAATATTCTCATCAATTTTCAAAGGCAGTTTTGTTTTTCTTATTAAAGTTTTCTTTTCTCAAGAAATTATGTAAGTGTAAAGGAAGGATTTGACATTTAGGGGTTTAAGTTCTGGCTATTAAAGTTTTCTAGCAGTTTACTTAGTTATTTATGAAACTGAGAAGTTGCCTTGGAGATTTAAAGTCAACTGAAAAGATGAGTTTATCTTTTATGTATGTGGATGTCATATTTATGTGACTTTTGGAAATCAGTCAGTGGTTGTCCAATTTCTTTCTATTGGTCAATTCATCAAATATTTGTTGACTACCTTCTATGTGCTACACCTTCTACCAGCCTCTGGGGATACATTCTTGAACAGGATGCTAATGGAGCTGATGCCAAATAGGCAAGTGAAAAATGATTAGGTGACTTCAATTCAATGGATATTGGCATTATAAGAATAGGAGTAGCCACAAGTGTTGTGGTACCCCATCCAAATCAGTCTTTGAAGTTCAAGATAAGGTTTCACAGAGGACATGACATCTGTCCCTTACCAAAGGGCTTTATATGGCTGCTCCTATGCCTGGAGGGAATGCATAATAAAATATCAATTGGTATTAATATGTCATATATGTGCTGTTATTCTTTGTTGCATACTATGTGTGAGACAAACTCTTGATAGGTTTAGATGTGTTTCTGGATCTTCAGGATTATAATCAAGTTAGGATACAGATGCTTAAAAATGATCATAATTCACAATGAACTGATTTCTTTAATAACTAGAGATTATTTTTAATCTAATATTGTTTGGTTTTAGTAACTGCTACTGAGCATAGTATATAAAAGGAAATAGTATCTCAAGGATAACTTCCTTCTCCCTGACTACCTCCTCTAGGTCCCACAGGCTCTGTTCTGAAGGGTTTTGCTGGCACAAATATTTAAAGTAACCCACAGAAGTTATCTAGACTACAGCATTACTGTGTCTTTTCAGTGTCAAAGTAATATCACTGAAAACATTTTATTCTTACTTTTTGTAGTCCTCTATGCTCCTCACCTCCTTATATAATATTAATGGTACAGTATCTACAGGAAGCAGGGAAATAAACATGGTACAAACAAATGTAGTTCCCACTTAGGGTAGTGAGAAAATTAGTAAATTCAATTGCAGATTGCTGGCTGCCTCCCATTAAAGATTCAATTTACAAACGTTTTTCCTCAGTTAGGAAAAAATGCTTTACTTGGTTTTTCTAAAAAAGTCCCTAGTATTATATATACTAGAAGGACATTCTCTGCAATTTCACACATAATTCAGCTGCAGATAGGTTGATAGATGTACCAGTTTCCCAGGAAGTTATAAATTCATAAAATACTTCCATCTGCCTTCAGTCATTTGCAAGAAGTTTGGAAAAATAAGCAATCTGGAATGGCTGCAATTCACATTTCTTCCTTCCCACCCTTCCCCTTTTACCAAGATAACCTTGTTATCTCAGGGTAAGTGTCAGAGAAAAATCCTCAAATATAACTAGTGTGACTCAGTAGCTGTAATCCCTAACCTCATAGTTAACCTGAAATGATGTAGTAATCTCTGTGAATATTTACTGCTTTGGATCAGATGTGAATGAAGAAACTCATTACATTCACGAATGGAGGGAGAAGACTGACTCAGCCTGGTGGAGACATTTAGTTATTAAACAAATAGTAGTATCATGTTAGCCTTTGGACACATATGCATATCACAGGGACGCTATATTTTATAGCAATACAATTTCCATTTTTAAAATCAGCCTTATAATTTAGAATTGCTGAAGTTTTTAGGTTTGATCTGAAATGTTTTAAACTTAGGGAATTGTATGGTGGTTTGAATAAATTTCTGAAAAATAATAGGGGTAACTTTATAAATTCTCCTTTTAATCTAAAATAATGGCATAATGGTAGATATAAAGATTTTTTTCCTTTTAAGATAAAAATAACACTGATGTATATTTCAAATAATTTCATTTTTAACTGACAAAATTTGCATACTTGTGGTTATAGACATTATTAAGGGGTTTTGTTTTATGAATGAAAATTTGCAATATATTTAGCTAAAACCTTAATCAGAAACATCTGTTTTGCAGATATGAACCTAAAAAATCCTAGTCCAGGTTATATCAAGTCTAGTATAAATAAAATGAATTTAGGATAAAATATTTTATCAGTTATAGTATTATAATAAAATTATAATTTCTATACTTTGGAATATATTGAAAGGTATTATTTATAAACATTAATCCATAGATTCAGCAACTAGTCAATTGAAGCAAAATTTTGTTACTCAAGTGCTTTATAATTTTGGGAGATATTGGTGAAAATATTATTATTTATAATTATAGGTCCTAGGTTCACCAGTTAGGTAATTGAGCAAAATTTTACTCTTGAGGAATCTGTTTTGAGGAACTTTTGATTCATGAACAAATGACAGCAGTTACAACCTTTTGGAGAAAGGGTAAAGTAGCGAGCAGAGGAGATAATCTGCTTTTCTTTTTGTTGAGTATGCTGCGTGGCAACAATAAAAACATAAGCCAAATGAATAAAAATGTTAATATTATATTATCAAAATTTTACTAAAGGTAACATTTTATGCTTTTTTAACAGCCATGTATTTCTTTGATAAAAGACTTTGTTATAAAACATATTATTATAATTGTTGGAATAGCATTTGGACTGGCAGTTATTGAGGTATGTATAATCTTGCCTTATTGACTTTTCATTCATTCCCTTGTTTGCTCATTAATACTTCTAACAAATCATCTATGGGAAGCCAAATGAAAATCAGGTGCTTTAGAAAAGCATTGGGTACTGAGTGCCCTAGGCCCAGCATCTCTGTAAATCAGCCTGAGACTGGGGAAGGGATTTCAGTCCTATGAACTGAGCAGAGCTGAGGCTGCTATTTCTGAAGTGAGGGGAAAAAAAGTAGAATTAGTTTCTACACTGTTCTTAGTCCCAGATATTCTTTTCCTGTTGAAAAGTAACACAAGGGCTAAACTTTCCTAACATTAGAAAGAAGAGCACCACACACAAGCAAAGAACAATCCTTACAGTTTCTTCTCTCTCTTCATGATTTTGAAACAGGAAAAAAAAAACTGAGTTCAAGAGTATGGGGAGTGATTTTCTTGTTATTCTATTCTAGAAAAATCTTGCACGTTCTAAAAACTAGAAGCAGTTGCCTATGATTTTTCTCACTGTGAGTACTAGAGGCTTACTTCCAGTAGTTTTCAGGGAAGCTGAAGGTTTATGGATTATTCTCATCAATTTAATTATTGATGTTGAAAAAAATCCTTCATGGGATTTTTATCTTGATGGACTAATTTGAAGAATCCTTTATACATGACCTAAATCTTTGCCAAACAGATGAAATAAAACTGCTTACAGAAGCAATTTTGGAATTTTCCCAAATCTTGGGTAACTTAGATATCAAGTGAGTCAAGTTCACTCACAGGACATTTGTAAGAATCTTAAGGATGTGAACTGTCCCCCTGGTTCCTGAATTTCCCAGGAAATTAGAAAAGATGTAGGGATTAGTCACAGAAAATCGAGCTATTAAATGTTACTTTCTTGTAGTCCAGATTAGTAGGTCTTTCATGGTAGGTAATGGTTGCCTTTCTTTAGGTCTGATATATAACTAAAGTCAAATAGTCTTGTTTCTCTTTTCTAAAAAATAGCTCCAAGAGTATATGATTTTTAAAGATTTGTTTATTTATTTGAAAGGCCAAGTTACAGAGAGAGAGGGACAGACACCACACACACACACACACACCCAGAGAGAGAGAGAGAGAGAGAGAGAGAGAGAAACAGAATGAAAATGATCTTCCATCGAAATGGCAGCAACCATGAGGTCTGGGCCAGGCCAAAGCCAGGAGCCTAGAACTCCATCTAAGTTTTCCATATGTTTGGCAGTGGCCCAAGCACTTTGACTATCCTCTGCTGCTTTTTCAGGTACATTATCAGGGAGCTGGATGGGAAGTAGAGTGGGACTCAATCTGGCACTCAAATGGGATGCTGGTGTTGTAGGCGAAGACATGCGTGTGCACCACAACACCAGCCCTAGCCTACTTCTCTCGATTCTGTCTTTTGAAAAAATGTCCTTTGTTTCTTTACTTTATGTTCTGGGCTTATACTAATTTAGAAGTAAGTACTAATGACTTTATAGATGAATCACACAGGAGCGTATATATACTCAGACATACATTACATACACGTGATGTATATAGAGATGAAATTAAATGAAAGATTGAGAGTTCAGGCTTTAAATTGGAAAATATTCAATGTGAGTGTTAAGTTTCATATTATACCCAAACTCAGACAATTGGCTATCGTTGGCTATAACCAGCAAATGCGTTTAAGAAGCTTCTCATAAGTAAAGCCAGAAAAAATAAGCGATTGGAGAGATTGATGTCTCTTGTATCATATCCAAATGCATTGCCAGAGAATTAAATACACTGAGTGGAAAATAAGAGTGCAAGAGGAATAGTATATTTCAATATTTTATAAAATGGGTATATGTCATGTATTTGTTAAAATTTTAGATATTTTATTGTTTGTTCTAAAGAAATATATAGGGAAATCTATTAATAAGGGTATTATGTACAGCAATTTATAGATGAGGAGTTTATATGGTGCTATTGTAAAATATGACCATAGTTTTCTTTTAGATCAGTTGAATTAGATTCTGTAGATAAGGTAAACATTCGGTTCAAAGAAGTGTTTGAGGTTTTATTGTTGTTCAATTCCTGAACCTAAAGTCTGCTCTTCCTGTAGGGTTTGAAGAGAAAGGAGCTAATTTTCTATTCCTTCCTCCTTTATGCAAAAAGCGGTTTTGAAGGTAGTTCTTCTGTCATCCAATCTACAAAAATGTGTTCTTCCTCCTCCAATGCACTTAGATCTGTCACAGAGTCATTAATACAAGTTGTCTGACACTGAAGCCCATCACCCTTCTTTGTTTCCCAAGTTTAAATTCAAGGAAACACAAATATACACAGAGTGAAAAACTTCTTTGCAAATATTCTTAAGGAAGCACATGTCCCTGCAGAAAACACATTCAGAGCATTTCCACAGAAATAAGTCATACAACCAACAAACACCACCTTTCCACATTTAGACCTTTGGACTTAATCTCTTTAGGCATAGGATTTAATGGAGTCGGGCAACTGTTTCTAAAGCTCCGTTAAGAATCTTCTCAAATTAGTTGGTAGGAATCTATGCAAAATGCTTTATTCTATAAGGAAGATGTATCTATACATTTTTGGATTGTCATTATTTTTACTTAGATAACCAATCATCTTTCCTTAATTGACTACAGTAATCTATAAGCTCCCAAACTAATCAGCATTTACTTTCCTCACTTTATTAAAAAAAAGCCATTGACACTGATAGTCATTACTGTGTAGGATAAAACTTATGCTGATAGGAGGTCTTGGGAATAGAGCAGTTAAACATGGTAATTTTACAATTTTTTTAGATTACCTCACAACATTGGATTTCTGTATGCCACTTAGCAAATTTTTCATGAGTCTTAGCGTATCTTACAATGTGATGAATCTCTTTTATTTGGTGTTTTCCTAAACAGTGATTAATGTTCTTTTCAGAAAGAGAAAAATACAACATGTGATATAAATTGTCTAGTTTGCTGATGAATGATGGTCTTCTATTTTAAGAATGTGGCAATGAAAAACAACTGCCTTTTCCCATTATTTTGTATATTTTCTTTTTTTCTTTCCTGATACTTGTTCCCCAGACTTAAAGCTTAGGATCGAAGCAGAAAGACTAAATTTCAGTCCTGACTTTGAGAACATTCTGAATGAAAATCACCACTTTTGCAGAGAATTGGTGACTTTTGTTGTTGTTAAGAAGGAAGAAATATTAGGCAGCAATTCTCCTTTGAATTACATTTCCAGAAAAGGATTAGTAAGCAGAAAGTCTCAACACAGTAGGAGCATTTAAGATGACTCAGCATAGATGGCACCTTGCCGTCTTCCTGCCTCTATTCCAGGGAGCTGTTGAAAAGACACACAGGTCCTTTCTGGCATTTCAACATCAAAGTCGCAGTGTGCAAGACAACCAGTGCAGAGTCAATTACAGCAAATTTTGGGGTCCCTTATTCTTGGAAGAGCTATATAATGAGATGGAAATTACGCCCTAGATTTTCAGCTGTGCTTTTCAACTTCAAAGGAAATTCCTGAATTAAGCTATTCCCCATAGTTTAGAAGCTTTTTTTTTTTTTAAAGTTACTTCATGTTTCATCCCTCGTGGCAATGACTAAAACTATGGCAAAAGAAATTCTAGACTCCTTGATTTTTATGCAGATGATCTAAACCAGATGATCACAATCTAACTATGGAAGCAATAGGTATATTTAGCCCCTGGAGGCCTGAGCTCCCCAGAGCTACAGGGCAGATGCCCTACAGAAGAATATATGTGTTCCAGAAAGAGGATCAGGGCACCTGGTGGCAGCTGCCACTGCACATTTAAATAGGACTTTCAGAATCCGGTCAGCCAAAAACTCTGATTAAAACACATAGAGATGCACAGAGAGCTTTCTGGGTGCTCTTTTAACTCTTTGGAATCAATAATTTCCTGAGAACAATGAGTTAGATAAATAAGATTAGAATTGTCAGTAGATTGAATCTTTTTATTTATAATTTTTTTCTGTTTATTTATAATGTCTTCATTGTTTTCCTTTAAATTATACATTAATTTTGTTGCTTTTTTCTCTAGATGCTTGGTTTAGTGTTTTCTATGGTCCTGTACTGCCAGATTGGGAACAAATGAATCTGTGGATATGTCAAGCTATCATCAGCCAAACCCCTTTTTAAAATGTCTCTAGACATAGCTAGAATATGAATATCTTCTAGACACATTGGACATATTTAAGAATTGAGGGACACAATAAAAAGTATATGAATGTGTATTTTTACTCAAAATAAAAGTAACATTGTTTACATGGTGCTTTCCTATTTCTAAATGATTGTGTTCAGGTAATGCTATATTTAAAATGCCCATCTAGAGCCACCCAGTGGAATAACCTACATTTCCAAGTCACAAGGCCATAGATAGACAAGACAGTGTATCTGTGATCTTCAGAATCAGCACTGTCTTTGGTATAATCTGTCCACTGTTGATGATAAGATTGAATTAAATCTGAAGCTGAAATAATTGAGAGTGTCCTGCTAAAGGGTCAACATCTCTTTTCTATGTGTGGCAATGACTACTAACGATGTCTCTCTTTTGCTAACATCTATTGTGGAGACAAAAATATGTGAGTGTCCGTCTCCCAGCCATTGGATCTCTGGTACATTCTGAATCTTCCTCTGGGACACAGAAGTATTTTTAACATTTACTTTTTGTCAGAGTACAATATACACACAATAAAGTGAATGCATCTCAAGTGTATAGTCCTGTGACTGCATACACCTGTGTAGGTCCCAGCCAGATCAATGCACAGAACCTTCCCAGCACACCACAGTCCAGCTTCATGCCACCCCCCAGTGCTGTCCTGGAGCTGGCTCATGCTAACATGCCAGAGCAGGCGGTGCACACACACGCTCTTCCCAACTATGATCTTTGAGTCATTTTTACTATTGTTGAACTCTCTCTAAAAGTAATAATAACGTATGCACTGTGGCTTCTTTTACTCAAAATTTTGTCTGTGAGATTGATCTGCATTGTTGCATGTTGCTGGAGTTTGTTCTCATTGTTATACTTCATTGTACAGTATATGAATATATCACTGTTTATTCTATTGCTATGCATTTGGTTTGCTCTCTGAGCACTGTTATGAATAAAGCTGCTATAATGTTCTTTTACATACCCTTTGGTACATAAAAGTGTTCATTTTAGGGTACATATGTAATAATGAAAGTGTTTGTATATGTGTGTGTGTGTTCAGCTCTCATAAATTCTGTTAAGACATTTTCTAAAGTGATAATACTAATATATATCTATACTAGACAAGTATGTTAGACTCAATCTCCTGAGGGAGAGGAAAAGGAAAAAAAAGCAGTTACTTTGAAGTAAATTGGAGTGACTACCAAGGAACAGGTAACTTAAGCAAATCCTGGATTAGAATAAGCACCTCTATTCTGTGCTCCCTACTAATGATAAAAAAATCATCTTTCTCTCAGCATATGTCATATTCCAAGAACCATAACAGAAACTATCATTTTATTATCTCCTCTCTTCTCACCACATTCTTATGAGACAGATGGTATCATTCTTTCCATTTTGCAAATGAGCAAATTGAGGCATAGAGAAGTTAGGTGACTTGCCCCAGGTCAAACAGTTAATAATTGACAGAACTGGGTTGACAAATGCTTCCCCAATCCTGGATGTTGATCATGTTAACTTTCCCATATCTATCAATAAACTTGTATTATTTTATTATAATTATCTGACCATGGATTTTACTTTTGTTAATATTACCGAAAAGTACTTGAGAGGCATTGATTGTTCCTAATTTGTATTTATAAACCAAGTACCTATTAAATGGCTTGGCACATAAATGATATTCAATAAATTATAGCTAAAATATTAGATTTATTGAGAGCATATTATATTTCTAAAATATACTAAGCATTCTACCTTCAGTAACTCATTTAACCTATAATTGCCCTCTTATATTAGGACAATTATTAGACACATTTTGCAGACAAGGAAAACAGAGCCTGAGGAGACTAATTTTTCTTAGATTATGTAGCTAGTAAATAGAGTTCTGATTTAATCTAAGTGACTCAAAATCTGTACTACTTTGTCATATCTTATGATACTGTTGGGAGAAAGAGGTAAAGGGATGTATAGTCAAGTGGCTCCTGTATGCTGCCAGGCACATATTAGGGCTCAATGTATACATAATGGCATCAGGATGTAAAGGAACTTGTATCAGGACCAGATGCTCAGCCTTAGAGGTTAAGATGCTGATTAATACACCTGCATCTCATATAACAATACTTGTTTTTTTAATAGTATTTGCTTATTTGAAAGGCAGAGTCACTGTGAGAGAGCTGGAGGGAAGGAAGAAGAGAGGGAGGGAAGGAGAAGGAGAGAGAGACAGGGAGAAAGAGAGAGAGAGACAGGGAGAAAGGGAGAGAGAGAGGAAGAGAGAGAGAGAGAATGAATCTTCCATTCACTTGTTCATTCCTCAAATGGCTGTAACAGCAGTGGCTGGGAAAAGCCAGACATTGGAACCTGGAACTCCATCTGAGTCTTCCACATGGGTAGCAAGGACTCAATACTTGAGCTGTCTCCCAGGAGTATTAGCAAAGAGCTGGATCAGAAGCAGAGCAGCTGGGACTTGAACCCATGCTCATTCTGGATGCAGGCATTGTGAGCAGTGGCTGAACCTGCTGCACCACAGTGCCAGCCCTACAATACTTGGATTTCATTCTAGGTTCAGGCTCTTGACCCTAGCTTCCTGCTAATTCAGATCCTGGAAGGCAGTAATGATTGCTCAAGTAATTGGGTTCCTGCCATCCACTTGAGGGTCTTGGGTTGCATTTCTGGCTCCAGGCTTGGAAGCTGTGGCAAGCATTTGGGGAGTGAACCAGCAGATGGAGCTCTGGCTCCCTCTTTGTGTGCATGTATGCACACCTCTCAAATCACTAAATTAAAATAGATAATAATTTGTATCAGTTAGGGAAACAGAAACCTTCCACTATTTCAAGTAATGGGAATACAACTTAGGGAATTTGTGTATTTTTTAATTTGGACTGCTATAACAAAATACAACCCACTGGGTGGAGTAAACAGCAGAAACTTCTTTTCTCAGAGTTCTGGAGGCTGAGTCCAAGATCAGGTACCGGCAGATTTGGCTTCCAGTGAGGGCTTGATTTCTGGTTAGCAGATCAACTCCTTCTTGCTGTGTATTTACATGTGTGTGTGATAGAGAATGAAAACTCTCTGGTGTGCCCTTTTGTAGGATAATAAAATTGAGGGCTCCATCCTTATGACCTTATTTAACATTATTTACTTCAGATACAGCCAAAATGGGAGTTAGAGCTTCAGCATGTGAAATTAGGGGGACATGATTTAATCTATATCAACTGCTTATACAGATGATGGAAAAAGTAGGAAACCAAATGGAATGGCAAGGAAAACCAGAGATTAGCAGCAATAGAAAGTTATTAGTGTGCCTACAACAGAGGGGCAGCAACACTTACCAGAACCCAGGATTCAGGACCACTTAGTGGAAGGTAGAACCATGGCAGGGATCACAGAGGGAGAACTGTTCAGCAGGAGTAGGAGTAAGAGGTGACTTAATAGCCATTAGTAAAAGAGGAGAGAGAGAGAGAGACAGAGAAAGAGAGAAAACGAGAGAAGTACTCTGGCTTCTTTCCGCTGTCCACTCCAATCTTGCTAGATCTCCCATTGGCCAACCCACTTATAATTCAGAAAACATGGGGGCCTGGGAAATGTAGTTTTCTTTGATAGAAAGCAGAGCTGGGGATAGCAAGGGCCAGGACTGAGAGTTGACAGGAGAGAGACTGTCAAAGCAATTAGAGAGTTAGCAGGTTTACTGCTGGACTTTTTGAGAAAAGCTTATAAAAATTGTGGAAAGTATAACTGAGATTTAGAATTGCCACAAGAAAGTATACAAAGTTTCTTTGATTCTTGCTCTTATGGCTGAAGTACATATTTTAGGGATAGAGAGGACTATAGAGTAGTTGTTCTTAACAGAGGGCCATCTTGTCTCTCAGAAGATATTTGGTAGTGTTTGGAGACACATTGGGTTTTCGCAAGTAGAGTACATGGTGGGGGTTACAATTATCTCTCTAGGCGGCAGAGCCTGGGAATGCTGCTAAATGTTCTGCAGTTCTTCGGAATGTGCCCCACAACGAAAAATTGCATAGTCCAAAATGTCAATGGTGCTGTGATAGACCTGGCTTTAGAGAAGCTCCTATGAATAACAAAATCCATCTCAGGACACAATTATGTGCATGTGACTTTAGGAAGTAAATGGGATTGGAGTCAGGAGTCATTTTAGACTGGAATCTCACACTGGCTAGTTTTGTGACTTTTACAATTCACTGAACTTGATTTTCCTCCTCTTCAATTAGAATTTTATCAAGAAGATTTTTAAGCTCTCTACCAATTCTCAAATATCTGTGTATACTAACTTCTTAAATGTATTTAGTTTTCTACTATGGGTATTTTAAAAATATCAGTATTTATTTGCTTATGATAGTTCCCCTAAGTTTCCATTTTAATCTTCAGAGCTGAAGGTGATTGGGCAGGAAGTTTTTATTCTCTCAAAGGACATTCAATTCAGATGTAAGAATAAGCACATTCTTTAGTTTCATGCTTTCAAGGTCAAGCCATACTATTGAAAATGTATTAAATTTGGTTAAAATATTTAAGAATCATAGCAAGAACAAAATAAAAGGACACTCTAAATTGATAATTTAGGATAGATGAAAATGTTTTTTTTCAATTCAGAAAAATGTAGGAATTATCTTCATGATGCTTAAGATTGTACAGTAGTGCTAATTTAAGTATATAACATTTACATTAAAACTTGGAAGATAGTTATCAGGTCTGCCAACTTCTCTGCTTCACTCTCACCACCATCCTGCCTTATCTCTCCCAATCTCTCTTGAGAAAGGATCATTGCAATAATATCTTGATGACTTTTTTAAGTTTGTTTTTTCTTCAGATTCATTTTCCAGTGGGCAATGGAGTGAGCTGCCTAAAATGCAGACTTTATCAAGTTATACAACTATCTCCCAAAAAATAGAGAATCTTGAATGGTTCTCTGCTGACTACAATGCCCTTCATGAAACTAAAAGAACTAAGTCTATCTTTCCTTGCTCTTCTCCAGCACTCTTCCATATGTACCCAATATGGCTTCAACTTTCTGCTCTTTGGCTATACTTTCATATCTTTGCCATTGTGCTCATTGTGCCTAGAATGGCCTTCATAATCATTTGGTTGGATACCCTCAAGCCTAGCTCACATGTCATCTACTCCATGAAGCTTTTATGGATCTAATCATAGCAATTCTTTCATTCATCTGCATTTTCCCATAGCATATTATATTTACAGATCAATTATCTTAATTTTGGGTATGTTTTTGTCTGTATTTTATTATAATATCCTTGAATGCTTTTGAGTTCTGAATTCTGAATTGAATTGAGTTCTGCATTGAATTTGAGTTCTGAAGTGAATTTATCCCAGACTTTAGTATAATACACAATATACTAATGGATTAATAAGTGTATGTTATTATTAATATCCCCTACTCCACTTGATGAAAGATATCCATTGTTACATTATGGATATTTTCCTTTTAATATCTATGTCTCCATATAATAACTATTACATGTAGTGCTTATTACATGCCAGGTACTCTTCTGGAGAATTCACATATATTCATTCATTCAGTTCTCACAACAGTTAATATTGCTAAAGTTATCCTCATCTTACAAATAAGAAAACCATAAGGAAGAATAAGTAAGTTGCCCAAAGAATTCAAATTCAGCTGTTCTACAGGCTGCATTATTGACCCACAATACTATGGTACATCTCTTGGGGGGCAAAGTTGATTTGATTAAGAAACAACATTTTAGATTTTTTTCTAGAGTAACTGAACTGCTAAGGGTAATACTTGAACATCGAAGTATATTGCTGTATCAGTGTTAGCCCACATGTCATGATCTCCTTTCCTCTACTCTCATACATTGTATATAACCCCATCACTATATCCATCATGCTATATTTCAAAGATTTGTTTCCATGTCTACCTCTTTTATCTGACTGGGAATAATTTGAGACAAGCAATGTATCATTTTAAAGTTGTGTTCTACCCATACATTGCATGATAGTGGCAGATGTTTGGCCAATCAGTGTTATTAAATGAAATAATAAGGAATAGATTTTGCCTTTTAAAAAACATTAAAATTTCCACATCCATAAATGAAAGTTGGTGAGTCATATAGTTTACAACAAATTAAATCCTAGAGATGACACTAGAATATCCTGTTCTTTTTCATGATCGAGGTTTGATTAGTAATCATTTTTATCTTGTCTTTCCATTGTGATGGGGGTGATGAAAAAATACAGAATCTGAAATCAGATTGATTGAGGTTTGACTCATGTCTTCACTGTCTGGTATCTAAGTGATCTTGGACATGGTCCTTATTTTCTCTGTGCCTCATCCAAAAGCCAATGATAAAAAGAAATCTGTACAGGGCTATTGTGAGAATACATGAGATAATACATGAAAAATTCTCTTAGAACACATACACCACAGTTTGTAGTCAATTGAGTATAACAATAGCATCATCACTATCAGAATAACTGCACGTAACATCAGTATTTAGCATCAGTATTTAATGATACACTTATCTAGATTTGTTTTTGATTATGAAGCATTTTAATTCTTTGAAGAATGTTTTGGGCCATCAACAATTTCATCTTCAAAGCCCTGAGTTTTTGAAATGAGTTTTGACAGTAACTCCCCCCGAAAGATAAATCTTCTGCTTATAATCTCTTTCCAAGGCTGCTATCCAGCTATCATGTTAAGCAGTGGAACTAAAAAGAAAGAGAAGTACAATGGGCCTGGAACTGAGCCACATAGAATGACAGACAGTAAATGAAAGGGGATGTAATCAGGAATCATTGTGATGTTAAACAGCACACGTGTAGACAAGTGGAGAGACAGGCTGGTAAGCTATGTTGGCAAGGTGAGACCCAAATAAGTCATGTCTGTTTAATACAATCTGAGCATCACTTGTGGCAAAGCCAAGAGCAATAACTAACTCAGGCAAACACAACACTGCACCTGGCTCGCGATATCTCCAAGAGTAATTTGTGACACTATTTCAAGTGATTCCAATAGCACATGTTGTTCTCTGCAGAAATTATGATTTTGGAAAACATGTTAGGGTTCATGGCAACATTGGAGATGAAAATTATCAGGAATGTTATAAACAAGTAAGAAATTATTCCTAACAAAATGCCATGATAACTGGCAATTGGACTTTTTTAATAACCAAAATGTGCTTAATATAGAAACAGATAAATCAAACAAAATATAAGAACTAAGCCCAATAAGTGTTCAGAAGTAAAATAAGGATCAAATGTGTGTAATGAGCATGAGAATGTAGCCAGTACTTGTTGAATTGAAAATGGGAGCGTCTCATGGGTCTTGAAGCTGGAACCATGGCTTGTGAGTTGGGCTGTGAGCCTGGCTCTGTGTGATGCTGGCTAACTCCCCAACACCTTTTTTATCCTTGTTAATTGTCCCTCAGTGGTTCAACATTCTCTGCTTTGGAAAGCACTTTCAAGAGATCTGAAGATCTAAAAACCTTTTGATAGAATAAGAAAGTTTCTGACACAGGAGCCAACTTTCCTGGGAAGCATCCAGCCATAAAAATTCTAAAAATATCTTGGAAATGCCATATATTTGAAAGTTATAAAGTAAAGAATTTATTTTTCCTACTACCCAGCTTACTCTTGTATGTAATTAGCTTTTATCTTTATAGTCAAATAGTAGTGATGCAGGTCTGTATAATATTCAGTGAGGGGAGGAAAAAGGAAAGAAAAATGGTTCAGAGAAAAAAATGGAAACTCACATAGCTTTTCTCAGGTTGGATGGATTAAATGGCAATGTTACATTACCTGTTGTTGTGGGAAGAAATTGTGGACAATATAATTGAAGTTCCCCATGAAACTCAATCAGTTATTACAAGAAGATAAAAGGCCATACAAATAGAAGAGGAAAATGGGGCAGGAATCAATATTTGTTATGTAGATATTGGCTATTTCTCAGGCTCAAAGCTGGGCACTTTACATATTTAATCTCAAATAAATACCACAATACCAATATGTGAATCATATTCCTATGTATTTTTAAAAATTAATTGTTAATTATAATATGCAGCTGATTGAGAATCACTTCCCCTTACAGGGATTCAACAAAAACTACTCCCTGCTCCCCAGTACCTTTTTATCTTGTGCTGTTGAATTCCATAAATTTTCTCAGATATGTTCCCTTCAAGTACCATCATGACCTACTACAGTAACAGGACCACTCTAAAACACACCCAGCAACTCTTAAATATTTTCCAATCTTGAACCCATGTACGGACCTTCAAATTCAAGGTTAGTCCTTCCTTGGGTTCCTCCTTGATCCTAAATTCAGAATGAATTTATAGTAGTTGATTGAGTGCTATTTTCTAGAGACTGGCTTTAACTATTTAGAGCTCTTTTTTCCCCAGTGTTCTGGACTGCATGTAGGATTCAGTGTCAACATTGTCCTGGTTTTCATTGTCTACTGTGGCATGACTTTATTTTTCTTAGGCTTGAATCTCTGCTTCAGTTGAGCCCATGAAGTAAATCTGCTTTATAAAGCCTTCACTACTATCCTTTAGATGGTCTAGTATCACAGATGTTTCCTGATATTTGAACTTATCACACACACACACACACACACAAACACACCACTCCTTCACCCCATGTCTTTGCTGAGATCTGCAGAGCTCATGTATGCTCTCTTGCTTGTGGACAAGATGGCTATAAGCAGCTGACATTTGCCAAAGTCCTGCTATAGCAGTCAAATGTCAGCCAAACCAGAAAAAAAAATATCTTTGGCATAATGCAAGTAAAATTTTACCAACCAACAATAGGGATGTGCCCTACCCACACACTCAAGTCTATTCCATGAATTCAATCCATATGAGGAACCTCTTGATGTGTTACCTGGTATACAAATCCTACTTTCAGTTTTGTTTCTCAGTGTTCACAGAACATCTGTTTTTGGGGGAATCATGGGGAATCATGAGTCAACACTTCCCAAGCAACAAAATCCTGCCATGGAGTGAGTAATCCACAAGACATACTGGCTTCCAAAGGGGAAACAGGAGGAGCTAAGCCCAGAAGGCCATAAATTTTCATCCCCAAGTGACTGTCAGATGGGTCATTCCGGGGGGATGGTGGGGAAGTAGGGTTAGGTGGTGGTAGGATGGCAGTACATACTGACAGGTTTCAAGAGTTAAACTAATGGAGCTCTTCAGCATGGAAGAAACATCAGGTAATTTCACTTCTCACTGAAGAATAATAAATATTCAATGACCTATAAATATGATGCTTATTAATGTGTCCACTAATTGTTTGCTACTCCACCCTCCAAAGGTAAAGTCTAAATCTCTCCTTGAGTATGAGTCTAAGGGACATTCTCCTGTGAATAGAGACTAACGGATGTGGCCGTGAATGAGTTCCAAAACCAGTTAATAAGAGGAAAGGTGGCTTCCTTTTGGCCTTTGTGCCTCGTGCTATGGAGGAAGGCTGCAGTCTCACAGTGAAGACACTCAAGTAGCCCTATGGAGCGATCTATGCCATGAAGAATGAAAACTTCTCTCCAAGAGATAGTGAGGAACCAAGGCTCCCTGCCACCAGCCATGTGTGAGTGCCATCTTGGAAGCAGATCTTCCAGCTCCAGTGGAGCCTTTATATGAAACACCTCCTTCCAACAGCGCAGCTATAACTTCATGACTGATCTTGAGGTAGAAACACCTAGATAAGCCTCTTTCCAAGATCATGTGTACTTCAGGGTACAAATACATTATACACTAATACATATATATTTAATGTACAAAAGGGATGATTAAAAACATGTAATTATCTCCATAGATGCCAAAATTCCTCAAATGAAATTAAATACCCATGTTTAAAAAGAAAATAATTTTAAAAAGTAAAAAATATGACTATTCCCTAAGCACAATATTTCAGCCCCCAAATTTGAATTTACTTAATGGAGATATCCAGGAAAATAAAATTAGTATAATTAATAACAGTATATTAGGATTTTCTAGAGAAATAGAACAAATAGGATCTATTTATAGATTTATAGGAGGATACTTATGATAGGAATGGGCTCACACTATTACAGAGGCCAGTAAGTCTCAGGCTACACCATCTGAAAGGTGGAAAAACAGGAAGGTTCATGGTGTAGGTTAGTCCAAATCCAAAGGTATAAGAACCAGGGAAGCCAATGACATCATTCCCAATCCTAAGCCCAAGGCCTTAAAACATGGTGAGGGATGGGGCACCAGTGTAATTTTCTGGGATTCTGGAGAAGCAAAGATCAGGAGTTCAGTCTGATGTTCCAGGGCAAGATAGGATGGATGTCCCAGCTTTAGAAGAGAGAGAGGATTTGTCCTTCCTCCAACCTGCTGATCTATATGGCCCTGAGTGGACTGGATGATGTCCATCAACAGTGGTGAGGGTGACCTTTACTCAGTCCACTGATTCAAACACTAGCCTCTTCTGCAAACACCTTCAGAGAAACATTCAGAAATAAAGTTTTGTTAGCCAACTGGGCATCCCATAATCCACTGAAGTTGACACCTACAATTAACCCTCACCAGTGAAGTTTGTAAGGAAGCACAGTATAAAATGTTAACATCCACAAACCTGTAGTCTTCATATTAACGAGTGATTGTGACTAAAAGATAAAACAAAACTCTTCATGATGGGAATCAAAACAGGTAATACTTTGGGATAAACTGCATGTGAATTGTTCAAAATTTGGATGAGGAAAAGCTGAAAGCTTTTAAAAGACACAAAACAATATTGGAACAAATGAAAAGATGGTGGTTTGAGCTTGGCCCAGAGTTTAAAATGCATACATCCCATAGTGGAGAGCCCGGGTTTGTGTCCTGGCCTGCTCCTGATTCTTGCTTCCTGCTAAGGTGCATCCTGAGGGGTAGCAGGTGATAGTTCAATTAGTGGGTCCCTACCACCCGTATGAGAGAACTGTATTGAGTTTCTGGCTCCTTGCTAAAGGCTAGCCTAGTCCCAGTCATTGCAGGCATTGGGGAGTGAACCAGACAAAGGGAGATATTTCTCTCTTTCTCTCTCTGCATCTACAAGTTAAAAAATAAAACAGAATTGGGAACATAAAGACAGCATCATAAATATATAAATTATCTGTGTATGTATATGAATAAGTTCATATATATTTATAATCTGAATAAAATTTCAAAAAATTTTTCAGCTAGAACTAGATGAATTGGCTTAAAGTTCTTGTGCAGAAAGTAATTATTTAAGAATAGCTGGGGAAATGAAAAACAACTACAGGATCAGCTCTAACAGATATGAAAATAAATAATAAAGTCTCCATAAATAATAAAAATTTGGAAAGTAAATAGAATAACAATTTCATAAATAGACCCAAATCCACCTAGTAATTTAGTTGATGGTAAAGGTGGCATTTTAAATCACTATGAGGATAGACAAAGCTTCTAAAATTTTTAAATTTTATTTCAAAAGGCAGAGGGACAGATACACAGAGACAGGCACAAAAACAGATAAAAATCTTTCATATGCTGGAATACTCCTCAAATGCCCAATACAGCCACAACAGGGCGAGGCCAAAGCCAGGAGACCATAGCTCAATCTGGGTCTCCTACCTGGGTGGCTGGGACCCAAGGAATTGGCACACTGCTTGCTGTCTCACAGAGTGTACCTTAGCAGGTAACTAGAGTCAGAAGTACAGGCAGGACTTGACCCAGGCATTCTAGTATGGGATGTGAGCATCCCAAATGGTGTCTTGACTTCTATACTAAATGCTTGCCTCATCAGATGTGTTTTAATAGATTATATTGGAGCAGCTGGATAGCATTTGAAGAAGATAAAATTATATCCGTATGCCAAATATATTATAATAAATTCTATGAGAATCAGTGAAAATAAATTGTACAAATGATAAAATGGAACTCATGATCTGGAAGTGAAGAAACTCAAATATTTTATAAAGTACACAAGCAAGAAAAAAGTTTATAAATTTAATTCCACAAAATGCAGAATTTTTGTATGAAATACACTTATATTTCTGTGTGTATTTTTAAAAGTCATACAACAAAATCAAACCACCTTAAACAAAGCCAAAAGATAAAGGACAAGCTGGGAGAAAATACTTGCAAGGCAGTGCACTAATTTCCTCAAATATAAAAAAGCTATTTGTAATCAGGAGGATAAAGATCAAAAATTCAATAGAAAAGTGGACAAAAATATAAAGACAGAATGTGGACAAAGAAAGGAAAATAACCTTCAAAATAAGAGAACTACAAATTAAAACTGCACTGAGATAATAGGTTGGCAAACGTCCAAAGCTTGAAAGTGTGTTTTCTTGGCAAAACTGTAGAAAACAAGCCCTATCATCAAATGCTGGTGGAATGTGTCACCCAAAGAGGCTCAGATGATCTGATAAGGCAAAAAGGCTTTTACTTGTCCTCTTAAATTTGCAAGTTGAGGAGCACAGATTCCAGTAGAGACCAGAACGTGTCCCCTTAAGGGGTGGTTTACAGAGTCCCGTTAGGGGTAAAGAGAGGACGTTGAAGTGAATTGCATAGATTGTCAAAAATTATACCTGGAGGACAACTTCACTTCTAGAGCTCAGTGGTCAGGTGCAGAATGGTTCAGACCGAATAATGGTTACTAGGAAAAATTTAAGCAACATTCAGGATGTTCTGCTTCAGCAAATAATCGCCTTTTTGGCATATGAGAAAGTTCATATAGTGGTCATAATCAAGCACAAGGTATGGCATGGGTGACAAACTGGATTCCTGCTGATAGCTTTCTTTCACAACCTTCAGAATGGCCCACCTCTATGGAAGGGGATTTTGGGACATCTGATAAAACTACATATCCAATTGACCCTTGACCCTGCAATCTGAATATCTTGGAGTTGCATCTTCACAAATATGAAACAACACAAAAATATTAATTATAATGCTATTTGTGACAGCAAAAGATTAAAAATGACTCAAATGTGCACAAGTAAGGGACTCTTGTCCCTTAAACTATAGTCCCTTAAACTGCAGTCCACTCTTTGAGATATTATGCAACTACAAAAAAGAATGAAGAATAGCTGTGAAGGCTGATAAGGACTGATTTCCAGGCTATGGTGATAAGTAAAAGAATAACAAAATATTACAGCCTGCATATATTTTGCATTATTTGTGCAAAAGAAGATCAAAGAAGTATAAAACAGAAGCTAATGAAAATGGTTACCTGTATAGGGAGTATGGCTATGAAGCAGAGGTTGGAATATATCCCACAAAAATAAATTCTTTTGACTTTTTAAGAAGGATTTATTTGAAAGGCAGAGATACACACACACACACACACACACACACACAGAGAGAGAGAGAGAGAGAGGACAGAGAGAGAGACTGAGACTATCTTCCATCCACTGGTTCATTTTTCAAATGACCGCATGATCAGGGCTGGGTCAGGTGGAAGCCAGCAGACAGGAGCTTCTTCTGGGTCTTCCATATGGGTGCAGAAGCTCAAGCACTTGGGCCATCTTCCACTGCTTTCCCAGGGACTTTAGCAGAGAACTCTCTGGGAAGTGGAGCAGCTGGGACTTGAACTGGTGCCCATATGGGATGCTGTTGTTGCAGGTTTCAGCTTTACCCATTATACCACAATGTCAAACCGTATTTTAACTTTTTACTATGGTTTTGAACTAAATAAATGCTTTACAAACACAAAAATTAAATGAAAAAGGAAAGAAAAGTAAATCATCAATTCTGCCTTGCATATATATCCTGGAGGGCTCCTTTCTCAGGAGCATGTGATCAGTTTCTGTTCTCCAAGATGGTCACCAATCTGCAATCTCAGTTTCTCATTATTTGCTAACCTACAAAATGAGGTTCAGGAGCTTGACCCTCTACATAATCATCACCTGGATTCTCATTTATCTGGATTTGATAAATGTAAGTTCCTAACAATTCCTTGAGTTAATGGTGAAAGGAAGACTCCATCAATAGTCAAATCTTCACATGGTTTTGAGACTAGAGAAAGAATTCATGTTAAACTTTTCCATGTCAAGACAACTGGCCTAGACTTTTAAGTAGATCATGAAGGAGAAAAATAGAAAGAAAAGCCTGTTTAATGTTGAGAAGACTATTAAAAAAAAAAAGTAATACCTGAGCTCTGTGTCTGATTCAAACAAAGTAAATCTAAAAAAAATTTTGAGCTAGTTAGGAATTTGAATATTGGATATATTAATTTTGAATGAGTTGGGGCCAATGTTGTGGCTTAATGGGTTAAGCTGCTGCCTTAGACGCTAGCATCCCAAAGGGCAACAAGTTCAGGTCCTGGTTGGTCCACTTCTGATCTGCTCCCTTCTAATGTACCTGGGAAAGCAGCAGAAGGATGGTCCATGTGATTGGGCTTCTGCCACCCACGTGGGAGACCTGGAAGAATCTCCTGGCTCCTGGCTTTGACCTTGTTCAACCTTGGCTGTTGGGGCCATCTGGGTAGTGAAACAGTGGATGCAAGACCTCTTTCTTTCTGTCTCTCCCTTCTCTACAATTCTTTCAGGTAAATTAATACATCTTTTTTTAAAAAACAAATTATGTTAAATACTTTAGAAGTATTAGCATCAGGTGACAGTATTTTTGAAATACACTAATTTTTATGTAATTAGAAGTTATAAACATACTTACTGCTATGACAGTTTTTCTGTGAGTTTTTGAATATTTTATAACAGAAACCTGAGAAAATATTTTAAGGGATAATATCATTAGCTTGTAGATTAATAAAAGTTGAGGGGACTATGGCAAAATAGATATATATTGATAAGTAGAGTTAGGTTTTCTTTTTCAAATCAAAATCAATTAGGATTCTTATTGAGGTAATTTTTAAAAAGGACTATTTGGAATTAGTTATATGATATTGAGTAAAATTAAACAAGACAACTAGTTATGGATATGTTTTTTTTTTTTTGCTTTCAAACTTTTATTTAATGAATATAAATTTCCAAAGTACAGCTTATGGATTACAATGGCTTCCTCCCCATAACGTCCCTCCCACCCGCAACCCTCCCCTTTCCCACTCCCTCTCCCCTTCCATTCACATCAAGATTCATTTTTGTTTCTCTTTATATACAGAAGATCAGTTTAGCATACATTAAGTAAAGATTTCAACAGTTTGCTCCCACACAGAAACATAAAGTGAAAAATACTGTTTGAGTACTAGTTATAGCATTAAATCTCAATGTACAGCACACTAAGGACAAAGATCCTACATGAGGAGTAAGTGCACAGTGACTCCTGTTGTTGACTTAACAAATTGACATTCTTGTTTATGGCCTCAGTAATCACCCGAGGCTCTTGTCATGAGCTGCCAAGGCTATGGAAGCCCCCTGAGTTCACTGACACTGATCATATTTAGACAAGGCCATGGTCAAAGTGGAAGTTCTCTCCTCCCTTCAGAGAAAGGTACCTCCTTCTTTGATGACCCATTCTTTCCACTGGGATCTCACTCATGGAGATCTTTCATTTAGGTTTTTTTTTTTTTCCCCCCCAGAGTGTCTTGGCTTTCCATGCCTGAAATACTCTCATGGGCTTTTCTGCCGGATCTGCATGCCTTAGGGGCTGATTCTGAGGCCAGAGTGTTGTTTAGGACATCTGCCATTCTATGGGTCTGCTGTGTATCTCACTTCCCATGTTGGACCATTCTCTCCCTTTTTGATTCTATCAGCTAGTATTTGCAGACACTATTCTTGTTTATGTGATCCCTTTGGTTCTTAGTCCTATCATTATGATCAATTGTGAACAGAAATTGATCACTGGGACTAGTGAGATGGCATTGGTACATGCCACCTCAATGGGATTGAATTGGAATCCCCTGGTATGTTTCTAACTCTACCGTTTGAGGTAAGTCAGCTTGAGCATGTCCCGAATTGCACATCTCTTCCCTCTCTTATTCCCACTCTTATGTTTAACAGCAATCACTTTTCAGTTAAGTTTCAGCACTTAAGAAGAATTGTGTATTGATTACAGTATTCAACCAAAAGTATTAAGTAGAACAAACAAAAAAAATACTAAGAGGGATAACATATTAAGCTGCTCATCAACAGTCAGGGTGAGGGCTGATCAAGTCACCGTTTCTCATAGTGTTCATTTCACTTTAACAGGTTTCCTTTTTGGTGCTCAGTTAGTTGTCACCGATCAGGGAGAACAAGTGGTATTTGTCCCTTTGGGATTGGCTTATTTCACTCAACATAATGTTTTCCAAATTCCTAACAGGGATCACTTTTCAGTTAAAATTTAAACACCTAAGAATAATTGTGTGTTAATTAACGAGTTCAACCAATGGTAATAGAACAAAAAAATACTAAAATGGATAAAGTATTACATTGTACATCAACCGTCAGGACAAGAGCTGATCAAGTCACTGTTTTTCATAGTGTCCATTTCATTTCAACAAGTTTCCCCTTTGGTGCTCAGTTAGTAGTCGCCGATCAGGGAGAACATATGATATTTGTCCCTTTGGGACTGGCTCAATTCACTCAGCATAATATTTTCCAGATTCCCCTATCTCTTTGCAAATGACCGGGTTTCATTGTTTTTGACTGCTGTATAGTATTTGATAGAGTACATGTCCCATAATTTCTTTATCCAGTCTACTGTTGATGGGCATTTAGGTTGGTTCCAGGTCTTAGCTATTGTGAATTGAGCTGCAATAAACATTAATGTGCAGACCGCTTTTTTGTTTGCCAATTTAAATTCCTTTGGGTAAATTCCAAGGAGTGGGATGGCTGGGTTGAATGGTAGGGTTATCTTCAGGTTTCTGAGGAATCTCCAGTTGACTTCCATAGTGGTTTAACCAATTTGCATTCCCACCAACAGTGGGTTAATGTCCCTTTTTCCCCACATCCTCGCCAGCATCTGTTGTTGGTAGATTTCTGCATGTGAGCCATTCTAACCGGGGTGAGGTGAAACCTCATTGTGGTTTTGATTTGCATTTCCCTGATTGCTAGTGACCTTGAACATTTTTTCATGTGCCTGTTGGCCATTTGGATTTCCTCTTTTGAAAAATGTCTATTGAGGTCCTTGGCCCATCTCTTAAGTGGGTTGTTTGTTTTGTTTTTGTGGAGTTTCTTGATCTCTTTGTAGATTCTGGTCATTAACCCTTTATCTGTTGCATAGTTTGCAAATATTTTTTCCCATTCTGTCGGTTGTCTCTTCACTCTCCTGACTGTTTCTTTTGAAGTACAGAAACTTCTCAATTTGATGCAATCCCAATAGTTGATTTTGGCTTTGACTGCCTGTGCTTCTGGAGTGTTTTCCAAAAAGTCATTGCCGGTACCTATATCTTGCAGGGTTTTTCCAATGCTCTCTAATAATTTGATAGTGTCAGGTCATAGATTTAAGTCTTTAATCCATGTTGAGTGAATTTTTGTGTAAGGTGAAAGGTAGGGTCTTGCTTCATGATTCTGCACGTGGAAATCCAATTTTCCCAGCACCATTTATTGAATAGACTGTCCTTACTCCAGTGATTGGTTTTGGATCCTTGATCAAATATGAGTTGGCTGTAGCTGTTTGGATTGTTTTCTGGTGTTTCAATTCGGTTCCATTGGTCTATCCATCTGTTTCTGTACCAGTACCATGCTGTTTTGATTACAACTGCCCTGTAGGATGTCCTGAATTCTGGTATTGTGATGCCTCCGGCTTTGTTTTTGTTGTACAAGATTGCTTTAGCTATTCGAGGTCTCCTGTGTCTCCATATGAATTTCAGCATCATTTTTTCCAGATCTGAGAAGAAGGTCTTCGGTTTCTTGACTGGTATTGCATTGAATCTATAAATTGCTTTTGGGAGAATGAACATTTTGATGATATTGCTTCTTCCAATCCATGAGCATGGGAGATTTTTCCATTTCTTGGTATCCTCTTCTATTTATTTCTTTAAGCTTTTGTAATTTTCATCGTAGAGATCTTTAACGTCCTTGGTTAAGTTTATTCCAAGGCATTTGATTGTTTTTGTAGCTATTTTGTGAATGGGATTGATCTTAGAAGTTCTTCCTCAGCCATGGCATTGCCTGTGTATACAAAGGCTGTTGATTTTTGTGCATTGATTTTATACGCTGCTACTTTGCCAAACTCTTCTATGAGTTCCAATAGTCTCTTAGTAGAGTTCTTTGGGTCCTCTAAATAAAGAATTATGTCATCTGCAAGGAGGGATAGTTTGAGTTCTTCCTTCCCAATTTGTATCCCTTTCATTACTTTTTCTTGCCTAATAATTCTGGCTAGAACTTCCAGAACTATATTGAATAGCAGTGGCAGTGGCGAGAGTGGACATCCCTGTCTGGTCCCAGATCTCAGTGGAAATGCTTCCAACTTTTCCCCATTCAATAGGATGTTGGCTGTGGGTTTTTCATAGATTGCTTTGATTGTATTGAGGAATGTTCCTTCCAAACCCAGTTTGCTTAGAGTTTTCATCATGAACGGGTGTTGTATTTTATCAAATGCTTTCTTGGCATCTCCTGAGATAATCATATGGTTTTTCTTCTGCAGTCTGTTAATGTGGTGTATCACATTGATTGTTTTGCGCACATTGAACCATCCCTGCATACCAGGGATAAATCCCACTTGGTCTGGGTGGATGATCTTTCTGATGTGTTGTTGCATTCTGTTGGCCAGAATTTTATTGAGGATTTTTGCATCTGTGTTCATCAGGGATATTGGTCTGTAATTTTCTTTCAATGCTGCATCTTTTTCCGGCTTAGGAATTAATGTGATGCTGGCTTCATAGAAAGAATTTGGGAGGACTCCCTCTTTTTGATTGTTCTGAATAGTTTGAGAAGAATTGGAGTCAGTTCTTCTTTTAATGTCTGGTAGAATTCAGCAGTGAATCCATCTGGTCCTGGGCTTTTCTTTGTTGGGAGGGCCTTTAATACTGTTTCAATTTCTGTCTCAGTTATGGGTCTGTTTAGGTTTTCGATGTCTTCCTGGTTCAATTTAGGTAGGATGCATGTGTCCAGGAATCTATCCATTTCTGATAGGTTTCCCTGTTTGCTGGCATACAAGTCCTTGTAGTAATTTCTGATGATTCTTTTTATTTCTGTGGTGTCTGTTGTTATGTTTTATGGATATCTTTTATTTACTTGAGTTTGGTTTTTTCGAATTCACATCTGTCCCAAAACTAAAATAAAAATGTGAATATTATAGATATGGCCAGAGTCTTAGTGCCCTCTGACTTACACTATTGCTCTCCTTCATGCCTCCCCAGAAGTTACCATGGCATAGAGGTTAATGTTTATTATTCCCATGTATGTTTACATTCTTTAAATATGTGTATTTATAAGCCTGTAATTTGAGTTTTGGGAATTTAGATAAATGTTATCAATTACTCATTTCCTTTTGTAATGAACTTAAAGAAATTCAACATTTTGATGATAACAGTATCCAAGGAGAGCCAATACACTCAATTACAAAGTATTGAATTTGTTGACACCTGTTTATCACCTACTGAGAGAGAGCTAATTTATTTCCACTTCTTTTGACTGACAAGTTTCATCCATCTACACATTCACATCTCTTTATGCACATATATAAAAGTTTCCCTGGGAAATAAACCTAGAAATGGGATTGGTGAGTCTTTTGGGAATTCTTTTTTTTTTTTTTTTTTGACAGGCAGAGTTAGTGAGAGAGAGAGACAGAGAGAAAGGTCTTCCTTCCGTTGGTTCACCCTCCCAATGGCCACTACTCCAAAGCCAGGAGCCAGGTGCTTCCTCCTGGTCTCCCATGCAGGTGCAAGGTCCAAGCACTTGGGCCATCCTCCACTGCATTCCCAGGCCACAGCAGAGAGCTGGACTGGAAGAGGAGCAACTGGGACAGAACCGGCGCCCCAACCAGGACTAGAACCCGGGATGCCAGCGCCGCAGATGGAGGATTAGCCAAGTGAGCCACAACGCCAGCCTTGGGAATTCTTGTCTCCTGAAAATTCTAAAAACAAAATGATTGGGATTTTTTTTCTCCCAAATAAACCTTTAATTTAATGAGTACAAATTTCGTAAGTATAACTTTAGGAATATAGTGATTCTTCCCACCGTACCTACCCTTGATTGGCTTGCATTTAAAAATAAGCTCTCCATTTCTCTCTTTACTAATTTGTTTTATATCTTTCAATAAAATTAATCAGCGTGAAATAATGATTCAAAATATATTTCCATCTGATACTGTATTAAAAACAGTAAAATACAAAAGAAATATAGAAAAATGTGCAACTGGAGTTGAATATATTCTGAATGACTCACAGTTCAAAAAATCAATATAAATGTGAAAATATTTGGAGATAAATGAAAATAAGAATTAACACATCAAAGATGGTGGCATACAGCCAAAGCAATGCTTTAGGGTATCTTCCATTTACAAGTAGGTATGAAAGGAATAAAATTAAATTCTAAAATAATAAAAAGGAAAAAAGAGAGTAGAAAGGGAGAAAAGAAGAAACTGAGAGATCAAAAAAAATCACCAGTATAAAAATGTTAATGTTTAAAAGAGAAAAATCAACAGTCAGAAATTGATTCACCAAAAAGATTAGTAAAATTGACAACTCCGGCAGTGTTGACCAAGATAAAAAAGAAAAAGTGTTGCAATATAAGGAGTGAAAAAGAAGTTCAATGTTAGTAATTCTTTAGGAATTAAAAAGATAATAAGATAATCTTAAAATAAGATTTATGCTGACAAAGTTGAAAAGGAGAAGTTCTCTAGAAATCACAGCTCATCAAAAGTAAAAAACAAGAAACAGAGCCTACAAACCAAAAGAATTAATACAAATAAACTTGTTAAGGTTTGGAGAAACCAGTTAAAAATAGCTTTTCCATATACCAACTACAAACAAATGGAAAATGAAATGGAAACGATATCGTTTAGAGTAGCATCAGAAAACATCAACTGCCTAGAATTAAATTCAGTGAAAGGAGTGTAAAAGATCATAATGAAACCTATAAAATATTTTTGAGATGAATTATTGAAAGGCTAAATAAGAGGAGATATAATATATTCATGAAAATATCCCTTGGTTCATCATGAAAAAAAATCAACATTATAAAATGACCATGCTTTACAAATTGACCTGTAGAGTCATAGGATTCTCAATCAAAATTTCAGCATATTTTTAAAGGAAAGTTAGAGTTTATTGTGAAATTTGATGAAACATCAGTATCTGTAAGATCCAAGACCGTGCTTGACAGAAAACAAAGCAGTATGGCTTACACCACTAGCTATTAAAACAGTAATTAAGGCAGTGTGGGGCTGGCAATAGAATAGACAAATAAACTCATGACACAGAATACAGGCCAGAAACACAACCATTTACATAAAGACACCTGACTTACACTCCAGTGCGTTGCTGTAGATAAACAGATGGAGTGTCAGCCTGAGTTCAATCAGGGGATAGAAACCACAAATCAGAAGACAGAAATTGAACAAAGGGAATTTAATATAAAACATTGTTCACAGAGTAAAAGGGTGAATGGAGGACTTTAGGGTATAAAAACTGCAGAAAGCAGTTATCAGCCATCTGGCTGAAGGATCAAAGCAAAAAGCTTTGAAATTTGGAGAAAGGACTTGCAGGGCTGATGCTCAACCTGTGCTTGTACTTATGGCCTTGGAAGACAGAGCTGAAGCATTGCTGGAGTAGCACTCACAGAAACCATCCGCCACAGAAGCCCTCAGGAACAAATAGGAAGAAACAAGTCCCTTCCTCCCTCTCCACATACGCTTCCTTCTTGTTAGACTTTACCAATAAGCCAACTAGCAATACAGGAATGCAATCTGCAAAGCCCAGCCTCAGTATAATGCGTGTGGGACCTTAAAAAGTTCATTGGTGGTGAAAGGGGTGGTGATCATTGTAGGTTAACCACCTCTTGTGACATCCTTATCTCCTCTCAGAGTTCCTGGGATCAAGTCCTATCTCTTGCTTCTGATCCAGCTCTCTGCTATTGTGCCTAAGAGGCAGCAGATGATGGTCCAAATACTTTCTGCCATTCACATGGGAGATCAAGATGGAACTCCTTGTTCCTGGCTACAGCCTGACCAAGATGCAGCTATTATGGGCATTTGAACTAGCGGATAGAAGAGCTATTTCTCTTCTTCTGTTTGTCTCTCTCCCTGTCACTCTAACTTCCAAAAAAATAGTCTTTAAAAAATACTGTGGGAATAGTGGAATTAAAAGATAAAATTATTTTGGTGCAAAAATGATGAAATCCATGCATTTTTACATAATAAACATTTTCCATCAATTTTTTAAAAGACCTATTATAGATGGGAGGATTTGGGGCTAAAGGATGACGACAATAACTGCCACATGTAGTCTTGGCTATAAGCATAATCAGAGCATCTATATTTCCACGATATAAAGACTTTATATTGTGAACTTTAACCACTATTCCAAGTCATATAGAAAAATTTATTCAAGATGGTCCACAGCACTAAATGTGAAAGAAATGAAATTTCTAGAAAACAGCAAGATATCTTGACATAGGTAAAATTTTCTTATATAGACATAAAAACTATTAACCTTTAAAGACATTATTGATAAAATATACTTCTTAAAATTACAAACTTCTGTTTATAAAAAGCCACCATTTGGGTGGAAAAGTAATCCACAGAATGAGAAAAACTATTTGAAATACTTGTAAATCATGGAATAAAAACTATGTAATTATAAAAAGCACAGAATGAGAGGTGTAAAGCAGTCACTGGTCTGTAGAAATTTCACTATACAGACATTGTCAAGGCCTCTGGTACTAGGGGTGAGGAAAATCTTTGATTAGGCCCCAACTCAAAGGACTTATATCTGGTATATATTTAAAATATCCTAAAATGATCAAGAAAAAAAGATATAATCTTATTTTGAAATAGGCAAAACTCAAAAAAGAAGCAAGCATGGGAAAGACTATAAAAATGGTCTATTACATATACATTACTAATTATTATAGAAATTAAAATGATAACCAAAGTTACATGGTACCGTTTACCCACCAGAGTGGCTAAAATGACTGACCAGGTTATGGGGCTACTCGCTGCAACACTGACATCTCATACAGGCACTGGTTTGAGTCCAGGCTGTTCCACTTCCAATACAGCTTCCTGCTAATGCACTTGGGAAATTAGCAAAAGGTTACTCAAGTACCTGTGTCCATGCCACTCACATGGGAGACCTAGATGGAGTTCTAGGCTCCTGGCTTTGGTTTGGCCCAGCCCTGGCCATTGCAGTCTTGTGGAGAGTGAACCAGTGGGTGAACTATATCTTTGTCTCTCTTTCTCCCTCTCTCCCTGCAACTCTGCCTTTTGAATAAATAAATCTTTTATAAAAAAAAAGAATAACTGCAACAAAGAGATTCCACCACTGATTATATACCCAGCAGAAAACAATGCTTATTTATACACCAAAATACATATGCAATAATGTCCATGGTACCTTATTTGTAACAGTCAAAAACTGAGAACAATAAAAATATCCATCAAGAATAGAATGGGGGAGAGGGGAACCAGCAGATCACAACCCCTTCTACCTTTCTGTAACTATCTTTAAATATATAATTAAATATTTAAAAAATGGAATAGAGAAATAAGCTTCATAATACATATACATGAAATAGTATAGATCAAGAAAAAACTATTGATATATAGAGCAATAGGGTTAATCTTACAAATATAATATTGAAGGAAATAAGTCAAATGTTTAGAGTTCACCATACTATTCTAAGTAAACAACAGTCAAAATTTATCAATAGTGATGGAGGTCAAAATAAATGCTTAATGTGGGAAGTAGGTAAGAACTAGGGAGGGAAACTTCTACCGTGCTGAAGGTGATTTGTGTCCTTTTTTGGGGGAGGAGTGGGATTTAAATAACTTTTATTCTTTACAAGTTAATAAACACATGGTAGAAAAGCAAAGAACAAAGTCATCCAATCCCAGGCAGCTAGTTCAGCATGTCCATTTGGATCCTGTGCATGCACACACAACATCCACTTTAAAGTGAGAACATACAGAATGCATGTATCATGCTTTGTCACACTTCATGAATATTTACCAATTCAGAATCCCAAAGCTGTGTGAGTATTTTGATAACCAAGAATATACCACAGAGACTCAATATATTAGGGGAAAATGTAATTACAATTGTCTTGAGAACAAAAATTTTGTAAAAGACAAATATGATTACAGGCCTCTAAATACAAGTTTTGGCCAAATAACCATTAAGACACTGCATTATCTTACTGCCTGATTCAAAATGACATACCCAAGGGAGGAGGCAAGATGGCGGAAAAGGAAGGGAGCACACTGATAGTCCGGGGAGAGATAGTTTAATAAAAGTGGAGATACTGCAGGTTCAAGGAAGAGTAGGGGAGGAAATAGCAGAAGAAACTCTTCCAGAATGCGTGATTCACAGCGGACCTGCGTGGAGAGTGTGGGAGCCCACAGTTCGGGACACCAGCGGCAGACTCAACACACCAGCGCTGGAACGCGAGGTGAGCCGAACCTCAATAGCCCGAGACACTGGCAGGCAAGCGGAGAGAGGAGACTAGAGGGAACGACCCCCGGGGGGCGGGGGGGAAGTTCACCAGGCTAACTGGAAGAGAGAGAGAGAGAAAAAAAAAAAAGGTGACTGGTACAGACACGGGTTTATCTCTCTCCACTCACCTCTCAAGGGTGAGCAAGACAAAGAGCAGGCGCCATCTTGGACATACGTCATAAGCAGAGCGACCTCAGGTCTGCACCGGCCCTGAGCCTAGCAGAAAAACCTGACTCTGGGCGGGGCGAATTAACAGGAGATTAGGACCTAGTAAATTTGTGGTGCTACTGAACTGAGACTGTGAAAAAAGAGACGGAGGGGGAGAGAACTCACGGAATTCCCGTGAACACTCTCCAGAGATGCTACAATTCCATAACTTTGGCAACCCAGTGGGAGACTGAAGGAGAATTTGAGCCCATTCTGAGGGCCTAACAGATGCCCTGTGTGGTCCTTGGGAAAGAGCTTCCGATCTCTGGCTCCTGTGGGTATATCATTTGCCTGCTAACTACCTCCAACTTCGTTCAGCAGTGCGGAATTACTTCCCTTTTGAATAAAAAAAAAAAATATATATATATATAGAGAGAGAGATTTACCACGCCTAACCTGGGAGTGTCACCTTTGGCACACCAAACAGAGCTCTCAGGCTACACCCATCTCAAGCCCTAAGGCTCCATCAAAAACAGATAGTCCACTTAATCTAGAGTCATAGTATAACAAGAAAAAGCACCACAGTGAAGAAACCAAATATCTCCAATATGCCAAATAACAAACGCAAAAACCAAGGTAATAAAAACAAGGAAGTCACCATGACGCCCTCAAATGAAAAAGACACCCCAATTCAAGATTATGAAGATGATGACATAGAAGAAATGCAAGAAGCAGATCTCAAAGAATTGATAAGAACATTAAGAAGTTCTCAAAAACAAATTCTTGAACTACAGAAATCCTTAATGGACAAGATAGAAAATCTCTCTCGTGAAAATGAAATATTAAGGAGGAATCAAAATGAAACGAAACAACTAGTACAACAGGAAACTGGGATAGTGACTGAAGTGAAGAATTCAATAGATCAAATGAAAAACACAATAGAGAGCCTTACAAACAGAATGGGTGAAGCAGAAGAGAGAATATCGGACTTAGAAGACAGAGAACAGGAAAGGATACAGTCAGACCAAAGAAAAGACGAGGAAATTAGAAATCTAAAACATATTGTCGGGAATCTTCAGGATACTATTAAAAAACCCAACATTCGGGTTCTAGGAGTTCCTGAAGGCATGGAGAGGGAGAAAGGATTAGAAGGCCTTTATAGTGAGATATTAGCAGAAAATTTCCCAGGTTTGGAGAAGGACAGAGACATCCTAGTACAGGAAGCTCACAGAACCCCTAATAAACACGACCAAAAGAGATCCTCACCACAACACGTTGTAATTAAACTCTCCACAGTGAAACATAAAGAAAAGATCCTAAAATGTGCAAGAGAGAAATGTCAGATTACTCTCAGAGGATCTCCAATCAGACTCACAGCTGACTTCTCATCAGAAACTCTACAAGCTAGGAGGGAATGGCGAGATATAGCCCAGGTACTAAGAGAGAAAAACTGCCAGCCCAGAATATTATATCCTGCAAAGCTATCATTTGTGAATGAAGGTGAAATAAAGACTTTTCATAGCAAACAGAAATTGAAAGAATTTGTTGCCACTCGTCCAGCCCTGCAAAAGATGCTTAAAGATGTGTTACACACAGAAACACAGAAACACGGTCATCAATATGAAAGAAGGTAAAGGAAGGAAACCAAGGAAGGAAACCTCACAGCAAAAGATCACAGGGAATTCAAAGCATATATTAGAACTTATCTTTGGCAAATGGCAGGGCAAAGTTACCACTTATCATTAGTCACATTGAACGTGAATGGCCTGAACTGTCCAGTTAAAAGACACTGTTTGGCTGATTGGGTTAAGGAACAAAACCCATCTATTTGCTGCTTACAAGAAACACATCTTTCCAACAAAGATCCATACAGACTGAAAGTGAAAGCCTGGAAAAAGATATACCATGCCAACAGAAATGAAAAAAGAGCGGGCGTAGCAATCTTAATATCAGACAACATAAACTTAACCACAAAAACTGTTAAGAGAGACAAAGAGGGACACTATATAATGATTAAGGGATCAATACAACAAGAAGATATAACAATTATCAATGTATATGCACCTAACTACAGGGCACCGGTTTATCTAAAAGATTTATTAACAGACTTAAAGGGAGACTTAGACCCCAATACAATAGTACTGGGGGACTTCAATACTCCACTCTCAGAAATAGACAGATCAATAGGACAGAAGATCAACAAGGATACAGTAGATTTAAATGACACTATAGCCCAAATGGATCTAACAGATATATACAGAACTTTCAATCCTACAGCTAAAGATTTTACATTCTTCTCAGCAGTACATGGAACCTTCTCTAGGATTGACCATATACTAGGCCATAAAGCAAGTCTCAGCAAATTCAAAAGAATTAGAATCATACCATGCAGCTTCTCAGACCATAAAGGAATGAAGTTGGAAATTAGCAACTCAGGAATCCCTAGAGCATACGCAAACACATGGAGATTGAACAACATGCTCCTGAATGAACACTGGGTCATAGAAGAAATTAAAAGAGAAATCAAAAATTTTCTGGAAGTAAATGAGGATAACAGCACAAAATACCAAAACTTATGGGACGCAGCAAAAGCAGTGTTAAGAGGAAAGTTTATATCAATAGGTGCCTACATCAAGAAATTGGAAAGACACCAAATAGATGAACTTTCAATTCACCTCAAGGATCTAGAAAACCTACAGCAAACCAGACCCAAATCTAGTAGGAGAAGAGAAATAATTAAAATCAGAGAAGAGATCAACAGGATTGAATCAAGAAAAACATTACAAAAAATCAGCCAAACGAGGAGCTGGTTTTTTGAAAAAATAAACAAAAATGACACCCCATTGGCCCAACTAACTAAAAAAAGAAGAGAAAAGACCCAAATCAATAAAATCAGAGATGAAAAAGGAAATGTAACAACAGATACCACAGAAATAAAAAGAATCATCAGAAATTACTACAAGGACTTGTATGCCAGCAAACAGGGAAACCTATCAGAAATGGATAGATTCCTGGACACATGCAACCTACCTAAATTGAACCAGGAAGACATCGAAAACCTAAACAGACCCATAAATGAGACAGAAATTGAAACAGTAATAAAGGCCCTCCCAACAAAGAAAAGCCCAGGACCAGATGGATTCACTGCTGAATTCCACCAGACATTTAAAGAAGAACTAACTCCAATTCTTCTCAAACTATTCAGAACAATCGAAGAAGAGGGAATCCTCCCAAATTCTTTCTATGAAGCCAGCATCACCTTAATTCCTAAGCTGGAAAAAGATGCAGCACTGAAAGAAAATTACAGACCAATATCCCTGATGAACACAGATGCAAAAATCCTCAATAAAATTCTGGCCAATAGAATGCAACAACACATCAGAAAGATCATCCACCCAGACCAAGTGGGATTTATCCCTGGTATGCAGGGATGGTTCAATGTGCGCAAAACAATCAATGTGATACACCACATTAACAGACTGCAGAAGAAAAACCATATGATTATCTCAGGAGATGCCAAGAAAGCATTTGATAAAATACAACACCCGTTCATGATGAAAACTCTAAGCAAACTGGGTTTGGAAGGAACATTCCTCAATACAATCAAAGCAATCTATGAAAAACCCACAGCCAACATCCTATTGAATGGGGAAAAGTTGGAAGCATTTCCACTGAGATCTGGGACCAGACAGGGATGTCCACTCTCGCCACTGCTATTCAATATAGTTCTGGAGGTTCTAGCCAGAATTATTAGGCAAGAAAAAGTAATGAAAGGGATACAAATTGGGAAGGAAGAACTCAAACTATCCCTCTTTGCAGATGACATAATTCTTTATTTAGAGGACCCAAAGAACTCTACTAAGAGACTATTGGAACTCATAGAAGATTTAGACAAAGTAGCAGGGTAAAAAAATCAATGCACAAAAATCAATAGTCTTTGTATACACAGGCAATGCCATGGCTGAGGAAGAACTTCTAAGATCAATCCCATTCACAATAGCTACAAAAACAATCAAATGCCTTGGAATAAACTTAACCAAGGACGTTAAAGATCTCTACGATGAAAATTACAAAAGCTTAAAGAAATAAATAGAAGAGGATACCAAGAAATGGAAAAATCTCCCATGCTCATGGATTGGAAGAAGCAATATCATCAAAATGTCCATTCTCCCAAAAGCAATTTATATATTCAATGCAATACCAATCAAGATACCGAAGACCTTCTTCTCAGATCTGGAAAAAATGGTGCTGAAATTTATATGGAGGCACAAGAGACCTCGAATAGCTAAAGCAATCTTGTACAACAAAAACAAAGCTGGAGGCATCACAATACCAGATTTCAGGACATACTACAGGGCAATTGTAATCAAAACAGCATGGTACTGGTACAGAAACAGATGGATAGACCAATGGAACAGAATTGAAACACCAGAAATCAACCCAGACATCTACAGCCAACTTATATTTGATCAAGGATCTAAAACTAATTCCTGGAGCAAGGACAGTCTATTCAATAAGTGGTGCTGGGAAAATTGAATTTCCATGTGCAGAATCATGAAGCAAGACCCCTACCTTACACCTTACACAAAAATCCACTCAACATGGATTAAAGACCTAAATCTACAACCTGACACCATCAAGTTACTAGAGAACATTGGAGAAACCCTTCAAGATATTGGCACAGGCAAAGAATTTCTGGAAAAGACCCGGGAGGCACAGGCAGTCAAAGCCAAAATCAACTATTGGGATTGCATCAAATTGAGAAGTTTCTGTACTGCAAAAGAAACAGTCAGGAAAGTGAAGAGACAACCGACAGAATGGGAAAAAATATTTGCAAACTATGCAACAGATAAAGGGTTAATGACCAGAATCTACAAAGAGATCAAGAAACTCCACAAAAACAAAACAAACAACCCACTTAAGAGATGGGCCAAGGACCTCAATAGACATTTTTCAAAAGAGGAAATCCAAATGGCCAACAGGCACATGAAAAAATGTTCAAGGTCACTAGCAATCAGGGAAATGCAAATCAAAACCACAATGAGGTTTCACCTCACCCCGGTTAGAATGGCTCACATGCAGAAATCTACCAACAACAGATGCTGGCGAGGATGTGGGGAAAAAGGGACACTAACCCACTGTTGGTCGGAATGCAAACTGGTCAAGTAACTATGGAAGTCAGTCTGGAGATTCCTCAGAAACCTGAAGATAACCCTACCGTTCGACCCAGCCATCCCACTCCTTGGAATTTACCCAAAGGAATTTAAATTGGCAAACAAAAAAGCGGTCTGCACATTAATGTTTATTGCAGCTCAATTCACAATAGCTAAGACCTGGAACCAACCTAAATGCCCATCAACGGTAGACTGGATAAAGAAATTATGGGATATGTACTCTTTAGAATACTATACCGCAGTAAGAAACAACGAAATCCAGTCATTTGCAACAAAATGGAGGAATCTGGAACACATCATGCTGAGTGAAATAAGCCAGCCCCAAAGGGACAAATACCATATGTTCTCCCTGATCGGTGACAACTGACTGAACACCAAAAAGGAAACCTCCTGAAGTGAAATGGACACTATGGGAAACGGTGACTTGATCAGCATAGCCCTGACTGTTAATGAACAACTTAATACATTATGCCTCTTAGTAGTTGTTTTGTCTGTTCTACTTAATATGACTGGTTTAATTCTGTAATCATCACACAGTTATTCTTAAGTGTTGAAAATTAACTGAAATGTGATCCCTGTTAAACATAAGAGTGGGAATAAGAGAGGGAAGAGATGTATAATTTGGGACATGCTCAAGCTGACTTGCCCCAAATGGTAGAGTTAGAAACATACCAGGGTATTCCAATTCAATCCCATCAAGGTGGCATGTACCAATGCCATCTCACCAGTCCAAGTGATCAATTTCAGTTCACAATTGATCATAATGAAAGGACTAAGAGTCAAAGGGAGCACATAAACAAGTCTAGTACCTGCTAACACTAACCGATAGAATAAATAAAGGGGAGAGTGATCCAACATGGGAAGTGAGATACTCAGCAGACTCATAGAATGGCAGATGTCCTAAATAGCACTCTGGCCTCAGAATCAGCCCTAAAGGCATTTGGATCTGGCTGAAAAGCCCATGAGAGTATTTCAGGCATGGAAAGCCAAGACACTCTGGCAAAAGATCTCTGTGAGTGAGATCCCAGTGGAAAGAACAGGTCTTCAAACAAGGAGGTACCTTTCTCTGAAGGGAGGAGAGAACCTCCACTTTGACTATGACCTTGTCTAAACAAGATAAGAGTCAGAGAACTCAGAGGGCTTCCATAGCCTTGGAAACTTATGACTGGTGCATAGGGAGATTACTGATGCCATAGACAGGAGTGTCAATTGGTAAAGTCAACAACAGGAGTCACTGTGCACTTACTCCTCATGTAGGATCTCTGTCCTTAATGTACTGTGCATTGAGATTTAATGCTATAACGAGTACTCAAACAATATATTTCACTTTGTGTTTCTATGGGGGTGCAAACTGTTGAAATCTTTACTTAATACATACTAAACTGATCTTCTGTAAAAAAAAAAAAAAAGAAAAAAGAAATTATCAATTCCCAACTTGACTCTCACTGGGATTAAACATGACAATAGGTCTGATCTGATTTCATCATCATTTAAAAAAATCATCTATTATTTTTCACTTTATGTTTCTGTGTGGGAGCAAACTGTTGAAATCCTTACTTAATGTATACTAAGCTGATCTTCTGTATATTAAGATAATTGAAAATGAATCTTGATGTGAATGAAAGGGGAGAGGGAGTGGGGAAGGGGAGGGTTGTGGGTGGGAGGGACGGTATGGGGGGAAAGCCATTGTAATCCATAAGTCGTACTTTGGAAATTTACATTCATTAAATAAAAGTTAAAAAAAAATGACACACCCAAAAAAGGTGCATGCTAGTTGTGATGTTTCTAAAAGAATTAATAGTCAAGTTGGTATTATTGAAATATTAACAAGAAGGTATGTTTCCATTCAAAGACTTAATATACTCCTATTATACAGGCAAAAGAAATGCATATACATCAGTGGCTATCATTGAAATGTAAATGTGACGCATGTGCATGCATTTCTTCTTCCATGCTTCTTTCTGCCCGTCTGCTGCCAACCAGCGGATAATTCTGGATACACACTGCTCCGCAGTTGTTTGATAATTCCAGTGGCTGTTCTTTCTTTCCTAGTTTTGAATACAAACTGTGCTTTAACCACCTATATTTGCTTCATGCATATTAATTTCCTTAATAATTAATATGTGTTTGGAGACTTAGTATTTTCCAGGATTCTCCTATTTATTTTATAAGTGGTAACTTATTGAATCTCTAAAAGCTCTTAACCACCTCTGTTTTATAAATGAGGAAAGTGGGGCCTTAAAAGAGATGCTTTCCCAACTTCTATGAGGCAAAATGAAAGGAATCCAGGAAGTATCAGTATATAATTTAGATATTTAGCCAATAGTTTAACT
This sequence comes from Oryctolagus cuniculus, assembly GCF_051225735.1. Lineage (NCBI taxonomy): Eukaryota > Metazoa > Chordata > Mammalia > Lagomorpha > Leporidae > Oryctolagus > Oryctolagus cuniculus. The sequence goes on along the minus strand of NC_142877.1, from coordinate 73,645,599 downwards.
CATTAATATATGGTTATAGAAACACTACTTTTGTATGTGCCCCATTATGAAATTATCTCTAAAAGAAAATAAAAATCATGAGCTTTAAAGTAACATTTGCCCCAAATCCTTCATTTGTCATTCTTTCATTCAATAAATCATTTTCACTTACCAGACATTGAAATAGATACTTGGTTAGAAAAACAGCTGAACACAATGTGTTCGATTTTAGTGAAGAAAAAACATAGTCATCTGCTATAAAATAATTACGATAGCCCCCCCATCTATAGGGGATACGATCCAAGATCCCCAGTGGATGCCTTAAATTGAAGATAGCACTGAACTCTACAATACAGGTACACAATTTTTCCCTATATACACACACACAAATTTAGTGTCTTTTCATTTTTCTAAGTATTTTTAACCACGTATTTTAATCCATTTTAACTAAGTATTGTGGCTGAAACTTTTGCAGACTGAGGTGTGACAGCAAAATTAGTGTGAATCCCTTTTTCCCTCACAGTTTCACAGGTAGCAGATTCACTCTGACTATAGATCTTAGCAACCTCAGCATACAACTTTTCTCTCTTATTAAGTCAAGAACTTTGACCTTTTCACTTAAAGAAAGCACCTTGCAGCTTCTCTTTGGTATGTTCAAATTGCCGGCACTGCTACTCTTGCACCTTGGGTCATGGTTAATTAAAAAAAGAATGATAATTGGAATAGGCAGTGTTGTACTGCTACAGTTTTCTAATACTCCAGAGAGCTAAGAGACTAACTGATAGGCAGTGTATACAACATGTGTATGTCAGACAAAGGGATGATTTACTTCCTGGGTGAGCAGACTGAGACAGTGTGAGGTTTCATAATGCTACTCAGAACAACGTGCAAACTAAAACTGATGATTATTTATTTCTGGAGTTTTCCATTTGATTTTTTGGACTGTGGTTGAGTACAGGTAACTGAAACCACAAAAGTGAAATTTTTTGGATAAGGGGTGACTACTATGCATTTTTTAAAATATTTATTTATTTATTTGAAAGGCAGAAAGTCACAGAGAGGCAGAGAGGGAGAGAGAAGTCTTCCATCCACTGGTTTATTCTTCAAATGGCAGCAACAGCCAAAGCTGGTCTGATCAGAAGGCAGGAGCCTGGAGCTTCTTCTGGGTCCCCATGTGGGTGCAGGGGCCCAAGGACTTGGGCCATCTTCTACCGCTTTCCCAGGCCATAGCGGAGAGCTGGATAGAAAGTGGAGTAGCCAGGACTTCAACCAGCAGGCACATCAGATGCTGGCACTACAAGTGGCAGCTCCACTCACCATGCCACAGCGCTGGTCACAACGCCCTCCCCTACTATGCATGTTTTAACAAAATATTGGATATTTATGGAAGGCAGGGAAATACAAACTTTGAGTGCCTATTTCATTCTAGGAAGGGTTCAGAGGATAGATGTTAGAAAAAATTCTTTTTATTTATTTATTTATTTGCCAGGCAGAGTTAGACAGTGAGAGAGACAGAGAGAGAGTTATAGACAGTGAGAGAGAGACAGAGAGAAAGGTCTTCCTTCTGTTGGTTCACTCTCCCAGTGGCCGCCACGGCTGGTGCTGCGCTGATCCGAAGCCAGGAGCCGGGTACTTCTTCCCAGTCTCCCATGCGGTCGCAGGGACCCAAGCTCTTGGGCCATCCTCCACTGCCCTCCCGGGCCATAGCAGAAAGCTGGACTGGAAGAGGAGCAACCAGGACTAGTACCCGGCGCCCCAACCGGACTAGAACCCCAGGTGCCGGCGCCACAGGTGGAGGATTAGCCTAATGAGCCACGGCGCTGGCCAGGAAAAATTCTTAGAATAGGTGACTGAACCTGGATTTTGAAATATGAAATTTTGAGGTATGTGAGTGTGTGGTGGTGTTAGTTGTTGCTTGGATAACATCCTAGAGTAAATTCATTGGAAATCTTAGAGGAGAAATAGCAAAATTAGTCAAATCTGGCATTTAATTATCAACTATTTCATTTCCCCAACTTAAAAAAATGTATACAATGACTAACAGTTGTCATTTTTATTTGGGAAGTTTTGACCATTATTTCTTTACATTTTTTCTTTTCCTTCCTTCTTGGATACTCATTGTGCATATATGGATGTTGTCCCATAGGTCTCTGTAATCTCTTTAGCTTTTATTAGTCTTTTTAGTCTCTGTTCTTAAGATTGAACAATTTTGTTTAATCTATCTTAAAACCTATCAATTTTGTTTTCTTCTACTATCTCAAATTTATTGAACCCCCTCATTGTTTTTTTTTAATTTCAACTATTATACTCTAATTACAGTTGTTTATCTTATTTTTTAAACAATATGTCATTTTAGTTAAAATTCTTGTTGTTGATTCATTGTTGACATACTTTCCTTTATTTCTTTTAGCATTATGACATTTGGTTATTTGAAGCTATGTTTAATGGCTGTTTAATTCACTATCTGGGGAACCTCAGGGACAGATTCTGTCAACTACTTATCTTCTTGAATGCAGATTATACTTTGTGTTATGAGTTTTTGTTGAAAAGTTGATATTTTAGATGGTACATTATATCAGTCCTGGATTCTTATATCTTTCCCTAAAGGTTGTTGTGGTTGCTGCTGCTATTTTTGTTTGTGAACAAAATTAACTTGCTTAGCTTAAATTAGTGAAAGCTCTCTTCTATGGTATGTGATCACTGACGTATTCGATAGCTTCTAATTTTTTCCCTTATAGTCTATTTCCATTTTTAAGTGTGACTTTCTAGAGGTTGTTTTTATGTTTGCCTACGTTGGTCATCAGCCAATGCTTGAAAAGAAATTACATTCAAACACCAGGAGAAGTAAGGCTTCTATTCTCTGCTGTGAATCGATGCATCAGTAGTCTATAGGTTGATGTAAAACATAGTTGCTCATGCGAAGATTTGTGTAAAACATATTCAATTCTATCCTTAAGATTTTTACACTTATTCTGGCTAAGTTATACCTCAAAATATTCAAATAAAGATTTTTATTGTGTAAGCCAGGGGTGGACAGACTACAGCCTGAGAGCTAAATATGATCCATTGTCTCTTTTTGTAGATAGAGCGTTACTATGGCAGCACACCCATGTTCATCTGCTTATGTTTTGCCTTCAGTTACTTTCAAGATAGAACAGCAGAGTTAAGTCATTGCAGCATAGACTATAGAGTCTGCACAGAAATAAATGTCAGCATTCTGGCACCTGGTATACAATGTTTCCTGGCTTGTGGTCTGAACCCCTGAGATTTGGAGAAACATGACCTGGCCTATCCCAAATGATTCAGTTACTGTATCTAGGAATAGGTTAGCATAATAGTAGAAATAAAAGTAAGATAAAATATTAGCACTGGCTTGGGGACCAGTGATTGATTGGTGATTAGGAAGCTTTTATTGAAGGATTCACATGTGGTGATCTGTTTTATGCAGTGACCAAATAGTTGGTTACCACAATAATTTGCAGTGCAGATGATGATTCTAACAAACTTGCTCTCAGAAAAGTGTTGGGAATATTAAAAGTACGTGTTGGTTGCCATTGTCTGAATTTGCAATGCTGTTAAAACAAAGAGATGACGTCAGGAAGGAATTGGTTCATTTATAAATAAGAGAAAAAGATAATTAAGAACTCAGAAAGTCAAGAACCAGTAGGGCAATAAAAGGTGATTGATTTAGAGACCCAGGTTTTACTGGTGAAAAAACATTTTTTTAAAATCTTTGAAGGATAAAAGCTGATTAAAACTCAGCCTTTCTGGGAAGGATCAAACTAAGAGTACTTGATGTCTTTCATAACCATTATTAAAATCTCCAATCAGTTAATGTTTTTTTTTCAGAGCAAAGATTTAATTAAGGAGGGAGTATTCACATAACAACTCATGCTGAAAATACATCTCAAGGCAAAAGAGTGATTTTCCCATTGAAGCATGATGAGCACAATACACTTATTATATTATATATATATATAATAATATTATATATATAATAATATAATATATAATAATATAATAATATTATATTATATATATATATTATATATATTATATTATTATAACTGCAATTATAATCACTTGTATATTATGATCAATTATGATCCCTGGCATATTATGAGGAATATACAAGGGATCAGGTAGGAGGGGTGTCAAAGAAAGCAAAGGAATACTGTAACCTAGAAATTGTCTATATAAAAAAAACTGTTAGTGTAGATTCTAGTGCAAAAATATGACCAGAATTAAAAGAAAAACAGCATATTAGCATTTGAGATTGGAAACACAAGGATTGAAAGAAGCAGTTCAAATTTGGAAACAATCCTTGAGTTCCAACAGTCTGGGGAGAAGTGGGTGAGAAGTTGCTCAGTCCCAAAGCAGATAGATTCTTTCAAATGTGAGACAGGAAGAAGGTAAGGAGAACACTCTGAGGGAAGAGGGTCAGGGACTCAGAACAGAGCTTGGCGTCCCCACCTGGAGATTCTATATTTTGAGTGGGTGGTTATTGCAGCAGTTAAGATGCCACTTGGGACACCCACATCCCTTATCAGAGTTCCAGGGTACAAGTCCCAGCTTGGCTCCTGATTCCAGCTTCCTGCTAACATGCACCATGGGAGGCAGCAATCGATGGCTCAAATAGTTAAGCCCCTGTCACACATGTGGGAGACCTGAATTGAGCTCCTGGCCTCAACCTGGCCTAGCTGTGGATGTTATGGCATTTGAGGAGATTCTCTCTCTCTCTCTCTCTCTCAATATATAAAATTAAATTTTAAAACACAGATGATGCATTTTGAACTTGACTCTTTGATTAAATAGACCTTTTTGACTTTTGTCCCTTAGGGCAGAATCTAAGGATTTCTTCATGTGGTGAGGCAGGGTAGAGAGCGGAATGAATATTTAGTGACCATAGGGTGGATGCTAAGGTTTTTGGTCAATATTTCTTGTTTTCCTTTTTCCAAGTACAAGAACAACATGAACTAAATTGGCTTCTCTTTCAGTCTGGTCCAGAAAGAGGAGGCGCTTGGACTAGAGCCTGGGAGAGTCTCAGTAGGCATAGCTGACCTGCAGTCATCAACATATGATGTGATTAAGAAATAAATGCTCATTGTTGTAACCAGCTGGGATTTGGAAAGTCTCATGACCTCGTCAGAGATGATGAATATAGTATGTATAATTTTGATTTTGCAATAAACTCTTACAACAGCAGCTGATTTTTAAAAATGGAAGAACATTTTTAATAATAAAAACTCAGGTCCTAAATTCCTGTTTCATAAGGAAGTAGATGATGAACATGTAACAGACACAAATTATTTTTATATTTACTACCTATTTTGTAAGACCACATGAAAATCAAGACACATACCTACTCAAGAAATAGTGCTTATATATCCCCCTGTAAAGCATTTTATTCACATCTAATAACTATTCTTTTAAGTTAATTTTTCCTATTTTCAATTCCAAGTTTTTCTAGAGTATGACATAAAGTGACTGCAGTTAATGTATTGCCTTCATTAGTAACCCTCTGTAAACAGTTAAATTAAACTTGTTCATATACAAAAAACAATTTCAATAATGATATTCCAGATCATGCTTTTGTCAATAAAGGCTTTGTAATTAATTCTTTTGAATGTGAAATATCTAGCATTATGATTAATATCATAAAAAGTTCAATATTGAAGATAAAACAATTTATTTTGTTAACAATAACAATATAAATAAGTTATGGTGAAGTATACCATCATTATAAAAAATTCCCTACCAAATTAAAAATTCTATAGAGCAAAAATGTACTTGAAATTTTACTTACTGATAATTCACATTGACATGAAAACACTGGGGAATTCTAAATTGGGAATAAAATTGAAAATGCCAAGTTTATAAATAACAGAACTATGATAATTTTATGATGAAATTTATGTTGAACAAGAATATACTGTTTCTTGGTAGTATGTGCTTTCTCTTTTTTTTTGTCATTTTTGATAATTTATCAGCCTTGGAAGAACTTATTATTATATCAACCTGTTTCCTTAAGTGGGTATTACACTTTTTGTAAAGTTCTTTAAATTTGGAAATCTTTAATGGAAATATCTTACTAATGGAGTGCAAAAATTCAGTTTTTTAAAGCTATTAGCAAGTTGCAACTATTTTAAACAAATATTACCAATCAGGAGATATTAAAGTATATGCCTGTAAAACTAAAGGATAAAGGAAAGAAATTAAGCTATGAAATGCAGTGATATAATTTTGAAATTCTGTAACATGCTTTAGAATTTCTCAACTTGATGGGGGAAGTCTCTATTGACTAAACACTCTCTCTTTTTTTTTTAACCTGGAAAAATTGTACATTCTATTCAAATGGAGTTAAATGAGAAGTCCTATAATTTTGTACCATTAAAATTTGGTAAAAATTTCAAAAGAGTAACACATAATTTAAGATGGGAACGTTTTCCTGTGAAGATGTGTATTGAGGGAAGTTGCTCTGGATAGAGACAGAAAGATAGTCCTCATAAAAACATTTAGGTTGAAGTGGTTACATATTTCAATAAGAAAAAGTTAGAGTTGATCGTTTTCTACATTTAGCAATATGGTTTTGGGTTTTTCAGTAGTTTCTCAAATAACCATAGATTAGTATAAACAAATCATAGACAATCTAATTAAAGCTATTAACAATTTCAAATTGCAGATCAGGCAAGATTATAAAAAATAAAAATAATACAAGATTGAAAAATAAATTTCTAAAAGAATAATACCAGGGATATAGTATTAGAGATAATGACTGGGTTAAAATATGGCATACGTACAAAAATAATTATTGTTTCTTCGTTTCCATTTTGTTTAATATAAAATATTTTAAATGTACATGATACATCTTTTATTTCTGAAAATAATTTTCAGTTATTTTAAAAAAATCAAAGAGTTAGCCGGTGCCGCGGCTCACTAGGCAAATCCTCCACCTTGCGGCGCCGGCACACCGGGTTCTAGTCCTGGTCGGGGCGCCGGATTCTGTCCCGGTTGCCCCTCTTCCAGGCCAGCTCTCTGCTGTGGCCAGGGAGTGCAGTGGAGGATGGCCCAAGTGTTTGGGCCATGCACCCCATGGAAGACCAGGATAAGCACCTGGCTCCTGCCATCGGATCAGCACGGTGCGCTGGCTACAGCGCGCTGGCCGCAGCGGCCATTGGAGGGTGAACCAACGGCAAAGGAAGACCTTTCTCTCTGTCTCTCTCTCTCTCACTGTCCACTCTGCCTGTCAATAAATAAATAAATAAATAAATAAAAGAATTATTTTATATACCCACCTCTTTATAAGTCAATGAATAGTTTGTTAGTTATAATTATTGTTTTTATTACTCTTTCATGATGTAATGTTCTATTTTTTTATTTTTTTAACTTTTATTTAATGAATATAAATTTCCAAAGTACAGAATATTGATTACAATGACTTCCCCCATAACGTCCCTCCAACCCGCAACCCTCCCCTTATCCACTCCCTCTCCCCTTCCATTCATGTCAAGATTCATTTTCAATTCTCTTTATATACAGAAGATCAGTTTAGCATACATTAAGTAAAGATTTCAACAGTTTGCTCCCACACAGAAACATAAAGTGAAAAATACTGTTTGAATACTAGTTATAGCATTAAATCTCAATGTACAGCACACTAAGGACAAAGATCCTACATGAGGAGTAAGTGCACAGTGACTCCTGTTGTTGACTTAACAAATTGACATTCTTGTTTATGGCCTCAGTAATCACCCGAGGCTCTTGTCATGAGCTGCCAAGGCTATGGAAGCCCCCTGAGTTCACTGACTCTGATCATATTTAGACAAGGCCATGGTCAAAGTGGAAGTTCTCTCCTCCCTTCAGAGAAAGGTACCTCCTTCTTTGATGACCCATTCTTTCCACTGGGATCTCACTCGTGGAGATCTTTCATTTAGGTTATTTTTTCCCCCAGAGTGTCTTGTCTTTCCATGCCTGAAATACTCTCATGGGCTTTTCAGCCGGATCCGCATGCCTTAGGGGCTGATTCTGAGGCCAGAGTGCTGTTTAGGACATCTGACATTCTATGGGTCTGCTGTGTATCTCACTTCCCATGTTGGACCATTCTCTCCCTTTTTGATTCTATCAGCTAGTATTTGCAGACACTATTCTTGTTTATGTGATCCCTTTGGTTCTTAGTCCTATCATTATGATCAATTGTGAACAGAAATTGATCACTGGGACTAGTGAGATGGCATTGGTACATGCCTCCTTGATGGGATTGAATTGGAATCCCCTGGTATGTTTCTAACTCTACCGTTTGAGGTAAGTCAGCTTGAGCATGTCCCGAATTGCACATCTCTTCCCTCTCTTATTCCCACTCTTACATTTAACAGCAATCACTTTTCAGTAAAGTTTCAGGACTTAAGAAGAATTGTGTATTGATTACAGTATTCAACCAAAAGTATTAAGTAGAACAAACAAAAAAAAAATACTAAGAGGGATAACATATTAAGCTGCTCATCAACAGTCAGGGTGAGGGCTGATCAAGTCACCATTTCTCATAGTGTTCATTTCACTTTAACAGGTTTCCTTTTTGGTGCTCAGTTAGTTGTCACCGATCAGGGAGAACAAGTGGTATTTGTCCCTTTGGGATTGGCTTATTTCACTCAACATAATGTTTTCCAAATTCCTAACAGGGATCACTTTTCAGTTAAAATTTAAACACCTAAGAATAATTGTGTGTTAATTAACGAGTTCAACCAATGGTAATAGAACAAAAAAAAAATACTAAAATGGATAAAGTATTACATTGTACATCAACCGTCAGGACAAGAGCTGATCAAGTCACTGTTTCTCATAGTGTCCATTTCACTTCAACAGTAATGTTCTTTTCTGAATATTTTAATTAATATGATCACCCAACTTCAATGTTATTTTATGTTTCTTTCTGTATGTTTCCTTTCTCAGATTAGCTTCCATATACTTTGATCACATAAGCACATAATTTTAGCTTTTTGTACCAAAAGAATCTTCTACTACAATTTTGCATGAACATGTTGAAGTTTCATATTGTTCTGCTTGTTAACTCTCTGAGCTGCATCATTAAGACTTAGAGCTTCCTTTGAATTCACTCATTCTCACTTTGGCTATATCTAACATGCTGGTTATGTTGTTTGTTTTTTTTTTTTTTAAGATTTTATTTATTTATTTATTTATTTATTTATTTATTTTGAGAGGTAGAGTTACAGACAGTGAGAGGGAAGACAGAGAGAGAGGTCTTCCTTCCCTTGGTTCACTCCCTAGATGGCCACAGCAGCTGGAGCTGTGCTGATCCTAAGCCAGGAGCCCGGAGCTTCTTCCTGGTCTCCCACATGGGTGCAGGGCCCAAGGACTTGGTTCATCTTCTACTGCTTTCCCAGGCCATAGCAGAGAGCTAGATTGGAAGAGGAGCAGCTAGGACTAGAACCGGCACCCATATGGGATGCTGGCGCCACAGACAGAGGATTAACCTACTGCACCATGGTGCCGGCCCCAATCAATTGTTTTTAATATCAATTCTAGAAATTGATATAGTTTCTAGAAATTCTATTTGTTTCTTTATACTACCTAATTTTCTTTGATAATATTCTTGTTTTTCTCAAGGATTGTGGTGCTTTTCTTACGTTAAGGTTTTTATATTGATTACATAAACTCTAAAGAAACAAATAATGACAATTTTGTACCTATTATGTATTCTAATCTGCTTCTCAGTGGTGGTTACCTTTAATTCTGTATCACTGGTAAATTTTTTATGAATGTATTTTTCAATATGCATGTTTTGTGTCTTTAATCATTTTATATATATTATTTTTTCATTCTTTTTTTGTACTCTCAGTTTCTTGGGCCTCTGTCTATTGACCCTTGCTCAACGATTGTTTTCTTCTTATCATCCTCCTCTCTTTCTCCTCTTCCTCTTTTTTCTCCTCTTCCTCTTTCTCCTCCTCCTCTTCCTTTTCTTCCTCTCCCTCTTCTGTTTCTCCTCCGTTTCCTTCTTCTTTTACTATGACCTCATTTTTAAAGGGATTTAGTATTTTTTTCCCTGTGAGTACCTTTTTGTGCTTAGGGTTGTGGGAGCATCCCAGGGAGAGTATTAGCCTAAACAAATTGAAATATTAATTTGGGGATCTGAGTGTTTGCAAATGATTTTAGCAGAAAAAATTTCAAATTTTAACATTACTTTGTGAATTTTTAAAAATTAATTAATTAATTTTTTAGGAATATAAATTTCATATGTACAACTTTAGGAATATACTTATTCCTCCCACCATACCGGCCACATTCTTACCCCTACACCTCCTCCCTTCCCCTTCCCTGCCCCATTCTCCATTAATATTCATTTTCAGTTAACTGTGTACACAGAAGACCAACTCTATATTAAGTAAAGGTTTCAGCAATTTGTACACACATGCACATACACACAAAAACTGTTTGAGAACAAGTATAATAGTTAACTCTCATAATATTACTCATTGAGTACCGAGGTCCTGCATGAGGAGTTAGTGCACAGTGACTCCTCTTGTTAATTTAACAATTAACACTCTTAGGGATGACGTCAGTAATCACCCGAGGGTCTTGACATGAGCTGCCTAGGCTATGGAAACCTTTTGAATCCACGGACTCCATCAGTGTTTAGACAAGGCACAAGCAAAGTGGAAGTTCTCTCCTTGCTTTAGAGAAAAGTACATCCTTCTTTGATGACCACTTCTTTCTGCTGGGGTCTCATTCAAAGAGATCCTTAATGTAGATTTTTTTTTTTTTTTTTTTTTTGCCAGAGTGTCTTGGCTTTCCATGCCTGAAACGCTCTTAGGGACTTTTCAGCCAAACTAGGAAGCCTTAAGTTCTGATTACTTAAAGCAATTGTCATTCTATGAATCTGCTGTGTGGACTGCTTCCCATGTTGGAACATTCTCTCCTTTTTAATTCTATTATAATTACCTGACACTTCATCCTATTTATATCATCACTTTAACACTTAATCCTATCTATATGTTCACTTTAACACTAATACCATCACTTCAACACTTAAGATGACATTTTTATCACCCCTCAATAGGATTTGGGGTTCTATGATAAGTTTTTAAACTGAACCTTTAGAGATGGGATGGTTTGCGGGTGGGAGGGTGGTTATGGGGAAAAAACCACTATAATCCAAAAGTTGTTCTTTTGAAATTTATATTTATTAAATAAAAGTTTTCTAAATAAATTTAACACAATAAAAATAAAGAAGTTAGCCCTTAGGAATGTATGCGGAACTATACAGCTTTACAGTTACACGCTTTCTCTTTCCTCTCTTATCCCACTATTCTATTCCCAGTATTTCTTACTGAGATCCATCCTCAGTTGACTTTATACGCATATGATTAACTCGATGTTAAGTAATGAGTTCAACAAATAGTATGAAGGCAAAAAAAAAATGAAAAATCAAAAAAACCAAAAGTGTTTCTCAGCGGTGAAAACAAGGGTAGCCCAGGTCATCCCTTCTCTAAGTGTCAATTTCACTTCTGCAGATTTCATTTTAGGTGCTCTATTCTTTCTTGCAGATAAAGGAGAGCATATGGTATTTGTCCCTTTGGGACTGGCTTATTTAACTAAGTATGATGGTTTCCAGATTCATCCATTTTGTTGAAAATGACCAGATTTCATTCTTTTTTACTGCTGTGTAGTATTCCATAGTGTACATATCCTGTAATTTATTTATCCAATCTTCAGTTGGTGGGCATTTAGGTTGGTTCCATGTCTTAGCTATTGTGAATTGAGCTGCAGTAAACATGGGAGTGCAGATCACTCTCTTGTTTACTGATTTCATTTCCCTTGGATAAATTCCCAGGAGTGGAATGACTGGGTAAAATGGTAGGGCTATATTCAGATTTCTGAGGTATCTTCATACTGTCCTCCAAAATGGCTTTACCAGTCTATGATCCCATCAACAGTGGGTTAGGGTAGTTTTTTCCTCACATGCTCACTAGCATTTTTTTTTTTTTTGATTTTTGTATGAAAGCCATTCTAACTGGGGTGAAGTGAAACCTCATTTTGGTTTTGATTTGCATTTTTCTGATGGCTAGTGATCCTGAACATTTTTTCATGTGTCTGTTGGCCATTTGAATTTCCTCTTTTGAGAAATGTCTGTTTAAGTCCTTTGCCCATCTCTTAACTAGATTGTTTGTTTTTGTTGTTGTAGAGTTTCTTGATCTCTTTGTGTATTCTGGTTATTAATCCTTTATCAATTGCATAGTTTGCAAAGAACTTCTCCCATTCTGTTGGTTGCCTCTTCACTTTTCTGAGTCTTTCTTGTGCAGTGCAGAAACTTCTCAATTTGATGTAATCCCATTTGTTGATTTTGGCTTTGACTGCCTGTGCCCCTGGGATCAAAGAACTAACTCCAGTTCTTCTCAAGTTATTCAAAACAATTGAAAGGGAAGGAATCCTCTCAAATTCTTTCTAAGAAGCCTTCAGCTCCTTTTTTTCCTAAACCTGAAAATGATGCAACAGAGAAAGAGATTACAGACCAATTTTCCTGATGGACATAGATGCAAAAATCCTCAACAAGATTCTAACCAATCGAATCCAACAACACATCAGAAAGATCATCCACCCAGACCAAGTGGGATTTATCCCTGGTATGCAGGAATGGCTCAGCATTCACATATCAATCAGATACATCACATTAACAAATCAAAGAGCATCAGATACATCACATTAACAAATCAAAGAACAAAGACCATATGATCATCTCAATAGTTGCAGAGAAGCATTAAATAAAATACAACACTCTTTTGTGATGAAAACTCTAAGCAAATTGGATTTGAAGGAACATTCCTCAACACATTCAAGGCAACTTATGACAAACTCATGGCCAGCATCTTATTGAATGGGGACAAGTTGGGAGCATTCTCACTGAGATCCTGTACCAGACAAGCATGCCCACTCTCACCGTTGCTATTCAATATAGTCCTGGAACTTTTAGCCAGAGCCATTAGGCAAGAAAAAGAAGTCAAAGGGATACAAATTGGGAAGGAGGACGTCAAACTAATCCTATTTGCAGATGATATGGTTCTATATATAGGGGATCCAAAAGACTGCACCAAGAGACTATTGGAACTCATAGAAGGGTTTGATAGCAGGATATAAAATCAATAAACAAAAAATCAATAGCCTTTTTATATACAGACAATGTCAAGGCTGTGACTGAACTTCTAAGATCAATCCCAATCACAATAGCTATAAAAAATCAAATTCCTTGGATTAAACTTAACCAAGGATGCCGAAGATCTCATTGTTGAGAATTATAAAACATTAAAGAAATAAATAGAAGATACAAAAAATGGAAAATCTTCCATGTTCATGGATTGGAAGGATCAGTATCATCAAAATGTCCATTCTTCTGAAAGCAATTTACAGATTCAATGTGATACCAATCAAAATACTGAAGACATTCTTCTCAGATATGGAAAAAATGATGCTGAAGTTCATATGGAAACACAGGAGACCTCAGATAGCTAAAGCAATCTTATTCAACAAAAACAAAGCTGGAGGCATCACAATACCAAATTTCAAGACATATGCAAGGCAGTTGTAATCAAAACAGCCTGGTTGTGGTACAAAAACAGATGGTAGACCAATGGAATAGAATAGAATCACCAGAAATCAATATAAGCATTTACAACCAACTTATATTTGACCAAGGAGCTAAAACTCATCCTTGGAGCAAGGACAGTCACTTTAATAAAAGGTGCTTGGAAAACTGAATTTTCACATGCAGAAGTATGAAACAAGACCGCTACCTTATATCTTACACAAAAATCCATTCAACATGGATGAAAGATCTAAACCTACAACATGGCACCATCAAATTCTTAGAGAACACTTGGGAAGCCCTGCAGATCATTGGCATAGGCAAATAGTCCTTTATGAATTTGAAACCAAATTCTTGAGATACTTTTTTTTAAAGATTTACTTTATTTATTTGAAAGACAGAGTAATAGAGAGAGGTAGAATCAGAGAGAGAGAGAGAGAGATCTTCCATCCACTGGTTCACCCTCAACTGGCCACAATGGCCGGAGCTGTGCTGATCCGAAGCCAGAAGCCAGGAGCTTTCTTCGGGTCTCCCATGCGGGTGCAGGGGCCAAGGACTTGGGCCATCTTCTACTGCTATCTCAGGCCACAGCAGAAAGCTGGATCAGAAGAGGAGCAGCCAGGACTAGAACCGGTGCCCACAGAGGATGCCAGCACTTCAGGCCAGGGCTTTAACCCACTGAGCCACAGCGCCGGCCCATTGAGATACTTTTGTTTCCCAGATTCCAAATGGAGACAGCAACGTTCCTGGCCATATCTCTGGATAGTGAAGTTTGACCAGCCCATCTCTATATCTTTTTGCCTTCTACTAAGAGTTCAATACATCAAGAATCATATCTTGATGTGGGAGTTTCAGGTCGAATTTCACACTCAGTATGTCTAATTTCTCATCATCTTTCCTATGCTCAAGAGTCTAAGACCAGAACCCCTTTCAAAGCATTGTCAGAACCACTTACCCTGTGGTTTTCTGGATAGAATTCAACTGCAAAGAGGCCTCCAGGATGATCCCTTCACAGATTCTTTCCTCATCGCTTGCTTAATTTTGCAGGTAACAAATAAAGTACACTCTGTGGACATAGTAGTATTCACCTCATTTTAAAGAATACTGCAAAATTTTGTTTACATGTCCATGTTCCTCACTAGTGAGGTTTTTCAGGACTATGGCAGCTTTTATTTATCCCAGAGTGTTCTCCTATTTATCATAATATTTATACAATTTGGTATAAAACGACAAGTTTGTTTTTTTCAATAAATACATCAAATGGACAGAAGGTAGACATCCAGAAGACTGTCCCAGTGATAAACAGAAAAATAATTGTCGCTCCCCCTCTTCACGGAGGAACGACACAGGACCCTGCACTGTTCTTTTGTCTGCTCGGCCCTCCCCGGGTTTGCTGCTGGTTCTTCCCGGGTTGGCTACCGACCCTTCCACCAATAAGTGGAAGACTTATTGGTGTTGATAACGTGCCTGTCTTCGGTGACCTGCAGCCGCCCACAGGTGCTTATCGTCTTACTAATCAGGCAGACCCAATCCAAGCTCTCTCATTGCCGTGTTGTGGGGAGGCCTTATTTTTCTCTATTTCTCTACCTCCGGGCATTCCTATCTCTCCTATTTTACTTCTATCTGCCAGCATTCCTATTTCTCTCATTTTACTTCTAAACTTCTGTTTCTCTTATCCCCGTGGCTTCCCGGCGCCCGCCCCGAGGCTGCTTCTCGGCGCCTCGCCCTGCGGCGGCTTCCCGGCTCTGCGCTGATTCAGCCCGCGCTTCTTGCATCTGCGCGGCTTCCCGGCTTCGCGTGCGCTCTGCGGTCTCTGCGCCCTTCGCGCCCGCACCACAGCCTCCGCGCTAGCCCCGCGTTCCCTATCTACTTGTGCCCCGCGCGCTCTCTGCACGCGATGGCTTCCACGAATCACACAGCCTAGCTCACGTTTCGGCTTCTCGGCTTTCAGTCCAAGTTCCCCAGGCTAACCTGACAAAATCCAACCTAGCCTACGTCTCCGCTCCCGGTTTGGCTTCCCGTCTTTTGCTCCCTGGGCTAATCTGACGGATTCCAACCTAGCTTACGCATTTCCGCCTCTGGTTTTAGCTTTTCGCCTTTTGCTCCCCGGGCTGACTTGACGAATACCAAGCTAGCTTACATCTCCGCCTCAGCCTGCCCCTGCAGCTTCATTTTCCCTAACATTTTTCTCTACCCGGTATGTTTCCTAACTTTTCTTCCAACAATATTCCCCTCTCATTTCTCCTGGCTTCTCCCCACAGTCCGTATCCGAGTCTAAGTTTCTTCTAGGTTTCACTTTCGCTTTTAATCTCCTAGCTTCCCTGCCATAGTCCATATCCGAGTCTAAGTTTCCTCCAGCTTTCACTTTCGCTTTCAATCCTAACTTCTTCTGGCACTTTTTCCGTCCGGCTTTTCCCTAGGCTCTTTGCTAGTCTCTCTCTCCGGTATTTTCCCACTTCTTCCCGCTTCTTCCCGCTTCTTCCCTCCTAGGTTTCCTATCCGAGTCACGGCACCATTATGTCGCTCCCCCTCTTCACGGAGGAACGACACAGGACCCTGCGCTGTTCTTTTGTCTGCTCGGCCCTCCCCAGGTTTGCTGCTGGTTCTTCCCGGGTTGGCTACCACCCTTCCACCTCCGTGGATCAGCTCCTGCAGGTTACTGGTTGAACTGGAGGCAGCTGTGTAGAAGTTGTTTTCACTCCTCTCCCAGCGCCATATTGTGGGAGAGCAGATGCATAGAATAAGTCTTAATTCCAGTAACTTAGTCTAGTCCGAGTTGCTCCCCACAATAATAAAATCCTTTTCTCTATAGTGTATTGTGCCTTTTATTCCTTTTCTTTGCTACTATACAAAAAAGCATTAGCAGCCACTTTGAGAAGGTTGTATTTTCATCTTTTTCTCTTACAGTTTATTTTCCTGACCTACATTAATTATGTCATGCCTAACCCTGCACCCTCCCTGTGTTCTTTCTTTATGCCTCCTCACAAAAAAATAAAATTAAAACCTGGGATTTTATTTTTTCTATTCCTTTGAAGTAGAAAAATATAGACTTTCTAAACCATAAATTTACATAATTATTCCAATATATGAAAAATTCCTATATAAGATAATACATCTAAATGATTGCTAGAAGCCATAATTTAAAAATAAGGTCTTCTGTGGATGTATATATATATATATATATATATATATTCTTGCTGAATTACATAAACAGAGCTTATTTTGTTACCTCAATGAGCAATTATCTTTCAAGCATAGTTATTTTATGACTGTTTAGAATTATTTATAAAGCTAAGTTCCAGGTCAAGTAAACTTTCCACAAACTGCTCTATCATGGTTCATTTATTGCCATTGTCTAGGAACTTGACTCTTTGAAAGGGGATAAAAGGCTCAGGAAATAAGAATAATTCCATTTATTCCCTTAGTAATCTTATCAATGGGTGGCGTCAGATGAAAAGGAAGGCTAATATTTTTAAGAATTGAAACATTATGCTATGATTCACAAAGGAAATCCAAGAAGATGGGGATCATCTTAGACATAATTGTAAAGTCAGAAATTTCTTTTTTCTGTGTCCTATGGGAAAGTTTCAGTACTCTTTTCCAAATGTCCTCCTTCCCAATTCTCCCTCCTACCTTCTTCCTATACAGTGGGCACCTATAGACTGATAGTGTTTCAGCTCTGTGTGTATGATTTTGCTTGCAACTGACTACTATTATTTACCTGCTAAGATGATGGAAAAATAAAGATGAGAGCCTAACAAAAGGGAATGAACTTTCAGTTGATTCAGATCTGCATTAATGAATGTTTAGTGTTTCTGACATCATGCCAGCACAAAGGGAGATATTTGGGGGTAGGAGGACTTTTCCCTACCAGTTCAATCACACATTTACTTCCTACCTGCTTACTCAAAGGTAAATCATAAGTTACCAATAATTAACACAACCAGTAAATACAATTGCATATATATTCACTGGACAACAGCTATATTAGTCTTTATGGACATTGTCCTTTCATTCTAAAATATAATTATGGGGGGTATTGTGATACAGCAAGTTAAACTGCAGTGATTCAAATCCTTGCTTCTCTACTTATCCAGCTCCCTGCTAATGCGCCTTGGAAGGAAGCAGAAGATAGCCCAGGTACTTGGGCCCCTGTAATGTACACAGAAGAACAGACGAGAGGTCTTGGCTCCTGGCTTCAGTCTGGCTCAGACCTATTGAGAACATCTGGGGAGTGAACCACTGGACAAAACATATTTCTCTCTCCTCTCCTCTCCTCTCCTCTCCTCTCCATTAGTCTGCCTTTCAAATAAATAAATGAATAAATCTTTAAAAACATCATTATGATAACATATAATTGAGATAGTCTGGAGTCTTGCTCTTCTTAGAATTACAATAATAACAGTTTTCAATTCTTATTTATTTTAAGTAAATAAAGTTTAAAGTGCTTTAAAGAATATTGTGGAATAGATGTACAATTTGGGACATTAAATATTAAATAAAATAAATAAATATTAAATAAATATTTAATGGTATTTTTGCAAAGATACAAAGAGGATGATATCATTTAATGAACATATGATCTGAACAAAATGTGAAGAAAGGAAAGAAGTTATCTATGAGAAAATATTAAGCATACAACATGCTTTTGATGATGTTGATGTGAGCAAAATCAGTTTTTCTGGATTTAGTGTAGAGTAGAAGTGGGCAGCTGACAGCCTGTGGTCAAATCCAGCCCAATGCCATCCTATTTTTACGTGATCTGTGAGCTACAGCTTTTATATTTTAAATGATTGGTAAAAGAACAAAGAAGAATAGTATTTTGTGACATGTGAAGTTATATGAAAATCAGTTTTCAACACCCATAAGTAAAGTTTTATTGGAATACAACCACACCCATTTGTTTATGAATTGTTTAGGGTTGCTTTTGTACTGTAAATCAGATGAAAAAAGAATTGAGTAGATTCACCAGAGATAATTTGGCCCACAAAGACTAATATAATTGCCCCTGATCTTTTTCAGAAAGCTTGCTAACTTGTAATGTTGGGTATGAATTGAAAACTGGAGCATGAACTATCAAATTTACAATACTCTTTCTGGACAAACTCTTCTTGTGTGAGGAGTAGGTTCAGTAGATCTTAATACCTCAAAACTAAACCAAGGTAAATATTTTCATGGATTTTTTTTCTAGAAACAGAATTTGTTATAATGTCTTCTTCCTTCAGGTCTGATTTATTTAGAAAATGTCATTATTTTGTTGAAGAGTGATTTTCCTATTATTTTATCGAGTTTCATTAGGGTCAGAAGAATGATTAAAAATTAGGATAAAGTTTATAAAGATGAGTTTTAAAATTAACCCAGTCCTTGAGGAGTTGATATTCAAGAGGGAAAAGCAGGCATGTGAACAACTGCTTACTATTTAATAGTGTTAAGTGTTCTAATATAGATCAAAATTTTATATAGACTTTACTCCTTCCAATCCATCTTTCACTTGACTTTAGAATTATTTAACTAATGATAAAGATATGAGCATACTTCTTCCTTGCTTAAAATCTTTCAGTTAATGTCTCTTGATTTCAAGATAAACCTCTGTGGGGAGCAACTGGGAGCAACTCGGACTAGACTAAGTTACTGGAATTAAGACTTATCCTATGCATCTGCTCTCCCACAATATGGCGCTGGGAGAGGAGGAAACAGCTTCTACACAGCTGCCTCCAGTTCAACCAATAAACAGCAGGACCTGCTCCTGATTGGAGGAGAGCAGCGTACTCGGCGTGTGGGTAGCAGAGTTGGGATTGGTGGAAGAGGACTATAAAGGAGGAGAGAGACAACATGCACCAGGAACATCTATCTGAAGGAACACCTGTGCAGCCCCCGAGAGAGCCGGCCGGCGGTGTGCCGCTCCCCCGCGGAAGTGGGGAAAGTGGCAGGGGGAATCGCTCTTCCACGGAGGTGGAAGGGTCGGTAGCCAACCCAGGAAGAACCAGCAGCAAACCCGGGGAGGGCCGAGCAGACGAAAGAACAACACAGGGTCCTGTGTCGTTCCTCCACGAAGACGGGGAGCAACAAACCTCAAATTCCTTAACCTGGCTTTCCAGGGCCTTATTTGTCCAGTCCTTGGCTAACTCTGCTATCTCACCTCTCCTTTTCCTCCTTTTAAAATGATTTTCCTAAATTCTCTGCTTCCTAATTCCTTGCTACTCCATCCTCTTTTGATTCTAAGCTCTTGTGCTTCCATCCTGTTATTTTCTTTGCCTGGAGATCTTCCACCTATCTACTAAGGGAGAATCCTTTGACCGATTAGAGAATTCCATGTTCCAGCCTCAGTGATGGGCATAATTCTAAGCCAGTCTTGTGAAAGTAAAGCTAGGACTCCTGATGGAATTGTGAGGAAACAAGTGCACTCTTTCTGTTGTAGTTGCTAAGGCTGTAAAATGTAAATCAAAATTCCAACTTCAAACTGTGTGAATCATTTTTTTTCTTTAAGCCACTTTTAGTTGTGTTCTTTCATTAAAAACTGAAAAGATTTAAAGGTAGACCTCACAAAATGCTGATTGTAAAATATTCTTCCATTTCTGCCCATTTATACATTTCATGATAGATTAGATGGAAAAGCCAATTGTGCGCAGAACACATAGATGATTTTTGAAGTTCAGAGTGAAAAAACAGAAAACTTCATGAGGCGTTTGAATCCCTGTTTAGGAAGCAGGACTGCTATATGACTGAATTTTTAAATTCCTAAGGATGTCTACCTCTGCAGAAAAAAAGATCAACTTGTGTCTGATCAGTCTGATGACAAGAATATATCCATAGGTTAAGTTACTTGTACATCAAGGTAGATTGTAGTTCACTGTATATAGGGACCCTCCACCTTGGATCAAACTCATTGTTCAGGTAGGGAAGCTGATTCAGGCTTATTCAACATATCCCAGCATCTAGAATGGATGTCCAGTGACTTTTTATAGAATCTGTAATTGATTAATATTATCAACTAGGGTTACTATTTTAAATGCAAGCAAATAGCAAACTATAATACTTATATCAGTAGATGGTTATGTAAGAATTTTCTAGAATAAATATACTTCAATATAATGGAATTTTGAAGCAGTCATCTCAAATGATTTTTTAAACCTTTTCTGTATTCTGCTTGAGGAGAAAATTGGTTACCTTCCCATGAAAATCTGTGTCATCAGCAATTGCATCATAAGAACAGTGATTTCAATCGGAAAGGAAGCTGAGCAGCTGTTCTATTCACATTCACTATTTTTGTGTATGTATTTAAATGGCGTTTTATACAAATCTTGCCTGTTTACCATTGTTGACTGAGTTTAATGAATAAATTGATCAAAATGGAGAAGAGCAACTTAAATGCTATTGTAGCTGTCTTTCTACACATTTATGCAATAGCCTATTAGAATCTTCAACACTCTTGGCAATGATTTCACTATTTAGCTTGCAGCACATTTCAGAAGAGTCACAACTGAAGAAAAAATATGAAAGAGTATAATGAAAAAGTTAAAAAAAATTGAAAGAATGTGGAAAAAAGTGCAGCAAAATAAACAATGATGTGAACAGAATATCCTGTGTATGTTGGGTTTTTTCCTACTCCCTGGCTGCTGTTACTGACTCCCAGTTGTGATTTGCTTACTAACACAATAAAAATTGAATTCCTTGGCTCATCAGTGATGGCTTATCCTATATGTGTTATAACTCACACACACAGCAGGGAAAAGGCTTGCTCCACAATTTATGATAAGGATGTAGGATCTCATTTTAGTCATCACCCAACAGGACCTTATGAAGAGACCATTGCTCTTCTCCCCTTACCCCTCAGTTGTGGGAGTTAGTGCCTGTTTCATAGCTTCTAGCAGAGTTAGTGTTTTGGTACCATGCATATGTGTCTCAGTTGGGAAGAGGCATTGCTTAGATTCTTTTTATCCTCTTGTTAATGATTGAATGCCTAGTCTGAGAAGCAGTCAATCATGCATAATCATGCTGGAAAATGTGTGCTGTGCTCTGAAAGCAGGTTCTCCTTAGTAGCAGAGGAAGTCACACACAGTCTCCTCCAAATGTTGGGTGCTCATTAAGTGGACTGGTTCCAGAGTAATGCATCCAAATGTGGCCCAGAGGAACGATGACTTTGTAGAACAGCAATCATACCACTCTGATGGTCTGAAACAAGGGCAATAATAAAAGCAAGTCCCCAATGGTTTCCATTGTCTTGTTCCCCAAACTTCTGGTTCATTTTGTCCTTGGACTTGATTTAATGCAGTCAAAACATTCTTTTAAAAATATAAATCAGATATGTCACTCTTCTGCTTAATTCCCTTGTCCCCAATAACTTTCCATTTCATTTAGAATAAAATTCAAAGTTCTTCAAGGTTTTGTGTGGTCTGGCCCTTGTACTGTGTTCACCATCACCTGTGATCTTTGATGACTATCTGCCAGATGCTCTGAACTTTTTTCCTGAATTTCTGCTACCTAGAAAACTTTCAGGATGTAGTTTGCATTCAGTGTGTATTTATTGAATTATTGAACTAATTAATGAATGCCTTAGAGCAGTGTGATCAAACCTGTTTGCACATTTGATTCTCTAATAGAACTTTTAAAACAAAGGTATTTGAAACTCTCTCTTGGAGATTCTGATTTAATTTTCCTTTAAAAAGGGTTCTCAGATTATTTTAATGTGCAGAGTTGAGAAACTGACTTAGAGGAAAGGACAATCATTAATAAATGACTGAAGTGGATTTCTCAGACTCCTAAACTCTCATATAGTATACTTTCACTGCCATATAACCCCATGTATTCTCAAAAAATAACTTTTTCCCTATTTAGTAGTAAATGATCCTGTTAGACTTCAAATTCCTGTTAGACACTGGCAGCTCTGATACAATTTAGCTTGATTTAATTTTGTGCATGCTTTGCTAGAGTCACTAAGTAAGATTCCCAGATATTTCTGAAATGGAAAAGGAAGGGTCATTTGACTCTGTTTCATACACCACAGCTTTGCTGATTAACAATACCTGGGTCTCAGCCAATGGTGTCGTCATGTTGGCTACATGAGTATTGCAAACAAAACCCAGCACCCAGGCAGATCTGAAGTTCAAAGCTTATTTAGACTGGGAACACTTATTAAAGAAAATGTCATTTGTGTTCAGAATAATGGCTTGTAACTCTTCCAAAATGATTTTTCACCTAATAGGATTCGTCCTCTTCAATGGAAACTCCAAGGAGAAAATCTGGAAATTTTGGCGGTATATACTGAGACCAGATGGTCAACAGGTACTGAGCTGGGTTTTGTAGTGGGGTACACTGAATAAAAAAGACAAGTCTCCTTAATGCAACAATAAATTTCCCAAATGGGCCTGTGTGAAATGTTTAAGAGTTGAAGATAAAGGTTTTGGGTTACGTTGTCCTTAATATGAAAGGGGGATAAATGGAGCCAGGTGTGTTACAATTTCAGATGTGAGCAGGACTGAATTGTGAGCATTACAAAAGAAACTGGAAGGAATTTGGAAGCAGTAAATTACTGCAGCATCTACACTGGGAGCACATACATGTGCTGGTCGACTTATAAGAATCTTTTGGAAGGTGAGATGTTGAGGTCTCAATTAGAGAAGATCAACCCTCAAACGATTTCTTTACTGGGAGTGGGAAAAAGGTTTCTACTCTAGATAGGAATGAATTAAAATAAAGCGAATATCCTTGTCCCATCTCACACTCACATACACTCACATACCCATAATGCCACAGTACCTGTCCCCTTATTATTGAAATCATTCTCTGAATGGATGCCCTGTGGTGAGCATTCACATAATGAGGACCCTAAATCCTCTTACTTGTGCCCATTCTGGAAGATGCATCCATATATATCTTCCTCAGACCTCCTTTTTACTAACATACTGGTTCTACTACAGATTTACAATCTAGTGACCTCAATTCCAAAATCCAAGAATCTCTTGCAAGTGATTTTTTTTCATAATTCACTTATGGGAAAATTTTTCCTAAATTAATGGGACTATTAATCCTTATTTATCCCACTGAGGTGAATAATTATGTGTCATATTATAAATTTATACTCATAAATACGTTTCTGTATTATGTCTAATTGGATGCTTCCCTAGACTTTGCTGCAGATAATATTTGGTACTCATATATGAGCCTGATTGCCTGCCCCAAATCTGAAAAATCTGAATCTTAAAATACATCTGGATTAAGTTAAGAATAGGCCTCCTCAGATTTGTTAATTTGCATGAATTAAAGCACTCCTTAGGGCTGGAGGATTGACGGTGTCACAGCAAGGATTTTTAAAATTATATTCTCTCAAAATGTGGCAGGACCATGGGTGTTTTCAGGAGAGCTCACCTCTGAAATAGAAGAGGCAGTGGGAAAGCTCTTACATATATTAAATGATTCTCAACTCAAAAACAGAAAGTGACAGCTAGTGATATATGCTGAATGTTCTCTTTTAGCAAACTAGGATGGGTAAAAGTAGGGTTTAACATGAAATGTTAAATGTATCTTTTAAAATTATTAGTATTTTGGCAGCCCTCAAACCAAACTCTGAGTGAAGATTGTGATAAAATTTATGTAAACATCACAGAGACAAAAGCATTGCCTAAGATGATCAGTTGATCTGAGTTTGGGTGGGGTTGGGTAATTATTCTGGACTGATATGTAAGAGATTTATTTGGACTAGATTCGTAAGTTTCTCTCCTATGAAGTGGTCAAAGTTGGGGAAAAATGAGGTGATTGCTTTGATTCTGCCTATTCAGATTCAGTTAGGCAAATTTATATGCCTGAAAACAATTATTGAAGCTTATTTTTGCCTTGGTACAAGAGGCCTCAATATAAAGAGAAAATACACACACACACAAGTATGTGAATGGAATTTTATTAATATTATTATTATTAAAATTTATTTGAAAGGCACAGTTACAGAGAGATCTTCCATCTATCAGTTCACCTGCCAAATGCCACATTGCCCCAGGCTGAGCCAGGCTGAGGCTGAAATCAGAAGCCAGTAATTCCTTCTGGGTCTCCCACAAGGGTACCCAATACTCCCATGTGGCTGTACCCCACAGTTTTTCAAGACACATTAGCAGGGAGCTGAATGGGAAATGGGGCAGCCAGGACTTGAAGCAGTCCTCTGATATGGGATGCCAGCATTGCAAGTGGTGGCCTAACCTGCTGTACTAAAACATTTGCCCCAAATGTGATGTTCTAAGATACTGAATTCAGTTGTAATGTCAGAGACAGGAATAAACATGGTGACATTTTTCTTACTGTTAATTGGTTAGTTGGAATATTGGCAATTGTTGGATGATAGATCCCAAAGAATCTAAGCAGGAGATCTCAATTTATAATCAGAGAGATTACTGGACTTGGGATGTCCTAGGGTATATTCATAGTAAAGATGTACACTAAAAAGGCTGCACTTTTTTTTTTCATGTGGCATGTGTTGAAAATTACAGTAAACTTGCAGGTGGTATAGATTTCTTTCCCTATACCCCAGATGTAATTTTGGAAAGCATTGCCTTGAATGATCACTTTTTGGAAGAATGTAATGTTGTAAGACCTTTGAACTGGAAAGACTCTTGGGAATCATCTACCAGTCCCTTAGTTTTACAGACGAGGAAGTAAAAAGTGTTCCTCATGTTGTTCTTGTTAATTGAGATGCCACTATACCAGGAAATGAAATGAACTTATTTGTAACTCTGCTTTCTTCCAGTTTATTTGAAATCCACTACACAAAGTTTTCTGTTTTCAAGTATCATGGAGGAGAAAAAATTTGATGTTAATTAAATATTCTTATTATGGAAAAGCTTCCCATAATTCCATAGTATACCAGTCACTAGAATGCAATAATTTTTCAGTGAATAATTTATAATTTCATCTTTTTAGAGGATATAGATGGCCCTGTTAGTATATTTTGTCAAGTCCTTTGATTTACACTATCTCTTTTAAATGTTCTCAAATCTTTGAAAGTGGACAGGACAGGTATTGCAATCTATGTTTTGTAGGTGAGGAAGAAACTTTTATGCAGTAACGCCAATTGACCTAATTTGGTAATTAGTTTAACAGTTAGAGTTTAAAATTCAAATTTTCTGTTTCTAAACCATGTGATTGTTTTATTGTTGTTTAAAAATTGTAAAAATTGCCACATAAAAATATATATGAGAGTACTTCAAAATTATCGAATTGAATGATAGTTTTACTTGGAAAAAGAATTATGAAATCCATGCATATGAGGGATCTTTAATGGTGCAATGCTGGCATCCCAAATGAGCACTTGTTTTAGTTCTGGTTACCCCATTTCTGATCCAGCTCCCTGCTAATGCATTGGGAAGACAGAGGAGAATGGCCCAAATGCACCCGTGTGGGAGACTCGGATGGAGTTTCTGGCTCTTGGCTTCAGCCTGGCCCAGTTCCAGCCATTGTGGCCATTTTGGAAGTGAACCAGAGGATGTAAGATCTTTCTCTCTCTCTGAGCTGTTTTCACTGTCTACCAAATCTGTTGTCTTCTGTGGATCCATTTATTACTCCTACATCCTTGTCAGATCTGTTATTTGCTTCATTCATTAAAATCATCATTTTTTATTGAACACCTACTTTTGATTAGACATTCTAACATGACCTTACATTACAATAGCAAACATTTTAGATAAAAAGTTCCTTCTCTGGCCGGCGCCGCGGCTCACTAGGCTAATCCTCCGCCTAGCGGCGCCGGCACACCGGGTTCTAGTCCCGGTCGGGGCGCTGGATTCTGTCCCGGTTGCCCCTCTTCCAGGCCAGCCCTCTGCTGTGGCCAGGGAGTGCAGTGGAGGATGGCCCAGGTGCTTGGGCCCTGCACCCCATGGGAGACCAGGAAAAGCACCTGGCTCCTGGCTCCTGCCATCGGATCAGCGCGGTGCGCCAGCCGCAGCGCGCCGGCCGTGGCGGCCATTGGAGGGTGAACCAACGGCAAAGGAAGACCTTTCTCTCTGTCTCTCTCTCTCACTGTACACTCTGCCTGTCAAAAAAAAAAAAAGTTCCTTCTCTGATGGCCCATTCTAGTAAGTGGAAGCAGACAATAATATAACTGTAAGAAGAAATAATAACCAGCTCCTCGTTTGGCTGATTTTTTGTAATGTTTTTCTTGATTCAATCCTGTTGATTTCTTCTCTGATTTTAATTATTTCTCTTCTCCTACTAGATTTGGGTCTGGTTTGCTGTAGGTTTTCTAGATCCTTGAGGTGAATAGAAAGCTCATCTATTTGGTGCCTTTCCAATTTCTTGATGTAGGCACCTATTGATATAAACTTTCCTCTTAACACTGCTTTTGCTGCGTCCCATAAGTTTTGGTATGTTGTGCTGTTATCCTCATTTACTTCCAGAAAGTTTTTGATTTCTCTTTTGATTTCTTCTATGACCCATTGTTTATTCAGGAGCATGTTGTTCAATCTCCATGTGTTTGCGTATGCTCTAGGGATTCCTGAGTTGTTCATTTCCAACTTCATTCCTTTATGGTCTGAGAAGCTGCATGGTATGATTCTAATTCTTTTGAATTTGCTGAGACTTGCTTTATGGCCTAGTATGTGGTCAATCCTAGAGAAGGTTCCATGTACTGCTGAGAAGAATGTATAATCTTTAGCTGTAGGATTGAAAGTTCTGTATATATCTGTTAGATCCATTTGGGCTATAGTGTCGTTTAAATCTACTGTATCCTTGTTGATCTTCTGTCCGGATGATCTGTCTATTTCTGAGAGTGGAGTATTGAAGTCCCCCAGTACTATTGTATTGGGGTCTAAGTCTCCCTTTAAGTCCGTTAACAAATCTTTTAGATAAACCGGTGCCCTGTAGTTAGGTGCATATACATTGATAATTGTTATATCTTCCTGTTGAATTGATCCCTTAATCATTATGTAGTGTCCCTCTTTATCTCTCTTAACGGTTTTTGTGGTAAAGTTTATGGTGTCTGATATTAAGATGGCTATGCCTGCTCTTTTTTCATTTCTGTTGGCATGGTATATCTTTTTCCAGCCTTTCACTTTCAGTCTGTATGGATCAAAAAATCAGCCAAACGAGGAGCTGGTTTTTTGAAAAAATAAACAAAATTGACACCCCATTGGCCCAACTAACTAAAAAAAGAAGAGAAAAGACCCAAATCAATAAAATCAGAGATGAAAAAGGAAATGTAACAACAGACACCACAGAAATAAAAAGAATCATCAGAAATTACTACAAGGACTTGTATGCCAGCAAACAGGGAAACCTATCAGAAATGGATAGATTCCTGGACACATGCAACCTACCTAAATTGAACCAGGAAGACATCGAAAACCTAAACAGACCCATAACTGAGACAGAAATTGAAACAGTAATAAAGGCCCTCCCAACAAAGAAAAGCCCAGGACCAGATGGATTCACTGCTGAATTCTACCAGACATTTAAAGAAGAACTAACTCCAATTCTTCTCAAACTATTCAGAACAATTGAAGAAGAGGGAATCCTCCCAAATTCTTTCTATGAAGCCAGCATCACCTTAATTCCTAAGCCGGGAAAAGATGCAGCACTGAAAGAGAATTACAGACCAATATCCCTGATGAACATAGGTGCGAAAATCCTCAATAAAATTCTCGCCAATAGAATGCAACAACACATCAGAAAGATCATCCACCCAGAGCAAGTGGGATTTATCCCTGGTATGCAGGGATGGTTTAATGTGCGCAAGACAATCAATGTGATACACCACATTAACAGACTGCAGAAGAAAAAGCATATGATTCTCTCAATAGATGCCGAGAAAGCATTTGATAAAATACAACACCCATTCATGATGAAAACTCTAAGCAAACTGGGTTTGGAAGGAACATTCCTCAATACAATCAAAGCAATCTATGAAAAACCCACAGCCAACATCCTATTGAATGGGGAAAAGTTGGAAGCATTTCCACTGAGATCTGGGACCAGACAGGGATGTCCACTCTCACCACTGCTATTCAATATAGTTCTGGAGGTTCTAGCCAGAGCTATTAGGCAAGAAAAAGAAATTAAAGGGATACAAATTGGGAAGGAAGAACTCAAACTATCCCTCTTTGCAGATGACATAATTCTTTATTTAGGGGACCCAAAGAACTCTACTAAGAGACTATTGGAACTCATAGAAGATTTAGGCAAAGTAGCAGGGTAAAAATTCAATGCACAAAAATCAATAGCCTTTGTATACACAGGCAATGCCATGGCTGAGGAAGAACTTCTAAGATCAATCCCATTCACAATAGCTACAAAAACAATCAAATACCTTGGAATAAACTTAACCAAGGACGTTAAAGATCTCTACGATGAAAATTACAAAACCTTAAAGAAAGAAATAGAAGAGGATACCAAGAAATGGAAAAATCTTCCATGCTCATGGATTGGAAGAATCAATATCATCAAAATGTCCATTCTCCCAAAAGCAATTTATAGATTCAATGCAATACCAATCAAGATACCGAAGACCTTCTTCTCAGATCTGGAAAAAATGGTGCTGAAATTTATATGGAGGCACAAGAGACCTCGAATAGCTAAAGCAATCTTGTACAACAAAAACAAAGCCGGAGGCATCACAATACCAGATTTCAGGACATACTACAGGGCAGTTGTAATCAAAACAGCATGGTACTGGTACAGAAACAGATGGATAGACCAATGGAACAGAATTGAAATACCAGAAATCAACCCAAACATCTACAGCCAACTTATATTTGATCAAGGATCTAAAACTAATTCCTGGAGCAAGGACAGTCTATTCAATAAATGGTGCTGGGAAAATTGGATTTCCACGTGCAGAATCATGAAGCAAGACCCCTACCTTACACCTTACACAAAAATCCACTCAACATGGATTAAAGACCTAAATCTACGACCTGACACCATCAAGTTACTAGAGAACATTGGAGAAACCCTTCAAGATATTGGCACAGGCAAAGAGTTTCTGGAAAAGACCCGGGAGGCACAGGCAGTCAAAGCCAAAATTAACTATTGGGATTGCATCAAATTGAGAAGTTTCTGTACTGCAAAAGAAACAGTCAGGAGAGTGAAGAGACAACCATCAGAATGGGAAAAAATATTTGCAAACTATGCAACAGATAAAGGGTTAATAACCAGAATCTACAAAGAGATCAAGAAACTCCACAAAAACAAAACCAACAACCCAATTAAGAGATGGGCCAAGGACCTCAATAGACATTTTTCAAAAGAGGACATCCAAATGGCCAACAGGCACATGAAAAAATGTTCAAGGTCATTAGCAATCAGAGAAATGCAAATCAAAACCACAATGAGGTTTCACCTCACCCCGGTTAGAATGGCTCACATTCAGAAATCTACCAACAACAGATGCTGGCGAGGATGTGGGGAAAAAGGGACACTAACCCACTGTTGGTGGGAATGCAAACTGGTCAAGCCACTATGGAAGTCAGTCTGGAGATTCCTCAGAAAC
The DNA here is from genome assembly GCF_051225735.1 of Oryctolagus cuniculus. Classification (NCBI taxonomy): domain Eukaryota; kingdom Metazoa; phylum Chordata; class Mammalia; order Lagomorpha; family Leporidae; genus Oryctolagus; species Oryctolagus cuniculus. Next base: position 73,615,564 of record NC_142877.1, on the reverse strand, counting down.
CTGAAGATAACCCTACCGTTCGACCCAGCCTTCCCACTCCTTGGAATTTACCCAAAGGAATTTAAATTGGCAAACAAAAAAGCGGTCTGCAGCCTAATGTTTATTGCAGCTCAATTCACAATAGCTAAGACCTGGAACCAACCTAAATGCCCATCAACGGTAGACTGGATAAAGAAATTATGGGATATGTACTCTTTAGAATACTATACCGCAGTAAGAAACAACGAAATCCAGTCATTTGCAACAAAATGGAGGAATCTGAAACACATCATGCTGAGTGAAGTAAGCCAGTCCCAAAGGGACAAATACCATATGTTCTCCCTGATCGGTGACAACTGACTGAACACCAAAAAGGAAACCTGTTGAAGTGGAATGGACACTATGGGAAACGGTGACTTGATCAGCATAGCCCTGACTGTTAATGAACAACTTAATACATTATCCCTCTTAGTAAAAAAAAAAAAAAAAAAAAAAAAAAAAAAAAAAAAAAAAAAAGAAGAAATAATAGATATAACATGAAGAAGCCAGGAGCTTCTTCCCTATCTCCCACATGGCTGCAGGGGCCCAAGGACTTGGGCCATCTTCTACTGCTTTCCCAGGCCATAGCAGAGAGCTAAATTGGAGCAGCCGGGACTAGAACTGGCACCCATATGGGATGCTGGTGCTGCAGGTGGAAGATTAACCTACTGTGCCAAGGTCCTGGCCCCAGGATGCTTGGGTTTATAAAACTGCAAGGATGTAACGGGGAGGGGATGGGTGTTAAGTTCAGTCCTCATGCTCTACCTTAGAGAAGTTACTTCTTTTTAACACATAATGTCCTATTTCTGAACCTTCTTCTAATATGATGATATTTTTCATTCAAGGGTCCTATGTAACTTTGCAACTGCAGCCCCATCTCTCTGGCTCCCTCTAGATTGACTGCATATGTCCAATCTTCAATTTTACATAGAGGAAGAGGGATTTCTCCCAATACAAGTTTTTTACACATAAAAATCTTGGGATTCAGCTAGATACTAGCAGTAGCATTATCTAAATTTATGCAAAGCATATCTGAATCTCAGCTTTGCCCTAGCAATCAGTGGTAGGTGTTTTGCAAAAAAATGTCTTCAATAAGTTGTCTGTGTCTGGTAGTCCCTTCCTCTTATAACTTATTGTGGGTTGGAAAACTACATTATAAGTGTTGTTCGACTTCCGTAATGGTAATCTATAGAAGTGAAATTGACACTTTGGGATGCAATGATTTTGAACAGCTCTTGTCTCAACTATTGAGGAACAGTTTTTTTTTTTTAATACTGTTTGTTGAATTCTGCTTTGTATAGGGTTAATCTTATGTGTATGAAGTTAATTGAAAATAGATCTTGGTAGCTGGCGCTGCGGCTCACTAGGCTAATCCTCCGCCTAGCGGCGCCGGCACACCGGGTTCTAGTCCCGGTCGGGGCGCCGGATTCTGTCCCGGTTGCCCCTCTTCCAGGCCAGCCCTCTGCTGTGGCCAGGGAGTGCAGTGGAGGATGGCCCAGGTGCTTGGGCCCTGCACCCCATGGGAGACCAGGAAAAGCACCTGGCTCCTGGCTCCTGCCATCGGATCGGTGCGGTGCGCCGGCCGCAGCGCGCCGGCCGCGGCGGCCATTGGAGGGTGAACCAACGGCAAAAGGAAGACCTTTCTCTCTGTCTCTCTCTCTCACTGTCCACTCTGCCTGTCAAAAAAAAAAAATAGATCTTGGTAAAAAATAAGAATGGGAATAGGAGAGGGAGGAGGAAAGAGGGTGGGAGTACAGGCAGGAAGAAGGGTGGGTGGGAAGAATCATGTTCCTAAATTTGTATATATGAATTGCATGAAGTTTGTATATCTTAATTAAAAGGTTTCTAGGTTAAAAAAAGAGAAAATCAAAACAAGTTTTTTTTTTTTAATTTTTTTTTTATTTGACAGAGTTAGACACTGAGAGAGAGAGGTCTTCCTTCCGTTGGTTCACCCCCCAGATGGCTGCTATGGCCGATCTGAAGCTAGGAGCCAGGTGCTTCTTCCTGGTTTTCCATGCGGATGCAGGAGCCCAACCACTTGGGCCATCCTCCACTGCCCTCCCGGGCCACAGCAGAGAGCTGGACTGGAAGAGAAGCAACCGGGACTAGAACCCAGCGCCCATATAGGATGCCGGTGCCGCAGGCGCAGGATTAACCCAGTGAACCTCGGTGCTGGCCCCAAGACAAGTTTTAAAATAGTCTTAAAGAGAAGGCTTAACAATTTTCCTTTGAGTAGAGGGCATGGAATTGGAGCCTTTAGTTTAAACTGTACTTTGTCTTACCTTTTCCTTCCTTCCTTCTGTTTCTAATAGGCTGGACTTTTAGTGATGTGCTGTTTAGCTAAGACTTCATATGGCCATTTCAGAACATTGGTATAAAGAATTGGATGAGAGCACAGGATTAGAGTATACCACATATTTTTGTAACTTTCGTCTAGGTCTTCTAATGATTATGATTCTAGGACAAATTACTGAATTTCTCTCTTTCTTTTTTTCTTTAGAGACTCTGCATGATAACTTTCTTCAGAGCTTTAAGATAACCATTTCTTTATTCCCGTTGTAGCCTCAAGGGTATCAATAATAAACATTCTTCTAAGTTTACTGAAGGGAACATTTTAAAGAGAATATGTGGCAAGCCTGGGACCCCAAGGAAGCCTGATGATTCCAAACTTCCATCCTTTGCATTATTTGCAGCACATTATTTGCAGCAAGGACAAAAAATATATATTCTTACACATATTGTTAAAGTATTGAAAAAACGAGTTCAATTTTGAAAAATTTGAAAGGAAGTTACTTTTTTAAAAAGATTTATTTATTTGTTTGAAAGGCAGAATTACAGAGATAGAGGCATGGAGAGAGAGAGAGAAAGAGAGAGAAAGGTCTTCCATCCACTGGCTCACTCCACAAATGGCCTCATTGGCCAGAGCCGCGCTATTGTGAAGCCAGGAGCCAGAAGCTTCTTCCGGGTTCCCCATGTGGGTGCAGAGGCCCAAGGACTTGGGCCATCTTCCACTGCTTTCCTGGGCCATAGCAGAGAGCTGGATTTCTTCTTCTTCTTTTTTTTTTTTTTTGACAGGCAGAGTGGACAGTGAGAGAGAGACAGAGAGAAAGGTCTTCAGTTTTCCGTTGGTTCACCCTCCAGTGACTGCCATGGCTGGTGCGCTGCGGCCGGCGCACCGCGCTGATCCGATGGCAGGAGCCAGGTGCTTCTCCTGGTCTCCCATGGGGTGCAGGGCCCAAGCACTTGGGCCATCCTCCACTGCACTCCTGAGCCACAGCAGAGAGCTGGCCTGGAAGGGGGGCAACCGGGACAGAATCCGGCGCCCTGACCGGGACTAGAACCCAGTGTGCCGGCACCGCAAGGCGGAGGATTAGCCTAGTGAGCTGCAGTGCCGGCCTACATTTCTTCTTCATCATCCACAAAGTATCCTTTCATGACAGTGGAGACATTTTGGTATATAGACTCTCCATTCTGTGCATCGTGAGGAGAAGAAGATTTAATATGATGGTGCAGGAAAAGTAACAACACGAATGGCATCCTATTGTAGTCTAACAGAATCACATGGATGAACTTCACAGTGTTTATTTTCACATATTTGTAGTTCTTGACTTTTGTATTCCAGATTTTATGCAAAGAAGCAAAGAGAAGGAAGCAAAGAACAGAGGAGAGAGAGAAAGCAGGAGAGGGAGAGGGAGAGGGAGAGGGAGAGGGAGAGGGCAAGAGCGAGCAGGCCGTGAGGAAAAATCCTCCAGAACATTTTTTTAGCTCAGTTATGTAGGCCCACGAGGTTTATATCATTTCGACATGCTTTGAGTAAGTATCTAAATTGAAACAGAGATGGAAATCGTTTGAAGTTCATCCATCACTAAATTTAACCTGTTTTTTGCATTATGCATGTTGCCATGTTACTTTACCAATACTTTGCATCCCTGGGGACAGGTTTTTTGTTTTTTTTTTTGTCCTTAGGATTTCTCCTCCTGTGGTTAGGAAAACAAACGTGACTCTGTTGCATAAAGAGTTCTGAGGAATTCAAGGCCTGTGAACAGACTGGGGCAGCAGTGCCTTTGAGGGAGCCTCTTTCTCTTCTCATCTCCACTATAAGCGCATTTCATTCCATTCCTTGTCTCCAGATGAGATTGTCTCAAAACTCATTTTCTCAAAATACGACAAGTTAAATTATATTCATCATGGTAGCATATAGAGGATAAATACATAAATGCATATTTATGAAAAAAATACAATAGTCATCAATTGGCTTCTACTATTTCGGTGAAAATTACTAAGGAATAAACCCTCTCCACAACATCTTTGCTAGCATCTGCATTGTTGTTTGAAACACTTTTTATTTAGGATGTATTTGAACCTCAATTTGAAGACAGGATCCAGAGGAATATGTTTCCTTTAAGACATCCTCAAGTCTGACTTCAGGCACGTGAGGTTCCATCCTGCCCTCCTATATTTTTCACTCTCTGCGATTTGCTTAGAATTTTAACCCAAAGACAATTCTGTGAGATCTTTTCCATAGGAACTGTTTTCCCTGTACAGGTATAATCATGGCAAAAGTGTGGAATTTTTAAAATAAATCAGTGATATTTTATGTGGTTAGTTATTATTGTTCCTGACTCTCCTAATGTATTTTCATTAGCATTTTATTGTTTCTTGAGGCTAGAGTCCAGGAGACATTTTTATAAACTCAAACCACTTGTTTTCCAGTTCTCCATCTGTGCTCACTAACTTGCTCGCTGTGGGTTGCTTGCAAAACAACAAATGATAAAGATTGTAAGGACAACTGGCTTTATTTTTAGTGGAATAGGAACTAAACTTTGACCAATGAAACATCCATAAAATTTAAGAAAGCAGCTTCCTTGGTTTATCAACTTGTTCAGTGCAGAAATAGGAACAAAATTATATTGAAATTAATTTATTCTATTTTCTTTAATTAATTGTTTGTATATTTTAATATACCTGAAAGAAACAGATACAGAGAGACAGAAACACACACACACACACAGAGAGAGACAAACACACACACACACACACACACACAGAAACAGAGAAAGAGAATGTTCTCATCCTCTGCTTTACTCTCCAAATGCCTGGAAGAGCCAGGGCTGAGTCAGGCTAAATCCAGGAGGCCAGAGCTCCATTCAAGTCTCCCACATGATTAGCAGGGTCCCAAGCATTTGAATCATCATCTGTTGTCTCCCAGGGTGCACATTAGCTGGAACCTCAATCAGAAGCAGAGTAGCTAGAACTCAAACCAGCACTTCAATATAGGATATCCCACTGTGCCACAACACCTTTTACTTTTTTTTTGACAGGCAGAGTTAGACAGTGAGAGCAAGAGAGACACAGAGAGACAGAGAGACAGAGAGAGAAAGGTCTTCCTTTTCCATTGGTTCACCCCCTAAATGGGCACTATAGCCGGCGCACTGCGCCGATCCGAAGGCAGGAGCCAGGTGCTTCCTCCTGGTCTCCCATGCGGGTGCAGGGCCCAAGAACTTGGGCCATCCTCCACTGCACTCCCGGGCCACCGCAGAGAGCTGGAATGGAAGAGGAGCAACCGGGACAGAATCCGGCACTTCCACCGGGACTAGAACCCGGGGTGCCGGTGCCATAGGCAGAGGATTAGCCAAGTGAGCCGCCGCATCGGCCATCCACAACACCTTTCCACCTCTCATTTCTTCTCTTCTCTCTTTTTTTTTCTTTCTCGAGCCTGATCTCAGCATTGGAATGATATAATGCTTCCACTGTGTGTAACACCTGACCTTACTTGTTTTCCTCACAATCCTCCTAGGACTGTGTTAAAGGGGCCCTGCTACAGGGTTCTGGTCTTGTTTTCTGTCTCTGATTCCCCTCATCTTATGCCCAGAGTTTGTAACTACTAATTTCACCGAGACTTTAACTCCTCAATAAGCGTTTTCCTTGCTGATTTGGTTTTGATCCTTTTTAAAACTGTGCCTCAATGATGAATATGATTTGAATGGCTCAGAAAGAAAAGCAGTGCTCCCTTTACCAGGGATGAGCACTTCCCAGTTGAAGCTGCTCTCTTCATCTCTGCCCCATCAGATTGCAGCAGAGCCTATGGATGGCATAATGGGTCCCACACATCCCCAGAATCCCCTGAAGGCCTCCCCACAGTGTATTCCCTTCTTGCTTGGGGGAAAAACTGGACTCTGAACTGATTTAATTAAAGTAATGAACTCTATTCTTGGTCCTTGTAGGTTTAAACATTCACTTTTTTTTTTAATAGTTGAGGTTGAAGCTGGTTATGTCTTTATATCTTTGCCTTACTATTATGTTTGTAGCTTTGTTCCTTAACTACCTAGCATCAATAGAAGCCTTCAATATGATCACCAATCAATCATATGTTTATTGAGCACTAATAAATAACTTTATTTGCAATATTGAACACTATGCCAGGTTCACTGGGGGAAGAGTGGGTTTACTTAGAAGTTCTTGTTCTCAAAAAGCCTACCATCTAATTGGAAAAGAGTTTAGGATGTGCTATAAACTGAACAAGTTGTGCCTGGTCATTTGCTGCAGTAATAAAGATGTCTGCTGGGATATCTATAGGCTGTAGGAAAGCCTGGGTTTGAATGCTGCCTCTGATTATGCACATCTTAGGAGGTAGCAGGTGACAGCTCAAGTATCTGGATCACAGACACTTATGTGGGAGACCCAGATTGAGTTCCTGCATCCTGGCTTCAGTCTATCCCAGTTGCAGTTGTTGTGGGCACTTGGAGAGTGAACCAAAAGGTGGGAAATCTCTCTGTCTTTCTCTGTCACTAGTTTCTGTCTTTCAAATAAGTAAATAAAATTACACAAATAAATATATGAATTTTTAAGTGACACTGGAATTGGAGAAGGGAGAACAGCTCATTTGTCTGGTTTGATCCAGAAGCTCTTCCTAGAGGAGTTTGAAACTTACATCAGGCAATGAAGAATATGCAGTTCCAACAAGAGAAAAGGAGCTTTGTAAAAGTGTGTTTGTTAAGAGAGGTTTCTGTGTCCATGCCCTTCTTCTTACATGTTTCTATTTTATATAGTGTACCCTTTGTATTATTGTAGGTTGGTTTTGATCGTAGTTTCCAAGAAGTCAAAAATACATTTTCTTTTGTGTTTTTAGACTAGCAACAGATTCACCTATCTAAATGTAACTGATGACAATAAAATTGTAGTTTATGGAATTCGTGTACAACAAGTGAAATAAGTGTTCTTGGATTCATCCTATTTTAACATCTGTTAATTTGGGAAATACCAACACATTTTCATCATAGAAATTTTAGAAACTGCAAAAAAATTACAAAGAGGTAAATACTTACTACAATCAAAACCTTTTGGAAGATGCCTGGAAAAGTATTCATGTACAATTTTGATAGGTTTTGTATTCCACAAACCCACGGACATGCCTTTTATAAAGAACAAAAACATAAGCAGTGAATCTCAAAAAAGCAACACAGTGGCCCTGGCATGCACACATTCTCTTTTTATAACCTTTTTAAAAATTTATTTATGTCTCATATGTTTACATAAAATAAATACTTATTTCAAATATATTTTAAGTAGCTATGCAGGATTTTATGTTTTAATGTATCACAGTTGTAAGTAAATTACCTATTTGAATTTTTCATTTTTTAAAATTATACATAATATCATAATGAGTACATATGAGTGTATTTGAACTTCATTGTAATCTTGAGCTTCTCTCAGGTTAAATTCCTAGAACAAGACTTGATTGGAAAAATAACCTGAAAATCAAAAAATAAGACTTTATTGGAACATAACATACTCAAACAAAGTGCACAAATCGTAAGCATAGAGTTAGGTGAAGCAGACATTGCATTACTGAGGTCCGCAAACCCCTTTCTGTGCCTCTTTGGTCTTGCTCTTTCAAAGGTGATTGTTACCTTGACTTTTACCAGTAGTATTACATAACTTATTTAGACAAAATTTTGTGATTTATACAAGGGTACCTCAAAAAGTTCATGGTAGGACGAGTTTTGTGGCATAGCAGTCTGCAATGCCCACATCCCATATGGGCATCCCAGACTCTCCACTTCCTGTCCTGTTCCATGCTAAGGTACCTAGGGTGGCAGTGGATGATGGCCCAAGTGCTTGTACCCCTGCCACCCAAGTGGGAGACTTGGATGAAGTTTCTGGCCCTGCCTATGTAGCCCTGGTTGTTGCAGTGCAGCCATTTAGGAAATGAACCAGAGGGTGGAAGAATCTCTCTCTCTCTCTCTCTCTCTCTCTCTCTCTCTCTCCCTCTCTCTCCTTCTTTGTCACTCTGTCTTTTAAATAAGCAAACAGACAAGGAACTAGCAAATAAAACATAAATCCTTTCTTAAAAACAGTTTGTGGGATGGGGCCAGCATTGGGGCTTAGTGGGTAAAATCACCGCCTTCCATACCGGCTTCCATATGGGTGCTGGTTGGTGTCCTAGTTGCTCCACTTCTGATCCAGCTCCCTGCTGATGGCCTGGGAAATGTGGAGGATGGCCCAAGTGCTTGGGCCCCTGAACCCATGTAGGAGATCTGGATGAAGTTCCTGGCTCCTGGTTTCAGCTAGCACAGCCCTGAGCCATTGTGGCCATCTGGGGAGTAAATTAGCAAATAGAAGATCCCTAATTCTGTCTGTCTGTCTGTCTGTTGTCACTTCCCCTCTATCTGTAACTCTGCCTTTTGAATAAGTTAATAAATAAATCATTTTTTAAAAAAAGTTCATGGGGATCAATTTAAAAGATAAGTTTATTTTGGTGCAGAATATTTTGAAATCTGTGCATACAAGAGAACTTTGAAAGGTTCACAGAAATTGTATATTATGAAAAACCATACATGGATTTCAAAAATGTTTTGCTACAGAATAAACTTATTTTTAATTTCCTGTTTCCATAAACTTTTTGAAGTTTCCTCATATAAGTGTTCATTGTGAGCCTCATGCATATAGCAACATGAACAGACAGTCCTTGACTTACTATGGTTCCATGTTCAATTTTCAACTTCATGATGTTGTGAAAGCCATGTGCATTCAGGAGACAACTTACTGCAAATTTTGAATTTTGACCTCTTCCTGCACTAGTAATAACATAGTACAGTACTCTTTTGCGATTTGGGGTGGTGGCAGGGAGCCACATCTTCATCAGCCAGGTAACAACAAGTGGAAACAACTCAGATTGTATAATGTGCTGTGTTGCTAAGCTATGATAATCAGTAGGGTAGGTCCACTCAGTGCCTCTTTTACACTTAGAATATTTCCAAGTAACAATGGGTTTACTGGAACATAGCCTTCTGTAATTTGACAGGCATCTGTGGTTGAAGATGGTTCATTCCATTGCTGGTAGAAATTCAGTGTAGAACTACCACAATTTATGTGTCCATTCTACTGTATTCTACTATATTTGCTAAGTTTCCAAGGTTTGGCTACATCAAATGGCACTTTTAAGAACATTCTAGTTTAGTTCCTGTCTTTGAGTGAACACGTGTAGGCAGTTTTGTCAGGCACATGAGTAAGTAAGAAGTTGTAGGTTTTGTGTAGGAATGCACATGTTCAAGTTTAGAAAAAGGCTGATCTGTGTTACCACGTGGCTTTCTGTACTTACTTTTTCACATTAGTAAGAGATTCCTGGATGCCCCTTATCACTATAATACTGGTATTGTTTGGCTCCCCCTCATTTTTGTCATATTAATGAATATATACTGGTATCTCAATATAATTTCAATTCCCTTTTTGTTTCTCATGGTGAATGTGAACACTTTTACTTACGTGTATGGCTATTGGCCATTTGGAAATCTCTTAATATCTGGTCACATATTTTGCCCATTTTTTCCAGTGAGCTATCTGTCTTTTTTTAAACTTTATTTTAAGAGTGTATCTTTTGTTGAAAGACACTCTTAAAAATGTTGGAGATTTGCACAAGCCTTTAATCTGTAGAACACTGTGGGAGGGAGAGTCCTTTCACACAGCATGGAGAAAATCTGTTGTGTGAAAAGAAGCAAAATGACTGACTTTAGACTTCAGAGGATATTTTCATCATGGTGTGGTATTTTAAAAATAATGCTTTCTATAAAATCCCTTATGTCTCATAGTACATGAAACAAAGTGCAAAAATATAATGTTTATCCTGATATTTATTTATGAGTATTAAAAAGAAGATCAAATTGTGTGAATGCTTCAGTCTGGCAACCTGGACAGAAAATAACAAGGAAAGGTTTTAAATTCTCTAAAGGAGAAATGAGGAAAAAAATTATCCTGAAGTGTTCAAGTTTCAAAATGTATCTCTATTTAGATGGTGATGATATATACAGGGATATGTAGCAGATGTGCTGGCCTGTTTCCAACCCCTGCTTGGAGGTTTTGAATTAAGGAAGGACTGTTACACTGTGTGTGAAATGCCACTTCAGTTCAGAGTCTTTCAGTAAACTGGTAATTCCAACTTCATAGTCAGACTGATTAGTGAGAAAAGCATTCCCAGGTGCAAATATCCACAAGTTTAACTTTTTTTTAATAAGCAAGAAACATCGTATGATCCATCTCTAGACTTTTTAAGTCACACTGTAGACCAAAGGATTTTATATTTCTAAAATTAGGTGGATTTATATATCATAATATTTTTCTTTTTCAAAATATTCTGTCACTTCTTTTTCTTCCTGACATGACATTATATTCTGTGGGTAAGAAACAATTGAAGAGTTAAGTGGAGTGAAATCTCACAAATCTATTTGGGCATTCTTCCAAAATATCTTTACAAATTGTACAACTTTCATCCATTTCGGATTGGATGAACTACTGTTGAAGGTTCTGTCCATTACTCTCCCAGATGTAAAAGGAACGTCATACTCAAATGTTGAGCAGTAATGTATGTGTGGGATTGTATTCTGCAGTCTTTGAAACATTTAGAAAAGAATGTTCTATGGAGATAACACCAAAGAGAGCTTCATGACTGTGTGCTCAATCTCTGTGCATCTGGCTTTACTCTTGGTCTCTTTCTCTTTCTTGTATAGCAGAGCAAATTTTACTGGTTTGTGGGAAAGCCAAAAAAAGAAAGATATTTTAACTTGATAATAAAAGGCAAATAAGAGGACATAAAAATGAGTAAAGAAGGAACAAAGGTTTTTCCTTTCAGTCAAGAATTTCCTGATGAAATCACATAGATTTTACCCACATAATCAATACCTTACTAAGTTCATTTCTCTAAAATGCGAAGTTCACACAGATAATTTTAAAAACACATACTGAGGCACTATACCACCATTGAAACCATAGGATAAAAACTTTGGGGTCATTCTTTAGGAAATATCGGTTGACTTGACTGGAAGAACAGCTGCTATTTATGGATTTCATCAAATCGTGTGACTTCATCAGCAAATGTTGGTTTTCTTTCTTCTGTGGACTTTTGACCTATGGTGATCATCAATTTAAGATCAAGGCACATAACCCAGCATCATTGTTCTGGTACTTATTACAGAAAGAAAATAAATCAAGAAATGAGCAGTGCAATTGAAATTAACAAAGAATATCATATAGAAGAGATCACTGGGGTCTTTATGGGATTTAACTGGGGTTAAGATGATTTAAAAGTGATAGGAATAAATCAACTGTCATGTATTTTAGGCTCTTCTGTCAGGATTGAACCACCAGAACTAAATTTTATAAGCATATAGGTAAAATATCTGAGTATTATAGCATTATATGCTGTTTTATTTTGAGTGTTTAATGAACATAAATATTGTCCCTGGTTTCTTTTTTTATAACATTGTATAAGAGGATACTTGGTATTCATGAGTGACTGGTGGAAACAATATTGTTACTTTTAATCCAACCTCACACAAAAATCAGGTGAACTTCAGTCTCTGAACATTAATGGTCATATCCACAAGCTGGAGCAGAAAGACTTCCTGCCTATACTTGATGGACACCTCATCAAACTAGAAAAACAAGTAAAACTTAAAAACAAAATTATAATTGAGTAGTTTACTTGAAAATTACATCTTGTATCTATAATGTTCACACCATGGAGATCTGTTGATATCCTTTTTAATTGGGTTTCAGGCACTTTGTAAACATAAGATTTAAGGTAACTATGCAGTTAGTCAAATTCTGCTTGACCATAGATCTAAGAAAACGTTAATTTCAGATCTTCTCTTTTTGGTCACAACGTTTCAGATAATATAGTTTCTGAAGCATGGAGTTGTGACCAAATAACCATGTTTAAAAATGAACACCTGAGCGATTACTATCAGCTCAAAAATATTTACTTCATTTCACCTCCTCTCAGAATTAAGTTCAAATTCCATAGCCTGACATTCAGGAGCGTCCAAAATCTATACCTCCTTTCTTATTTTCTATTACTGTTATTTCTATTCTTACTGAAAGTATACCCCTTAGATCACATGTGCCAGAATAAAGCCGGGTGTTTATGAAAAATGAAACTCAACTCTAAATAAATCCCACACACATTAAATGCATAGATACCCTCTTGTGAACTCTGTGCTAGGAAGGGTGGTCTAATATCTCCAACACTCTGTTTTGGGTCTTACCTCTAGGCTCTGGCTTGTAATACCCACTTCTGGCAAGTCAACATCAACTACTTGGGGCCAGCATTGTGGCACAGCTGTTTAAAACACTGCCCGTAGCCAGTGCCGCGGCTCACTAGGCTAATCCTCCGCCTGCAGCGCCAGCACCCCAGGTTCTAGTCCCGGTCGGGGCACCGGATTCTGTCCCGGTTGCCCCTCTTCCAGGCCAGCTCTCTGCTATGGCTCAGGAGTGCAGTGGAGGATGGCCCAAGTGCTTGGGCCCTGCACCCCATGGGAGACCAGGAGAAGCACCTGGCTCCTGCCATCGGATCAGCGCGGTACGCCGGCCGCGGGGGCCATTGGAGGGTGAACCAATGGCAAAATGAAGATCTTTCTCTCTGTCTCTCTCACTGTCTACTCTGCCTGTCAAAAAAAAAAAAAAAAGAAAGAAAAGAAAGAAAGAAAAGAAAAAAGCACTGCCAGTGATACTGTCATCCCTATCAAATCATCAGTGCTAGACCCAGCTGCTCTCCTAGCAATCCAGCTGCTTGTTAATATACCTGGGAAAACAGTAGCCCCTACCAGCCACATGAGAGACCCAGATGGAGATCTAGCTCCTGATTCAGCCCAGCCAGTTCTGGCTGTAAAGGTTGTTTGGGAAGTGAAACAATGGATAGAAGATCTCTTTCTTTCTGTATCACTTCCTTTCCCTTTCTCTCTCCATTATTCTGCCTTTCAAGCAAATAAATAAACCTTAAAAAGAATAAACCTTTTTTAAAAAGACAACTCCATGAAACCTCTTCCATGGAACCATTTTTGAGTGATTCTTTTTGAGCTTTATTTTTTCCATTGTAAAAAAGCAATAATACTTTTTTTTTTTAATTTGACAGATAGAGTTAGACAGTGAGAGACAGAGAGAAAGGTCTTCCTTCAGTTGGTTCACCCCCAAAATGGCTACTATGGCTGGCGCTGTGCTGATCTGAAGCCAGGAGCCAGGCACTTCCTCCTGGTCTCCCATGCGGGTGCAGGGGCCCAAGCACTTGGGCCATCCTCCACTGCCTTCCCAGGCCACAGCAGAGAGCAGGACTGGAAGAGTAGCAACCGGACTAGAACCTGGAGTCCATATGGGATGTCAGCGCCGTAAGCGGGGAATTAACTTAGTGAGCCACAGTGCCAGCCCCAGCAATAATACTTTTTAACTGAAAGAATTGTTGTGATATAATACTACCACTAAAACCCGAGTCTTAGGGCTAAGAGATCACACTTAACACTGTGATGTGGAATTGGAGTCCAGGCTTGTGTGATTTCAAAGAAGTGTATGCTTTTGCATGCTATCTCTGGGAAAGAAATGTGTTGGAAGAATAGACTGGTGAATGACACACTTTCCATCCAACTTACTCCAGCCAGAGAAGTTTCAGACATTTGAACTTGCAGATGGGAATCCAATGCGGACTTTTTAAGTCTAGGCTAGCATATTTAAAAATATGAACAAGCGTGTCAGTCTTCTAGGATTTTCAGAAGCAAGATCCTGACTATGTGCTTAAGCTGTAGGATAATTTGGGATCTCTTTACTATGTTTACATTTCTTTGAATCCAAATAGATCTTGGAAGTATATAGATTTAAGCCAGCATCTGAGCAGGAAGAGAGAGGAATAGGTAGAAGTCAGAGTTTCCTCAAATGTTCCAAGATTTTTGTAGGAAACCTAAAGCAGAAGGAAGTAAGGGACAAGGCTTGAAGCAAAACTTGACCTGGAGGAGGCTACAATAAATCAGGACCTCTTACCAGGGGCAACTGACAGTCATTAGCAGGTGCACACACACTTGTTCAGGAAAGGCTCAGATCACTGGGACATTTTAGGCTGCAATAGAGTCTGTAATATTAAATTTCTGCACCAGTGTTTTTTTGTTCATGGATGATGAGTTATCCATTGCAAACTCCATATCATCTATTAGCTTACTCCCTTCTCAAACCAACAAAAAAAAACCATCTTTTTAAAAAAGACTTATGTATGTATGTATTTGAAAGGCAGAGAGAGAGAGAGAGAGAGAGAGAGAGAGAAATCTCCCATCTACTAGTTCATTCCCCAAATGGCCACAATGACTAGGGCTAGCCAGGCAAAGCAAGGAGCTAGGAGCCAGGAATCCCATGCAGGTCTCCCAAGTGAGTAGCAAGGGCCTAAACACTTGAACCATCTTCCACTGTTTTCCCAGGCATGTTAGCAGGGATCTGGATAGGGAGTGGAGCAGCTGGGACTCAAATCAGCACTCAGAATGATACCAGCATTGCAAATGGTGGCATAACACACTGCACCACAGTGCTAGCTTCTCAAATGGTTCTTTCAGTGTCCTTCTTTGGTGGCCTCACTTTCTTTTTGCTTAAATTTGAAATTGCAGATACAAAATAAACATAATTTAGGTAAAGAAATTTGTAAGTAAAATTCTCAGAGTGAAAACTTGAATTCATAGGGAAAAGGGCAAAGAGGAATCAAGTATTTAATTAAATAAGTTTAATTTAAAAAATGGAAAAGGTTACTGAGGTAATGACCTATGGAAAGCCCATGAACTCCCTTTCTTGCCTGAGGCTACTGTCCCTGGTCACCTGATGCTGAAAAATCTTCTTTCCAGGGGAATACTCAGACTACCCTTTCTTTTGACAAACAGGTCAAAAGACTCTGAGGCCAAAGCACGCTCAGAGAAATCACTAATTTTCAAATTGTAAGCATTTTTCCAGGGAGAGAACAGAGTAAGTCATGAGAATTAGGCAAAATTGAATTAAATATGGACAGGGGATCATGTCAACAGATAAACATATTACCCATAGTCAGTCCAGTTGACACCAAAGCCATCTTGGTTTCCTGGAACCAGTAAATGTGAATTCACTTAATGAGGTTAAGGTTTGCTAGGTCCTTGATTTTTTTCCCCCATTACTAAATAGAAAAAGGAGACAAGGTTGAAAGAGTCTTTCAGTTTATCTATTCTACCTGACTCTCCTCTGTCTTAAAATCTCTAACCTAGTATCTTGTATTTTTTGACATCTAGAATTGTTTCATATAATCTTCTCCTTTTTCCTTCTCCCTTTTCCTCATTCTTTGCTTTTCATATTTTCATGGCTCTTTCTATGTAAAATCATTATTTTAAAGACTCAGAGTAGTCTATAACCTCTCATTCCTTGCCTGTGAATTCATCCACTTTCCAATGCAGTGACTTCTTGTAATCTTGTGTCCTCCATGGAACAACTTTTAGGTTGTTTAACGTCTTACTCTGTTTTACATTTGCAGACTACATTCTTGTGTGGGGAGCCTTAATTTAGTGTTTCTAATATTGCACGGTTAGTGAATATTTGGCTTAGTCTTGCAGCGTACAGGATTAGGATTTCAATTCGCTTTTTGATTTTTTGGTTTTGGTGGGCTTTTCTGTTTCCATTCACAACTTCTGATGAAGACCCCTTTTCATACAACATCCCTAGGATAGTAAGTAGAGACGTCCCTGGTTCTCTGATATGGATGAGGCCTGCAGCCTGAATTCTGCTTCCAAGACATGTTTTGAATCTTGGACTCAAAGATCTCTTTCCAGTACCAGGACCTCCTTAGATTGTGAAGCCATAATTTCTACTTCCAGATTATGCTGTGAGTTCCTCTTACTGATTTCTTTGGATTGACTTTAGCTTTGCTATAATGTAAGTAAATTTTTGTAGTTGTAAATGGACTTGGGAAAGAGACTAGACTTCTTCCCAGTTGTGCACTGTGACTAGAGGTCTCTATATTTAACCCTACTAAGCCATCACTAGCCTAATAAATGTCTATGATAAAGGGAACACATATGTATTTGGAAATCTGATAGGTTTGGGTTTATTCTTTTTAATAGACTAAATATTTGCATCCTAGATCCCTCATCCCCCTATCTCAATTCATAGTTGAAGATCTAACCCCTAATGTTGAATGTTTTAGGAAATGAGGCCCCTAAGAAAACAATTTAATTTAAATTTATGAAGTCTGAAAGGTGGGACCATGATCCAATGCATTCGTAACATAAGAAGAGAAGACTTCAAAGAGTCACCTCTCCCTGCTACAACCCTGGGCACTGAGGTCATTGCAAGAATGTGGCTATCTGTAAGCTATAAATAGAGCCCTCACCAGAAAGCAAATTGGGTGTATGCTTGAATATGGACTCCTCGCCTCCAATGCAAAATAAGAAAATAAATAAATAAATAACAAAAGAGAAACCACCCAATGGCAATTGGTTGTGAAAACCCAAACAGATCGATGCAATCTTGTTTTTCTTATTATCTGTGGTGTCCAAAGGCAAGACATCAATTTTTTTAACCACAAAATAATCTAATAACATCCAACTCTGAGGGCAGTTGTAAAGATTAAATGGAAAAATACACATAAAAGTTGCTAGTACGTACAGAGGCATAATTAATTTTATCTTCCCTTTCTCTCTTATAATCAGACAGGTCTAGAAATGGTGACCTGCTATACTCTTAGGCAGCCAATTTCATTTTTGAACCTCTCAGATTGCTTTCTTAATCCTTCTGATTTTATGTTATCTTTTTTCTTACATGGCAGTATGGAGGGGATGTTTGGGAACCAAAACAAATAAAACTTCTATTTTTAAAAAATCTATGCTATTTCTGCTTCAGTTAAAATATACAATTTAGGTTTCAGACAGTCATAAAAACATCAGCTACAGTGGCAAAGGTGGGCAAAAGCAGCTTACAATAGCACCTATGTGGATTTGCAACACTCAACTGGACATGTCCAACCAGAGGACACAATAGGGTAGAAAACTTTCCCCAACACAGAGGGCAGAATTTGCCCCGAGAGCAGCTCAGAGTAAGCTGCTCCACACGAGCAACCAGCACAAAGGCACAAAGTAGAGCAGAGCACGTTCAGTTCTTGATTCCAGACTCGCTATCTGGATCAATGACTCAACTTCCCTTGCGGAGGAGAAAGGAGGAGTAGAGGAGTCATGTGGGTACCATTCTCATCTTCATGTAGAGATCCCCACATGGACATTTTGGGAGATGAGTAAAGGGTGCCTCCAATGCTAACTTCAGTTGCCAAGAGTTAAATGTGGCTCAACGTGAAAGGAAAAGCAAAGCCAGCACGTGGTGACATTTCAGGACTGAAATCATGATGGGAAATTCAAAACTGGAAGAAGTACCTATATGCAAGTTCCCAGAAAACACAGGTAGAAGGGAAGAAAAGCACAGAGCAGGGATGAATCGAATGCAGCTTGAGTGGACAGACAGCTAAGAAGATGTGTATGTGAATCCACAAGAGGGGGAGATACATCCTTAGGAGAGCCCAGAGAAAGCCCTAACTCGGAAATGCTTGAAAAGACAGAAAGTGGGATGAAGATAGAGGAAAAGGGAGTAAACAAAAATATGAAAGGGAACCATTTAGTGACAAACAAAAAGAATCAGGAAATAATTTGTAAGCCAGAGCAGCTATATATGCATATCTGTATGTGTGTATCTACACACACACACAGACACACACACAGATATACATATATATCTGCTCTGACTAGTAAATTATTATCTCCATTTGGCTACTTTATTTTGGAAGTCATCAAGTTATTTTGCCACATGGTTGTGGATGTCAGAAATGTGTCTGCAGAAATGCAGTAGCCAGTGTCTCCCACATTTTATAACATTTTCATTGAATTGAAGTTGTCATCAGTTGTAAGAGTCACCATTATTTTATGAACCAAAAAGGAAGGAAAGAAAATGTGCTGCTAATTAAACTCAGATAAAAATTGTCGGGTGGGCAATAGCTCAGGAGTTAAGTTTGAGAAACTCACAACTCATATTGCAGAGCATGGTTCGTGTCCTGGCTCCACTTCCAATTCTAGCTTCCTGCTAATGCACATCCTTGGAGGTAGCAGATGATGGCTCAAGTACGTGAGTCTCTGCCACCAATGGGGGAGACCAGGAGAGAGTTCTGGGTCCCAGGCTTCCACTTGATACTTCCCTGCATACTGAGGATATTTGAGGAGTGGATAAATGGATCACTCTGCATTTTAAATAAAATAATAATAAATAAGTAAGTTAAAATTTGTTTTTTAAGAATTATTTTATTTATTTTGAAAGAGGAGTTACAGAGAGAAGTAGAGCCAAGAGAGAGAGAGAGGTCTTCTGTTCCACTGGTTCACTCCCCAGATGACTGCAACGGCCAGAGTTGAGCTGATCCGAAGCCAGGACCCAGGAGCTTCTTCCAGGTCTCCCACGCGAGTGCTGGGGCCCAAGGAGTCGGGCCATCTTCTGCTGCTTTCCCAGGCCACAGCAGAGAGCTGGATCAGAAGAGGAACAACTGAGACATGAACCAGTGCTCATATGGGATGCCAGCACAACAGGCTGAGGCTTTAACCCACTGTGCCACAGTGCCAGCCCCAAAATTTGTTATCAAATTGTAAGATGCTCCCAAATGTCAGAAATGGTGAAATGTGAAAAAAAGTTTTAAATTGATGAGATACAGTATTTATCTTTTCAGCATTTATCAGAAGTTAAAGTGACTTTATTTATTTGATCTTGGCTAATCCTCCACCTGCGGCGCCGGCACCCCGGATTCTAGTCCTGGTTGGGGCGCCAGAATCTGTCCCGGTTGCTCCTCTTCCAGTCCAGCTCTCTGCTGTGGCCTGGGGAGGCAGTGGAGGATGGCCCAAGTGCTTGGGCCCTGCACCCGCATGGGAGAGCAGGAGGAGGCACCTGGCTCCTGGCTTCAGATTGGCACAGCATGCCGGCCGTAGCTGCCATTTGGGGAGTGAACCAATGGAAGGAAGACCTTCTCTCTATCTCTCTATCTCTCTCTCTGTGTCTAACTCTGCCTGTCAAAAAAAAAAAAAAAAAAAAAGAAAGAAAGAAAGAAAGAAAGAAAGAAAGAAAAGAAAAGAATTTAAGCTCCTGTAAAGTTTCTTTTAGAACTTAAGCTCCTGCCTTACTCCTAGCTGTCTTCTTGTCTAACACATAATGTGCACAGAATAGGGAACATTATTTGATGGCTGGTTATTCTTTTTTTTATTTTTTTTTTATTTTTTGACAGGCAGAGTGGACAGTGAGAGAGAGAGACAGAGAGAAAGGTCTTCCTTTGCCATTGGTTCACCCTCCAATGGCCGCTGCAGCCAGGGCACTGTGACTGGTGCACCGCGCTGATCCGATGGCAGGAGCCAGGTACTTCTCCTGGTCTCCCATGGGGTGCAGGGCCCAAGCACTTGGGCCATCCTCCACTGCACTCCCTGGCCACAGCAGAGGGCTGGCCTGGAAGAGGGGCAACCGGGACAGAATCTGGCGCCCCGACTGGGACTAGAACCCAGTGTGCCGGCGCCGCTAGGTGGAGGATTAGCCTAGTGAGCCGCGGTGCCGGCCTGATGGCTGGTTATTCTTGTGCAAAGGGATGATGAAAGAAGGAACTGAGAAAAAGCTTCAATTAATTTGATGCTGTAAAGTCACCTATTCATGAAGGATATTCTCCCTAAATTCATCCTCCCACCCAAAGGCCTACCATCTACTAACTGTGAAACACTGGAAAGATTACTTGTCTTCGCTTTGCCTCGTTTTTTTTTTTTTTTCATCTGTGAAGTGATTATAAAGCAATAACTAATTTCTAGGACTGTGATAAGAGTTAAACTAGATAAATCATTTTGCCAATGATGCCTAGAATATAGCAACTGTACAGTAACATGCGCTGCTGCTGATTGCATCTATGATCATGATTCTCATTCAGCTCTATAAATGAAGAAAAACTGGTTATTCTCATTTTATTTGAAGAAATAGATCTAAAATGTTAGGAACACTCCAAAAATTCACAGGACCCCAGATCTCCTAGTAAAGTAACCCCAAGATCTCCTAGCTCTTTAGAGTGGAACAATAGAGTGTTTCTGGATTTCATAGTCCCCAGCAAGAAAATAACACCTTTAAGCCTCCTTGTGGCTGTTCTGCTATTCCCACCTTTGGTTCCTGGGACCTTGAAGAGCCATATCCCACTTCTGACAGTCAGGAATCCTGTGACATGCAGCTTGTGAGCAGCCCTGGGACCAAAGCCCACAGTGACCAACAATGGCAAACTCTGGATCAAGGTCCAAAGAATCATCCATTCTTTGTGAACTGTTTCTGGAGTATAAGTTCATGATATTGTTATCAGCACAATTTATTATTTATTGAGTGTCATCCCTTTATTCAGGGCTGTGCAGAGCACACACTAGACAAGACTTCCCTCCAAGGAATGGAAATGGAATTCAGATGGTTGTGATTCATGAGATAACACTAAAGCCACTCAAGTTGTGCAATGTGGTTTACAATGAGATCAGCCTTGGAAGGCTTTTCTGAAGAAAGGGTTGGATAGGAGAGGAAGGCAGGAAAGTTGCTTGGCACTGAAGGACTAAGATATTTCCAGGTATAGGGTGCATCCTGCAGGTCAACTACAAAAGGAATTAGAGGGTGAGAGGTGGAGGAGAGAATGTCAGTCATCAGAAAGGAGCATGCTTGGAAGGAGCAGGAAGAACAAATGATTCCATCCAGAGTTGTGTTTCCATGGCTGTCTCCTGGTGCCATGTGCTGTTTGTCCTGGGACAGGCTGAAAGAACGGGCCCTGGCTTGTTAAGGGAAGTGGCTCCATATAGCCTCCTAGTCCAGACAAGGAGTGGGAAGTTATATCACATCTGTACTGATTTCTAATCTCTGTTTGGTTTTGTTTGTTCAAGTTAATGAAAATGATGTGCTATTGTTATGTAGTGATGCCAGAAAAAGTTTCACCAGACTTCAAAAATGTTTTTGGGACTGTGCCCATTTCATGTGGTTTCACTTTCCTCTGTCTTTTCTTCTCCATGTCCATTCACTTTCCATTGCCTTGAAGCCCTTCTCTGAAACTGATGGATTAATATCATGTGACTGGAAGGATGTCTTAAGAGAGTTCATTTAAGCAGGCAAATCAGCCCCCAAGAGATAAAGTGATGGACAAATCTAAGAGTGAATGGACTTCATGCCATTTTTAGAAGATCTATGTATGGAACCATCCAATAGAAGCATATAATTAATAGCTCCCCAAATTCATAGCTAGAGCTAATGAACTAAGAGGAGTACACTTTCATCTGGGAATAATTATTATTAATTTATAATCTCTTTAAGGAAAGGAACTATGTCTTCACCTTACTCAGCCTGTCTCTTGGGTACCATAAAATCTATTTTGTCTGTTCAATTTTCCAGAATTTATTAAGTACTAAGCCATGTGCTAAGGCATTGGGGGGACACCAAAGAAAAATAAAGCATCCTTAACCTCATGGAATTTAAAACTTGGGAGGAAAGTATAAAATAAGATTGAATGTGGTATCTTCATTGAGTAAGGCAAAGTTGAAGAGATATGGGCACTTATTGTCAAGGGGCATATGCTACTAAGGGGTGACAGAAACAAGTGACAGAAGCTCTAGTTGAACTGACTTAAAACATTAATGGGAATTTATTGACTGTCAGTTGCAAGATAAAAGGTGTTACTAGATTCGGGCTGATCAGGTGCTCAGATGACCTACCAGCAATCTGTCTTTCTCCATTATTTTGCCTCTGCCTTCCTCTAAGTTTGGCTAATTTCAAGTCAGGCTGTGTGCATGTTCTAGCAAAAATAACCCTGGGCAACACCATGTTTCTACTACAGCCCTGAGAAACAGCAACAGTAAAAGATTACCTCTTCCCAAGAATTTCCTGAAAAATTTTGGAGTTCCTTTTTGTTGAAGCAACTTCAGGAACATACCTATTCATGAACCAATTGTTGCCATGGAAAGGGAGTAGACTGATTGGTGAGGCTAGGCCATGTGCCTGAAGGAGCCTTGAGGGTGGAGATCAGGGTTATACAAGTCACAGGACCCAGAGATAGAGAGAGGCAGTTTTTCTAGATGAAAATCAGGTTTGTAGGACCAAGAGGACACGAATACTGAGCACAGGGAAGTAACTGTTATTTGAAGACATTATTAACAGTTGGTAAGAATACATGGAGGAATAATTCTTATTCCCAAAGGATGGATGGATATGAGAGGTGGAGTTGAGGCTGGGGACCTGTTCACTTTCATATGAAAGAGGTTAGTTACACTGATCCATCTAACTGCATCAGGGAGCTAAGGCAATGTAGTTTCTAGCTGTGCTAATGTTAACACCACGCTAAGAGAGAATGAATTTTGATGAACAGCTATCAATTCCCATTTCAAGCAGGAATGCACTTAGTTAGGGAGGTCTTGAAGGGTTTCACGGAAGTGACAACCAAGATGATGTCTGAAAGAGGATAGAAATCAAGCAGGAAGAGTGGTGAGGCGTATGTGCACTACACATTTGGGCAGGGCAGGCAGTGGCCCAGGGGGAAGCATGTGTACAAACACGTGGAAAAATTTACACTAAGGCCCTGACACTGTCACTTCTGGGGTTAGGACAGGAAGGTGAGAAGAGAGGGACCACTATCTTTTCTTCATGTAACAATGTCATTTCCTTGACACAATAACTTACATTGCTTTTTCTTTTAAAAATCTTAGACTCATAGAATACAGTAAGAGATTTGAAAAACAATATATGTTTAGAACTGAAAAAGAGCTTCAGTGTCCTTCCTAGAAGCTGAGGGAGTTAAAGAAACTTCTTGATCTCCTCTAACATGCACACACATACACGCACACACAGAGGAATTAGAATCCTAGTAACTTTAAAAAAAATGAGTTTTTATATTTGCCTCCAGCCATCATTTACATTTTCTCCAGGTTATCTTTGTAAGAGTAATTTCTATTTATTAAGCATGCACTGAACACCTGGCACTGCACTAGGCCTAGGAGATATAGCAATGAACATGGTATTTGTGAACTCTGGGCTCATAGAACTTCTGTCTAGCTCTAATTCATTCATTAACACCTGTCAACCGATGAAGGCATTGCAAACAGTATGTAAACTATCTGTGTTTTCAAGTACCTGATTACTACAGAAAGTTAAATTTGAGACCATTCAATTATGAATTCTCAGTTATCTAGCATCCTGTAGTAATTTTACTGTTATTGTTTCATTCACTTGAATGCAATGGAACATGCAAATATTATTTCTGTTTGAAGCAGTTGCACCATCTTATCTAGTGACAATCATTTTGCTTTAAGTTATCCATCTCAGTCATTTCAAGCGTGTGACCTATTTGACCTGGGAACAGTATTAAACCTAAATTAGAAAAGGAAACGACAAAAATTTAGAATTCTCAAATTAAGTTCTTACTGTGAGGTCTTCCTCAAGAGACAAATATCTATAGTAGTTTTATTTTGGGGTGTTTTAAGTGCTTTTTAATTATGAAATGAATGCAGCGGGGTATATAAATACATACATATATATATATATTCAAACTTTATTATGACTCATGATTTCATAAGTAACAATTACATTTCCAGAGATCTTTATTTGCGATCCCAAAGAAATAAAGGCTTATTCAGGTAAAACCGTGGTGCAGTGAAATGAGATGACACAGGGAGTCATTCAGACACTCATACCTGACACATCTTATACATGAATGGATGGCTGCATTTGGTATTTTGTTTTGTTTTATTTTTTTCTGGATCCATCCCTAATCTGACTCTAGGAACAAAGATAGATTTGATTACACATTTTGTAAAATCACATTTAACTTTTTTTAAAAGATTTATTTATTTATTTGAAAGTCAGAGTTACACAGAGAGAAGGAGAGGCAGAGAGAGAGAGAGAGAGGTCTTCCATCTGCTGGTTCATTCCCCAATTGGCTACAATGGCTGGAGCTGCACCGATCCGAAGCCAGGAGCCTGGAACTCCCTCTGGATCTCGCACTTGGGTGCAGATCACACTTGGGCCCAAGTACTTAGGCCACCTTCCACTGAAGCCCATTTTACTTTAAAATGCCTTAGTTTCTCCTGTTGAACACTTATCTTCCAGCATAAGCTAAGGCCAGGTAGTAAATTACGTGTTACTTTATAGGTCTCTGAATTTTCTAGCCATAATTTACCATGATGAAGCAGAACACAGATCTCTACTTTGCTGACCAGAAGGGTTTTGTGTGGTTATCAGTCCAATTGCATAATTTACTTTTATAGTAAAAAGACACACCAGGATAATCTGTCCTCTGATTTTTTTCTTGGCATCAATGAAGACTTTTGTTTTCTCAAAAACAAGCCTATCAGTCATTAAAAAAAAAAAAAAACTGAGTGCTACATGCAATTCAGGATCTAAAAGCAATTCTGCACATATGGAGTCTCTTTTCTACTCTGGACAGTTTCATCTTCATGGGATTAAAAATTGAGAGCATCATTCAGGTGTGACCGGCAGGAAGCACATAGGCCTTCATATGCTGGGGAAACATGAGAGGAGAAGAGACAGTGAAGCAGGAATCAAGAAACAGGTCCACCTGGAACCTGTTCATTCCATCTTCTTCAATTCATTCATCCCACAAACACATACTGCAGGCGTGATGCACACAGGCATTGCAGTAGGCATTAAAAGTGAATAAGATAGACATTAATCTACCAAATAATTACTTCCCAATAATCGTGGTTCAAACTATGATGAATGGTGTGGGGGTATTCAGAGATTATACGACAGAGAGGCCTACTCGGCTCCAGGGGATCTAGAAGACTTCCAGAATAACGCGACTTGGCCTTAAGTGAAAATCCTGAAAAATGACGGGAAGCAAATGGAAGAAGAGGCCTAGGGAGGAGGTCCAAATAGAGGGAACAGCATGTGTGAAGGCCTAGAGGCAGAAGTCGGGGTGTTTGGGTAAAAGGTAGCAAATGACTCTGAGATTTGCAACTCTAGTCCCCTTCCTCCACACGGAACCCATTCTCATCCGTCCAGTTGTTAATCTGACATTTTCTCCTGCATCTCTAACAGAGGCTCAGACTCACCAAGTACAGAATATACACCTTGATTGTTCTCCTAAAAACTGCTCCTTCCCCAACATTTGTCATCACAGCATCGGGATTTATTTAGTTGCTCAGATCAAAAACCTCTAAGATTTCTCTCTTCGTTAACCTTCGCACTTGCAGTTCCTTTGTCTAATCTGTGAGGAGGAGCTCCAATGTAGCTACCAAGCATCAGTCAGCTCCCAGGACTGGCCTACTCAAAACACTGCAACTATTTCTACAACACTTGAATTCTAACCCCTCCCACCCTGTCCCACCTTATCTGGCCCCTGGCAGTCTTTCTGTCACCATCCTGTGCCCCATGTCCTTCCTTCATCAGCCCCCAACAACCATTTCAGCCCTGTAACGTGTAGTTCATGCACCAAGCTCGTCCTTTCTAGGAGGAAGAGGGAATCAATATTATATAATTTTTTAGTATGGGGACAGAGACTACTTTAGGATTTTTTATGATAAAATATTGTTCTAAAACAATTAAAATTTTATTTCCAAATTATGTTTTCTCTTATTACATATTATATTAAACCTTTATCGAATTAGCTTACTTATATTCTTATGAAGATAGTAATTCAAGTAGAATGTTTATTCTGAGTAAGAGGATTAAAAAATGCCTTTGGGATTTTTTTTTAATGGAGTCTGAGCTACAGCTTTGCACGACATTTTAAAAATTTTACTCTATGGACTAATGTTTCCCAAGATATTCATAGGTTTTATGTATATGGGATTCTGGTGCCAGGCAAGTCTCAGAAAAGATGGATTAAATGAAATTAAGTATCTTTAATTCAGGACTTCTCAGAGCCTATAATTTGCTAATGAGCTCTCTAAATCCCTAGAGTCCTAGAATGCTATGTTTCCCATTCCTCTGTTTCACAGAGCATCTGTTCTGCAGATCGTGGTTTGGGAATTGCTAATGGACTAGGGAACAAGAGATGGTAGTGTAGCTTGTAGGATATTAGCAGGACTGGCTTCAGGGATGTTGACCTGCTCAGTCCCACAAGACTCAGATGGAACTCTCAGAAGGACTCTTGCATCTGTTTATGCTCTGCTGTTACCATCTTCATGTTTTCTCTTAATGATTTTTCTATATTTAAACTTGTGTTTTGTAGTGAAATCAGGAGGGACCCTGAAGCGTGCACAAAAAAGCAGAGGCATAACACTCAGCCCCCAGTATCAGGCAAGCATATGCATCCAGTAGCTAATTAGGTCTCCCAGTCTGTATGTGCACTGGGGTAGTCCGGGGTACCATTGAGGGCCCAAGAGGGTAACTGAGGCTTGTCCTGGGGTCCACACGGGTGGCATCTGTGAATGCAGCAGCAGATGCAGTAGTGGTGGCGGCAGTGCTCCGGCTCTCTGGGAGTGGGTGCTGGGAAGGGTGTGCTTTGCTTAGGGGCAGCTGCAGGACTGGGTGGAAAGCCGGCTGGTAGTCATTCTCATAGTCCTGTTCAAGTCTGAGCACTGTTCAGGAGCTGCTGGTACTCAGGTAGTAATTTTGGTCAGTAAATTACTACAAAATAAAAGTGTGCCTATGGATAAATCAATAATACATATTAGGGAATTACTAGAATTCCTCCATGGAATTCACCATTGGAAACTGGTGAAGCATGGCAAAGCAAATATATATACACAGGCTTAGAAATAGAAAGTGAATTTCAGGAATGTCACAGTCATTGGAAAACAACACTATGTTCATATAAATTTTCAGTTGAACTCAACATTAACAAGAAGAGCTTCCTTATAATTGAAGATACAATGAGAGGACACATACAGAGGCATTTTTGAACTATACACAAGTCATAAGGTTATTTTTTATTGTAAAACTCCATAAGTTCTAGGAAATATCAAAGGAAATGTTAAAATACTATTATATATATACATATATATATTTACAGCTCAATTTAGACTTTAACAAAAATTCATTTGAAAAATTAAATCTTTCTAGAAAATTGTTCTGAAATATGCATTTTGAAATTAGTTATTTGAAATTAATCCCAATGTTGTCATGGTTGATAAAAAAAACTTAACAGCTCTAGTAGCAGTTACATCAGCAGAAAGAAATATATTTCTCAAAACTAAAAATTATCAAATTATTTGTGATACTACATTTGCCAAGGTATCATTTGTCATTATATCTAGTGAAAATGAATTTACTAAAAATATAATTTTAACAACCTGATAAATGAATTTTGGAATGCCAAGCCAGAAAAAAAATACCATTCTAAAATATTAATCTTTATTATATTATATAAAATTGTGATGCACTCGATTTATTTTGCGACTTGAATTTATGTTGTTATTCACATATCACTTTGACTTTTATCATGCTTTAGAAGTTTTAATATATTTTTAAAGGTAAACTTTGTATTTTTGTTCTGCTCACTATGTTTTTTCCTACTCTTTGAACAAGGGGTTTTGTATTTTCACTTTTCATTGAGCTAGGCCAACTATGTAGGCAGGCCTGGATCCTAGGCATGAGTGAATGAAAGTGGTTCATCCCCCTTACCATTACCTAAGGGGTGTTGGGATGTTTCACAGGAAGTGTCAATGTGCAAAGACAAATGCACAATTTGTTTCAGGTTTGCATTCCATAGCAAAAGATACACTTTCTTCCATACCAGCTTTAAAATGTTTTCCGTTTTCTTTACAAGTTGAAAACCCAGAAGGCAACAGTCCTTTTGTAAAGATGATACACATTCATAGTGTCGATGTAATTGTCAGCAGTTGGCCCCTTCAAGAATTAGAAAAGTCAGTCTATTCCTGACAGGTCAGAGTCTCCAGTACTTCAAAAGAGTTGCCATAAGTGGTGTTTTTGTATTGGGATAGTTCCAAATTCTAAAAGGGTGACTTTTGCCTAAATCCTGAGAACAGGTGAGGTTGTAAGAAATTGTTTGGTGTGTTTTGTGAAAGGTATGTGTGTTGGGGTCGGGGGTGGGAGGGGTGAATGTGCCTATGGTCATGGCTGGGTGCAGCCATTACGCAGGTCATGATGGATGCAGCATTGCTGGAGGGGGGTGACTAGCCTTGTGGACTAACTACCGTGGTATGCATGGTATGCACTTGGTGCTTTATTCTAACGAGTTAGTCTTCTACTTATGGAGTGCAGAATGCAGTATTTCCCCAACAATCTTTCTGCTGAAAGTGTGACACAGAAAAAAATAGTTTCCCACAGTGTATTTCAACCACAGTTTAGTAAAGAGTACTATTGATGGATGATGACATTTTTCATGAATTGGAAGGTCCAAGGAAAAATATATCTTCCTTATTCTGTAAAGAACTTTCACAGGTCATTTCCCACTGGAAAAAAAAAATGGACCATAACTTTTATCTAGGAAAATGCCAAGCTTTCTGACTTATTTCCCTCCCTTTGATGAACTGATAAAGTATGTTGAACAAGCAACAGATAACAAAGTAACAGAGTCAGAGTAGATAAGAGAAATTATTTTGGTATCATGCTGAGGTTTTCCTCAGCAAAATATATCATACAACCTCATTGACTACTGAAAAACTTTTTATTTTTAAAAAGATTTATCTATTTATTTTGAAAGTCAGAGTTACACAAAAGAAGAGACAGGAAGAGAGAGATCTTCCATCTACTGGTTCACTCCCCAGATGGCTGTAACTGTCAGCGCTGACCCAGCCATGTGGATGGCAGGGGGCAACCACTTGGATAATCATCTGCTTCTTTTCCCAGGCCATTAGCAGGGAGCTAGTTTGGGAGTGGAGCAGCTGGGGCTTGAATATGTGCCCATATGAGATGCCAGCACTAAAAGTGACATCTACCTGCTACGCTGGCCTCAATAAACTATTTTTTTTTTAAACTATGACTGGACGTGAATTTAAAACCCAGGTAAAAGAAACAGAACTTACAACTCATGATATTTAAATGAAGTTACAGTCAAGTCCTGAGAACCTAAAGCATCCTCAAATCTGGTGTCAGCATTATGACAAAGTAGGTTAAGCCACTACTTGCAACACTGACATCCCATGTTGGAGTGCTGGTTTGAGTCATGGCTGCTCCACTTCTGATCCAGCTCCCTGCCAATGTGTCTGGGAAGGAAACAAAAAATGCACAATTGCTTGGACAGCTGCCACCATGTAGGAGACCTGCATGGAGTTCTTGGCTCCTGGCTTCAGCTGACCCACATCTGGTTGTTAAGGTCATTTGGGGAGTAAGCTGGTAAAATGAAGATCTCTTTCTCTCACTTTTCTCTGTCACTCTGCCTTTTACCTACCTACTTGTATACATACATACATGCATACATAATTTTTTATATATTTTTTTAACTTTTATTTAATGAATATAAATTTCCAAAGTACAGAATATGGATTACAATGGCTTCCCCCCCATAACATCCCTCCAACCCGCAACCCTCCCCTTATCCACTCCCTCTCCCCTTCCATTCATGTCAAGATTCATTTTCGATTCTCTTTATATACAGAAGATCAGTTTAGCATACATTAAGTAAAGATTTCAACAGTTTGCTCCCACACAGAAACATAAAGTGAAAAATACTGTTTGAGTACTAGTTATAACATTAAATCTCAATGTACAGCACACTAAGGACAAAGAACCTACATGAGGAGTAAGTACACAGTGACTCCTGTTGTTGACTTAACAAATTGACACTCTTGTTTATGGCCTCAGTAATCACCCTAGGCTCTTGTCATGAGCTGCCAAGGCTATGGAAGCCCCCTGAGTTCACTGACTCTGATCATATTTGGACAAGTCCATGGTCAAAGTGGAAGTTCTCTCCTCCCTTCAGAGAAAGGTACCTCCTTCTTTGATGACCCATTCTTTCCACTGGGATCTCACTCACAGAGATCTTTCATTTAGGTTATTTTTTTCCCCAGAGTGTCTTGGCTTTCCATGCCTGAAATACTCTCATGGGCTTTTCAGCCGGATCCGCATGCCTTAAGGGCTGATTATGAGGCCAGAGTGCTGTTAGGACATTTGCCATTCTATGGGTCTTCTGTGTATCTCACTTCCCATGCTGGACCATTCTCTCCCTTTTTGATTCTATCAGCTAGTATTTGCAGACACTATTCTTTTTTATGTGATCCCTTTGGTTCTTAGTCCTATCATTATGATCAATTGTGAACAGAAATAGATCACTGGGACTAGTGAGATGGCATTGGTACATGCCACCTCGATGGGATTGAATTGGAATCCCCTGGTATGTTTCTAACTCTACCGTTTGAGGTAAGCCAGCTTGAGCATGTCCCGAATTGCATATCTCTTCCCTCTCGTATTCCCACTCTTATATTTAACAGTGATCACTTTTCAGTAAAGTTTCAGCACTTAAGAAGAATTGTGTATTGATTACAGTATTCAACCAAAAGTATTAAGTAGAACAAACAAAAAAAATACTAAGAGGGATAACATATTAAGCTGCTCATCAACAGTCAGGGTGAGGGCTGATCAAGTCACCGTTTCTCATAGTGTTCATTTCACTTTAACAGGTTTCCTTTTTGGTGCTCAGTTAGTTGTCACCTGTCAAGGAGAACAAGTGGTATTTGTCCCTTTGGGATTGGCTTATTTCGCTCAACATGATGTTTTCCAAATTCCTAACAGGGATCACTTTTCAGTTAAAATTTAAACACCTAAGAACAATTGTGTGTTAATTACAGAGTTCAACTAATGGTACTAGAACAAAAAATACTAAAATGGATGAAGTATTACATTGTACATCAACCGTCAGGACAAGACCTGATAAAGTCACTGTTTCTCACAGTGTCCATTTCACTTCAACAAGTTTCCCCTTTGGTGCTCAGTTAGTTGTCGCCAATCAGGGAGAACATATGATATTTGTCCCTTTCTGACTGGCTTAATTCACTCAGCATGATGTTTTCCAAATACCTCCATCTTGTTGCAAATGACTGGGTTTCATTGTTTTTGACTGCTGTATAGTATTCAATAAAGTACATGTCCCATAATTTCTTTATCCAGTCTACTGTTGATGGGCATTTGGGTTGGTTCCAGGTCTTAGTTATTGTGAATTGAGCTGCAATAAACATTAATGTGCAGACAGATTGTTTGTTTGCCAATTTCATTTCCTTTGGGTAAATTCCAAGGAGTGGGATGGCTGGGTTGAATGGTAGGGTTATCTTCAGGCTTCTGAGGAATCTCCAGACTGACTTCCATAGTGGCTTAACCAGTTTGCATTCCCACCAACAGTGGGTTAGTGTCCCTTTTTCCCCACATCCTCTCCAGCATCTATTGTTGGTAGATTTCTGAATGTGAGCCATTCTAACTTGTGTGAGGTGGAACCTCATTGTGGTTTTGATTTGCATTTCCCTGATTGCTAGTGATCTTGAACATTTTTTCATGTGTCTGTTGGCCATTTGGATTTCCTCTTTTGAAAAATGTCTATTGAGGTCCTTGGCCCATCTCTTAAGTGGGTTGTTTATTTTGATCTTGTGGAGTTTCTTGATTTCTTTGTAGATTCTGGTTATCAACCCTTTATCAGTTGCATAGTTTGCAAATATTTTTTCCCATTCTGTCGGTTGTCTCTTCACTTTCCTGACTGTTTCTTTTGCAGTACAGAAACTTCTCAATTTGATGCAATCCCAAATGTTAATTTTGGTTTTGACTGCCTGTGCTTCTGGGGTGTTTTCCAAGAAGTCTTTGCCGGTACCTATATCTTGCAGGGTTTTTCCAATGCTCTCTAATAATTTGATGGTGTCAGGTCGTAGATTTAAGTCCTTAATCCATGTTGAGTGGATTTTTGTTTAAGGTGAAAGGTAGGGGTCTTGCTTCATGATTCTGCACGTGGAAATCCAATTTTCCCAGCACCATTTATTGAATAGACTGTCCTTACTCCAGGGATTGGTTTTGGATCCTTGATCAAATATGAGTTGGCTGTAGCTGTTTGGATTGATTTCTGGTGTTTCAATTCTGTTCCATTGGTCTATCCATCTGTTTCTGTACCAGTACCACGCTGTTTTGATTACAACTGCCCTGTAGTATGTCCTGAATTCTGGTATTGGGATGCCTCCGGCTTTGTTTTTGTTGTACAAGATTGCTTTAGCTATTCGAGGTCTCCTGTGTCTCCATATAAATTTCAGCACCATTTTTTCCAGATCTGAGAAGAAGGTCTTCGGTATCTTGATTGGTATTGCATTGAATCTATAAATTGCTTTTGGGAGAATGGACATTTTGATGATATTGATTCTTCCAATCCATGAGCATGGAAGATTTTTCCATTTCTTGGTATCCTCTTCTATTTCTTTCTTTAAGGTTTTGTAATTTTCATCGTAGAGATCCTTAGCATCCTTGGTTAAGCTTATTCCAAGGCATTTGATTGTTTTTGTAGCTATTGTGAATGGGATAGATCTTAGAAGTTCTTCCTCAGCCATGGCATTGCCTGTGTATACAAAGGCTGTTGATTTTTGTGCATTGATTTTTACCCTGCTACTTTGCCAAAATCTTCTATGAGTTCCAAAAATCTCTTAGTAGAGTTTTTGGGTCCCCTAAATAAAGAATCATATCATCTGCAAAGAGGGATATTTGACTTCTTCCTTCCCAATTAGTATCCCTTTAATTTCTTTTTCTTGCCTAATAGCTCTGGCTAGAACTTCCAGAACTATATTGAATAGCAGTGGTGAGAGTGGGCATCCCTGTCTGGTACCAGATCTCAGTGGAAATGCTTCCAACTTTCCCCATTCAATAGGATGTTGGCCGTGGGTTTTTCATAGATTGCTTTGATTGTATTGAGGAATGTTCCTTCCATACCCAGTTTGCTTAGAGTTTTCATCATGAACGGGTGTTGTATTTTATCAAATGCTTTCTCTGCGTCTATTAGGATAATCATATGGCTTTTCTTCTGCAGTCTGTTAATGCGGTGTATCACATTGATTGTTTTGCGCACATTAAACCATCCCTGCATACCAGGGATAAATCCCACTTGGTCTGGCTGAATGATCTTTCTGATGTACTGTAGCATTCTATTGGCAAGAATTTTATTGAGGATTTTTGCATCTATGTTCATCAGGGATATTGGTCTGTAATTTTCTTTCAATGCTGCATCTTTTTACAGCTTAGGAATTAAGGTGATGCTGGCTTCATAGAAAGAATTTGGGAGGACTCCCTCTTTTTCAATTGTTCTGAATAGTTTGAGAAGAATTGGAGTCAGTTCTTCTTTAAATGTCTGGTAGAATTCAGCAGTGAATCCATCTGGACCTGGGCTTTTCTTTGTTGAGAGGGCCTTTATTACTGTTTCAATTTCTGTCTCAGTTATGGGTCTGTTTAGGTTTTCGATGTCTTCCTGGTTCAATTTAGGTAGGTTGCATGTGTCCAGGAATCTATCCATTTCTGATAGGTTTCCCTGTTTGCTGGCATACAAGTCCTTGTAGTAATTTCTGATGATTCTTTTTATTTCTGTGGTATCTGTTGTTACATTTCCTTTTTCATCTCTGATTTTATTGATTTGGGTCTTTTCTCTTCTTTTTTTAGTTAGTTGGGCCATGGGGTGTCAATTTTGTTTATTTTTTCAAAAAACCAGCTCCTTGTTTGGCTGATTTTTTTGTAATGTTGTTTTTTTTTTTTTTTTTTGGATTCAATCCTGTTGATTTCTTCTCTGATTTTAATTATTTCTCTTCTCCTACTAGATTTGGGTCTGTTTTGCTGTAGGTTTTCTAGATCCTTGAGGTGAATTGAAAGCTCATCTATTTGGTGCCTTTCCAATTTCTTGATGTAGGCACCTATTGATATAAACTTTCCTCTTAACACTGCTTTTGCTGCGTCCCATAAGTTTTGGTATGTTGTGCTGTTATCCTCATTTACTTCCAGAAAATTTTTGATTTCTCTTTTAATTTCTTCTATGACCCATTGTTCATTCAGGAGCATGTTGTTCAATCTCCATGTGTTTGCGTATGCTCTAGGGATTCCTGAGTTGCTAATTTCCAACTTCATTCCTTTATGGTCTGAGAAGCTGCATGGTATGATTCTAATTCTTTTGAATTTGCTGAGACTTGCTTTATGGCCTAGTATGTGGTCAATCCTAGAGAAGGTTCCATGTACTGCTGAGAAGAATGTAAATTCTTTAGCTGTAGGATTGAAAGTTCTGTATATATCTGTTAGATCCATTTGGGCTATAGTGTCATTTAAATCTACTGTATCCTTGTTGATCTTCTGTCCTGTTGATCTGTCTATTTCTGAGAGTGGAGTATTGAAGTCCCCCAGTTCTATTGTATTGGGGTCTAAGTCTCCCTTTAAGTCCCTTAACAAATCTTTTAGATAAACCAGTGCCCTGTGGTTAGGTGCATATACATTGATAATTGTTATATCTTCTTGTTGATTTGATCCCTTAATCATTATATAGTGTCCCTCTTTGTCTCTCTTAACAGTTTTTGTGGTAAAGTTTATGTTGTCTGATATTAAGATGGCTACGCCCGCTCTTTTTTCATTTCTGTTGGCATGGTATATCTTTTTCCAGCCTTTCACTTTCAGTCTGTATGGATCTTTGTTGGAAAGATGTGTTTCTTGTAAGCAGCAAATAGATGGGTTTTATTCCTTAAGCCAATCAGCCAATCGGTGTCTTTTAACTGGACAGTTCAGGCCATTCACGTTCAATGTGACTAATGATAAGTGGTAACTTTGCCCTGCCATTTGCCAAAGATAAGTTCTTTTTTTTTTTTTTATCTTTTATTTAATGAATATAAATTTCCAAAGTACGACTCATGGGTTACAATGGCTTCCCCCCCCATACCGTCCCTCCCACCAACAACCCTCCCCTTTCCCACTCCCTCTCCCCTTCCATTCACATCAAGATTCATTTTCGATTATCTTAATATACAGAAGATCAGCTTAGTATACCTTAAGTAAGTATTTCAACAGTTTGCTCCCACACAGAAACATAAAGTGAAAAATAATAGATGATTTTTTTAAAATGATGATGAAATCAGATCAGACCTATTGTCATGTTTAATCCCAGTGAGAGTCAAGTTGGGAATTGAAAATTTCTTTCTTTTTTTTTTTTTTTTTTTTTACAGAAGATCAGTTTAGTGTACATTAAGTAAAGATTTCAGTCGTTTGCACCCCCATAGAAACACAAAGTGAAATATACTGTTTGAGTACTCGTTATAGCATTAAGCCTCAGTGTACAGCACGTTAAGGACCGAGATCCTACATGAGGAGTAAGTGCACAGTGACTCCTGTTGTTGACTTTACCAATTGACACTCCTGTTTATGGCATCAGTAATCTCCCTATGCACCAGTTATGAGTTTCCAAGGCTATGGAAGCCCCTTGAGTTCTCCGACTCTTATCTTGTTTAGACACGGTCATAGTCAAAGTGGAGGTTCTCTCCTCCCTTCAGAGAAAGGCACCTCCCTCTTTGAAGACCTGTTCTTTCCACTGGGATCTCACTCACAGAGATCTTTTTGCCAGAGTGTCTTGGCTTTCCATGCCTGAAATACTCTCATGGGCTTTTCAGCCAGATCCGAGTGCCTTTAGGGCTGATTCTGAGGCCAGAGTGCTATTTAGGACATCCGCCATTCTATGAGTCTGCTGAGTATCTCACTTCCCATGTTGGATCACTCTCCCCTTTATTTATTCTATCGGTTGGTGTTAGCAGATACTAGACTTGTTTATGTGCTCCCTTTGACTCTTAGTCCTTTCATTATTATCAATTGTGAACTGAAATTGATCACTTAGAGTAGTGAGATGGCATTGGCACATGCCACCTTGATGGGATTGAATTGGAATCCCCTGGTATGTTTCCAACTCTACCAATTGGGGCAAGTCGGCCCGAGCATGTCCCAAATTATACATCTCTTCCCTCTCTTATTCCCACTCTTATGTTTAACAGGGATCACATTTCGGTTAATTTTCAACACTTAAGAATAACTGTGTGATAATTACAGAATTAAACCAGTCATATTAAGTAGAACAGACAAAAAAAAATACTATGAGGGATAATGTATTAAGTTGACCATTAGCAGTCAGAGCTATGCTGATCAAGTCACCATTTCTCATAGTGTCCATTTCACTTCAGGAGGTTTCCTTTTTGGTGTTGAGTCAGTTGTCACCGATCAGGGAGAACATATGGTATTTGTCCCTTTGGGACTGGCTTACTTCACTCAGCATGATGTGTTTCAGATTCCTCCATTTTGTTGCAAATGACTGGATTTCGTTGTTTCTTACTGCGGTACAGTACTCTAAAGAATACATATCCCATAATTTCTTTATCCAGTCTACCATTGATGGGCATTTAGGTTGGTTCCAGGTCTTGGCTATTGTGAATTGTGCTGCAATAAACATTAGGGTGCAGACCGCTTTTTTGTTTATCAATTTAAACTCCTTTGGGTAAATTCCAAGGAGTGGGATGGCTGGGTCGAATGGTAGGGTTATATTCAGGTTTCTGAGGAATCTCCAGACTGATTTCCATAGTGGCTTGACCAGTTTGCATTCCCACCAACAGTGGGTTAGTGTCCCTTTTTCCCCACATCCTCGCCAGCATCTGTTGTTGGTAGATTTCTGTATGTGAGCCATTCTAACCGGGGTGAGGTGAAACCTCATTGTGGTTTTGATTTGCATTTCCCTGATTGCTAGTGACCTTGAACATTTTTTCATGTGCCTGTTGGCCATTTGGATTTCCTCTTTTGAAAAATGTCTATTGAAGTCCTTGGCCCATCTCTTAAGTGGGTTGTTGGTTTTGTTTTTGTGGAGTTTCTTGATCTCTTTGTAGATTCTGGTTATTAACCCTTTATCTGTTGCATAGTTTGCAAATATTTTTTCCCATTCTGTCGGTTGTCTCTTCACTCTCCTGACTGTTTCTTTTGCAGTACAGAAACTTCTCAATTTGATGCAATCCCAATAGTTGATTTTGGCTTTGACTGTCTGTGCCTCCCGGGTCTTTTCCAGAAATTCTTTGCCTGTGCCAATATCTTGAAGGGTTTCTCCAATGTTCTCTAATAACTTAATGGTGTCAGGACGAAGATTTAGGTCTTTAATCCACGTTGAGTGGATTTTTGTGTAAGGTGTAAGGTAGGGGTCTTGCTTCATGATTCTGCACGTGGAAATCCAGTTTTCCCAGCACCATTTATTGAATAGACTGTCCTTGCTCCAGGAATTAGTTTTAGATCCTTGATCAAATATAAGTTGGCTGTAGATGTTTGGGTTGATTTCTGGTGTTTCAATTCTGTTCCATTGGTCTATCCATCTGTTTCTGTACCAGTACCATGCTGTTTTGATTACAACTGCCCTGTAGTATGTTCTGAAGTCTGGTATTGTGATGCCTCCGGCTTTGTTTTTGTTGTACAAGATTGCTTTAGCTATTCGAGGTCTCTTGTGCCTCCATATGAATTTCAGCATCATTTTTTCTAGATCTGCGAAGAATGTCTTTGGTATCTTGATTGGGATTGCATTGAATCTATAAATTGCTTTTGGGAGAATGGACATTTTGATGATGTTGATTCTTCCAATCCATGAGCATGGAAGATTTTTCCATTTTTTGGTATCCTCTTCTATTTCTTTGTTTAAGGTTTTGTAATTTTCATCGTAGAGATCTTTAACGTCCTTGGTTAAGTTTATTCCAAGGTATTTGATTGTTTTTGTAGCTATTGTGAATGGGATTGACCTTAGCAGCTCTTTCTCAGTCATGGCATTGCTTGTGTATACAAAGGCTGTTGATTTTTGTGCATTGATTTTATATCCTGCCACTTTGCCAAACTCCTCTATGAGTTCCCAGCACCATTTATTGAATAGACTGTCCTTGCTCCAGGAATTAGTTTTAGATCCTTGATCAAATATAAGTTGGCTGTAGATGTTTGGATTGATTTCTGGTGTTTCAATTCTGTTCCATTGGTCTATCCATCTGTTTCTGTACCAGTACCATGCTGTTTTGATTACAACTGCCCTGTAGTATGTCCTGAAATCTGGTATTGTGATGCCTCCGGCTTTGTTTTTGTTGTCCAAGATTGCTTTAGCTATTCGAGGTCTCTTGTGCCTCCATATGAATTTCAGCATCATTTTTTCTAGATCTGCGAAGAATGTCTTTGGTATCTTGATTGGGATTGCATTGAATCTATAAATTGCTTTTGGGAGAATGGACATTTTGATGATGTTGATTCTTCCAATCCATGAGCATGGAAGATTTTTCCATTTTTTGGTATCCTCTTCTATTTCTTTGTTTAAGGTTTTGTAATTTTCATCGTAGAGATCTTTAACGTCCTTGGTTAAGTTTATTCCAAGGTATTTGATTGTTTTTGTAGCTATTGTGAATGGGATTGACCTTAGCAGCTCTTTCTCAGTCATGGCATTGCTTGTGTATACAAAGGCTGTTGATTTTTGTGCATTGATTTTATATCCTGCCACTTTGCCAAACTCCTCTATGAGTTCCAATAGTCTCTTAGTAGAGTTCTTTGGATCCTCTAAGTACAGAATCATATCGTCTGCAAAGAGGGATAGTTTGACTTCTTCCTTCTTGATTTGTATTCCTTTGATTTCTTTTTCTTGTCTGATGGCTCTGGCTAAAACTTCCAGAACTATGTTAAATAGCAGTGGTGAGAGTGGGCATCCCTGCCTGGTGCCAGATTTCAGTGGAAATGCTTCCAACTTTTCCCCATTCAATAGGATGCTGGCTGTGGGTTTTTTATAAATTGCTTTGATTATATTGAGGAATGTTCCTTCTATACCCAATTTGCTTAGAGTTTTCATCATGAAAGGGTGTTGAATTTTATCAAATGCTTTCTCTGCATCAATTGAGATAATCATATGGTTTTTCTTCTGCAGTCTGTTAATGTGGTGAATCACATTGATTGATTTGCGAATGTTGAACCATCCCTGCATACCAGGGATGAATCCCACTTGGTCTGGGTGGATGATTTTCCTGATGTGTTGTTGTATTCTATTGGCCAGAATTTTATCGAGGATTTTTGCGTCTATGTTCATCAGGGATATTGGTCTGTAATTTTTTTTCAGTGCTGCATCTTTCTCTGGCTTAGGGATTAAGGTGATGCTGGCTTCATAGAAAGAATTTGGGAGGATTCCCTCTTTTTCGATTGTTCTGAATAGTTTGAGAAGAAATGGGATTAGTTCTTCTTTAAATGTCTGGTAGAATTCAGCAGTGAATCCATCTGGTCCTGGGCTTTTCTTTGTTGGGAGGGCCTTTATTACTGCTTCAATTTCTGTTTCAGTTATGGGTCTATTTAGGTTTTCGATGTCTTCATGGTTCAATTTAGGTAGGTTGCATGTGTCCAGGAATCTATCCATTTCTGATAGGTTTTCCTGTTTGCTGGCGTACAGGTCCTTGTAGTAATTTCTGATGATTCTTTTTATTTCTGTGGTGTCTGTTGTTACGTTTCCTTTTTCATCTCTGATTTTATTGATTTGGGTCTTTTCTCTTCTTTTTTTAGTTAGTTGGGCCAATGGGGTGTCAATTTTGTTTATTTTTTCAAAAAACCAGCTTCTCGCTTGGCTGATTTTTTGTAATGTTTTTTTGGATTCAATCCTATTAATTTCTTCTCTGGTTTTAATTATTTCTCTTCTCCTACTAGATTTGGGTTTGGTTTGCTGCAGTTTTTCTAGGTCCTTGAGGTGCGCTGAAAGCTCATTTATTTGGTACCTTTCCAATTTCTTGGTATAGGCACCTATTGCTATAAATTTGCCTCTCAATACTGCTTTTGCTGTATCCCATAAGTTTTGATATGTTGTGTTGTTGTCTTCATTTACTTCCAGAAAGTTTTTGATTTCTCTTTTGATTTCTTGAATGACCCAGTGTTCATTCAGGAGCATGTTGTTCAGTCTCCATGTGTTTGCATACTTTCTGGGGTTTCCTGAGTTGCTAATTTCCAGCTTCATCCCGCTGTGGTCTGAGAAGCTGCATGGTATGATTCTAATTCTTTTAAATTTGCTGAGACTTGCTTTATGGCCTAGTATGTGGTCAATCCTAGAGAAGGTTCCATGCGCTGCTGAGAAGAATGTGAAGTCTGTAGATGTAGGGTTGAAAGTTCTGTATATATCTGTTAGATCCATTTGGGCTATAGTGTCATTTAAATCTGCTGTTTCCTTGTTGATCTTCTGTCCGGATGATCTGTCTATTTCTGAGAGTGGAGTATTGAAGTCCCCCAGTACTATTGTATTGGAATCTAAATCTCCCTTTAAGTCCCTTAACATATCTTTTAAATAGACCGGTGCCCTGTAATTAGGTGCATATACATTTATAATAGTTACATCTTCCTGTTGAATTGAACCCTTAATCATTATATAGTGTCCCTCTTTGTCTCTCTTAACAGTTTTTGTATTAAAGTTTATTTTGTCTGATATTAATATGGCTACACCTGCTTTTTTTTGGTTTCTGTTGGCATGGAATATCTTTTTCCAACCTTTCACTTTCAGTCTGCATGCCTCTTTGTTAGAGAGATGTGTTTCTTGTAGGCAACAAATAGTTGGGTTGTGTTCTGTGAGCCAGTCAGCTAAACGGTGTCTTTTAACTGAAGAATTCAGACCATTAATGTTCAATGTGACTATTGATACGTAGTGACTTTGCCCTGCCATTTTCCCGGAAATATTTTCTAGTATATGCTTTGAGCTTCCCATGCTCTTTTACTGGTAGGTGTTCTTCCCTTCCCTTCTTTCATATTGATGGCCGTGTTTCTGTGTTTCTGAGTGTAGCACATCTTTAAGTATCTTTTGCAGGGCCGGACGAGTGGCCACAAAGTCTTTCAATTTCTGTTTGCTATGAAAAGTCTTTATTTCACCTTCATTCACAAATGATAGCTTTGCAGGATATAATATTCTGGGCTGTCAGTTTTTCTTTCTTAGTACCTGGGCTATATCTCGCCATTCCCTTCTAGCTTGTAGGGTTTCTGATGAGAAGTCAGCTGTGAGTCTGATTGGAGATCCTCTGAGAGTAATCTGACGTTTCTCTCTTGCACATTTTAGGATCTTTTCTTTATGTTTCACTGTGGAGAGTTTAATTACAATGTGTCATGGTGAGGATCTCTTTTGGTCATGCTTATTAGGGGTTCTGTGAGCTTCCTGTACTAGGATTTCTCTGTCCTTCTCCAAACCTGGGAAATTTTCTGCTAATATCTCACTAAAAAGGCCTTTTAATCCTTTCTCCCTCTCCATGCCTTCAGGAACTCCTAGAACCCGAATGTGGGGTTTTTTAATATTATCCTGAAGATTCCTTACAATATGCTTTAGATTTCTAATTTCCTCTTCTTTTCTTTGGTCTGACTGTATCCTTTTCTGTTCTCTGTCTTCTAAGTCCGATATTCTCTCTTCTGCTTCACCCATTCTGTTTGTAAGGCTCTCTATTGTGTTTTTCATTTGATCTATTGAATTCTTCACTTCATTATGATTTCTCGTCACTATCACAGTTTCCTGTTGTACTAGTTGTTTCGTTTCATTTTGATTCCTCCTTAATATTTCATTTTCACGAGAGAGATTTTCTATCTTGTCCATTAAGGATTTCTGTAGTTCAAGAATTTGTTTTTGAGAACTTCTTAATGTTCTTATCAATTTTTTGAAATCTGCTTCTTGCATTTCTTCTATGTCATCATCTTCATAATCTTGAATTGGGGTGTCTTTTCCATTTGGGGGCGTCATGATGACTTCCTTGTTTTTATTACCTCGGTTTTTGCGTTTGTTATTTGGCATATTGGAGATATTTGGTTTCTTCACTGTGGTGCTTTTTCTTGTTATACTATGACTCTAGATTAAGTGGACTGTCTGTTTTTGATGGAGCCTTAGAGGCTTGAGATGGGTGTGGCCTGAGAGCTCTGTTTGGTGTGCCAAAGGTGACACTCCCAGGTCAGGCGTGATAGATCTCTCTCTCTCTCTTTCTTTCTTTTTTTGATTCAAAAGGGAAGTAATTCCACACAGCTGAACGAAGTTGGAGGTAGTTAGCAGGCAAATGATATACCCACAGGAGCCAGAGATCAGAAGCTCTTTCCCAAGGACCACACAGGGCATCTGTTAGGCCCTCAGAATGGGCTCAAATTCTCGTTCAGTCTCCCACTGGGTTGCCAAAGTTATGTAATTGTAGCGTCTCTGGAGAGTACTCACGTGAATTCCGTGGTTCTCTCCCCCACCGTCTCTTTTTTCACAGTCTCAGTTCAGTAGCACCACAAATTTACTAGGTCCTAATCTCCTGTTAATTCGCCCCGCCCAGAGTCAGGTTTTTCTGCTAGGCTCAGGGCCGGTGCAGACCTGAGGTCGCTCTGCTTATGACGTATGTACAAGATGGCACCTGCTCTTTGTCTTGCCTGCCTTTGAGAGGTGAGTGGAGAGAGAGAAACCTGTGTCCGTACCAGTCACTTTATTTTCTCTCTCTCTCTCTCTTCTAGTTAGCCTGGTGAACTTTTTCCCCCCGGGGGTCGTTCCCTCTAGTCTCCTCTCTCCGCTTGCCTGCCAGTGTCTCGGGCTATTGAGGTTCGGCTCACCTCGCGTTCCAGCGCTGGTGTGTTGAGTCTGCCGCTGGTGTCCCGAACTGTGGGCTCCCACGCTCTCCACACAGGTCCACTGTGAATCACGCGTTCCAGAAGAGTTTCTTCTGCTGTTTCTTCCCCTACTCTTCCTTGAACCTGCAGTATCTCCACTTTTATTAAACTGTCTCTCCCCGGACTATCAGTGTGCTCCCTTCCTATTCCGCCATCTTGCCTCCTCCCATTTTTTTTATGTTTTATATTTTATTTTATTTTATTTGAGAGAGTTACAGACAGTGAGAAGGAGAGATAGAGAGAAAGGTCTTCCTTCCATTGGTTCACTCTCCAAATGGCCACAATGGCCGGAGCTGTGCCCATCCAAAGCCAGGAGCCAGGTGCTTCTTTTTGGTCTCCCTTGTGTGTGCAGGGGCCCAAGGACTTGGGCCATCTTCTACTGCTTTCCCAGGCCATAGCAGAGAGCTGGACTGGAAATGGAGCAGCTGGCACTAAAACTGGAGCCCATATGGGATGCCGGTGCCGCAGGCAGAGGATTAACCTAAGGGTGCCAACCCCCATACATAAATCTTTAAAAGAATACTCAACTTCACAAAGATACTACAATATTTAATTTCTCTCCTATCATGCAATGAAGTATAATTGAAAATTATACAGTGACATCTTCCAAGCTTTAGGGAACATTTCATTCTAAACTTCCAATCAGTTTTTGGCTGGAATCATGATTTTCTTATTTTTCTTTACTTTTTCCTCATCACCATGACTGGTAATAACAGCTGGCTCTTTTAGGATATGTTTCATCAAGGAACAGAATTGTTATTACTTCTCAAGAGTTGTCAAGTAAACAATAATAGAACAAGAGAGAAAGTAAACTTATATCTGTAGAAAACTCAAGAAATTGACAAAAAGGGGAAAAGGAATTTCTTAATTACAAATTTATGTCTTTTTACTATAAGAAATATAATAATTCAATGGGATAATAAATGGTAATTAATTCTGGCCTCATTTGCAAGGCAGTAGGGAGTGATAAGGAGTGCAACAAAATGAAGAGAACATGTCCAGCTAATTTTTGCCGTACGATAAATTTTTAAAGAAAAATCTGTAAATATTCTCATTCTCTCTATATATAGGGAGAGAAAAACCTCAATGCTAAAACTTTGGTTAGATTTTTAATGCTGTATAGACCAAACACAATGTTAGCAAGCTGCTTAATCAGAGACAGCAAATTTGTGAATTCTTGAATACAGAATAAAGAAATCACAGGCAGTTTGATAAACCAGTGTTCTCCAAAGAAAGTGCACTTGGGGGAGGGGGCAGTGGAAGAAAGATGTTGAGCTCAAAATAGTACATTAGCAGGATAAAGCAATAAAAGAAGTTTGGCCAGACTCATCAGCTATGGTACAATAGACTACAAGCTGTCAGTTCATGGGATTCACGTTAGTTTCTTAGAAAATTAAATATCAGTGCTGACTTTATGTAGTTTAAGTTTATCTGAAATTGTGTTCTCCAACATGCTAAATGTCTTGCATCTTAATTTTAGCAATCAACTACCTTAAAAAAGGAAAGGCAAAATCAGAGACTGTTCTTAAGGGTTGGGAAATTTAGCTCATATCAAATGTAAACATTTCCTTGAAATATAAATGTGTATTTTAATTTTTACAGAATTAAAAATTACTGGTATTATAGAAGAGAGAACAAATTAATTTTTCTAATGATCTTTGGAAACATGGAGAAAACCTCATGTATAATGAATTTCTATTAGAGCCATTTTCCTTACTAATGACCTGTAGCCCTAAAGAAATATTCATTCAATGCTTATTATTTTATGTTCTTATTTTATTGAGCTAAAGGGAAGCTGAGTGTAGGCAGAAGGCTTTTCCATATTTCATAGCCTCTTTTTCCACATGCATGGTATTAATTTCTCGAAAGCATAGATCATTTTCAGTCTTGGAACTTTAGACAATCATCATCTATTCAGGCGATTTTATGGTGGCTTGCTTTGTTTTAGCTCACTGATACATAAATAGTCTTTGGTTATTACTATGTTTTTACTGTTACTATATACATACAAACATACACATACATATATACAAATACAAATGCACCATATGAAATGTGCA
Organism: Oryctolagus cuniculus; assembly: GCF_051225735.1. NCBI lineage: Eukaryota > Metazoa > Chordata > Mammalia > Lagomorpha > Leporidae > Oryctolagus > Oryctolagus cuniculus. Next base: position 73,570,640 of record NC_142877.1, on the reverse strand, counting down.
TAAAGCACCAAGAGATTGATGTTATTATTCCCATTTTCTCCTAGAAGAGGATGAAATTCACAGTAGAAATTTTATGAAAGCCACATTTAATTGCGGCTGGCTAGTGTCTGAGCTATGACTTGGACCCAGGCTTTCCTGACACCTTAACCTGGGTTCTTCCTATCATTCAACATTGTTTCTTGATTTACTGTAGTGAACTCAATGGTCTGCACGGAGTGCAACAAGAAATAATCACAGTCTGGGTTTTTTGTTTGTTTGTTTTAAAGTTTATTGGACTCAGAGAACACTGATTTCTTTTTGACTTAGAAAGGGGCTGAGTTCAAAGAAAATTAGGCAAATAGACCAGAAATGTTGGGGAAAAGTACACTTTGATACTTCCTAAGGCTAGGAAATGCTCAAAGGAGATCCTCTTAAAGTAGATATGTGAATTCTGGGAAAATCCCATAGCTTCAATTACAATACTTGTGCTGAATATACCTGATACTATCTCCAGCTCTTATAATCTTTTTGAGTTGTAGAGTCTTAAAGGCAATCATCTATTTGACATATTTTCGGATGCCTAATAAGGCATTTCAAAATTTATAAGTCCAAGATCCTTCCCCAAATTGCTCCTCAGTTACTCTCCCCTATTCTAGAAAAGGCCACAATCATCCACTAAAAACCAGGAAGTAATCCTTGATCTCTCCTTCCTCTTCCCTTTCAACTCTTAATACATTAGAAGTCTTGTAACTCTATCTACAAGACACATTTCAAAGCTGTCCACTTCTTTCCCTTCTCTACCATTTCACTATGGTCCAAGCCTGGACTCCCACCTTAGCTTGTTAATTGGCTTCCCTATTTTAGCTTTTGGCTCTATTACCTATTCTCTATAAAATAGCCAGAGTGATTTTTTTAACATGTAAATAAGAAGTATCCTGTGATTTCTTTATTTAAGATGTAACAATGCCTACCTTTCTACCTTTTTTTTTTTAATGATCTAGCCCACTGGCTATATTTTAATTTCTTGAAAATATCACATATGTTAACTTCATTGTTGTCTCACTCTATAGTTAAAAGCTTAAAATCACTTCTTGAGTATATTCATTTGGGTTTGACTATGAGGTTATTACAAAGATTTCTTAAACAAATGTATCATTATGTTCCACAAAATATTTATTGGTAGACACAGGGACATTTTATTTAGACACCTCCTTTGAGAAAGGACTCACTATGAGGCTGCAGAGTCTAATTAGCTGACTGTCTTCAGATTTCAGCTCTTGGGGGCCAGCATTGTGGCATAGCAGGTTAAAGCCCTGGCCTGAAGTGCTGGCATCCCACATGGGCGCTGGTTCTAGTCCCGGCTGCTCCTCTTCCAATCCAGCTCTCTACTATGGTCTGGGATAGCAGTGGAAGATGACCCAAGTCCTTGGGCCCCTGCACCCACGAGGGCAACCCGGAAGAAGCTCCTGACTCCTGGCTTCAGATTGGCGCAGTTCCGGCTGTTGCAGCCACCTGGGGAGTGAACCAGCAGATGGAAAGACCTCTCTCTCTCTCTCTCTTTCTCTCTCTCTCTGCAACTCTGTCTTTCAAATAAATAAAATAAATCTTTTAAAAAATATTTTCAGCTTTATCAGGCACTCCCTTTGCTTTCTTAACTGTGGCTGTGCTATTCCTAGAATGCTATATGCAATCAACGAGCAAGGTGATGGTAGCTAAGATCATACTCATCTGGTGATGACCCACATGCAATGAATTAATAAAGTGGTAAGACAAAGGACTGGCAATTGGTGCCCAATATTGGACTCCTCTATGCTTAAGAGCTCCTTGTGTGGCTGAGAAAATTTTATCAGGTTGACCATGTGATTTGATGGCTCTCCCTTATCAATTTTGTTTCCACCCTGCTTCTTTACACTTCTCATTCTAGCTCAAAATCTGCTTCCCAGAGAACTTACCCTACAGCCCTATTATATGCTGAGTACACTCTGGACACAGGATACAGCAGGGAGCAAAAGAACAATGAAGAAATGCATAAACTCACATGCTAGTCAAGAGATACAAGATAAAGCAAGTATCTAACAAGTAAATATCACAGAGAAGGAATGTCTATTAAGGAAATGAAAAGCAACAAGATCAGAGATGACTGGAGAATTAATTTAGATGACTGGTTGAGAAGGTTAGGATAGCATGCTCTGAGCAATAAATTGTGAGCTGAGATCTGAGTGACAAGAAAGCAGCAGCTCTACAAAGATCTGGGATAAATGAATAAAAGAGAAGTGAATAAGGGCCACAAAAGCCTGAGGAGAGGCATGAGCTTAACATGTTTGAGAAACAGAGATGACCAGGGTAGCCTGAGATTTCCACATGCCAGATCTTAAGCTAACATCATTACATTCATTATTTTATTTAATACAAGTATGTGAAGTTAGTGTTTGTGTCTGTCAGGATTCCAGAAGGAAACAGATACTACAAAGATATGGGAAAAGTTCAAATAACCAAGAAGAGATGATGAAGAACTCAGGGATTAGTAACAGAAATTCAACTCATTCTCCCTGCCACCCTCCAACCCCACCATCATTCCCAGTCTGAAGGTGCTGACAGGGAGCCGTTAATGGACCTGCTGGCAAGCCCAAAGACTGGCGAAGAAACCACCAGATTGAAGTGTGGCCTTGAGGGGATGACCACAGCTACTACCCTAAAGAGGTGGAAGGAAATAAGTCCACTATTCAAATTCTCATACCTGCCATACATCAATTTCCTGTCACTGCTGCATTGACCAAAACTCAACCAGAACTCAACTGAACCATTGCATAAAAAGTCAGCTTCCTAGGGCACAGAATCAGGTGGAAAAGATTGGGAAATGGGTCTGTAGAGACAAAGAACAGAATGTTATACAATACAATGTCATATCCATTTTACAGGAGAGGGAACTACCTTACTGTTCCTGATTCCAAGATGCATTTTTCCCTACATTTCAGCATCTCTCAACTAGAGATGCTCTTTACAATCAATGTAGTGTCATAGTTTAATATGTGGCATCTTTTTTTGTTGTTGCTCTTCATAGTGTCGTGTAAAATAAGAGTGTGTTATACAATTAAAGTCTTCTATTTTAAAGAATATGCTGACTAGCCCAAACTCAGGTAGTTAAAAATTATGGACTTGTACGTGTTTGGAGAAGGACTAAGAACAATAAGGGGAGGGAGAAACACTCTGGTTTCTTAATCTTTCTTCCTTCTTCCCAGTTACTTCCTTCCTCTCTTCATATCTTCTCTCCCTCTGTTTTCACAAATAGAGACCCTGTTTCTCTAGAATCTTGCTAACCAAACCTTGACCCTGGAGTCTTAGAGCTGTGGCACAGTTCTGTATCACCACTGTAGTTGTGATCCACAGACATTGTTACTGTGAGGAGCAAAAGCTGAGGTGGCTTATTGGACAGAACATGGGCTTCTTCCCCTTGCTATTCACTGCACCTGTATTTCAAGTAAATTAGAAACTATTTTCTATTACGTATCACTTGGGATTTTATTATGTTTAAAACTGGAAGACGGGGTAGACATTTGCCATAGCGTTTAAGACAGCACTTAGGATGCTCATGTAACACATGGGAGTGTCTGGGTTCGATTCCTGGTTTCAGCTCCAGCTTCCCACCAATGCAGACCCTGGGAGGCAACAATAATTGGGTCCCTGCACTCATGTGGGAGATAGAGTTTGAGTCTGTGGATCTGGGCTTCAGCTTGGCTCAGTCCTAGCCATTGTGGGCATTTGAGATTTGAAAGTATTCTCTCTCTCTTTCTTTGAAATAAATAAAAATAATTTTTTAAAATGCCAAACATGATTTATAAATATTTCCCATTCATCTCAATGGCATCTGAGAACCTGCTTCAATTCTCTCCATATTTTGCAACTCAGACTCCAACTAAACTACTGTTTTCCATGGTAAGTGATCACTTATTCTCTTTACAATATCAAGACCATCTGTAAGATAATTCTTCTTTGCCACAAAATGTTATGGAAAATTTATCCATAAATTCCTTATTTTATCTCCTCATAAGACTAAATGTCCACCATATTTAAATATCTCTCATACTATCCTTTCCAAATGTTAACTCTCCCATCTGTACAATTTTTTAAATTATTTATTTATTTGAGAGGCATAGATAGAAATAGTGATAAAGAGGGGTGGAATCCCCCCATCTGCTGATTTACTCACGTAATGTCCCCAAGGCTGAAGTCATGAGGCAGGCCATAATCCAGATCTCCAGTCTGGGTGGCAAGAACCCAATTTCTTGAACCACCAGCACTGCCTCCCAGTGTCTGCATTAGCAGAAAACTTGAGTCAGGAGCAGAAATTAGGAATCAACCCAGGCACTCTGATATGAGTTGCAGGTATCTTAACTGCTAGGCTGAACACTTGCTTCTAACCCATACTTTTCATTTCACCATTTATATGTCTTTTAAGACTTTGGAATTAGTCCACCATTTGCTACCTGTTTCTTCCAGTTCTGTGTTCTCATTACTCACTGCTTCTTTCCTTCTTACTAAAAACATTCTACTGTCTGTATTATTCTTAGCAAGTAATCCTTCCTTCACCCCAGTTATCCCAAGGCCATGGTTTTCACAAAAGCCAGTAGAATCAACTAGAGAGTTGACTAAAATACAGATCCCTCCCTAGTTTTCTCTCCAGATCTACTTAATGAAGTTTCCGGGGGAGTGGGACCAAGTAGACAACTTATTTGAAAAATGTTCTCCATGTCATTCTGATGAGCAGCCATGTTGGAGAACTGTGTGAATATACTCTTTGTTTCATTTCTTATCATATGTTAATTCATTTTTCTGCTGCATTCTAATTCTTAAACTCATTCCTCTCTTAAAACTGAGTTCTCAAAGTATTTCATTTGTGTCTCAATATTCAAAACCAACAGCTTTTTCTCAATCTGCATCATGGTGGAATTTGCTTCACTGCCTGGTCTTAGCTGCCACTCAACTTGTTGAACTTTGTCTTCTCCCTCAGGTTCTGTAACTTGAATGATGTCACAAGGTAGAGACTTTAGAAAGATTTTCTATAAGTAGTGATTACTATTACCATTTTACATGTATAAAACTTGGGGATGAGAAAGAAAAAATAATCCTTGCCAGAACCAAAGTTAAATATCTTAAAACTCATTGTTTTAAATATTCTCAGGAACATTTAGGACACTGTAATTATCTTCATTTTAATTTCATGATCCATAGGTCTTACTACTTTATACAATCTACATGAAAAACTTTATATATAGAACTCCAATCTTAAGAGGAATAGTATTTCCTTTATCTTCATCTTCTATATTAACTAAATATTCAGCTAGAGATCAGGGATACTTCTTTTTACATGCCAGATCCTAAAATAACCAGTCATTTGTATGAGTCCATAAGTGAATTAGAACTATAAGAGGCAGTCACTAATTGGAATCTTTTTTTATTGTCTCCTACTTTCTGTTTGCTTAAGATGCTGTTGATCAATTGTAACAGATTTGACTGCTTGTCTCCTAAAATTGCATGCAGTGGCGTTGCCAGTGGAGGGGTCTTCCCTGTCGTTATATCTCCCAACCTCCTTGGCATTCAAGTATGGGCTTAGGGCTAAATCTCATCAACAGAATGTGAGCAGAAGTAATGGAGCACATGGGATGGGGCCTTTAGAAAGCAGGTGAACGTTCAGTCCTGCAGAGGATGACCGAGCCATGTGGTAGAAAGAGCCCTTTTCCTAAACATCGTCCACCATTAGCAATCTCTCACTGGACTGATAAATGTACATGAAATTAGCTTTGGTTGGGGGTAAGCCCTGGAAATGTGAGTACTTGTTTATTTTGGAAATAAGCACTTCATTCAGTTGTGTGTTTTTACCACAACAGTTTATTAGCCATTTGCTGGTGATTTGTTTTTCAATTTTTCACATATCTGAGCAGAACTGGTGATATCCCATCCTTCCACCTGCTGCCTCTCCAATCTCCATCTTAGGAGGCACAGACTAAAAAGGGAAATGGTAAGATGACAAAGTCCAGTATCCATGGCCTACTCACCCTACTGTTCAGGATTACCTTAATCCCTAATGTGCCTACTCCTTCTCTTTTCCTCCCTCTAAAGTAATGTCATGTGAAAACTGCAAACTACTAGGGTTATCAAAGTATATAGGACTCTGGAGTTGAATCAGTACTACCCTGAATCATGCTGTGTGACCTTACACCATTTTGCAAATGTGTTGGTTCCTCCTTTTACAGTATATAAGATGAACCTCCAAGTTCCCTTAAAAATAAAAATGAAAATGAATATATCCACAATGCTTTTAAAAGAAGATTAACAGGGAACACTGTGGCACAGTGGGTGAAACTACTGCTTGGGAAGCCTGCCTTCTATATCCGAGTGAGGTTTAAGTCCCTAATGCTTGACTTCCAATCCAGCTCTCTGCTAATTCATCCTAGGAGGCAGCAAATGATTGCTCAAGTGCTTGGGCCCCTGCACCCATGTGGGAGACCTGGAAGAAGCTCCTGGCTCCTGGCTTTGGTCTGGCCCAGCTCTGGCTGGGATCGGTGTAGCCATTTGGGGAATGAACCAGCAGATGGAAGACCATTCTCTCTGTATCTGGAACTCTGCCTTTCAAGTAAATAAATATTTTTTTAAAGGTAAGTTCTTTTTGGTATAAAAAACTTGAAATCTAGGCATACTAGGGGTCTCCAAAATGTTAATAGAATGTGCACATTACAAAAAATGCATGAATTTCAAAATCATTGCACTGAAATAAATTTAGTTTATAATTTCATTTTGCATGAGGCATTTAAAATGCCCTCATAGTTAAGCTCATGGCTGGGTAAAATGAGGGAAATTATCTTGACAAGAAGTATAGCTTACACCCTGAGAGGTCACGCTGATTCTGACTAGAACTTAAAACATCTGAGTCAAGTGTTTACTCCAAGGGGAACAATGGCCAAAGTGCTGGGCCAAGACAACCAGCTGTTGGAACAGTGTTTTGGAGTGTCTCTTAGCCCAGGATCATCCACGGGAGTAAGATGCTTTGTAAAGTGCTCAGGTTTCAGCCAAATTCTCAGAGTGGCTTAAAACCACAAGGCTTCAATGAGTTCTCTGGATCAATGAAAATTATAGCATTATCCAGTGCCTATTATTCCCAATACTGAGTGTTGAGGGTAAAAATAAGATTAAGGTATTGTGCTTGTTTCCAATTTTGTCCTTATTCCTAGAAAGAAGTAGCAAAAAAGGTCTCTTTTTAAGTAGAGGCTTTTTTAAAAAAAAAAAATTTATTTATTTGAAAGGCAGAGTTACATGGAGGCAGAGGCAGAGAGAGAGAGAGAGAGAGAGAGAGAGAGAGAGAGATCTTCCATCCGCTGGTTCATTCCCCACATGGCCACAATAGCTAGAGCTGAGCCGACCCAAAGTCAGGACCCAGAGCTTCCTCTGGGTCTCCCATATGGGTGCAGGAGCCCAAGGACTTGAACCATTTTACACTGCTTCCCCAGGCTCATTAGCAGAAAGCTGGATCAGAAGTGGAGCTGCCAGTACTTGAACTGGCACCCAAATGGGATGCTGGCACTGTAGGCAGCAGCTTTACCTGCTATGCCATAGCTCTGGTCCCAGGGTATCTCTATCTTGAGTCCCCCAACTTCGGAAGGTCCCCATGTTAGAGGATCTTGCTCAGGCCCTGTGCTAACTGTGCCTCTGCCCACAAAGCAACCAGAAGGAGTTGACACTCAGAGTAAGTGGCCTCTGGCTTTCTAGACTGCCACTCATAGGTCAGACTTCAGCCATGCCTGTCTCCAGAGGCCTCAAGCAGCGTCCAGGCCTGTGTAGATCTCCGGGCTGGCTTGTCCTAAGGATGGCCTGTGCTGCTACAGTGTGTTGCCTTGGGTTGAGATGTGGCCAAAAGGTGCTTCCCAGGGCTGTACGTAGAGCCTGTTAACCATCCCTCGGAAAAACTCAAGTCAATATAAGATATGACCATACTGCAAAAGATTTGTGAAAAATGGAATGAAAATATTAGTTATTTCAGTGTAAAATTCTTTTGAAATCCATACATAAGGTGTCTTCAAAATGTTCATGGAAAATGCATATTATGAAAAAACTGCATCAGTTTCAAAATTTTTTTGCAGGAAAATAAATTTCTCTTTTAATTCCATTAAACCCCAAACTTTTTGAAGTTCCCTCTTATGTGAATTCAGACCTGATTGGTGCTTTGTGCTTTGGAGAGTCACATACTTCACTCATGGTGCTCCCTAAACAGTGGTCACATGTATGACAGTTGATATCTGCAGAGTCAATTTCCCTGTGGTTACTTACACACATTCTCTCTCAAAATAGTTATTCTGTCTGGTGTTCCAGAAACTCATTTGGCTTGGGAAATCTTCACATCCTAGTCTTAATCCTCAAATGCCTGCCTATCAATTCGGTCTTATACTTGTCAACTCCCAGCAGCTGTTTAAGCAAATACTACTGTGGTGATCCATTCAAAGGATTATTGTAACACAGCTGTTTGTAGGCCAAGGTAGATTTTAGTGGAGATGAAAGTCATCTGGATGATCTCACGAGTATAAACCTGTTACTATTGTTTTCATGGACTGCGGGTCTCTGGTGTAGGTTCCTTAGTTATGGCCTAGTTAAATATTGTGACCCTATAAATCAGTACAACACAACATGCCTAAGTACTTTAGGGAGTTTTTGGGTGGGCTAAACTTGACTAAAGGTTAAGATCCAAAGGGTTTGTTATTTTTCCCTTTGACAGTAAATTCTAAGGTCTTTCCTCCGTTAGCACAGAATTGAATGAATAAAAACACCAGATGGTGTTATCCTTTGTGGCTCATCTAAGCAGCTGAGACTTTCCTTAAAGCCCTAGAAAGGAGCTAATCTACAGGGGTGGCAAACTCACCTGGCTCTGAGGGGGGCCAACTTGAAAGGATTTAAGTTAGTGAAAGAGCATTTGAGGGGGCTGGCACCATGGCTCACTAAGCTAATCCTCCGCCTGCAGCACCAGCATCCCATGTGGGCGCTGGGTTCTAGTCCCAGTTGCTTCTCTTCCAGTCCTGCTCTCTGCTGTGGCCCAGGAGGGCAGTGGAGGATGGCCCAAGTGGTTGGGCGCCTGCACCCACATGGGAGACCAGGAAGAAGCACCTGGCTCCTGGCTTCAGATCGGTGTAGCTCCAGCTGTAGCAGTCATTTGGGGGGTGAACCAACGGAAGGAAGACCTTTCTCTCTGTCTCTCTCTCTCTCTCACACACTAACTCTATCTGTCAAATAAAAAAAAAATCATTGTGGATCTTTGCTTTAAAAAAAAGAGCATTTGAGTATATGTCACCTCTAATCATTTATATTCATTTTTTGTAATTAGTTACCATGCAGAAAATAATGCTGGTTAGGCCACCTTGCAACCTAGCCTTGGGTGTAACTTCCATACTATGATTTGTGACTTAAATCACACTGAAAAATTTTGTTTGGTCTTAAATAGCTTACTTATACAGCTGGAACAGTATTGGGAGTTCCACCATTATCGAGGCAGTCTTTTAAATTAACCAGTCTCCTCACACCCATCAGAAAGGAATAGAGGAATGGATCTGTCCACGGATACCACATTTTTGAGAAGAATTTCTTCCTTCATGAGTGTTTTGGGGTCTTGGTGTAGAAGCAAATGGAGCACAATTTTTTTTTTTTTTGACAGAGTGGATAGTGAGAGAAAGAGACAGAGAGAAAGGTCTTCCTTTGCCATTGGTTCACCCTCCAATGGCCACCGCGGTTGGCGTACTGCGTTGATACGAAGCCAGGAGCCAGGTGCTTTTCCTGGTCTCCCATGGGGTGCAGGGCCCAAGCACTTGGGCCATCCTCCACTGCACTCCCGGGCCACAGCAGACAGCTGGCCTGGAAGAGGGGCAACCGGGACAGAATCCGGCACCCCGACCAGGACTCGAACCCGGTGTGCTGGCACCACTAGGCGGAGGATTAGCTTATTGAGTCGCGGCGCCGGTGGAGCACAATTGTTACACCTAAGGTTGAGAGAAGATTGGGAAACAAAAATAATGTTCTCCTTAAAAAAATAAAAAAACCCACGCAAACCAGAAAGCCTCCCATATTTATTCAGCCATGGTGTTCTGTCAGGTATTCTTTAAGAGAGTATCACATTTCTTTCTCAATCAATATCGCAGTTTAGGCAAGGTGTGTGAGTCCTTAATACAAGGAAACAACCTAGGAGGGGTTAAGTGACTTGGCAAAGACCATACAGTGAATGATACCCATACTAGGGCTCAAATCTAAATTCTTTTGTCTTAAGTTTTATGTTCCTTCCACTACACTTAGCATTTCTGTGTCTAAATCACATTGTCTGATAGTAAATGTGGGATTTCTCTGCTGTGGATAATTATTGCTTCAATTAACTGAGCAACTGATATGTTTGTTAAGCACGTGGGCTCTGGAGCTAGAGGGCTTGGGTTCAAGTGTCATTTCCCACAGTTACTGGTTGTGTAATTTTGCATAAATTACTCACTGCCCTTGGAATTTATGTATGAAAGAAGATAATAGTCTTTTTTAAAAAGCTTCACAGTTTTTGTGGGAATGAGTTGAGTGACTACATATAAAATGCTTAGGGCAATTCCTGGCACACAGAAACAGTTCGATAAATTTTAGCTGTCATATGTATTACTTTGTTAAATTTTTTCAGAAACACTCTTAAGGAAGTATTATCCTTATTATCTTTAAGTAGGCAAACTGAAAATTAGGTGATTTGCCCAAGATTATCCAGGTAATAATTTCAAAGCAAGAAAAGCAGAGTGTGTAGGTTTGTGATATACTCTGTTATAAGTTGAAATAGCACCTGCAAACCGGCTAGAACAATCATTTAATGCCCAGGACTGGCCTACATGGGATGGGTAGTTGCAACGGGCCTCCAGGTATGCAAAATAATTTCAATTTGAAGTCCATTGAAGTCCATAGGCTCCAAAAGATGGAGTAATTTGAGACAGTGATTAGAGCCTTGCCAGAGTGAAACACCGGGAGGAAAAGACAATAAGACTGGGCAAATGCTGGTATTAGGAGTTGGTCGGCCAAGAAATCAGGACATGAGCAGATGGACCCCCTCTACCTATTTTGTGGTTTTTGTTTTAGCCCAGTATCGATTCCGTAGACATAAATGAAATTTACAGCTCAAAAGATGCTTTTACAACAAACAGGCCTCCACACAGATCTTCACAGCTTTATGCAATAAAGATTATTTCATTTTGCAAACCTTATTCCCATTTCCAAATGATGAAGCTGAAATTTCGAGAGCCAAAGTTAACATGCAACAACTAGCAAGTTTCTGAGACAGTGTTTGAAGCCTTTTGACAGCAAAGCCCTCGCCTGTTTCATCCACATGGCTGCCTCTTGAAGGCCAGTTGCTGAGCATTATGTATTGGGAAACAGAATTGTAGTACTGGATATTTACATGAGTAATGGAATCCGTGCTAACCATTGATTTTGCCAGTTTATAAATCATTTGTGGAAGTGGTCTCTGTTACACCCTAGTATTAGCTTGGTTTGTGAGAAGATGTTCAACCTCAAAACTATGCTCCTAGTAATCAGTTCATACTAATTTAGTGTAATGCTAAATTGTTTGGAGAAGTTAAATATGTTTTGGGAGCCTGAAATTTGACAAAAGTTTCCCAGGGTTTTTTATTGCATGTTCATAAAATTTTACAAGCCCTTCTATTTGTGACTTCTGACAGAATCTCTCTACAGAGGATAATGAATTAATTAAAGACATTGAGCAGTCTATTGATCATAAATCTTTGTAATTCCATGTTGTCATTCAAAAGAATTGCAATCCCGGAAACGCCCAAAATTCAGATGAGTCAAATAGAAGCCACATATTCAATGGCAGCCCCCCACCCCACCCCCCACTTTGGAGCAAAGGCAAGTCCAGAGTGAGGATAAAGTGTTCCAGTCTGTATGGAAACAATCAGATTCCTTTCTTCCCTTGAGAGTGGATGCATAATTAAAAATAGGACAAAATTGCTGTTCTTTTGTATTTGAAAGCAAATTCAGCAAGCAAATAGCAGCTGGAAGAATTAAACTGCAGGTGAAGGCAGCTTGCAACTTGGGAGGTAACTGCTGCGTGATTTATACTGCAATATGAATCAGGCGCCAGATGAGTACCATATTGGTACTTATAATATGGAGCAGCTCACTTATATAATAAGTAGCAGGAGGATATTTTAATCTCTCAAATTATCATTATGTTAGTGAAAGGCAAGGATGATTATAACAAAAACATTAACGAAATTGCATGCCCCACACTGAAACGAAGTTTACTAACTTGCTGATGTTCCCAGTGGAAAGCAATTCTTAATTAACTATATATATACATATATATAATGTTCAAACTTTTTAAAATTTTGTTTTAAAATTTCTGATATATTAAAGTTGAACATATTGATGGGTACAATGTGAGATTTTGGTACATGAATGCATTGTGTAATGTCCAGTCAGGGTAAATATATGTATCTCTTCAAACATTTAATATTTCTTGCAGTGTGCCTATTTCCAAAAAGGCCTTGGCCAAACCTGACTCCACTCCAAAGAGAAAGCAAAGTAGATTATAAAGCCAACTAAATGTGTGTGTGTGTGTGTGTGTGTGTACAAGCTACCTAAAATCCATACAGGAGACATCTAAATTTTTGTATTTTCTTACATGAAAGAACAAGATAACTAAATAACAATATCAAAATATTCTCTGAATCTAATTCTACAATATTAGTATTTTATCCAATTTGCTGTGTGCCAGAATTCAGTAATCAAATTGTCACTTTTTGTCATAGGACTTTCATGTTTTATTTATTTATTTTTTATTTGAGACCAGAATCATGTTTTTTATTTTTTTAAGCTTTTGGGTCAGTTGTGTTCCATGACATTAACTGCTAATGCTTCCAGGAAAATTGTGTTTTCTCTCTCTGACACATCATTCAACTTCACTTCCCAGAGTTCCTGCATCTCTGATGAAGAGAAGTGATGTTTGTCACTTCTAAGCTATGACAGTTAAGAGCAGGTGTGCTTTCCCTAAGTTGTTCTCCCTCTAAACCCCCTGTTGAATGCTGAAAATGTGGTCCTTAGACCCATAGCATCTGCATCACATGGGATTGTATTCAAAATGCAGATTCCAGGACTCACCCCAGACCTTCTAAATCAGCAACTCTGTAGGAAGGGCCCAGCAACCTACGTAGTAACAAGCACACCTGAGTTTGAGAACCACTGTCTGAGACAATGGCAAGCCAAGGTTAGAAGGATCCTGGATGACTGCACGGAGCAGAGACTTGTCCTCCTTCCTACCTCATTGGGCTGTGACAGGAAACCAATTTTTATTGCAGTAAGCTCCTGAGACCTTCAGGTTGCTTTCCATTGCAGTTAGCCAATCTTGACTAATAGTGCTTCCTGGTCCTTTTCCTATTTTTGCTCTTGATGAATGTTTCAGCTTTCTGCTTTTGTCTGCACCACCACAAGTGTACAAGTACACCACTGTGGGGAGCAACTGGGAGCAACTCGGAATAGACTAAGTTACTGGAATTAAGACTTATTCTATGCATCTGCTCTCCCACAATATGGCGCTGGGAGAGGAGAAAACAGCTTCTACGCAGCTGCCTCTTGCCAACTTGAGTGATGACCTCCAGGAGCTGATCCTGCTCCTGATTGGAGGAGAGCAGCATACTCGGCGTGTGGGCAGCCGAGTTGGGATTGGCGGAAGAGGACTATAAAGGAGGAGAGAGACAACATGCACGAGGAACATCTAAGAGGAACATCTAAGGGGAACACCTGTGCAGCCCCCGAGAGAGCTGGCCGGCGGTGTGCCACTCCCCCGCTGAAGTGGGGAATGTGGCAGGGGGAACCGCCCTTCCACGGAGGTGGAAGGGTCGGTAGCCAACCCGGGAAGAACCAGCAGCAAACCCGGGGAGGGCCGAGCAGACAAAAGAACAGCGCAGGGTCCTGTGTCGTTCCTCCACGAAGATGGGGAGCGACACACCACAAATTTGGAATAATGAGGAGGAAATAAACCAACTGACTAATATGCATTTCTTGTTTTCAGGTTTTTCTATTTCATAACCCCTTACGATTTTGTGTACTGTTCCCTTTGTCTAGACTGTTATCTACTGCTAATTACTCATCCAACAAGCATCTCCAGAAAGCCTTAAAAGCATTTTACATGATGAAGGACTCACCTTCTTGCACACTTTCATGGAATTTTTTTCCCTTCAGAAACTGTGATTCTCTTGTATGAGATAACTATTTCAAGCACTAAGAATTTAGCATAACACTATATGATATTCTCTATTCTGTATAATTGATATTTTAAAAATTTATTCCATATTATGCTGTAAAGTATTCTTTCTCTTGGGGAAATGTTTTTCTCCCATTCCAAATGTGTATTTCTATCAAAGATGGGACTTAGTTTTGTGTTATCAAAGTCCATCTCTAGACATTTTCCAAGTAAGCTTATTGAAAAAAAAATTTGATAGGTGAAATCATAAATTTGTAACCCTAGACTGTCATATGGGAAAGGTCTGTCTGTTGAGAAACAATGAATCGAACACTCAGAACCAGCAAGTTGTCAGTTTGGATGATATCCAAGCTCCTGGATCCAGTCATTCCTGAAGTTGGGTACGCTTCCTGTGGTTTGAATATTTAGGATGATAAATTCAATTCTTTTCTTCAAACAGTATGAGTTGAGTTCCTATCACAGGCTGTCAAAATGATCAGCTATTTTAAATATGGAAATAAGTTCATTCACTTCCTAACAGAGAGGTTACAGTAGGTCTTGAACTAAAGAAAGGGGAAGAGAATCTTGGAAGAGTAGGATGAAGTGAGAAGATGGATCCTTTATGTATGGCAAACAGAGAATACATAGAAAAAATATAAGTGGAGGCAATCATCTCAGTTAAGATACATACCTAGTCTTTCATTTGGTGGTTTCATGATATTTGCTCTTTTCTTACACATCTATGATATTTTAATGCATTAAAATTTATCCTTATTCTAAGCAATAAGATCCACAAGATAAAGAGTTATTTTGCTAGCTTCATGTACATAGCTATTACAATGTTTACATTTATGGATCTCTTAAGGTCATTGCATAAATTAGAAATGGGATGAATACCAGACTTTGGGAAATACTGACATGGAGGACCACATCTGCAGCAGAATGGAGGGGAGAGAAGAATGGGCTGGAGGAGAATCAACTTTTAGTTTTGTGTCTTGAATTTAGCCAGCTTGGGAGCAGATTTGTTGCCCTCCTCTGGCAAACTAAATGGTGTTATAACAAATTCAACAGACAGGAATACCCCATTATATAGTGAGCGTTAATATTGTTGCTGAAGGACCAGATTAGTTGTTAAAATATGGAAATAATTCTGTGAAAGCTAGAAATCAGCAGTTGCTCTGAGCTCTCAAAGGTTTCCAACACACTGGTTATGGTTACCTGGACTCGTCTCATGTTTCTTTGCACAACCTCATAATCCATCAAGGAAGGAATGGTGCTGGATCGCGGGGACTCCAGGACCCTGCATCCTCCCAGTGGACACTTTCATTGTGATTAGTTACTGCCTTTGTCTCTTGATTGTGGAATAATTTTTTTATTTTTTTATAATTTTTTTTATTTTTATTTTTGACAGGCAGAGTGGACAGTGAGAGAGAGAGACAGAGAGAAAGGTCTTCCTTTGCCATTGGTTCACCCTCCAATGGCCGCCGCGGCCGGCGCCCACGCTGATCCGATGGCAGGAGCCAGGAGCCAGGTGCTTTTCCTGGTCTCCCATGGGGTGCAGGGCCCAAGCACCTGGGCCATCCTCCACTGCACTCCCTGGCCACAGCAGAGAGCTGGCCTGGAAGAGGGGCAACCAGAACAGAATCCGGCGCCCCAACCGGGACTAGAACCCGGTGTGCCGGCGCCGCTAGGCGGAGGATTAGCCTAGTGAGCCGCGGCGCCGGCCGATTGTGGAATAATTTAAAACTCTCAGATGCATGTATTATTGTAAGGATCAAAAGGGGTTGCATTCATTGGTTTGTTTCTCCATTTTTCTTTCCTGATTGTCACTAGTCTAAGAACTTGAACTGTGTTGTATGTGTCATTTTCTCTGGTATCAAATATGAATGGAGTTTTGAAGTTGGGAAGATGTTAAGAGATAATCAGGATCTAGGACCTTCAGTGTTTGACCAAAAATTAATGGTGCTATAGGAAGATATTCTTAGCTAAGTGCTAGGGGTTGGATAGGGTTTCAGCCGGTTCTGCAAGATTCCATGTTGAGAGCTTGGTCTTCAATAGTCAATGCTGGGGTGGTGGACCTTTAAAGAGTGGAGTCTAGTGGGAAGTCCTAAGATCTTGGAAGGTATGCTCTGGAAAGAGATTAGGAAACCTGAGCTCTCTGGCTTCCTGTCTGGTGATGTGACCTCTTTATCTTGCTCTTGCTCTTGGCATTGTAACATCATCTGCCAGAAGTTTCTCAAGAAATCCTAGTCAATGCCAGTACCATGCCATATAATGTTGACCTGCCTAATTTATTTTGTTAAAGTAATGAAAAACAGACTAATACAGTAGAAAGGAGGCAATAAGATCCTAGAGCCTGGATTCTGGAGTTGACCTGCTTAACCGTAATTCCTAGTCTGTCCCTTTCAAAGTGGGTAACATTGGGTAAATTATTTGATATCTGTGTGCCTTAGTTTCCTCATCTGTTAAGTAGGAATAGTAATAGGACCTACAATATATGATTATATGAGAGTTAAATGACTTAATGCATATAAAACATTTAGAAGGCATAAGCCTAACAATATAGTAAACAGTCAGTACTCATTTGCTGTTATTACTTTATGCAAATGGAGGAACACTCCAGGTAAAAGGCAATCTAATTCAACAAGGCAGTGTTAGTTAAACAATTATGCTACATCCCACACGTTAATAGAGGTTCTGGGGTTAATTTTGATATTTAAATGCTGAGTAAATCAAGATTGAATAAATTTTGCTTCTGGGTACATAAATATGCATTCTATACATTCTATAAAACTCCAAAAGGTAATTATTTTTGAAAATGGTTCTTTCATACAGAGAGAGAGAGAGAGAGATGCCTCCCATTTATTGCTTCACTCCTCAAATGGCTCAGGCGCTGGGCCAGACCAAAGTCAGAGTCAAGAACATATTCTGGGTCTCCCACATGTGTGGCAGAAAGAGAACCACTGGAACTTCACCGGGTCTGAGTTATCAGGAAGCTGGAATCAGGAACCAGAATAGGAATTCAGACTCAAACATTCAAATATGGCATATGACCATCCCAACTGTGTCCTAACTGCTGGGTTATATTCACCCCAGGAGGACCTTTTAAAAAAACAGTTAACAGACTGATTTTTACCATCAAATATTTTCCAAAATAATACCTTTATGGAAATGCTATACTGAAGATTTTTATTTTAATCATTATGTAAAAATCTCTGACCCTCTTAATTGGGCTGGATCATGAGCAACTAAAATATACTTTTTGTGTTGTTTAACTGCTCAGTTCTAAATGGCCTAGATGGAAAATCAGGAAGTAGTTTTGGCCAAACTCATCACTAATAGTGAGAAGAATCCAGGGGAAAAAATCCCATTTAAAGAATACAAAGTACAAGCATGTTTCTCCCTTTGATTTGAATGGCTTTCCAAAGTCTCTCAGCACATGCCTTCTAAGTATTCTGGTTCTGCTAGTGCTACCTATGCCAGGGTTTCCTTCTACACTGTTGTTCACCCCAGTCTCATCTGTAAATGGATTTTAGTTTTAACTGACGTTTCAAAGAAAGACTCAATTAAAACCGCCATATCATACAGACTCCAGAAACTTGACCATTCTTGGCTCATCACATGTAAGACATCACCTGACTGATTCTGAGAAGAAATAATATGCTTGATTTTCAAGCAAATTAGTATCACTCTGCAAGCCTGGAATTCAGGAGGAGAAATAAGTCCCAAGTGTGCCACAAAACCTAGATCAGAGGTTGGCACAGCTAACTTGCAAAATATCCTATGGAATTATGAAAGGATGAAAGATGAATATTTAGGTATGGGATGGAAGGTAAGTGTCATGTTTTAACTGTATTCATAAAATAGCTGATGTTCCACATATGTTATCAAGGTTAAAATCATGAATTTAAACTTGATAAGTAATATTGTTACTAACACAATGGTGTTTGACTTCAGTTGATAAAGCAATTTTAATCATTTTGCATTTTCTTCTTCCCCCTTTCAGCAATTTTCATATGAAAGTTTCAGGTTTTCATCTTAAATGTGTACATGTGTGTCTTGATTTGGTTCTAAGATTTGAGTGTTTTGACTTGATAGTATCATACTTCTCTTTTAGAAACTTCATCAACCATCTTTTCATTTGCTTATCCCCAAAGTTATTTAATTCATGATGTTTCTTTTCTTCCCATTCAGGATTCTTTTTCAAGGACCAAGAGTTCTGGACAATGTCCACACGTGATCTCTGAAGTGTTGAGAATGAAGAGTATCTCTGTGGAACCTACACACATGAATGACAGCAGGACTGGTAAAGTACTCCCAGATAATCCTTCCCTATCACTTCTGTGCAGTCACCATTGCATTATCTTCTGGCATTGGCTGTTGCAGTAGAGAATTCTGAGATGCCTATATTCTTTAATTCCACTGCTATTGACCTAAATAGTTCTAGAATTCATCCTAGTCTATACTCACCATTCCTCTTTCCATCATGTTGAGGATAGATGGCTACTAGTTCTGACTCAAGTATTTCCTTTTAGGATTTTTTATGCACTTTAAAAAAATTTTTTCTTATAAGGTATTCTGTCAGTGTTGGTGCGCTTCTCAAAATGTCATGTATCTATGATGCTGGATATGGGGTGAGAATCCAGGCTTAACACAGAGGTAAACCGAGATTGATGTGATTGATCTGTGGGTTAGAGTACAGAACAAAGCAAAATCTGAAAGGCTGAATTGAGTGATAAAGTCAAGATCCAAAGAGAGCATGCAAACAGCAACAGTATGAAGTTAGAGAGGCAGGGACCTGGTACAAAACACTGGGATGGAATGTAAAGTAAGTGGCTTTGGGATGAAGGGAAGATGTTTGAGTTTTGAGTCTCTGAGCCATTATATGGAGCTGCCACGTGTGTTGGGCAATTTAGGCAAAAGAAACTGAGTCAGCCAAGAAATCCTGCCCCATGCCTATTGCTGAAGTTTATGCTGGAGGGCCTGGGATGGGTGCATGTCTTAGAGAAGTCCTGCCTGAGACAATATAGCTTAGGTTGGCTGTCAGTGTTGCCTCATTCCCACTGACCACGAAGACGAACATACTTACTTCCATTTGCCGTAGCAGTTGATGATGTGGTTTATCTCTTTGGTACAGTTCCACAGGTACTGCAATAAAAAGTTGGAAAGAATTCTTATGAGATTTGACTCACACTCCCATTTTCTGTCAATTCCAGAATGTTCTTTATAAAGTGCATATCTTAATCAGTCACAGAAGAAATGTGATTAGGAAACACAGGTTCCAATTGCTCTGTGTAATGTTCTATAACTATACCCATTCCCTATGCCCACAACAAATTAGAATTAATTTTAGACATCTAGCATCCACAGGCCCAGGCTGTTTGTATAAGCTGGCCAACAGTGGTGTCAGTTGCCCAGAGTTATGTGACTTGCAAACGTGCCCAAGAGGAAGTAGAATGAATGTACTGAATCACTTTGGACTTTCCAAAGCTTTAAGATGATTATCTGGTTGAGGTATGACTGGAAAGTTTTGATATTAAATTTTTAGCATTGGTGCCATTTGAAGACTGGCCATTTCAATGGAGCATATATTTTCAGAGACCATTAGAAAACTTATGAAGATAGAACTAAAGAAGCTTACATCAACATGTGTTTCACTGGGTCAGACAATTACCATCTAGTCTCAACCTGAAACAGAGAAGAAGACAACCTTAGGGATCTGAGAGGAACACAAACAGAATATTGAACCACAGTACCTTTTGAACTTCTGAAACAAGTCTTCCAAGGTCACTGTACATTTTTTTATTGCAGAGCATCCCCCTTAAGTTGTATTTTACACTGAATTTTAAAAATAAATCTAGAGAGTTGGTACACAGCATGCAAAGGGTGCCCACTGAACACACACAAAACCATGTCACAAACCAATGAGAGATTAAGAATTTTATAGTTAGTATTCATGAACCGGCCTTACTTGAGTGGCCTTCTGTGAGTGGCTTGGTATACAATGAAGAATAAGGATCAGGCAGATTCTTTCCTTGACCAGGTTTCCTGATATTTAGCTTCCTTCACTTCAGCAGACTCCCAGCTTCTTTCCCTCAACTCAGGAAGTCCTGTGAGCTCTGCCAGGCTTCCTCTCCAGGCACTGTGCACTGCAGACTTTCTCAAGGCAATGAGCTGTAACCACAGGGTTCAGTTAATTTTCCCTCTCTCAAGGATCACTGTTCTTAGATTATCTGATGTCAAGTCCCTCAAAAACCATTGTTTCATGCATTTTGTCTGTTCTGGTCTGTTGCTTTATCTAGAAAGGTTAATCCAGAGCCTATTACTTCATCTTGGATGGAGGCAGATGTCTGCAGATGAGTTTTGAGAGTTCTTTACATTTCCTGGACATGAGTCTTTTGTCACATATGTGATTACAAATATTCCCTCCCCCCAAAAAATATAGTCATCTTTTCATCCTCTTCATGTTGCCCTTTTAGAGAAAAAGATTTTAATTTTGATGTTCAATTGGATGTCATGACCTGGAAATTTTTCAAAAGTGTGAGTCAGGAAGGTTTTCTCCTACACATTTGCTGCTTTCTAAGCTACCGTATGTTTCACTGGAGTTCAGCTGTGTGCATGGGGAAATTTTATTTTTTGTTACCAAACTCTGCAATAGCTACCTCAAACCAGATATTCAGTCTGGGCTTTATTCCACAGGGATTTTGACACACCTGTAATTATTCAGAATCTCCACTGGATGTCAATACTGCTCAAGGAAAAGCAGCTCAGACATCATAGTGGGTTCACAAAGCAATTCATGCTTGGAAGAAATGTTAGGGTCAAATAGTTAGAAAGGGACTAGAAACAGTAGAATTCTAACACAAACAAGAAGAACTCTCCTTTAGTCCTGTAATAAATGTTAGGCAGAGAGGTGGCATTTGGTGCTGGATTTGTAGCAATACTGAACCCCGAAGTTGAAAGACTGAATTCTATTTTCCACGCTGGCTCTTTAGTTGCTGACATGCAAAACTGAAACCACATTTTTGCTTGAATTATTTAGCTAATTCTCACAAGGTATTTTGTTGAACTAGGACTAGAGGTCCAATCATTACTTCATTTCTTCTGTTCACTTTCCAAACACATACAAATTTCAGCAGTGATCAGTTCAAAAAGAACGACTTTGGTAAGAAAATTACCTGGATTATTTTGGTGCATGTCCAAGGATATCACTAAGCTAAGTAATACAAAGTAGAATCCAAAGAGTAAAATGGCCTTTGATCATATTTCTGAGCAGGTTTGGCTTTCCAGGAAGGGTTAGTCTATTTCAAGACTGAAATTTAAAAAGTTGAATTTATATTATTTTTGCTTTCATAATGGCCACAAAATTGCAATGTGATGTTGATGTTAAAAGTTTTAAGGACTGTATTTTAGAATTTTTTTTGTTTCCTCACTGTGAATTAGTTCATTATAATTCTATCATCATTTTTTTGTAAAACCTTGTCCTCTATAAGATGTCTAAATTAGAAAATTGGAAAGAGTAGAACGTATGCTATTCTGACTATATATTCTCTCCAGGTGGGACAAAAGGATATGGGGCTGATCAGGTTGTTATAGTGACAAAGGATCTCAGTGGACATTTTGTGAAATATCTTAAATGTGTATATGAATATATCTAACAATGTTGTAGGTTTACAGAACATAAAAGTGAACTTACAATAATTGTTGTTGCAAAAATAGTAAAATAATGAACTAGGGGCAAATGTTTGGTATAGCAGCTAAAGTGTTGCTTGAGGCACCTGCATGCCATGTCAGAATGTCTACTTCCACTTCTGATACCAAATTTCTGCTGCAAAGTAGCAGATGATGGCTCACTACTTGAGTCCCTGCCACTCCCAGGGGGTACCCAGATTGAGCTCCGAGCTTCTGGCTTCCTCATGACCCCAACCCTGGCTGTTGTGGGCTTTTGGAGAGTGAATCAGTAGATAGAAGATTTGCCTGTCTGTCTCTGTCTATCTTTTAAATAAATGAAAATAAATAAGTAAAACATGAAATATATTGGATGAGAAATCATATTTAATGTAGAAGGAATTTTTGAGTGAACAACTCTAAAATTTTGTAACGTTAGGAAAAGTAACCAAACCATAGTTTAAGGTATAGGAATAATCTAATCAAGCAAGATTATTTCTTAAAAGTAAGGCACTATTTTGGTAAGTATTTTGTACTCAAGTACTGGTGTTAGAGCAAAAATAAAGATTTAGCTCTTTCTATGGCCTGTGAGTTTTCCATTGTAAATGGTTTCCTGTGGGAGTTTGACATTCTTATGGAACTAAATAGCCAACAAACCTAATATTTAAATTTTAGCAAGTGAGCTGGCTTACAAATGTGTGCCGCTGTCGTCTCATAATTCATGTATTCAGCTGTATATGACTGATAGGATTGAACTGCATTCAGTTTTAATGTTTCATGTAGAAATAAGACTGTCCAAGCATGTGTAATTTTTGGTCTATTTCTCTACACTGTATATGTTAGATTGTACATTTTGGCAATTGGCTCAAAGTTTTGCACTATTACTTTTTCCCTGGATCAACAAGTTTCATTTAATGTTTTTATTTTTTAATTTTTATGAAAGAGAAAGGGGGGAGAGTGAGAGAGAGAGAGAGATTTCATCTATTGGCACCCTCCCCTCTAAAGGCCACAATAGCTGGGGTTGGGCCAGATCAAAACTGAGAAATGGAAGCTCAGTCTAGGTCTCCCATCTGGGTGGCAGGGACCCAACTATTTGACCTATCACCTACTGCCTCTCAGGGTGCACATTGGCAGGAAGCTGGAATTGGGAGCAGAGCCAGAATTCGAACCCAGGCACATTATTATTGAGTGTGAGCATCCCAAATGACATCCTAACCACTTTACCAAACACCACTCAGGATAGTTTTTTAAAATATAAAATGTTAACTTTTTATTTATTAAACAATCTTATGTCAAATAAAAATCTTGGATTGGCTGCCTATAACTCATGGAGTGGATTTTCCTATAGGCCACTGGCACAAGACACAGACAATTATGAAGGTGTAAATCATATTCCATCACAGCTGAAAGCTTATTCCAGACATGGTATTGGCACAAAATAAAAATATTTAATTGATTTTCCATAAGTTCAGATCCATGGTTTTCATATCCTTTATTTTAATGCCAAATTATATCACTAGTGTTAGTTTTCTCTGTTTTGACATGATACTGTGTTATGGTCCCATCTTTCAAATTTCCTATTAAGTTATTCTCTGGCTTGTCTTTATCAAACCAGAGGAATTTCAAATCTGGAAGACTACTTAGAATCCCTTGGATGACCACTTTAATACTGAGGAATGAAATACAAGCATCCTACAAAAATGGAATATTGAATACATTGCCTTGGAATAAAAAAATTAAACAGATTTTTAAACAAGAATTATTAGTTCTACTGTGTCAGCTTAACTTTTTGCCTCCTAAGATAGTAATTTTTCTATTTTCAGCTTAATTACCAAGTGTTAACTAATGTGGCATAATAAATGTTTTATATTTTTTTATTTGTTCAGACAATCTTTGGATTCTTGAATTAATGTTTTGGTGTTGCTGGAGAGGACATAACAGTGGGAAGACAATTTATCAATAAAAATATTTAAATGATTAAATAAAGTAAAACAGATAAGTCAAGAACATACATTTTTCCAGTAGTATTTGCTGCTCAATTTGAATTTCACATATGCTTATTCAGTGGTGGTGTTCATTTATATGGTTCAAAAATACCTGTTTAAGTATAGAATTCATCATTAAAGTCCCTTTGAGTAGAAGTTATAAAAACATATATTTCTCGTCATCATTTTTTTAAAGATTTATTTTATTTATTTGAAAGGTAGAGTTACAGAGAGGCAGAGGCAGAGAGAGATAAAGAAGAGAGAGAGAGAGGCCTTCCATCTGCTGGTTCACTCCCCAGATGGCCCCAATGGCCAGAGCTGTGCCAATCTGAAGCCAGGAGCCAGGAGCTTCTTCTGGGTCTCCCAAGAGGGTGCAAATGCCTGCTAATGGGCCTGGGCCATCTTCTATAGCTTTCCCAGGCCATAGTGGAGAGCTGGATCAGAAGTGGAGCAGCCAGGACTCAAACTGGCACCCATTGGGTTGCCGCCACTTCACACAACAGCTTTACCTGCTATGGCACAGCACCAGCCCCTCTCTTGGTAGTTTTAACAGCCTCAGTACACCACAAACTCTAGAATGTAGGAATCAATGGCCTAAGTTTCCAGTAGCACACTTATTAGAGTAACTGAGTCTCCATACTATTCCCAGTGTGAAGCAGGTACACAGCAGGTATTCAGTGAGTCTGTGATGTTTTCCAAATGAATGAATTTGTGGATGTAGTGTATTAATATGTAGCCCAATGAGGAGATCTTCCAACTAAAGCCTTATCCAGGGTGACAGAGTAAGTTTGAGAGCAAATCACTGAAATGAAGCAGCAATAAAAGCGCCGAAGGCAGAAACACTGGTGTGTTTGATGATAGAGTCTCACTTCAGACTCTGCTGGGAGATTCTATAACATACAATAAATGTACTTTAACACTTTTCTAAAATACATATAATTCTGAGTTCTTAAACACTTTTGGCTACAGTGCTTAGATAGGGCTTGTGACTCTGTGGATGTGATTTGTGGGAAGGCTTTCTGTTTATTTGCCTGTTTATCAAGCACATTCTCCATCTTGATGTTCAATTTTCAACTATCTCTCACACCAGAGCAAAAGGTAGCAAGGGACTGCTCGTCTGGAGTGTGAATTTATCCTCTCTGTTCCTTGCCCACCATGATGTTGCCCAGAATCACGGAATCATTACTCTATTATCAGCCATCAGCCAACCCTGTGACTTGGGCCTCTGACAGTGCTGCTCTTCGCTCAGTTAACATGGGAATGCCCAATGCCATGCCCAGCGTAGGATACCGCTCAACACACTAGTCAGTTCCCCATGACATGACAGTGATACCACACCATTTACATGATCACACACATGACAACTGATCAGTGTGTAGAGTGCATATGATCTCCTCCACAAAAGTATAGAAGAGCAGAACCGATCGTTTTGACCATAATACTTTCAAGCATTAGCCATCTGGAGATACAACAAAAAAAGAATATAGCTGCTAATTTGTCCCTGGCCAAAGAATGTCCTCCTAACTGAAGAAAGGGTGTTTGGATAAGGAGAACTCTTTCATGAGAAGTCTGATAGATATACTCTATAGTGGATAGATCCTAAGCTAGAATGCCTTCACATCTGGCTTTAAATAATGGACCTAGTTAGTCCAGATTGGGATTTAATCAGGACAGAGTAGGAATGAAACTAAAATTAGTTAATTCTGTTCCTCATTAATAGCTCTGGCTATGGAATGTGGGGCTAGGATTAGGACTCTTATGTTTAATTTTTATCCATGTAATGACTCTACCTTAATAGTAGAGCGGAATTGAGATTTGGCAACATAGGGAACTAATATTTAAACCTGCTGTGATAACCAGAACATAGGAAGAATGGAGTTTGTTAGCTTGTCTTCCTTGTTTATTCTTGGCTATGGATTCTGGAATGGCTATACAAAACACTACTCCCATGGAGTTCCTCTGATGACATCTCTGTCCCCGCTCCCCTCCCTTCCCTTCTTTCTCTCATTTTCATTCCCTCTCTCTCTGTCTAATCATATGTTCCTCACTGATACTTTCACTCTGTCTGTGTACGTGTGAGTTTCTCTGTCGGCTTTATTTGCCATGTGTGACAAAGCATGGGAAAGGTGAGAAAGAACCATCTGCTATGTTCTACTCAAAACATCTTCTAATTGAAAATATTACTTAAATCATTGTCTACACAATGTTAGCCTTAGAAAAGTAAGTTCTTCATGCCATTGTGATGACAGTTCATAAACTTCATTTTGAGAATCGCTTAAACTACAGATCATTTAGTTTGGATGCTGTGGAAATGAGGTGTAATTTGCAAAACACTTTGAATTCCTTGGGAGATTCCAACTGAATTGAGGGACAGTGATAATCCTAGATGATGAATTAACTCTAGAATACATTTCTCCAAAATTAAAAAGTGTTAAATTTATTTAGATATCGAGGGTGGAGCTGTAGTGGAGAAAGTTAAGCCTCTGCCGGGATCCCATGTGGGCGCTGGTTTGAGTCCTGGCTGCTCCACTTCAGATACAGCTCCCTGCTAATATGACTGGAAAAGCAGTGGAAGATGGTACAAGTTCTTGGGCCCCTGAACCTATGTGAGAGACCTGGAAAAAGCTCCTAGCACCTGGCTTTTGCAGCCAAGCCCTGGCTGTTGCAGCCATCTGGGGAGAAAATCAGCAGATGGAAGATTCTCTGTCTCTTTCTCTCTGCCTTTCAAACAAATAAATCTTTAATTTTCTTTTTATTTAGATGTCAGGGAAGGTGCTGAAAATTTCACTTTCAGGGTTCCCATGAGAATTTTCTCATCAAAATTCTTTTTATAAAACATTTTAAAATTTATTTTATTTGAAAGACAATGAGAGAGAGAGATAAAGAGAGAGATTTCCTGTCTGTTGATTCACTGCCCACATGCTTATAAGAGCTGGGGTTAGGCCATGAACCAAGAACTCCATCCAGGTCTCCCATGTGGGTGGCGGGACTCAAGTGTTGAGCTGTCACTTGTTTCTTGCCAGAGTGCGCATCAGCAGGAAGCTGGGGTCATGAGTGGAACTGGAACTTACTCGGGCACTACAATACATGATGCAGAAGTCCCAAGCAAACGTACCACAATGTCCAACCCCAAACTTCTAGTTTTGTTATGAGAATATTTTAGCTGTTCAGAAAAGAAACAAAGAAAACTTGGGGTCTATAGAAAGTGGGTAACATATCTGAATGTTTATGTCCTAAACTGTATTTTGAAAAATGTAAAGGAAATCTTTTTGCCCTTATGAGTATACAAAGATACTTCAAAATGTGTGTGGAAAGATAGAATTAAAAGACAGGTTTAGAGGTGAATATTTGGCATAGCCATAAGTATGCTGCTTGGGACACCCACATCCAGTATCAGAATCCCTGGGTATGAGTCCCAACTCCACTTCCAATTCCAGCTTCCTGTTAATGAATACTTTGGGAGGCTGCAGGTGACGGCTGGATCCCTCGCCTTCTCCCTTTCTCTCTCCTTGTCCCTCTCCCCCTCCTTTGCCCTTTTCCTCCTTGATTGTTTATAGCCCTTGTCTCTTCCATAGAGGAACAGTGTTTTTTCTTTTCTCTTCATACTATTCATTGACCTCTTTTACTTAGTATAGATTAACTATATGATCATTAAGTAAACTGAAAAAATAGATCTTTGTAAAAATGAAGAATGGGATTGTGAGAGGGAGTAGGAGGAAGGGTTGAGCATGGGCTGGAGGGAGAGGAGGGGGGTGTCACTATGTTCCTAAATCTCTATATATGAAATATATGAAACTTGTATAACTTAAATAAAATTTTAAAAAGTACTCCTTTCTCCTTTTAAAAAAAGTAAGTTTATTTTGGTGCAAAATTTTAGAATTCATGCACAGTGTTTTCATAATACTCATTTCCTATGAACTTTCTGAGGTACTCTGATATTGTCAGCAGGAAGCTGGAAGCTGAGTTTAAAAACAGTTGCAGTGCTGTAGCCACACAGGACTTGGCTTCTTCAGGGACATCTGTAGAGGGAGGCAGATCCCCACATGTCAGCTTGAAACAACCGAAAATAATGACAAGCATGCTCTTTGGGAAGCTGAAAACCCTTATGTCTCTGTTTTGGCTTGGGCTATTTGCAGTGCCCTCCTCTGTCTTTCACCCATAACCCTGGTGTGCCCTAGACTATTTATCAGCTTCAGTAGCTCCTGAAGCTTGCAATGACCCGAGCCCAGGGGTTGCAGACACAAAAGCACAGAGGCCCCAGGCAAGAGATGGGAATGAGTGAAGTGGGCCTGCAGGGACTTCACGGCACAGGCAGCCTAGCCTGTGCAAAAGGAGTGATTTCTACTCATCTCTCAACCAGAGTGCACACAGACCCAATGTTGTTAGAGATTCTATTTTTACTTTCAAAAGAAATACAAAACCCAAATTTTAGGTGTCATTTTATAACTTTTAAATGCGTATTATTATGCAAGGTTTGTTTTTTGGGAGCAAAGCATAGGAGTAGACTAGATCTGGACTGAGCTGCCTGCTGTGACTTCTACCCTAAGAAAAATAATTAAACCCAGGAAGGTCCACTTAAAAATCCCTTCCACGCAGTGATTCATTATCCTGCACTTTAAGGCTTTGCACATCTTTTTGACTTATTAGGAATCACAGCAGAAGCCTAGAGACTATTCTAATGCTATGTGCAGAATGTATACAGGAGCTGTCGCATCATGGTTTTCACCACTCTTGGTCATTAGAGATCATCGACACACTGTATTAGAGCTAAGAGCTATCAATCGATTAGCATGGGTTTGTGCTCTCCAGCTAAGAGCTTGCTGCAGATTCTATTAACAATGACCCTGAAACACTCTGTTTTAACAAGCAGGCAGTACAAACAGGATCAACTAACTATCTATGAGAAACTCCTTCTACAAGGAGCCATTTAAAGAGAAACTGAATAAGATCCCTCTGATACAAACCATCACAGTGGGAAACAAAAAGTACTTGAGAAATAACAAATACTGGACCTTTCTCCTTTCACTCAAAATTAGATGGCCTCACTTCAGGTGATTTTCTGTGGTTCTGTGATTATAACAGAGTCATCCACTTAGGGCCTGGACATAGTTGGTTCAGTATACAACTACTGTCAACCTGTAATTAACTGGATAACCTGAATTTTATGGGTGTATATCTGGCTTCTTGGCTCTTATAAACACAAACCACTCCTACATGATCCAAAGTAAGGGGTCTGTTTCACATGTGTGCATTCCATCAGATAATTACTAAGCTGTATGCTAAGTGTTAAAAATGAAAAGATGATTCTGGTGATCCCAGCATTAAAATAGAGAAGGTAGAAACATAAGCAGTGAACTAAAAATAAGGTGTATCAGCAACTCCTACTGATTCTACTCCAAGATGTATCTATGATCTATCCCCATCTCTCCATTGCCACTACCTTCACCTTCGTCAAAGACACACTTATCTCTCCTGGATGACTGCTACAATCTCCTATCTGCTCCTAACACTTCTCTTGACAACGCAACCTCATCTATTTTGTAGCAACCAGAGTGATTAAAAAAGAGTAGCAGAACCCTGCAGGTCCTGGCCATTGCCTGTTTCTTGACCATCATCTCATAGCACTGCCACTCCTAGTCTGGACTTTGGTCAGTTCTCTCAAGGAGCTAAATGCTGTTTTGCTCAGAATCCAATTCTTACTGTTGCCTCACAGACAAATTTGCTTTTGGCTTATGTGTCACCTTCCAAAAATAAATAATTAATTAAAAAGCATTGCCATCCTACATTCTCCCTTTACTCTCTAGCTTTTAAACTTTCTGCTTTTAATTTGTGTCTATTTCCTTGTTTTTCTGTCTCCCCACTAGATTTCATGAAATCTGCCTCTTGGCCTTGGTTTCTCTTTTTCTCTCAATATCTAGCAAAATGCTACACAGTAGACCCTCAATAAACTTTCATTCTAAGATGTAAAAACTCATAAGACCCTATGGGGATGACTAACACTGTCAAATTAGAGAGAGAAAGGAAATATTATGATTGTTTTATTTGCTTTGAAAAGCTGTATGAAACATGTACCATGAACTGATTACCTCAAAACAATAGAAATTTATCCATTCATTGTTCTGGAGCTTGGAGAAAAAAAAAAAGAAAGAAAGAAAGAAAGAAAGAAAGAAAGAAAGAAAGAAAGAAAGAAAGAAAGAAAGAAAAAGAAATCAAGGTATCTTCATGGCTGGTTACTGCTTGAGGACTCAGAAGGACAATCTATTCTATGCCTCTCTCTTTGCTTCTGATGGTTGCAGGCAGTTCTTGGTGTTCCTTGGTTTGTGGTAGCTTAATTCCAATTTATGCGTCCCTCAAACCAGTGTGTGTGTGTGTGTGTGTGTGTGTGTGTGTCTAAATCTCTGTCTTCTTACAGGGGCTTGAATCATTGGTTTAGGGGCCACTTTAATCCAGTTGGATTTCATTTTAACTTGATTAAATCTGCAAAGACCCTATTCCCAGAAGATCGTGTTCACAAGTAACGGACGGTTAAGACTTGAACACAATCTTTTGGAAGAGCATATTCCAACTCACCTGCCTCTCGGAATGTGATACTGGAGGGGTGCCTTGAAAGGCAAATAGACATTGGAATGTGGGGAAAGTTTAGCAGGTGTATGGAAAAAGAATAAACAGCACAGTACATTTAGCATAAGAGGGAGAGGGGCATTAATGTTGGGTAGTAGTTGATTGGCATTGATTTGAATTTTATATGAACGTGGTCTAGGTCCTGATTTCATCCTAGTTTTCCTCTGTTCAGGTTGTGATTTGATTATCTCCTGGTGCATTTTCTTTTAGAAAAGTTGCTGTATGTATTGGAGCTCCAGTGGCGCAATCAGTTAGCATATGATACTTCTACAGAAAAGGTTGCTCTGTGGACCCCTGCTGCTGTATCTTACCCATTACACTCCTTCTTCTTGGTCCTCGCTTTTGCCTGTATCACTTTTGGCTTTGCTCAACCATCTGGCCTTTGTCCATTCAACTATCTGGCTGCTCCTGCAAGAGCAAGCTTGCTGCCAAGTTAGTTTCCTCCAATTCACTTCCTGTCCATTCTCAACTTTCTCCCAACTGGCCCACATTTCTGCAATTTGTTTTCTGTTCCAGATTTCCTTCATGTTAGAACATTCTAAGTCAGGCAGCTGGATAAAAGAATAATCAATTTAGACAACCCAACTCTTTTGCCCTGTACAGTTTGTTTCCTCAGCATTCTTTCCTTTCAATGTTTCTGCATCATAGTAAATATTTGTTCTTTCAAGCACAATATAATCTTGACAGACTTTAAATTCATATTACCTTATTGATACACAAATTTCTTCTAAATATGAAAAGCTTACACTCAGTGTTTGACCTTTAAATTCTTCTATCTGAGTAATCCCAATTGATCAGTCAGTTTCAAAGTTGAACTTCATTTAGACCTGGTGAGCATTTCTATCTTTCAAGAGTAAAGGGCAGGGGCTTATTTTCTTCCATACTGCTCATGATCAGTCACTTTTATCCCTCACTCTGTGCCTCAGTATCTTTCCTAAAGATACTTTTTCCTCCGAAGGAAAATATTTTAGAGTAGTTAAAAGTTATTCCATAAATGGGAGAGAGAGTGGGAGATGGGAGGGTTGTGGGTGGGAGGGAAGTTATGGGGGGAAAAAGCCACTGTAATCCATAAGCTGTACTTTGGAAATTTATATTTGCTAAATGAAAGTTAAAAGAAAAGTTATTCCATAGAAAGTTAATGGAGATTTCCTTTAGAGACTGGTTGTATGCTCATGAAGCAGCCTAAAAACACATAAAGAAAAGTAACTTATAAAATGATGTCTTCATATTTGAAAGTATGTAGGGGTCAATGCTCTGGTGCAGCAGGTTAAACACTGTCTGCAGTGCCAGTATCCCATATGGATGCCAGTTCACATCTTGGTTGCCCCATTTCTGATCCAGTTCCTTGCTAATGTGCCTGGGAAAGCAGCGAAGGATGCCCTAAATGCTTGGACCCCTGCACTCACGTAGGAAGCCCAGATAAAGCTTCTGGCTTCTGGCTTTGACCTGGCCCAGTCCTGGCCATTGTGGCCATTTGGGTAGTGAACCAGCAGATGGAAGATCTCTTTCCTCTCTGTGTCAATTCCCCTCTCTCTCTCTCTCTCTCTCTCTCTCTCTCTCTCTAACTCTGACTTTCAAATAAATAAATAGGGCCAGTGCCGTGGCTCACTTGGTTAATCCTCTGACTGTGGAGCCAGCATCCCAAATGGGCGCCAGTTCTAGTCCCGGCTGTTCCTCTTCCAGTCCAGCTCTCTGCTGTGGCCTGGAAAGGCAGTGGAGGATGGCCCAAGTGCTTGGGCCCTTGCACCCACATGGGAGACCAGGAGGAGGCACCTGGCTCCTGGCTTCGGATCAGCGCAGTTCCAGCCGTTGCGGCCATTTGGGGAGTGAATCAACAGAAGGAAGAACTTTCTCTCTGTCTCTCTCTCTCACTGTCTATAACTCTACCTGTTAAATAAATAAATAAAAATTAAAAAAATAAATCTTTACAAAAAGGAAAATATGTAAAAATATGAAAACATAGATAATATCTTACATGTCATCAAATAATATAGAAGTTCCACCAAAATGTATAGTTAATTTGTGTATATGAGTGTGTGTATTCTGTAGATTGAATCTTTGAGATAGCTCAGTGTGTAGTTAGTATGAAAATAATTTGGATTTTAATATACGCATTGAATTATTAGAATATGAATTTTGTATATTGATCTTGAATAGATAGTAAAAATTTATGAATTTATTCTGGAAGAGTAAGACTCTAGAGGAAGAAGGCAGTATTATACAAGGATAGATTGAATTACATGCCAAAAGTACTCTGAGAGAGCAAATTCAGTGGTATCACATGTATCAACTATCCAAATGTAATTTTCAAATTAAAAATGATACTATTAACATTAGCTTCTCAATTTTTATGTGGCTTCTTAATATTTTTGAGTGGTGCCAAATCGTTCTTAAAACCAACTTGTTCTTTTCCATTTGTATCTCCAAAATCTCCAAGGTTATTTATCCTTATTCCAACATTCTTAGATATATTTATATGTAAAGTATAAAGTCAAGAGCTTTGAATGTGATTTTCAATATCAGGTTGAATGGGATATTTTGTTATTTGTAGATATTTTGTGAAATAAAATAATTTATCTGCATGATTTAAAAATCTTTTTAGATTTTTGCTTTACAAAGTTGAAGGTAAGAATCATAGTGCCAGATTGTAAATCTTGACTAGATGCTACTGTGTAAGCTAAGTGTGCTTCTGATAAATGGGCAGTTTCTAAGATGATTGCTTCCTGTTTCCTATTTAAAGTACATCAGAGGGTGGACATTTGGCTCAGAGGTTAAGAAGCTGCTTGAGAAGTTCCTCCCACATCAGTGTACCTGGGTTTGAGTCCTGGCTTTGCTCCTGATTCCAACTTCCTGCTAATATACATCTTGGGGTATAGCATGTGATGGTTCAAGTAGTTGGGTCTCTCACTCACATGAGAGACTAGTGCAGTCCCAGCTTCTGGTTTCAACCTGGCCCACCCCTGCTTATTCATTTGGAGAGTGAACCAGCAGATGGGAGATCTATCTCTCTCTCTGCTCTCAAATAAATAAAATAATTAAAAATAAAGAAATAATAAATAAAATGCAAGACCTATTAAGATATATATTAAGTGCTGAGATTGACAAGAGGTTTTTTTTTCTCTTAGATTTTGCACTAAGAGATTTTCTCTGTTAGGTGCAGTTGTGTACTGACTGTAATTGTTAGACTTTAAAAGCTTAATCTGATGCATAGTCCTTGAAATATTTTTAGAGTCCTTATATTACAAAATGATCCCCTGTAGAGTTCCTTTTAAGTGGCAAACTTTCTCTGCACTTCCACCTCCAACGGGGTGAGGATCTGGTCTACTTTTGAGAGAACTATATTTGTGATTGCTCCTTAGTTATTCATCTCTCAAAATGTTATTGTCACAAATCATAAAAGAGGAGCTCCAACCTTCCTTTGTTGTTGCCTCTATTCATAGAGCAACTTTGTTCAAAGAAATAGGAATCCTCAGGGGCTTTGCCTTTTACAGTAGGCTGACCCACACAGTCTTGAACATGTGACTAGGTGAGTGTGTCCTTGGTCACGGAAATAAGTGCTGAAACCACAGTCTCTTGTCCAACACCAAATGCAGAGTTCTTTGAAGCTTGAGTCCAACCACTGATTAAGTCCTCTATATCTCAATCATCCTCTTCTCTCCATCACCACTGTCCCCACTGTAGGTCAGGTCACCATCATCTCTTGTCTATATCACTGCCAGAGTTTCCTACTGTTACCTTGGCCTGCAGTCTCACCTCTCAAAAGTCTATTGTCTACATTTCACCATTACCAAAGAGCAAATACTTTAAGATGCTTCCTTTTCTCACCAGGATAAAGTTGAAAGTCCTCAATATGCTGTAATATTTCATGTTTTTAACTTCTTTCTATAGCTTTGTACTCTTGCTTGATCCTGAGCTTTGATCCCTTGGCCTGGGGTGCTAGTCACAGCTCTCCTTCTACCCCCTCCTGCATTTTTCTTTTCTTCTCTCCTCCTTGACTTACCATCTCAATTTATGAATTGAAATCAGCTTTTGGTCCAGAGTCTTGACGTCCTATAGTATGGAAATCTACAATTCCCAAAACTAAGTGCTCTGTTGGTACCTGTTACACGTGATACTGTTCTGTGTGTAATGGTCTGTTTGCTTATTGCCTTCCCAGAAAGACCTTGAGTTCCTTGAAGACAAGCCCGATGCATTGCTCTTGACTGCAGTCTCAGCACCTATGACTTTTCCCAGCACATAAGAGGCATCCACTTCATATTTGCTAAATCAGTATTGCTTTGCTCCCACTTATCCTTTGCTCCTGATTTCATTTCTGTACTTCATGGACACCTGGACATTTGGGTTTCTTGCCTAAATGCTGCCATGCAATTGCACCCATTGAATCTGACATCGTGTTTGGCTTTTTTAATTTCAGTCTTAGCAGTTGTTCTTTTTCACTTTTTTGGTTTTTAATTGACACATTAAATTGTACAAATTTGGGGGAGTGCCATGCAATGTTTTGATATGCATGCATCTTGGTGTGGCTTATACCAATCCTCTGGCTCTTTCTGCTTTGGATTATAAGCAATCCACCCTCACCCTGGCACTTCATGCCCAACTGACATTGCTTCTGAGTCTAGGAATAGGAAATGAGAGGAGATGGAAATTGAGTTCCTTGTTCCTAATTATATTTATTACAGTGTCACTATGCTAAGGTAAGCAGTCTTGGCTTTCCTTTTGACAGCTGAAGAACTACCCTGGAACCTGCAGACCTGCAGCTGGTATCTGAATTCATCACACCACAGTCATGTTTTCCTCTCTGGCTGACTAGGAGATGTGCTTCTTTTGAAACAGTCTTGCCTCTGCTATTCTCAGCCCATTCACTATGAGTCTCTAATTAGCAACAGACTCTAAAATCTATAGGTAGCTCTTTTCTTTATTTTGCAGGCCTTAGCAGGACACAAGGAGTAACACCAGAATTGTTGCTTCTTCCACGGCCTGTACCTTCTCTTTTCCTAGTTCCAAGTTGTAACACAAAGGACAGAGATGAAAATATTTCCCCAAATCCTTGACAAATCTCCAAGATTTTCCTCCCAAGAAATAAGAGTGACTAAGTGACTCTTTTGGTTCTATTTTCACTTCTTTCTCACTTCCTGTTTTTTTCAGAGTGGTTTGCTCTCCATGAGTCACTTTGTTAAGTTTGACTTCAGCTTCCTGTTGAGACAGGTACTCCCAGCAATTTTAAGCATTTTAGAAAACTTTTATGTACCACTTGTTAAGGCATTTTAAATGATTTTTCCTTTTGAAAATCAAATTGCTCAAGTAGCAACAAATCTTATCATACTATCACCTCTGAACACCCCTCAGAGAGCTCTACAAATGCTTCTTTTGAAAAATGTATGGGAAACCTTTGTTCACTTGTGACACAAATTGATGTTTTTCTGGAGGTCAGAAACAGAACAGGAATATTCAGTTCTAAATATCCAATGAGTGGGTTCATGAATCTGTCAGATCCTTGCTGAGGAAAATTTTCTAGATAATCCTTAAAATGAAAATGGTGATTTTTAGAGAAAATGAAATAGAGTTATTTCTACCTAAAAGATTTTGTGTCTGGGGGCCGGCACTATGGCTCACTTGGTTAATCTTCCGCCTGCAGTGCCAGCATCCCATATGGGCGCTGGGTTACTCCTCTTCCAGTCCAGCTCTCTGCTGTGGCCTGGAAAGGCAGTGGAGGATGGCCCAAGTGCTTGGGTCCCTGCACCCACATGGGAGACCAGGAAGAGGCACCTGGCTCCTGGCTTTGGATGGGTGCAGCGCCGGCCATGGCGGCCATTTCGGGGGTGAACCAACAGAAGGAAGACCTTTCTCTCTGTCTCTCTCTCTCATTGTCTATAACTCTACCTATTAAATAATAAAAAAAAAAGACTTTGTATCTAATAATATCTAAGCAGCACTGTATAATTAAGCCAGAGTTAACTCAGTTAACTTTTTCACAACAATAGTTCCATTAGTCTGCAAACAATGAGTGTGGCACCCATGGAGATGACTTTGCTTGACCAAAAAATCTTATGGCTGGGAAAAGGAAATGGCCCAAGAGCTAGAGCATCCCTGACCCTAAAAGTGATGTACATGCCTGTCTTAAATCAAGTTTTTACCAGCTATTGAATAAAAGTAAAAACAAACAGGTGAAATTTTAATTTTAATAATATATTTTCTTAGCCAGATATGCACAAAACATCATTTCAGTGTGTAATTAATTAGCTATTATAAATAAGGGTCTCCTCTGAAGCTCAATATTATTCAGTGTGTATTTTGTGCTTATGGCTCATTTCAGTTCTGACTAGTCACATTTCAGGTAAAAAACATTTCAAGTATCAGCTGCTACACTCAGCATACAAATCTAAAGCTTGATGAAAGTTGCTGTCACAGGGAATGTTATGGTGGCACAAAGATGAAATAAAACTAATAGATGTCCCCACTATGGCTCTTATTTTCGCACTCACAAACTCCTCCAGTGCTTTTTATGCACTCTGGGAAAATCTAACGTTGGAATCCTCAATATGAGTGAGATTAATTTCCTTCATGTCACAGACAAGGGGTCCAATGTACAAATTAAAAGTAATTAAGAATAAATTAGGCTGGCGCCACAGCTCAATAGGCTAATCCTCCACCTGCGGCACTGGCACACCGGGTTCTAGTCCTGGTTGGGGCGCCGGATTCTGTCCCGGTTACCCCTCTTCCAGTCCAGCTCTCTGCTGTGGCCTTGGAGTGCAGTGGAGGATGGCCCAAGTGCTTGGGCCCTGCACCTGCATGGGAGACCAGGAGAAGCACCTGGCTCCTGGCTTCGGAATAGCGCGGTGCGCCAGCAGCAGCGGCCATTGGGGGGATGAACCAACAGAAAAGGAAGACCTTTCTGTCTCTCTCACTGTCCACTCTGCCTGTCTAAATAAATAAATAAATAAATAAATTAGAAATTTATATTTCTTCTACTCTCAAGTTTGTGGCCTGACTTCCCTACTTGTTGCATTTACTTCACAGAGTGATTATTAAATGGGTAAATTCATACAGATTTTGAACAATATGTGAACCATAGAAAAATTTCAAAACCCTACTTTTTCCTAAAGTTGGTTCTAATACAGAAAGGCCAGGGTCATAGGTTTTGTCATTTAGGACCAATTAATTTTCACAAATGAATATCTCAAGGTTTTAGGATATGACCACAGTTATCATTTAATGGAAAAGTATGAATAAATAAGGACAAGTCATTTTCACTACAAGATGACTAAATTAATCATTTCACATTCTGTGAGACTGAAATTCTTATACCATCTACAAAGACCAATGGTTGAAACTGGAAACATATGGACACTAGGGAGTGTGTTGAGTATTGCTATATACATTGTTCTATTCATAAATAGACTAAACAAAAACTGAAAAATGTATATTTAGAGAAAAATGTATAGGTTGTTTTAAAAGTGAGAAAAGAATCCTAATCCACAGGAAACATGTAGGATTATGGTGAAGATTTTTTCAGTCTATTTTGAGTACATGTTTATTTTGTTGTTGTTTACCTCAAATGTGGATGGAATTTCGCCATTTCATCAGCAATGGCTTAGGCCCAGCCAGTAGGTAAAGGATATTGGAAGTAGGTAACTTTCCC